>NC_135533.1:55843569-57043569 GCF_045843805.1 Urocitellus parryii | reverse complement strand
GAGGGGGGATAGTAGAGAATAGGACAGACAGCAGAATACATCAGACACTAGAAAGGCAATTTGTCAATCAATGGAAGGGTAACTGATGTGATTCAGCAATCTGTATATGGGGTAAAATTGGGAGTTCATAACCCACTTGAATCAAATTGTGAAATATGATGTATTAAGAACTATGTAATGTTTTGAACGACCAACAATAAAAAAAGGGACTATGGCAATTACATATAATTAACATAATTAATTCACTTAAAACATCACCCCCCCACACAGCTTTTTATTTTCTTTTTTCTGGAACTGGAAGGAGTGGTAATAGAATTCTATACAAAGGTTTGTGGACATGATGTCAAAACAGAGAGAAAATTTCAGAGTTGTAGGATGCTACCAATACCACCACTTTCCAAAAACAAAAAGACAGGTTTTTACTCAAATAAGTAAATGAACTATGTTAACTCAATATAAATTGCTGCAAATAAGCCAAAACTAGAACCAGAACTAAGAGTGCTATAATAAGATGCAAAGCAATAAAAAAGCAGGAAGACAGATGAGACACTTATCAAGAGGGCATAACCTGATTTGCTGGGTCTCCTAGTTTTTTGGAATCTCAATATTCTAGTAAGAACAGGTGAGAGATGCTGATGAGCAGGAACAAGCATTCTAATTTGTAAACAAGACCATGAAGCTGCTAAGACTAAGAAAACCAAGGGCTTTGCATCTGAGTGTTTCAGACCAGGAAGATTTATACATTATTGCTGCTGGGTGAGGTCCATGCAGATGAAATAAGGTGACAAGGAGAAATGGAAAGTATCCAGAGGAAAATTACCACATACCCAAGGGACCTACAAGCAATAGCAATAAATTTACTAAATATAGCATGTACCTAGCTTAGATAAACAAGGACAAGGAGCTTTAGTAGAAGGTCTGGAAACTGTACCAAACACCAGATCCAAAAGCAATGGGCCTTAGTAGATAAAGAAAGTAGACTTGGGTGTATATCCTTGCACCCACCCCCCATTTCTAAATATGTATGCCCTTTGCCAGACAATTGGAATTCTGAGTTTCAGGTCTCTCATTGTAAGCCAGGATTACTCACTACTTGCAAGCTTGTTTTGAGAATTAAATAAGAATAAGTGAACTGCAAAGAACCAGCATCCAATATGTGGGCTTGGCAAATGTAGATTTAAATAAACAGATGGGGGAAAGTTTAAGAGGATGAAGCAGATAAAGATAAAATATCATTAGAGCTGTGTGTGTGTGCGCGTGTGCACGCGAGTGAGCGCAAGCGCACATGTTTATTTTAATCACAGTTCACCTTATAAAGATTATAGGAAATACAGGTGAACTTAGCTAAGGAGATGGGGAGAAACAGTGTCAGATATAAAGAAAGAAATAAGACCCTACCTGACCATCACTAAACAAGACAACTTCCGGCAAAAACTTAAAAATATTTTTCAAGATCACACTAGAAGAGATGAAAGGAATCCAGAGTTCTGAGGATACTTTTAGCACCTGGAAAATAAGTGTCCCTACACAGTTCTAAACCAGGAATTTCTTTTGGAAGTTCATATTTGAACTGCTTTATTTAAAAAATAAATAAATGAATGCAAACTATTATATATCTTTGCCTGGGCTACTATTTATTATTATTTATATTATAAACAATAATAATTTATTTATTATAGTTCTTAAGGCTGGAAAGTTCAGGATCAACGCATCAGCAGATTTGGTGGGTGGTGAGGGCCCACAGCTGTCTTTTAAGGGTTTCCTTCTATGTTAAAAGAGGTGAAGGAGTCTCTGGGGTCTTTTTTGCAAGGGCACTAATCCCAACCATGAGGACAGAGCCTACTAAAAGTCTCAGCTCCTAATACTATCACATTAGGGATTCCAACATTTGAATTTGGAGAGCACAAACATTCAGCCTATAGCTCCTCTCTAAAAATAAAAACAAAAATTAGCAAATTATAAGAGGCAGCTTCTGAGCAAAGACTTATTAAACAATGTGAGTGCTTTAAGAATCTTTGCAAGAGCCTACAATCTATTTTAAATTGACAGATATGTAAGGAGCATCACAAAATTTATGTGTCACAAGCTCTCATGAACAAGGATTGAGCAATATGCTGTCTGAGTGTATTAATAGTACATGATTTAAAAATAAGTAAAATATAGAGTGACATTTCCTGCCAAAGGAAGTTTATAGCCTTCTTAGAAGCACCAATAGAACAGAAATCATATTTACTATATATTGGGTCAAAAAATGTAAGTATAATAATTCATTTGACTTTTCAAAAATAAAAAGTACAATGCTTTGGAGATTGGAACAGCTGTTCCATATTTGATTTCAGAAGCATGACAAAACCATAGGGCAAAGTTTTTATTTTGAGCTTTCCATCTAACTTGTCTTTATAATTGAGTTTTACCCTAGTACTGATGTAATATTTACACTCTTAAATACAAGGAGGGGAAAGCCAGTTTGCCAGTTTGCTTTAACATGGTCTCAAGGAATATCAGCTTCTTAGAAAACACTCAGTTAATGAACTAGCCTCTGAGGGATCTGGTGAGAAAGCAACTGATTCAATAGCGCGTTTATTCCTTCTGAAACTCTGGCCTTTTAGGATTTTCACTTTAAATTCCCTTCTTTACTATGATTGTATTATGGGTTTCAACTAACCTAAATAAGTCCCAAATCCTCACCTAACATCACAGGGCTTTCATCTCTCTATCTAAAAGGCTGGGGCATGTGCTCACTGGTCAGGCCTCGTTCCGGGCAAGTCCTTAGTGGGAAGCAGTGTCCCAGAAAAGCTTTTCTGTTTTGTTTTGTTTTGTTTACATTTTCCTTTTGAATCTTTTGACATCCTTTTGAGTAAAAGCCAAAACATGTGCATTAAAATTCAACCATGCAAAAACAACAAAATGATAGCTTTTATTTTCTATAACTAATCTCATCTTACGTTAGACCTCCTATTCTCACTTAGCAAAAAACAAAAACAAGTCATCAACTTACCAGTTAAAGTTCAACATGTCTCTTTCTCTTTATTAAGCTGTAGAGGATTTGTCCTAAATGTCTTTGGGTCTGTCTAGTTAATCCAAAGTTTAAGGCCTTTAAGGACCAAAAGCTACAGGCAGCAAAAAACAAACTAGGTAAGTTAGACAACATCAAAATTAAAAACTTTTGTGCATCAAAGACACTATGAACAGTCTGAAAAAGCAAACCATGGGATGGGAGGGTATATTTGCAAACCATGTATATAATAAGGGATTTGAAAACTTATGTCTGTACAAAAACCTGCATGTGGCTGTTTACAGTGGTTTTACTCATAATTACCAAAATTTAGAAGCATCTAAGATGTTCCCTAATAGGTTCATGTATAAATATACTCTAGTACATCCAGACAATGGAATATTATTCAGCACTAAAAAGAAATGAGCTTTATGAAGCCATGAAAAGACATTCAGGAAACTTAATGCTTATGACTATACCTGATAAGGGATTCGTGTCCAGAATGTGTAATAATTCTTACCATTCAAAAAACCTGCTTTTTTAAAAAATTGGAAAGGATTTGAATAGACATTTGTCCAAAGCATGCACTTGCCCAATAAGCACATAAAAAGATACTCAACATCACTACTCATTAGAAAAGTACAAATCAAAACTATAATAAGATGCCACTTCTTATTCAGTAGGATGGCTGTTATCAAAACAGAAAAAATAACAAGTGCTGGCCATAATATACAGAAATTATAACTCTGTGCATTACTGGTAGAATTGTAAAATGGTGCATCCACTCTGAAAAAGGAAGGAGACTCCCCATGAAAGTAAGCAGAATTACCATATGATTAGGCAATCTAACTTCTGGCTACATAGTCAAAAGAAGTGAAATCAGGGACTTAAACACCCGTGTTTACAGCAGCATTATCCATAATACCCAAAAGGTAGAAGCAACCCAAATATCCACTGATGGATGAGTAAGCAAATGTGATACACACACACACACACACACACACACACACACATACAGTGGAATATTATTCAGCCTCAAAAAGGAAGGAAACATGCTTTGGTATGAACCATAACCTTGGAGGTTTTATGCTAAGTGAAATAAGCTAGTCACAAAAGGGCACTTACTAAATAATACCTGTAATATTAGGTTCCTAGAGTGGTCAGATTCATAGAAACAGAAAGTAAAATGGTGGTTGTCAAGGGCTGGGGAGGAAGGTAAATAGAAGTTAGTGTTTAATAGGTATAGAATTTCATTGGGAAAGATGAGACGGATCTGGAGTGAATGGTAGTGATGACTACACAATAACGTGAATGTACTTCTTGCTACAGAACTGAATACTGAAAATGGTTTAAAAGCTAAATTTTAGTATGTCCATTTTTACCTCAGCAACAACTCTATAAAAGAAGTTTTTCCCTCTTTTCAGACCTCTCCTGCTGATTCTTCTCCCCAGCAACCCCTTGCAGGAGAGCACTTGCGTGTCCTCATAGCACCGATGCCAGACCCTCAGTCTAGCTCTGGTTGGAGCATCTTGACCTCGGCAACCTTGGTCCACAGCGCCTCCAGCATTACAACCTCTCAATCCATTCTTTTGGGGATTGCTCCCAGGGAGCTTGCCATGTGCCTCTGATGAGTAAGCCCCCACAGCCACCATCAGGCCTTGCAGATCCCCTGGGGTCAGCTGCATTCTCTATTCCTTCCCTAGTTTAGGAGTCTACCCTTCAGTCCTTGGTTATAAGGTCATTTCAGTCCTTGCCGCAGGGAGCCCTCTGAGAAGCCCACCAATCAGTATCTTTAGGCATCTTCCACAATCCTTCATGTGTGAGAACCGAGCGGGGTCTATAGGATGTAAGGAAACAGTTACTAGCTGCCTCAAGCCCCCTCTTCAATCAGCATGCCATACCACTGTTTCCTTTTCTCCTGCCCCTTCCAGGTGTTACCTTAAAGGTGACTGGAAAGCAGAGCACTGGTCCTGTGCTTTGTGCTTTGGGCTCAGCCTGAGTTTGCACATTCTGTCCACTCACCCAACCACCAAGGACAAGAGCCAGACTGGTGGAGCCAAGCCGAGGGTCCGGGTCAGGGTCTTCACTCTTCTTCACTCATTGCCAGGATCTCTCCCTCTCCTAATTCCACCACCATGAAAGGCCCTCCACTCTTTCCCTAGAAGGCAAGAAGTATGTGACTTCCTATAAAATGTGTCCTGCAAGCAAAATCAAGTCATCTGTACTATTTTATTTATTTATTTATTTATTTGGTTGAACTAAAAGTTGGAAATGTCTGAACTACCTTTACATTACTAGGACTTGTAAGTGTGATTTTGTGTTGGGTCACAGACTATATTTGATTATATTTCCTTCTGTATGGGTGACTCAGAGAAGAGTATTCTTAGCATTGGGTTAATGGATTCACTTTTCTCTTATTCCATCAGTTGTTTGAATTTGTGCCATATTTTTAGTTTGCAGTTTTGATTCTTCTAGTTTGAATGGCCTGTTGTTAATGTGTTATGTCGTTCATTTTTCCAAATAGCCATCAGTTATCTATTCTGTCCAGTTCCTTTTTTTTCCCCTAGAGCCTTTCATTCTCCCGTCCAGCCTGTGCCAGTGTCTCCAGGCCTGTTGCTCATTCTGTAAGCAGGGACCTCCCCTCATCTCTCCGGTTAGGATCTACAGTCTCAGATCTCATGCTTTCCTCTTTCTTTACCTACAGTACCATTTCTCTACAGTAGGTCCTAAGAGTCTTGTATGCCTGTGTCTTTACTCTGCCTCCCACTTGATGAATAATTTGTCTGGGTATAAAATTTTTTAATGAAAATAGCTTTTCCTTAGAATTTTTAAGAAATGGCTGCATGGGTACCAAGCATGGAGCGTTACTGATAAGCCTGTCGATGTTGACGTTACCTTCTTACCATTAGGGTTCTATAATTTTTATAATGACATATTATGTGTTGCCATTTCTACTCATCTTGTTCAGCATCTCCTGAATTTTATGATTCCCATATATTCATATCTTTCAGCTTTGGGAAATTCTGTGTTTCTAGAAATTCCTTTTTGCTCTCTTATTATGATATCTTTGGCTCTTTGGTGGATATTAATAGGGAATTTCTGGGTTTCATGATGGATAGGTAGAATTATGATTTGTTTTTCGATTTTCTTCTATTCCTTGCATTATTTCTAACTATTTCAGTGTCATTTTTTCTGCTTATTTTTTCTTATTCTTGCTCATGTCTTAAGCTTCCCTCAAAAATGTACTAATTCTTAATTTTTCCATTCACAATTCAGAATCAGTCAAAAATAAGTTCACGGTGAACCCTGCCTATCAGAATATCATTATTAACTGATGGCCTTCACTTTTGGATGAGCAGGCAGAGACACATTGGGGGGGAAAAAAGACTTTTAACAAATGTTGCTGGGGAAACTGGATATTCATATATAGAAATATGTTTACGTTCAGACTAAGAAACAAAAATGCCAGAACAGGAAGACCCTTTTCTCTTCAAGGTCAGTGTCCCCACTGGTCACCTTTGTCCTTCCCAAATGTTTTGTTCAGTTTCCTAAGTGGAAGTTCTCTAATGATTTTACCTGACCCATTGGGATTATGTACGCAGTAAGGGAATAGGGCCAATTCTCTACATAGAATCTTTCATTAAGCCCTCAGATAGGGTCTCTCCTCATCCCTGGATCTCCATCTCATATTCAAAGCCGTGGTCTCTTCTTCATGGTTCTATCACTCACCACTACTACATCTGCTTCCATGCTTTCAGAAAATTCTGGAAGGTCTCAGCTGCCAATAACAACTCTCCTCTCTCATCTACTGTCACGTTTATTGTGAGAGTCTATCTTTTTTTCTGGTATTGTCAATTCAATGAGTCTCAGAAGAACATTGAAATAAAACATTTCCATTTCTTCTATTTCGTTTTAACTTCAAGCATCTATTTAATTTCCAAGCCAGTTTTTGGTCATCTTTTTATTGTTGGTTTCTAATCTTTTCAAATCAAAATATAGCTTTTTAAATCCCAACTGTGATGAATTTATTTAGGCTATTTATCAACAAATTGATGTTTGTGAGTGTTCTCTGGACTCAGATCATCTATTCGGTTTGTAGGATACCAATTCTATAAGTGTAAATTAATTTGACCTTATTGACTATGCTATTCAAATCCTTGACATGTTTATTTTTAGACTATCACGAAAATTCTGAAAAAGTTTATTAAAATTTCCTACTGTGATTTTAGCAGTTTCTCCTCAAATTTTTAGCCACTTTTACCTTATGTGTTGTTCATCTGCCATGTTTGTGCATCATCTCTTGCCTAAAAGTTTGTTGTCTATTTCTCTCCTGGATATCATCTTTTGTCAGTACCTACACTGCTTCATCCCATTGATGCTGTTGACTCTGAATTCTGCCACTCTTGCTTCCTTTGTTTGCATTAGTAGGTTTATCTTTGCTGTGCCCTCATTTTCCATCTTACTTTGTCACTTTCTTATTTAACATATAGGTGGATTGTTATGTCTTCCATTTATTTTAGGTTTGCTTTTAACATACTTTATTTTTTTCTTTTTACTTCTCTTTTCTTTTTCTTAAAATTCAACGTGGCTTTATTATGTAGAATCAATTCTACAAATAAACTTGTGATTTTACATATAGAATGTTTTATAAATTAACTCTTCCTATTTTTTATTTATTTTTTTTACACAAATGGAGCACCACTTTTCATTTTTCTGGTTGGACATGATGTAGAGTCACACCATTCATGCAATCATACCCATGCATAAGGGTAATAACGTCCATTGCATTCCACCATCTCCCCCCTCTGCTCCCTATCCCTAACCCTCCCCTCTGCTCCATTCTTTCCTCCCCCACACCTTCCCATTCCCTACCCCTTACAGATTAACATCCACTTATCAGAGAAACCATTTGGCCTTTGGTATTTTGGGATTGGCTTACTTCGCTTAGCATGATATTCTCCAACTCTGTCCATTTACCTGTAAATGCCATGATTTCATTCTTCTTAAAGGCTGAGTAATATTCCATTCTGTATATATACCACAGTTTCTTTATCTGTTGAAGGGCATCTAGGCATTTTCCACAGTTTAGCTCTTGTGAATTGAGCTGCTATAAACATTGAAGTAGCTGCATCGATGTAGTGTGCTGCTTTCAAATCCTTTGTGTATAGCCCTTGGAATGGAATAGTTGGATCAAATGGTGGTTCCATTCCAGGTTTTCTAAAGTATCTCCATACTCCTTTTTAAAGTGGTTGTACCATTGCAATCCCACCAGCAATGAGTCAATTTTTCCCCACACCCTCACCAGCACTTATTGTTGCTGAGATGAAATCTTAGAATAGTTCTGATTTGCATTTCTCTAATTGCTAGAGATGTTGAACATTTTTTCATATATTTGTTGATGAATTGTATATCTTCTTCTGTGAAGTGTCTGCTCATTTTCTTAGCCCATTTATTGATTGGATTATTTGGGGGGTTTTGGTGTTAAGCTTTTTGAGTTCTTTATATATCCTGGAGATTAGTGCTCTATCTGATGTGTGTGTGTGGTAGAAATATGCTCCCATTCTATAGGCTCTCTCTTCACTTCATTGTTTCCTTTGCTGAGAAGAAGCTTTTAAGTTTGAATCCATCCCATTTATTGATTCTTTATTTTTAAAGCAATGACCTTTTTTTAACCTTTATTGTATTCATTTATTTTTATGTGGTGCTGATGATCGAACCCAGGTCTCACACGTGGGAGACGAGTGCTCTACCGCTGAGCCACAACCCCAGACCCCATTTATTGATTCTTTATTTTACTTCTTGTGCTTTAGGGGTCTTGTTAAGGAAGTCAGGGCCTAATCCAACATGATGAAGATTTGGGCCTGCTTTCTTTTCTATTGAGGTGCAAAGTCTCTGGCCTAATTCCTAAATTCTTAATCCACTTTAAGTTGAGTTTTGTGCATGGTGAGAGATAGAGGTTCAATTTCATTTTGCTGCATATGTATTTCCAGTTTTCCAAGCACCATTTATTGAAGAGACTATCTTTCTTCCAATGTTGTTTTTGCACCTTTGTCTACTATGAGATAACTGTAATTATGTGAGTTTGTCTCTGTGTCCTCTATTCTATACCATTGGTCTACATGTCTGTTTTGGTGCCAATACAATGCTGTTTTTATTACTATAACTCTGTAGTAAAAAGTTCAAGGTCTGGTAATGTGATGCCTCCTGCTTCACTCTTCTTGCTAAGATTGCTTTGGCTCCTCTGGGCCTCTTATTTTTCCAGATGAATTTCATGATTGCTTTTTCTACTTATATGAGGAATGTCATTGGTATTTTGATTGGGATTGCATTAAATTTGTATAATGCTTTTCTAGTATGACCATTTTGACAATATTAATTCTGCCTATCCAAGTACAAGGGATATCTTTCCATCTTCTAAGGTCTTCTTCAATTTTTTTTCTTTATTGTTCTGTAGTTTTCATTGTAGAAGTTTTCACCTCTTTTATTAGGTTAATTCTCAAGTTTTGTTTTGTTTTTGGCTATTGTAAATGGGGTAGATTTCCTAATTTCCCTTTTGGAAGATTATTCAATGTTGTACAGAAATGCATTTGATTTATGGGTGTTGATTTTATAACCTGTTACTTTGTTAAATTCATTTATTAGTTCTATAAGTTTTCTGGTGGAATTTTTTGGATCCTCTAATTATACAATCATGTCATCAGCAAATAGTGATATTTTGAGTTCTTCTTTTCGTATTCATATCCCTTTAATTTCTTTCAGTTGTCTAACTGTGCTGGATAGAGTTTCCAGGACTATGTTGAATAGAAGTGGTGAAAGAGGGCATCCCTGTCTTGTTCCAGTTTTTAGAGGGAATGCTTTCAATTTTTCTCCATTTAGAATGATGTTGGCCTTGGGCTTAGCATAGAGAGCTTTTACAATGTTGAGATATGTTCCTGTTATCTCTAGTTTTTCTAGTGTTTTAAACATGAAGGGTGCTGTATTTTCTTGAGTGCTTTTTCTGCATCTATTGAGATGATCATGTGATTCTTTAAGTCTATGTTGAACCAACCTTGCATCCCTGGGATGAACACCACTTGATCGTGGTATACTATATTTTTAATATGCTTTTTGTATTTGATTTGCCAAAAAATTTTTTAAATGTCAACTTTTTTGGTTGTACACAATACCTTTATTTTAATATTTATTTTTATGTGGTGCTGAGGATTGAACCTAGGGCCTCGCACATGCTAGGCAAGCACTCTACTGCTGAGCCACAACCCCAGCCCTTTGCCAGAATTTTATTAAGAATTTTTGCATCTATGTTCTTTAAAGAGATTGTTCTGAAGGTTTTTTTTTCCTTGATGTGTCTTTGTCTGGTTTTGGTATCAGGGTGATATTGGCCTCATAGAGTGAATTTGGAAGGGTTCCCTCATTTCAATTTCATGGAATAATTTGAAGAGTATTGGTATTAGCTCTTCTTTGAAGGTCTTGTAGAATTCAGCTGTGAATCCATCAGGTCCTGGACTTTTCTTTGTTGGTAGGCTTTTGATGGCATCTTCTGTTTCATTGCTTGAATTTGATCTGTTTAATTTGTGTATATCCTCCTGATTCAGTTGGGTAGATCATAAGACTCCAGAAATTTGTCAATGTCTTCCAGATTTTCTATTTTATTAGACTATAAATTTTCAAAGTAGTTTCTAATTATCTTCTGTATTTCAATAGTGTCCATTGTGATATTTCCTTTTTATCATGAATTTTAGTAATTTGAGTTTTTTCTCTCCTTTTCTTCATTAGCATGGCCAAAGGTTTATCTATTTTGTTTATTTTTTCAAAGAACCAACTTTCTGTTTTGTCAATTTTTCTAATTGTTTCAATATCATTGATTTAAGCTCTGATTTTAATTGTTTCCTGTCTTCTACTACTTTTGGTGTTGATTTGTTCTTCTTTTTCTAGGACTTTGAGGTGTAATGTTAGGTCTGTTATTTGTTGACTTCTTATTCTTTTAAGGAATGAACTCCATGCAATGAACTTTCCTCTTAGCACTGCCTTCACAGTATTCCAGAGATTGTGATATGCTGTATCAGTGTTCTCCTTTACCTCTAAGAATTTTTAATCTCTACTCTAATGTCTTCTGCTATCCATTGTTCATTCAATAGCATGTTATTTAATCTCCAGGTGTAGGAGTAACTTCTATTTTTATTTGATCATTGATTTCTAATTTTGATCCAATATGATCTGATATAATGCAGAGTAGTATCTTTCTTTTTTATATTTGTTAAGAGATGCTTTGTGGCATATATATGGTCTATTTTAAAGAAGGATCCATGTGCTGCTGAGAAGAAAGTGTACTTGTTGATGGATGAAATATTCTGTATACATCAGTTAAGTCTAAATTATTCATTGTATTATTAATTCTATAGTTTCTTTGTTCAGTTTTTGTTTGGAAGATCTATCCAGTGGTTAAAGAGGTGTATTAAAGTCACCCAGTATTATTGTGTTGCAGTCTATCTGGTTCTTGAAATTGAGAAGAGTTTCTTTGATGTACATAAATGTTCCATTGTTTGGGGCATATATATTTATAATTGTTATGTCTTGCTGATGTGTGGTTCCCTTAAGCAGTATTTAATGTCCTTCTTTATCCCTTCTGACTAACTTTGGCTTGAAGTCTACTTTATCTGATATGAAAATGGAAACCTCTGCTTGTTTACATAGTCCATGTGAATGGTATGTGTTTTTCCCAACATTTCACCTTCAGTCTGTGGATGTCTTTTCCTATGAGATGAGTCTCTTGAAAGCAGCATATTGTTGGGTCTTTTTGTTTAATCCAACCTGCCAGTCTATATCTTTGATTGATGAGTTTATGCCATTAACATTCAGGGTTATTATCAATATACATGATTTGTATTCCTGGTCATTTTGATTTATTTTTTATACCTTTATTTTATTTGTTTACTTTTATGTGGTGCTGAGGATTGAACCCAGGGCCTCACATGCACTAGGTGAGTGCTCTACCACTGAGCCACAACCCAACCCCTTATTTTTGGTATTTAACTTGACTTGGTTTCTCCCTTAATTGGCTTTTACTTTAGTGTATTTTCTCTGCTTGATGATTCTCATTGTTATTTTTCATTTCCTCCTCATGGAACATTTTGCTGAGGATGTTCTGTAGTGCAGGCTTTCTAGTTGTAAATTCATTTAACTTTTGCTTATCATGGAAGGTTTTTATTTCATCATCAAATCTAAAGCTTAATTTTGCTGGATATAAGATTCTTGGTTGGCATCCATCTTCTTTCAGAGCTTAGTATATGTTGTTCCACAATCTCCTGACTTTGAGGGTCTGGTTGAAAAATCCATTTAGATCCTAATTGGTCTCCCCCATTTGTAATCTGATTTCTTTCTCTGTGGCCTTTAAAATTCTCTCCTTATTCTGAATGCTAAGCATTTTCATAATAATGTGCCTTGGTATAGGTCTGTTGTGAATTGAACATTTGGTGTCCTGTAAGCCTCTTGTATTTGATTGTCCAACTCATTCTTTAGGTTTGGGAAATTTTCTGTAATTATTTCATTGAATACATTGTTCATTCCTTTGGTTTGTATATCTATGCCTTCCTCTATCCTAATAATTCTTAAATTCGGTCTTTCTAAGTTTTCCATAATTCTTAGATATTCTATTCATGGTTTCTTATCATCTTTAATGATTGGTCAACTTTATTTTCAAGCTTATATATCTTCATTGTCTGAGGTTCTGTCTTCCAGGCAATCTAGTCTGTTGTTGATGCTGGCTATTGAGTTTTTAATTTGGTTTATTGTTTCCTTCATTTCAAGGATTTCCATTTGTTTTTTTTGTTTGTTTGTTTGTTTGTTTGTTTGTGTTTTGTTTTTGGTTTTGTTTTTGGTTTTGTTGTTGTTGTTGTTGTTCCTCTTTCATTTTATTTGAACAGAGGAAAAGAATACTATCCTTTGTAGAGTCTGACAGTATTTAAATCAGGAAATGCTAAAAAAGCGTTTGGCACAGTAATTAACACATAACCTTAATAAACGTTAATTGCTATATTTATAATATTATTACTGCCTTATTTCTTTTTTTGCATTATAATTCTTATTACACATATAGAGCACAATTTTTCATATCTCTTTGTATATAAAGTATGTTCACACCAATTCATGTCTTCATACATGTACTTTGGATAATGATGTCCATCACATTTCACCATCATTGCTAACCCCCTGCCCCCTCCCTTCTCCTACCCCTCTGCCCTATCTAGAGTTTATCTGTTCCACCCATGCTCCCCCTCCCTTTTTTTTCAGAACCTCTATCTCATTATCGAAGTGATCTTGTGTTTCCTGTGTTTTCTTTCTTATATCACCCTTTAGTTTGCAGAACATTTTAATCATGTACATCCTGAACTCCTTCTCTGAAATTTCTTCTACTGTGCTGGTCATGAATTCTAGTATTGTATTATCTTGGCTTCTTTGGGGTACTTTCCTTCCTTGTTTTTCCATGTTGTTCCTGAATTTTCTCTTCTAGCAGTGTGGACTGAAAGTTTTACAGTTTCTACCCTATAGACTCATAGTGTCCCTGCAGGTTTCCAATACTTCTCCTTTAAGGGGGAGATCAATATTAAGAGGAATCAATGCAAACAGTATGCAGCCTTAAACCAAATAGGTCCTATTAAGACATTTACAGTTCTGTTGCAATAGACAGAAATGATGTGCTCAATTATTATCTACAATATAAACAATAGGTTTGTGAAAGGGTCTACAGTTTCTAGTGGTGGACAAAGGGAATGGGAGGGATGAGATGTTAAGGAGGTAGGAGGTGAGGCTTTAGAGGTATTAGATCTTGAGAAGTGTGTATGAGTGATCAGAAGAAGTCGGCTAGTAGCAGGAGAAAAGAGAGAAAGAGGTTCTCCAGTAAGAGAAAAGTGGGAAGAGAATAGAGAGAGTACAAAAAAAACCATAAAAACAAAAAAAAATCAGTTAGAAAAGAAAAAATGTAACAAAAAAGATAAAAGAATATGTGACAAAACTGTAGTAAATACTATTCAGACATCCCAGTCCTTAGTAGCTGATTGCACGGAAAGTACTTGGTTTCACAAATGTTGGGGATGTGAGGGCAGGACAAGAGGGAGGAAGAAAGAGGGAAAAAAAGAAAAAAATCTTGAAGGAAAATTCAATGATTGTTTCTGTTGGACCTTCTCATCCAGTAGGCGAGGTTGTTGTTTGCTGGTGCCTCCACCCACCCAGTGGTGAAGGTTATTAGCCTGGGAAGGTTAGTCTTGGAGATGGAGCTCCTGGAGGAGGGGTATAGCACTTCCTGCCCCCATTGGAAGACTGTATCCCAAGGATCTCTTTTGGGGCCCACTCATGAGATATGAGCACCTGGCCTTAGCCCCTTTGATTGCCTGTAGACCCCACAATTCCTGGTGTATAATTTAGTCTCTAAACTGTATCTCTCACACACCCCTCCCTTTCTACTTCCCATTCAGCAATCTCTCTCTCTGGAGGTCCTGTGGGCTGAACTCTGGGGCCTGTATACCTGTTGCAAAAGCTGTTCTGTATCAGGCAGATCAAGACCAGGCTTTTAGAGCTACAGACAGGCCACATAACTACAGGCACTCTGCCGGGTTAGTGGCTGGGAGTGGGGCAGTGGGGGGGGGGATTATGGGGGTACCTTGATATTGCTTATAGGCCCCAGCCAGTGTCACAAGATGTAAGTTGACCCAACTAAAGATGGTGATGTCAGCAGTGGAGGTAACTCAAGATGGTGATGAAGGTATCGATGGAGGCAATCACTTTTGGAGATGGGGCCGCAAAGGTGGGTGGTGTGGTGGCATTGTGTGGTGCTTTCAGAGATGCATCGCTGTAGCATTCAGTGGGCGACGACCTCCAGACCCTGTTCAGTGTCCCCAGGTGCAGATTACCACGTGGGGAGGACTATGACTGTAGTAGCAGTGTCCCAAGATGGATGCAGCCAGGGGAGCATCACATTGGTTGATGGGGAGCCTGCCTGCATCAGGCTCTGCGGGGACAAGGCAGGATCTGGCTCCTGGTCTGGCACAGGTGGGGGTCTGGCTGCTACTTCCCTTTCTTTTGTGGCATGGTCAGCTCTCTTTTTATGGCATAATTGCAAGCTCTAATTAATTGCTTTCAGTTTTTTCAAAGTTTACTTTTTGGCCCTTATAGATGATCCTCTGTTTCTCTAACAATGTATAAACACTAACAGTGTCCTCCTATCAAAATATTGTATTTATCTACTCATCCACCATTCTACCTATGGGACATTTTTAGGCTATTATAACTCTTATCTACATTATCCCTCTCTACAGAAGTGAGGTGCAACTGGTTTATATTAATTCATCTTTTCCCAATTCTGTGTTCAGTTATATATAACATCTTGGTAGCTTGAAATTGACCATGGTAGGAATGGAAATCAGCAAACACTAAAAGTAGGGATTTTAAAATTGTTTTTTCCATAAAGTCAGTTATAATCATTTACTGGCAAATTTTCTACTTCCACTGGAATTTGTGGGTTTTTCTAGACTTCTTAAAAATTTCAGTTCCAAACTATTATATTCTTTTTAAAAGGTTTTTCAAAACCCTATAAATATTAGTTATTCCTAGGCACAAGGACCCATTCAGATTTAACTATAAATTTTATTTTTTATGAAAGTAAATATTTATATAAAATAAAACAAATTATAGATATAACAAAGCTGACACATACCACAGAGTTCACAAAATAAAATAGTATTTTAAAATAATTTTAATGCTTTTTTCTAAATTTTTTGGCTTTCTACTCTGATTGGCTCTAGATTTTATAATGACTTTACATTATGATTTCCATAGAGAATAGAAAAATCATTCTTTTTTTCCTCTAGCATAGTTGATTGAAATTTATTTGTATTACTTTTAATTGAGAAAAGTTTTTTAACTTCATAACTCATTGATAATATCATATACATTTTGGGGATTGTCAAATTTTGTAAAACCTCTGCCAGTTTCTTCAATAATATGCTACAGGATTCCAGGGCACTTCAATGTTTTTTTAGCTGAAGTAGATAATTTAAAATACTGTTTCAATTGACTTTACTAGCATATTGTTGATAAGTTATTTCATGAATATTTGGAGTTTTATATTTTCTTCACAGGTGTCAGTGTTTAGTTTCAAGTCAGAAATAAACTGTTTAATGTGATTGGGTAAGGTCGTTTCAGGCCAAGGGAAATGCATAAGCAAAGGCAGGTTTGGTGAAGATAAGGACTTCATTTGGATATTATGTAAAGTACAGCTCAGGGCAGCAATATGATCAGGAAGAAACATGTTAGAAGCAATAATGTCCAACTAATGGTACCAACTGCATGAAGATAGACCGTCATGTCCTAACATTCAGAATCAAGAGCCTTTTGATGGCATAAGTATATGAAAGAACATAATTGGGCCTTATTATCCATGGGGATTGGTTCTAGCACCCCCATGGGTACCAAAATCCACAGATGCTGAACACCATTACATAAAATGACATAGTATTTGCATATAACTTATTCACATCCTCCTGACCATAAATGTTAAAAGATTTAGTATTCATGACAAATTAATTATACCATTGTTTTTCTGTACTTTAAGATCTCTTCTCATTACATTTTTATTAGAATACAGTACATTTTAGTGTTTCCTTCATAAATAATACAAGAATGATCCTTACATATCCAAAAATATCTTCCTTGCGCTGGTAAGTAGGTATTTTAGCCAGAATTCTTTTTTTAATTAAATAAATGTCTTTTTATAATCTAATATTTTGAATAGGAAATATATTCATAGTGTTTGAAAAGTAAAACATAAAAATGAAAATAGGCACACAACGGGAAATCTCCTTACAGCCTCCACTGCTCTTTGACCAGGTCCCATGCTTCACTCCTCCAGGTGCTCGCAGGTAAATGACCATCATGCTTCATGCACATCCAATAGACAGTCTCATGCCTGTCCATTCTGCGTAAGAGGAAGCACAATACACTGCTCCACCTCTGGTTTTCTCACATAACTGTGGAACTCAACACTCTGCCCATATCAGGACATAAAGACTTTCCTTTTCTTCCCCCTTTATTGCAACATGACCTTCTATTGCAGTTTAATAAATGCTTTTTCAGTTGCATCTCTTTTTGGACTGACAAACATTCCTAATAATAGTTTTGGTTGTGAGTGGTGAAGAAAATGAATACATATATTTTCATTTGCTTTAATTGCCAACATCAGCTATTTGGGACATATTTTAACACAAATGACCTATGCAATGACTCTTTAGCCAGGCTTCTTAAAATCCCCTCTCTACAGTCTATTGATAATGTTGTTTCTTCTCCTTTCAAACATCACAAATGAATGGGCTGAGGTTGATCACATTTCTTCTCCTTTAATTTGTTTTATGGTGGTGGTGGTGGTTGTCCTTTTCTATGTGGGAATTTAGAGGACGTCTTTCTTCATCCAAGGAATTTACACATTTTAATCAAGATATTACTAGGCATACAATTTTTTTTCATTAATACCATCTGGGTCTTGGTAACTATTATGAATACAAAAATTTAAGTCTGTCTCTAGAGAAATTTTCTTTTAAAAAAAATCATTTCTCCACTTGTTTCTTTTTCTCTTCCCAGAGCTCTTATGTTTACATTCTAAGTCTCTAACCTCCAAACTTCTTGCCTCTTCCCTCATATCCTTGGGATTTTATTCCTTTTTGCATTTGTTCTAGCATGTCTTCCAAACTACTATTTCAGTTCTCTGCGGCAGCCATCTTAAAGATTTTTTTAATTAAAGATGATGCTTTGCTTTAGATGTTTTGTGCATTCTAACTGCATTGTCTTGAGAAAACTCGATGCTTTGTTAGAGTTTTCTCCCCTTTTTATTTCTCAGTTCTACTGCATCAAGAGCCTCCAGGCCCAGTACAGCTTTCCTTATTCCCTTGGGCTCTTGATTCCTATAATTCTCTAAAGGAGTTGTCATTTCTTTGCTTCCTCAGAGTTCTGTTACCTTCGGTCCCAGTTGAGATAGGACTTTGGTCCCCCAGGCCATGATATTATCATGATACTTTCTGTTTATATCAATTTGTGAGTAACTGAGCTGGCAATGCCTATGCCAATACAGAAGGGGGGACCTGTCTGGGAACAAGTTGCACTCTTCTCTGACTACAGAATTTACTGGATTCGGTTGGTAACAGGAAACAGGTTAGCCTGCCAAAGTATCTCTCCTCCAGGCCAATGAAGTCTGGCAGCCACTCCCATGAGCATATACCCCACTTGCAAATCTACCTCTGCCTGTCTGGCCCCCTCAAGGAACAGGAAATTTGGAGTCTCCACCCTTAGTCCTGTCCACTCTTCCCTAAACCACAGAGAGAAAAGACCTTACTCCCAGGTTGCACATGCCCTTCGGGCTCTGCCAAGAGCATCATTTTTTCATTGTGTTTTCAGAGTAGGAAACTAGAGGAATGAGTACTCAGGCCTCCCTCTTCTAATCCAAAATTTTTATGGAAAAGCAATTGATTATGTCAGGCTCCCACAGTCTGGTGCTGTTCTATGGTTATGGTGGCCACACAACGTCTTCAGACCAAAGCGATGACAGGCATGGAAATTACCATCACCTCAAAAACTTCAGGGCATCACCTGCTGCTGGCCAGCAATACCAATGACAGGTGAACCAGATAGATAAATCACTCACAAACAGGCCTCTGACAAGGACACTGACTCTATGATGACTAGCTCGGGCCAGGTAGTCAGCATCTCAGGAGAACACAGGGCAAGAGAATCACCAGCACTTCCATAGGTTGTCAGAGCTGGAAAAGTCTGGCCAAAGGAGGAGTATTCTCAACTTCCTGGCTATCAAGGTCTCCTATGCAAGACAGTAATCATCCATGATGTAGATTTCATGCTGTATTGTCAGCTTTTTGTCTTTGTAATCAAAATACCTGACAAAAGCATCTTAGAGGAGGCAAACTTTATTTTGAGTTCATGATTTCAAAGGTCTCAGTCCATAGTCATCCAAATCCATTTCTCTGGGTCTGATGTGAGACAGAATATCATCGAAGATGGGCATGGCAGAGGAAAGCTGCGAGGTTCATGGCAGCCAGGAAACAGAAAGAGCATACTACAAGCCAAGGACAAAATAGAATCCTCAAAGGGACACTCCCAATTCCCTACTTCTTCCAGCCACACCCCACCTTCCTACATAGAGCATCAAGTAATCCATTCTGATTATTAATCCATCCACTGATTAGGCTACAGCTCTCAGAAACTAACCATTTTACCTCTAAACTTTCCTGCATTCCCTAATGTGAGCCTCTGGGGGGACATCTTATATCCAAACCATAACATATCCCAGTTGCCACAAAGCCAAAATTTAAGTCAGAAAATATTTTATCCCAGGGAACTTGTGAATATTATGTTAAGTGAAAAAAGACAAACTCAGAGGGTCAAGATTCATAAGTTTTCTCTCACATGTGGGAGCTAGCAAGGAAAAAGAAAGTTGGAGGAGTCTTGTGAAAATTGAATGGATATCAGTAGAGTAGAGAAAAGAAAACAGGGAGGGAAGAGTGAAGGGAAAGAGGAATTACTGGAGAATGATATTGGCCAAATTATATTGTTACATTGTGTTCATGTAGGAATGTATAACAACAAATCCCACCATCATGTAAACCTAGAATGTACCAATTAAAAATATGGGGGAAAAAGATCACATCCCGGAATCACATTTTTTGAAGATGCTTGAAGTCCTATTCCTCTTCCCTCAGATATCAGAATTTACTGGATTAGGTTGGTAAAAGTTACAGGTATGAACTATTCCCTAGAAGACAGTTTTCAGGTTGGGGGAGCATATTTTACAATATACCCCATGGTGTCATCATCAATGATGTTATCAGCCATCAATGGGGAAAATGTCTTCACTGATCAGCTGTGTAGGTGAGATTTGTCTCTGTGATTGCATTTTAGTGGTCAGCACTAATGTTAATGTCACTGCAGATGAAGCAGCCCAGCCACATTTCTCATTCTTGGCAACTTTTCTAGTTGTAAACATGAGTAGCTACAATTTTGACACACCAGGTTGGAGTGGGGAGATGATGTCAACAAGATCTGATGCCCAGCTTAGTGTATGCTGCCAACCAACATCCAAAAGAGCAGTTACATTATCACTCGACCACATCTAAAGCACCACCACAAGTCAAACCCAATATATGAATGTGCCTGATATCAAATAAATGGAGACCTAGGTTCACACTCCAGTAGGCTTACTTCACTCCAGGACTCATCATTTCCCAGAGCATATAGTGTTCACATAGGGGAGAGTCCAGAAGCTTAAGTTTCAGACAGTTCACTGAAATAAATATTTTGTCAAATTTAGGACCATCAGGTGAGGATGAATGCAATAGATACCCACATCCTAAATTGGGTTTAGAAACCCCTGGTCAAGTTTGACCTGCAAAATTGAAATCTTTTAGGAACCATCAGAATGCACTGGCTATAAACCTGATGAGAATAATTTGTAATATTGCAGCACCTTGTATCCTGAAAGGACCAGTCTACAATGGCCATATTTCAACTGAAACCTCAAGGAGTCTTGGTTATATTAAAGAGTTCAACCGTTTCTGATAGAAACCCTGCTGGGACACCCCCCAACCTCACCACAAGGAGGGTGGATGTTTCTTTTCTCCCTCTGACACATGAGAAGCTTTTCCATTTTCTCTAGCAGTTTCCCCCCTATATTTTGGCTCCATTCTGGGTTACAAAAGTCATGTTCAGTTCTGCACTGATTGTATATCTAAAGGAGTAAGACTATTTCCTGCAGAATGTGAAGAATCCATATGATTCCCTACCCACTGGAGGAAGAAGTAGGCATAAAGAAGGTCAGATCCCAGTGTTCACCATGATATTACAAACCCAGACAGGTGTAGTCAAGGCTGAGAAGAAAGAGTACTCTAATCCACAAAGCAGAGCTTCATTACAAAATGCTAAGAGAGAAATCCAGAGATGATAACAAAGGCCAAAGACTTAGAATATGTCAGAAGCAGCGAAGGTGAGGAGAGAGCAGGAGTCTGATTGCCTAGACACTTTTCCCCCTTGCTCTAAAGGTCAGTCCTTGAGAACTGGTTTAAAAAAAAAAAAAAAACAGACACCCACCACCATATAGAAAGGCTCAAGCTCAGTGACACTTTTTGCAATCTATAGCTCACTTCAGGGTTCTAGGCAGCATTCTAGGATCTGGCATTGGAAAAAATATATGTATCCTCATTCAAAATATGGGAATGATAAATCGTTCTTCCTGTTATACAGAGTTCCCTATAAAGTAAACATATCTTTCACTGTGACTGGAAACATTCAATCCTGATATTTACTGTACATCCAATAGAAGAGATGAATTAAACACTATTGATGATGTAGAGGGCTTGCGTTTGAATCCCTATTAAGATAAAAGAGACATCCCCAGACCTCTTCAGTTTGAGACTATAAACCAAGCTCCAATTAATTTTTAGCTTTAAAAAGAAATACCTTTTGTTCTTCACAGCAGTTTTAAATTCTACTCCATGTTTTTTTGTTGATACCAGTTACCTTCCTATTCTTAACAGAGTCACACTTATATTTTATTATGTATGTACTATAATTAAATAATCATACCCATACAAACATACATACTATTTATTTACTTCTATTATCCAACTGTCAGCCCCAGATCTCTTCCAGTTCTTGGATCTGGTTGAAAGAATAATGTTCTGGGGTTGAAAAGGTTAAATATTCCCTTGGAGTAAAATGTTGGGTTCTGCAGCATAGATTGGACATTTAAGATTATATGTTCACTTGCACACAACTGCCTTTTTCTCCCTGTTTTCCCCATGTTGTTATTCATTGCAGCAGTTATTCTGGGTACCTTTTCAGACTATAAGACCCTTGAGAGAAGGACTTAGATTTGTCTTAATCACTACCACCCCAGGACCTGGGCATAAATAATAGTTGCCTGCCTGAAGAGGCTATTTGCCAAGGATATGTAAAATCATTTTACATCTGGCCATTCAAAAAAAATGCACCTCTTAAGACTCTCATCAGTCGCTGACAAGAATTCCCTTAACTGGGAATATATAACTCTAAAGTTCAACAACAACAGAAATCGATGAAGTTTCTGCATTTCAGTTTACTGGGATTTTGCTGCCAGTTATTTCTAGAGGTGTCATTTTGACAACTCAGAATGTCAATACTTTAAGATAAGTTGGCCCATTTCTTAAAGTTTGTGGGAACTCCAGTATTCACAAGACTATTTCTCAGTAATAGGCTTCTAGCCATGTCCTGTAATACAAATATTTGTTGGTGAGACTAGTTTTTGCATTTTTTCCAGCCTGTTTTGATCTTAATTATTGACCATGATTAATAAAATCATAAACCAGTCCTTTGCCTCAGATTATCTACATTAGTCTTATTGGTTCTTAGATAGTAAAAATTATATTCTATAATTATATAATGGTTAACAGAAGGGAGAGCAGCGACTATCCATAGCAACTCACCTACTAACAAGCAGGGTACTTATTCTTATTTCATTTTCTATAAAATAGGGTAATAATAATAATAATATCCACCTTATAAGGTTGTAATGAGGTTTAAACCAGTTGATTCATATAAGACATTTAGAAGAGTGCCTAGCACATAGTAAATTCTCAATAAATGTTTGCTATTAGCTTTGCATTCTTAATATATTTTAGGAAAATGAAGGTACTACTAGTTTTATTAATTTCCATCACAATATTTTTTGTTTTCTTCAACATTTGTTCAAACTAATAATCTCACTAGGGTTTCCAGACTCTAGGACACTAAATGATGAGTCTAACTTTATATAAAATGACAATGTCATTATTGTCTAGGCATGAGCATGGATAATATGAAAATAGTGGGTTAGAACGAGATATTGAGTTCATCCTACATACTAGACCCATAGCTAACATAAAACATGTACATCTGGACCTCCCAATACATTGCTTGTCTTCATGTTTAGAAGTGCAAAAGTTGGACCACGGGTTGAGTGCGTTAGTTACTAGAGATAAGGACAGAGGACCCATACATACCCTTGTTCAAACTTCCAAACTGATCAAATGGCAAGGGTCAGAAAATGGATTTAGCACCAGTGCTCTACAAACATCAGAGGATTCATGTTGTGATCACCCATATTTCAAGAGAGACTGGATCCAAATAGTCTTTGGTGATATTCTCTATAGGACTGGAGCTGTGAGCTGCAACTCAGATGGATGTCAAAAGGGAAAATGCTGGATCCAGCAAGACTGAACTTAAACAGAGTCACTAATGGGAATAGTCAGTAGCCTAACGGATTCCAAAGTTAATCTGGATTCCAGCTGAAAGCAATACCAAGGGAGAGGGGTGGACAAGCAGAGGATTAAGTCTGCAAAAAGAAGGCCCCAGCCACTGCTTTTCCTCATATCACTTGCTTTCCATCAAAGTGACCCGTTCTCTTGAAACATGACTCAAACTTGCCTTTAAGAGTTTAGCAAAAACAACTTACACAGCCAGAATGAGGCTGTATTAGCTTTTCCACTGCTGTGACTAAAAGACTCACCAGAACAATTTTAGAGATGGAAAAAGTTTATTTCTGGGCTCAAGACAGCCACTTCCATTCCTTGGGGCTTGAGGTGAGGCAGAACATCATGGTGGAAGAGTGTGGTAGAAAGAAGCATCTCACATGATGATCAGAAAGCAGAGACACTACTAGCCACACCCTACCAACCCTTAGTCACTCAATTAATCCCTATCAGGGGATTAATTCACCAATTGGGTTAAGGCTCCCATAACACAATCAGAGGCAAAATATCAAGACACATAACAAGCAGGCTCCAATTAAGATCAAATGTTGGTCCCAATAATAAACCATGCAGCTAATCAGGAAATTGGGAAAGAATTATGATGCAAGCTGAGAAGACCCAGCAGAAATACCTGAAAGGCACAGAGGCAGAAGAGAGAATAGAGAGGATATATGAAGAGAACTCTACTCGTTATCTTAGTCCAATTGGGCTTCTATAACAGTACCTTAGGCTGGGTACTACATAAATTTATTTCTCATATTTCTGGAGGCTGGAAAGTCTGAAATCACCTTGTCAGAAGATCCAGTGTCTGTTGAGGGTCCACTTCCTGGTTTGAGGATGGCTGTCTTCTCATTGTATGACAGAGAACAGAAACTTACTTTCTGGCTTCTTTTTACAAAGGCATTAATCCCATTCATAAGGGCTTTACCCTCGGACCTAATTGCCTGCCAAATTTTGCACCCCAAATACCAAAACACTGGGGTTAGATTTCAATGTATGGATTTTGGAGAGATAAAAACATTCAGCCCATAATATCCACCATCTCTAGCTTTGAAGATAGAAAGGAGCCATGTAAGGAATACAAGCAGCCTCTAAAACTCAAGAAAGACAAAAAAATAGATTGTTCCCTTGAGCTTCCAGAAAGTAGTCCTACCAGCACCTTGATTTTTAGCTGCCTGAGACCCATGTTATAGTTCCAATCTACAGAACAATAAATATTACATGTTTGTTTAAAGCTACTAAATTTGTGGTGATTTTTTTCAGCAGTAATAAAAAATGAATACACATTACAATTGAGGAAAAAATTATTTTGTTTGTTTATTCTTTAGTTTTTTAAAAAAAAATAGCATCAGGGCTGGGGTGGTGGCTCAGTGGTAGAGCGCTTGCCTAGCATGTGTGAGACACTGGGTTCAAGTCTCAGTATCACATATAAATAAATGAATAAAAGAAAGGTTCATCAACATCTAAAAAATTTTTTTAAAAAATAGCATCACTAATGAGCCATTCTTTTACATCATCAATGTATCTTTACATTTGCATGTGTATTTCCATTTTCCTTATTCATCATATCTGTATCTGAAACCTCCATTCTGGAAATTTTTTTATTAATTAATTTATTGATTTCAATTAGGTATATATGACAGCAGAATGCATTTTGATTCATTGTACATAATTGCAGCACAACTTTTCATTTCTCTGGTTGTACATGATACCGCGTCACACCATATGTGTAGTCATACATGTACCTGGGGTAATGATATCCATTTCATTCCACCGTCTTTCCTGCCACCATGCCCCTTCTCCACCTGTCCCTTCCCTTTGCCCAATCAAAGTTCCTCCATTTTTCCCATTCCCCTCCCGCTCCGCCCCATTATGGATCAGCATCCACTTATCAGAGAAAACATTTGGCCTTTGGTTTTTTGGGATTGGCTTATTTTACTTAGCATGACATTCTCCAACTCCATCCATTTACCTGCAAATGCCAAAATTTTATTCTCTTTTAATGCTGACTGAGTAATATTCCATTGTGTATATATACCACAGTTTCTTTATCCATTATCAATTGAAGGTCATCTAGGTTGCTTCCACAGTAGTTGTGAACAATTGAGGAAAATTTTAACCTAGATTGGGTTTGACTTTTTAAAATCAACAAAAACCACAGTTTTCACAAATGATAGTTCTTTTGTATGTAAAAACCAACTTGTCAGAGAGGGGGAGTAGGCAGGGTTGGAGGATGAACAATGTATTTCATATTCTTTTTATTCCCCAGAGCTGTGGCCAAGTTAAGTAATCCAGACCAAAGCCCAGATCATGGCTGCTCTAGATGCCCTCGATTTCCACTTAGAAACTCTAAGCTCTGCTCATTGTTATACATTGCTCTCCAACAAGAATTCAGATCCTCTGAATTTATCAATAATTCAAATGAGCAGCATCTTGGAATTTAAAATGCTTTAGATCATCCCAGTCTATCTTTCCATCAGCATACCCCAGTCTCTGTTGTAAAGTGGTGAATGAATCACAATAGACTTATAAATGCCAAGAAGGAACCTGGGCCCATAGTTAAAAGGATGAAAACATAGAGCCCCAAGAGAAGGAAAGCCCACCACACACAGAAAACAAATTCGAGCTCCCTGCTTAGTTTCCAAAGCCTCTGTCAGTCCTATCAGGCTGAGACAACTCTGGGTCCCATTTTCAAAGCAAAATCACCTTCTGGACATTTCACTGGCTTGTTAAGACTGGATGAAATTTCGTTTTAGTCAAAGGAACACATTGTACCGACTGAGGCATTGTTCTCTGAATGTCATACTGGTCGAGGCTTTATCTATAAACTTTGGGCTACTGCTGTTAGAATTTGAAGTTGAAAGATGTGTGAAAATCTTTTGACAGAACATTTAGCATGCTGACTCCTTTTACCCTCTCTTGACGTGATTTTTGTCCAAACCTTTTTTAAAAACCTATTGCCTCTTCCAATTCAGTTTCTCTGGGGACAGTGCCTCGTTCTAATACACCAGCATTCTCAACAAACACACGTTACGGGAAGATCTTACCATAGATCGGCCATAGTCCATCTCAAATTTTTAAAGTCTGGATAATTTTTTTAAGGAGCAGCAAAAAGCGTGGAAGCCTTTAAAAAATGTAAGACATGTCTGATGAGAAAAGGGAGCAACAATTTTTAAAAAAAAAAATCAAATAATTTTCCTTGGCAATCTTTTCCTTTAGCAGTTGTTTTGTATGCAATAACTAAGTCACATGGGGGTCCTTATAACCTTGATCTGAAACATCTAAGAGGTGAGGAGATTGGAGAGAGGAAATGACACCAAAGAGGGAAGGAACAAACATAAGAACTTTCAGCTTCGAGATTTTGTAATCCTGAACCAAAGCCGCTGTTCTGCACTTTCAATATGGTAAAACAAACAACCAAGTAAAAAAATAAATAAAATTCAGTGCCTAGGCTAGATCATGGCTGCCCTAAGTGATACTACAACCCTCCTCTGCAAAAAAAAAAAAATTGCAACTGCAACTCCATTGCTTATACAACTGTTCTTAAAACTGTATGAGGATCAGAATGGGGGCATACACACACAGGAGGAGACAAAGAGAGAGACTAAATTGTGTGGAAACTTAGGTGCCTGTTAAAATATGTGAATGTGTGAGTCTGGGGTTCTCTTGAGTAGTCTTTCCTTTATGAGTGTATTTTAAGCAAGGACTCATTTTCCTGAAGCTTAGTTCCACTTCCAATGTCTATAGTATGCAACATTTATTTTGCTCTGTGTTTTTCTTAAACAGTTTTTGCCATTTGAAGTTTTGAAAGCATTAAAATATTACTTTTAAGTATATGTGGAATTTAAAGCAAGAATGGGTATCCTTACCTTGTTCCTGATCTTGGAAGTAAAGCTTTCAGCTTTACTGCATTGAGTGTGATGTCTGCCGTGAACTTTTCACCTGTGACCTTTATCATGTTGGGGGCAATCTTGCTCTATTTCTCAATTGTTGAGAATTTTTGCATCTATATTCATATATATATATATATATATATATATATATATTTATCATTAAAGGGTGTTTAATTTTGTCAAACATATTTTCTTCATATATTGAGAAGATTATGCAATTTTAAACATTATTTGTTATTGTAGTATTTCATGTTAATTGATTTTTTTAATTTTTAAAAAATTTTTGTACATATAGATGGACAGAATGCCTTTATTTATTTTTACATGGTGCTATTTTTACATTTGCCACTGAGCTATATAGCCCCAGCCCACATTAATTGATTTTTTTTGTGTTGAATCATCCTTGCATCACAGATAAATCCTATGTGGCAATGTATATGGTCCCTTTAATATGCTTTTGCATTTAGTTTGTCAGAATTTTGTTGAGGATTTTTTCATCTAGATTCATCAGGGATATTGGCTTCAAATTTCTATTTTTTGTGGTGTTTTTGTTTGGCTTTAACATCAAAGTAACACTGTTCTTACAAAATGAGTTTGGAAGTATTCCCTCTTCTTTGATTTTTAAAATAAGTTTGAGAAGGATTAGACATTAATTTTCTTTAAATGTTTGCTAAAATTCACCAGTGTACTGGAAGTCCTAGCCCAAGCAGTTAAGAAAGAAGAAAAAATAAAAAGGTATCTGAATTAGAAAGGAAACAGTAAAATTGTCCTTTTTGCAGATGACATTCTCTTATAGATAGAAAATCCTAATGACTCCACCAAAACAAAAAAAAATTGTTAAAACTATTAAGTTCAGTAAAGTTATAGGATACTAAATCAACATACAAAAATCAATTATGTTTATGTACACTAACAATGAACTGTTTGGAAAGAAGATAAGGAAAACCACCTTATTTATAATAGCACCAAAAAGGTTATTCTTAGGAATAAACTTAACTAAGGAGGTAAAAGACTTACATTAAATACCATAAATTATTGATGAAATTAAGAAAAATAAAAACAAATGGAAAGATAGCCCATGTTCATGAATTAGAAGACTTCATATTGTAAGAAAGTTCACACTATCCAAAGTAAGCTGCAGATTCAATGCCATTCCTATCAAAATCCCAATGGCATTTTTTACAGAAATAGAAGAGGGTGAAACAATTCATATGGAATCACAAAGGACCCCAAATAGCCAAATCAGTCTGAAGAAAGAAATTAATGCATCATACTTCCTGATTTCAAAACATATTACAAAACCAAATAACTTAAAAAATAATAGTACTAGACATATAGGCCAATGCAAGAGAATAGAGAGCCCCCAAATAAATCTATACGTCTATGGTCAACTAAAAACACCAAAAACATAGGCCAAAAAAAAAAAAAAACTCAAAATAGACAAATGAGACAAATCAAACTAAAGAGCTTCTGCACAGTAAAGAAAAACAATCAACAGAATGAAAAGGCAACCTATATAATAGCAGAAAATATTTTCCAAGCATATATCTAACACTAGGTTAATTTCCAAAAAGTCTAAGAATCTCCTACTACCTGATAGCAAAAAACAAAACAAAAACAAAAACAAAGTGATTTTTAAGTGGGCTAAAAACATTAAATATACATTCCTCAAAGGAAAACATACAACTAACCAATAGGTATATGAAAATATTCTGAATGTTACTAATCATCATGAAAATGCAAATCAAAACTACAATAAGATGCTACCTCATATACATTAGAATAGCTACTGTCAAAAAAGAGGGGGTGCAGGGTGCGGTGGTACACATGTGTGATCACAGAGGCTCAGGAGGCTAAGGCAAGAGGATCACAAGTTCAAAGCTAGACTGAGCAAAAGCAAGGCACTAGGCAACTTAGTGAGACCCTGTCTCTAAATAAGAATACAAAAAGGGCTGGGAAATGTGACTCAGTGGTTGAGTATCCCTGAGTTCAATCCCCAGTACCAAAAAAAACAAAAACAAGAGGGGGAAAGGTGTTAGTGAGGATTGCAAAATGGTGCATCCACTGTGGAAAACAGTATGGAGGTTTCTCAAAATAGGAAAACAAGAATTATCATATGATCTAGCAATCCCATTCCTTGGATTCATCCAAAAGAATTGAAATGAAGATCCCAAAGAGATATTAACACTCCTATGTTCAGCACAGCACTATTCACAATAACCAAGATATAAAAACAACCTGAATTCCCATGGACTGATGAGTGGATAAAGAAAACGTAATATATACATACCATGGAATATTATCTATCCTTAAAAAAAGAAAATCCTGAGATTTACCATATGCGTGAAATTTGAGGACATTACACTACGTGAAATAATCCAGTCAGACAATGACAAATACTGCATAATCCCACTTACCTGAGACGTCTAAACTAGTCAAACTCATAAGATTAGAGTGCAATGATAACTGCCAGGGGCCGAGCGGGGAGGAGAAATGAGGAAATTACTAACCAATGGGCATAAAATTCCATTTAAACAAGAGGGAAAATTCAGAGATCCACAGAACAATATTGTGCTTAGCTAGCCATTTAAAAATTAGTTTAGGGCTGGGTTGTAACTCAGTGGTACAGCGCTCGCCTAGCACATGTGAGGCATTAGGTTGGATCCTTAGCACTGCATAAAAACAAATAAATAAATGAAAAGGTATTGTGTCCATTTACAACTAAATTTTTTTTAAATTTTGTTTAGGGTGTAGATCTAATGTTAAATGTTCTCACCACAACAAAATAGAATTAAGGTGGGAAATGCTGTATTAAGGATCACATTCTATTTTAGGAAAGTGACTAGATATGGGTATGCTGTTTTCAGGGATTCTTTGGGGCTTGAGAGAAGGAATTATATTTCTCCTATGGTCAGCACCCATACTAAGAATTGAAATGCTGGTAGCCAGATTGGTACAAGATTTCTGACCTTACCTAACTTCATCCTACAGTGACTTTCCTTATGTCCTGTGGTTAGTCAAGGCAGAGAGTGAATATGCCACCCTTTTTGTATCTCCTGTGCAGAAAAACATTTAGTTAGCTCATGAATTATTTTTATAAGTGCAATTATTTCTCATAATATGTGTATGGAACATCAATTGAAATCAAATTTACTACTAAATATTAATAACATAAGGTAAATTAGGGGTATCCACTCAATAGTCTGGAACTGGGCTCTCTGGTTTACAAATAAAGTTATGGTTATGGCACACGGGGGTGGTCTAGAGTCTCATGAAGAACTCCTTTGCTTTGGGTATTATCCTGGCTGGAGCAGATATTGCTGGGAGAATGGTGACAGGTGCACCACACAGGGTCCTGTATGTATGGCCTTGGAGGAAAATGGTCTTTTCTTCTCTTGACATCCTGTGTCCTCATAAGCCCAGTAGAACAGAATAGAGAGCCCAGAAATAAAACTAAACATAGATGGTCAATTAATTTTCACCAGGAGCGCCAAAAGAACACAAAGGGGAAAGGCTAGTCTCTTTAATAAATGATGCTGGGAAAACTGGATTTCCACATGCAAAAGCACGAAATTGGATCTTTATCTCACAAAAAAAAAAGACTCAAAATAGATAAAAGACCTAAATGTAAGATCTGAAATCATAAAACTCTTAGAAGGAAAAGCCTGACATTGGCTTTGGCAATGATTTCTTGGATGTCATACCAAAAGCTTATATAACCAAAGTAAGTTTAAAAATAGAATTACATCAAAAGCTTCTGTACAGTAATGGAAACAATCAACAAAATGAAAAGGCAAATCCACAGAGTGGGAAAAAATATTTGCAAAAAACATCAAATACAGAGTTGATATCTATGATCTATGAAGAACTCATGCAACTCAACAGCCAGAAAACGGGTAACCCAATTTAAAAATAGGCAAAAGATTTAAATAGACATTTTTTCAAAGATGACATAAAAATGGCCAACAGATACATGAAAAGGTGCTCAACATCATTAATTATCAGGGAAATAAAAATCAAAACCATCATGACATCCTGCTAACCTTTGAGGATAGCAATTATCAGAAACACCAGAGATAACAGGTGTTGGTGAGAGTGTGGAGAAAAAAGAACCCTTGCACAGTATTAGTGGGAATGTAGCTTGGTGCAGCCATATGGAAAACACAATGGAGGTTCCTAAAGAAATTAAAAACAGAACTTCCTTGTGGCACAGTAATCCGTTTTCTGGGTATACACTCAAAAGAAATGATATCATCACCTTGTAAAGACCCCTGAATTCCCATGTTAATTGCAGCATTAGTCACAGTAACCAAGATGGAGAAACAACCTAGGTATCCATCAGTGGATGAATGGATGAAGAAACTGTAGTGTGTTAAACAGTGAAATATTACTCAGCTTCTTAAAAAGAAAGGAATCCTGCCATTGAGTGCAACACAGATGGAGCCGAAGGATATTATGCTAAGTGAAATAATCCAGACACAAAAAGAAAAATATTGCATGATCTCACTTTTATGTGGAATCTAGAGAATAAAACAGTATTTACCTGAAAATTGGGGTGGAAGGAAGGAGAAAAACGGGAATATGCTGGTGAAAGTATACAAAATAGCAAATATGTAGGATAAACAAATCAAGAGTCACTAGGATTATAGTTAATAATACCATTTGGGGGATTTTTGCTAAATGAGTGATTTCTGCCCCTGCTGTTCTTGCCACAAAGAGGAAAAATAACTATAGATGTGAGATGATGGATCTGTTCATTTATTCCACTGTAGCAACAACTTTACCATACGCATGTATCTTAAATTATCATGTTGTATGCCTTAAATATACATAATGATATTTATTTTTAAAAAAATATTATGTCTGGGATGCAGTACAGATTTAAGCACATGGAAATACACCTAAGCCAAGACCTCTCCTACAAATTTCAGACACGTTTGTGACCTGCCAATATGTTCAGTATTGTAATTATTGAAATTTCCATTAAAACTATGTTAATTATCATCCAAAGAAACTAGTTAAAAGAATAGTTTAAAGAAATAGCCTCATTAAAACAAAATAAGAACCTTATTGATTTGTGTCTATTTTTATCCAAAGCAGAAATTATTCTACATTCAAGTAAGTGTGTGTGTATAAATATATATACACACACACATTCAAGTAAGCATATATTTATGTATATATATATATATATACATACACACATATTATATATATATATATATATGTTAATAAAGTACACACATGCACACATAGACAGACAAGCATGTGCAATCTTAACAGGAATATATACCTCTTACACATATGAAAATACCTAAGTAAACCCCACCATCATGCCCCACTACAAGAGTGAGGGCCTAATTAAAATAATATATGTTCCATGCTTGTATAATTTTATCAAAATGGATTCTACTGACACATATAAGTGAGAATAACCAATTTTTTAGAAGTAAAATAAAAACATGCCTATGGTAGGTGGAAAAAAAATATTTGGCTTATGCATAGCCAACTTAAAATATCAAGCCAAAAAATCAAGCCAAAAAAAAAAAAAAAGAGATGTGTTTTCTTGTAAAATGTGTACAAAACTAAATATACTCTATTTATACATTTATATAACAAAAACTCTTTAATTCCCAGTTCATATGTTTAGAATTTATAATGAATTTAATGTTCTCAGCATTACATATAAGATGAAATTCTGACTAGGTGAAATACTAGTGCAAACAAAAGAAATATTTATACATTAAAAACTAACAGCTTTTAAGTGTCACTTTCATTTTAGTAGTTGTCACACTCAAATAAATTTCTAATTATAAATATCCAAAGCGATGATAAGCCTGCCAAGATTCTATCTGTTCTGAGTACCAAAATCAATAGTCTAAAGTGACTTCACATGCACCGTTATTGTGTACATGTGGAGGATTATAGCAGAGTCAAGTTCAAATCCTGGTTCTACAACAAGGGGGCTTTGTATTGAGTAAGCTATTTAAAATTTCTGCATCTTCGTTTATTCATATGTAAAAATAATAGTAATAAATAAAATCAATGTTGCCAAAGAAACAAAGAATGGCCAATCCTCTATCCCTCTTCCTGAGGTATGAGCCAGCTGAGAGATAGTAAGGAGCTGGCAGATGGAAATCAAACTAGTTCCTTTATTATAAGAAAGGCTAAATTATAAAATCCTTTGGCCAAACGAACTTCCTCACCTGTATCTCAGAATTAGGCATGCTTATCTTCCTAGTCTTGGACAGTGCTATGTATTCACGTTTTGGAGGCTTGGCCCCCAGTGTGGTGATGTCAGAGTAGAACTTGTTAAGAGATGGGGTCTAGGGAAAGGCCTAGGGTCATGGGGGACCTGCCCTAGAAAGGGAGTACTGGTCTCCTAGAGTGAGTCTTCCCAAAAGTAAGTCATTATAAAAGGCAGAGCCTGACCCCAGAGTGTCAGTATTTCAAGGACTTTGGACCCTAGTCTATATCAAAGGTCATCTAGCAGTGCTTAGAGACCAGAGCTACATTTAACTTTTTACATCCTAAATTCTGATTTTCATTATATTTGGCTATTAACCCTCAAACTTGGGCAGATTAGCAAGTAAGCATTTTCCCACTTGTTTGGTATCATATTCCGTAAAATATATTTCTTCACTTACTATATGGCTCATCCATGCATGTCTGGATGGACTTTTAATCATCTGCTTACCACCATGATCCAGGTTTTCACACTCAGCACTATGTGCTTCTTCAGGCAAATGAGTAGCTTGGCAGAATAGAGAGACTTTCTCATCACCAAACACAACTTTCTAACTCTTTGGAGAGTTCGGTGTTTATTTATATTTTCTCTTAATACCCCCCCCATCAATCTAAGGGATGTTATATATTTCATGATATGACCCCAAGTTAAATGCCCATAAAATTATACTGGTTTTAAAACCAAAATTTTTCAAGACACCATTTGTTTCCTCTACCACACACTAAAGGATAAGAAGGTCATGTCCAAGATTATCTAGGGACTCCATTTTTCTAGAAGTAAACTAAGGCAAAAATGTTGTACCTTTTTCCAGAAAACACGTATTGCTCCATTTTGTCAGCCATGAGCTGATGAAGAAGCTAGGAGGACGAGTTGTCTATCTCTTTTACCAGGTGTTTAGAGTAACAATCCTTGTGTGAAAGTTCCCCCTCCATAGCCTGGCAGCGTTTGCTGGCATCAATTTCTTCAACTACTGTATGCTTGAATAATTGATAGAGTCAAGTGAATGCAGGTTCCTTTTTTCACCAAGTTCCCCTTGAGTGCTTCGGCAACATGAGGCAATTTATCATGCTTTTTGTGCAACAGTGCATAGACTTTATAAAGAACGAATTTAGACTTTCTCTTCCTGTTCAAAAAAAAAAAAAAAATAAGCAGTTCTCAGGTTCACGACACTAAAAGCCCTGATTGGGATAGTTGGACCAGCAATATTAGCTGGCCCAAGTAACTCAAGTCATAGACCCCCTGTTGCTTTTCTTCATCTTACTTCATTTTCTTTTGGAGAAAGACCCAATTACCAAGGTTTGCGGATTTTTCCACAGAGATTACATTCAGCTCTTTAGCAAGAAAAATGCCAGGGCAATTAGTGGCTCTGGGGAACCATTAGCCATTTGTGTACTCTTTCAGAAGAGCCCATTGTGGGATGGGCAGGCTCTGCACAGGGCTTCCTTTTAGAAAGTGAACGCTTCTTAACCATTTGGAACATGCTTGAAATGAAAATCAACAGTGACACCCTCACAAGGACACCTTTGTTATGTATTCTAGATTAGAAGATATCATGGCAGCATACAGGAAGCCCATCTGTTCATCACTCTCTGTTCACCTCCAGCTTGTGAGGGATCATGTCTCCTCAGCATTCAAGAATGTTCTCTGATATACTTTCAGGAAACCTGCTGCCAAGATGAAGGAATATATATAACTGCAAGGAAGATAATCATTTCCTAGGTGGCATTATAATAAGAAACCCATTTGGGGCTAATAGCTCAATTGGAACTAATTTTCCATTAACCCTTGTGGTCAAGAAATAGCCTGTGTAAATTAATCAAATGTTCTGGTGCCTTGTATACTGTTATGGTTTGGATGTGAGGTGTCCCCCAAAAGCTCACCTGCGAGACAATGCAAGGAGGTTCAGAGGAGAAATGATTGGGTTTTGAGAGCCTTAACCCAATCAGTGAATTAATCCCCTGATAAGGATTAACTGAGTGGTAATTGAAGGCTGGTAGGGTATGGCTGGAGGAGGTGGAGCATTGGGGGCATGCCTTTGTGGGTATATATTTGGTATCTGAAAAGTAGAGTCTCTGCTCTCTGATCATCATGTGATCTGCTTTGCCACACTCTTCCGCCATGATGTTCTGCCTTACCTTGATCCCAGACTGGAGCAGGCCTTCTATGGACTAAGAGCTCTGAAGCCTTGAGCCTTCAAGTAAACTTTTCTCCCCTAAAATTGTTCTGGTCAGATCCTTTAGTCACACCAGTGAAAGGCTGACTAAAACATATTACTCTACTGTTCAGTGTTGGTGCTACCTCTGAGAGTTGATCAATTTGTAAAGAATTGAAATAATTATGAGGCCAAAAGGAATATTATTTAATCTTTCATTGACTGAGACAGCCTAGGAATCTTGCAGGTACTTCTCAGGATTGGGAGCAGCTGTTAGATTCTAGTGGCTATGCAAATCATGCAGGTTAAAAAAAGGTGCTGGTTAATAGAAAGCCAGAAAACAGAATTATTATAGCACTCAAGCATTAATGCAGAAGATAATAGTCATGCCATTCTGAAGAAAGCAACAGAGTCTGAACTATTTTAATGGCTTAAATCAAACATACTAAAGTTTGGGAGACTTGCTTTCAAAGACAAAACAAAACAGTCCAGTAGGAGGATCAGGAGAAGAAAATGTATGTTTGACGAACATCATCAAAAAGAGAAAACTCATGCCAGAGCCATAACGTTTTTAAAGTTTTTAATGCATTTGTGAGGATGTTTTGATCCTACGAGATAACTATGTAGATTTTCTAATCAGATAAATTAGAGCTCAAATCCCTCATGATAAGGAAAAGTTGACAAGAAACAGATGGACAACCTGGACATTTTACAGTGTCCTGTAGCCTAAAGGAGACTTGGGCTACCCTTGCTAAATGAACCTAAATATTTTTCTGCAGGAACCCAAAATCCTGGCATTGTTAGTGAAGTTTTAAGATGTCTTTAAACATCCAGTTTCCTTAGATTGTGAAAAATAAATATTGTGTTTCAAAAATTCTGTGTTTAGCCAGGCGAGGTGGTATATATCTGTAATCCCAGTGGCTTGGGAGGCTGAGGCAGGAGGATCGCAAGTTCAAAGCCAGCCTCAGCAATTTAGTGAGATCCTAAGCAACTCAGCAAGACCCTGTCTCTAAATAAAATATCAAAAACCAGCTGGGTATATGGCTTAGTAGTTGAGTGCCCCTGGGTTCAATCCCTGTATTTACAACTTTCAGCAAAATACCTTTTGCATAAGATATAGTTAGAAATTACTTTATCTATCTTCCCATATTCACTTAAAATTTTATTGAACAAGCCATATACTTTGAAAATAGGGAACCATGGATTGTCATTCATATTTTCCTCTAGTTTTAGTTTCTGAGTGTTAATTCTACCTCAGCTCTTTTCATTTCAGTTTATAACTCAGAGTTCCCAGGAATAGAAATTTTAAGATTGTCTACCCTCAGGACAGAAAGACCTTGAGCAAAGGTGTCTTCGTTAATGTCACCATTCTACAAATACCCTGCTGTGGTGAAGTTGTCCTATTAGGCCCAATAACCTTTCTGAGCTTGGGTCATTTCGTGATTTCTATTCATTTTAGCTCTACTGTGACCTACGTTATTCTTCAGGTAATCCCCATTTTTATATATATAAGAAAGTATTGTCTTGCAGATAAAAATGTATTTACTAGCTTGGTGTGGATTACACACCTGTAATCCCAGCAATAGCTGAGGCAAGAGGATCACAAATTCCAGCCCAGCCTCAGCAACTTAGTGAGACCCTATCTCAAAAAATAAAAAGGACTGAGGATGTGGCTCAGTGGTAGTGCACTTGCTAGCATACAAGAAACCCTATGTTTGATGCCCAATATCATCAAAAACAAAAAGTATTTACTATGTAAAAAAAAACAAACATTTAAAATACTGAAACTAATTTAGAAGTGTTTCTCCAAAGTATAGTTTAGATTCAAAGATCTTCTGCACTGCCCCAAATAAAGTGAATCTTGCTTGTGGAAATCACATGCTTTCAAAATACACAGGTCATTTTCCTTAGGCAATGCCTTGGAGAGCATGTTGGGTTCTCAGTGCTGAAATTTTTTAAAATATTTTCAAATCACCAATTTCACTTCATTTAAATTATTTATTTAAATCATCTCAAGTATTTGTAATCTGTTGTCTGGTTGTTACCAAGTTGTTTCTGTTAAATGTCACCTAAATATGAATCCATCTTTAATCAGATTGGTGACCTTGGGTAACTATAGTATTAACTTCCATGAACTATATTTTAGAGTGTATTGTCTAAGTATTGCAACTCATTTACTTATTTATTCATTTTCCCATTTTAATGCCTACTTTGTGCAGGAAACTGTTTTAGATGCTATGATATGGTAACTGACCAAAGAGTCTTTCCTCAGAAAGCTTAAAGACTGTTCATTATAAATTTAAAAACTACAAAAATATGAAAAGCAACAAATACTCTAGGTAAGATCTAGCTCTCAGGGAAGAACAGTTTTATAGATCAAGAAGAATTTGAGAGGGTTTGCTTTGCAGAGAATGGTGTGTTTGGCTTGAGTATTAAAAAATATTTAAGAGTGGAATTTTAGGCACAATCCTAGTAAACACCCCAGGCAGAAGAGAAAACGGAGAAATCCAAAAACTTGAGGTTATGTGTGGTTCAACCCCAGTGAAGTGGAGAGTCTAAAGGGGAGGTTGGAAAAGTAAGTGGGGGCTGGGTTGTGGAGCTTTTAAACTCCTATAATACCTGGATATTTTTCAATGCCCAAGGGACAGCAGCAAAACGTTTTGAGTCTAACAGTCTAATCAGTCCCTGGGAATCTGAATTAGCATGATGGTGAACTCCAAGCAGGGAGCAGTTAGGGTTTGCTAGGAAGGGGAAGGAAGGTTGAAGTAGGGAAGTGTCATTAGTGCCTGTCTATGCACAGATACTGCATAGGTAGAGATGGGAAGATTGGTGACACTTGGGATGTGTGGCAAAAGAGAGGAATCGAGTGTGACTCGAAGTTTTGGACTACTTACTATAAGATAGCGTGGAACACTGAAGCAAAGTTTCCCCAGGAAGTCTTTCTACTTTCCACGCTTGTTGTCTCCGTTTCCTCCAGCTCTGCCTTGTAGGTCCATGTGCCTATTTTTAAAAAGAAAAGGAGGGTCCATGTTTGTCTTCTTCATTAAGTTGCAGTAAGGCAACAGTAATATGGCAACCCCTCTTGCTAGCTTCAGAAATTGTTTGTCCCTTATAGTCACAGAGCTCCAACATGGTGTAGCATTTAAGTTACATACCTTGGAAACAATAACCAGCCATGATGTATAGACCCCACCTGCCTTGTAACCCCAACATGATCCTTTGCCCAATGCAGTAACTGATTTCCTTATAGCCTTTCAAACACAGTAAGTCATCCCCTTGAGAGGCCTTACCTGACCACCTTTTCTAAAGAAGTTTCTACCCTTTATTTCTCTCTGAGCTCTTAGTGTCTTTCCTACTTAGTACTTACTACAACTTGCAATTATTTTATTTGCATGCTTAGTCTTTCATTTGTTTGTTTTTCTGATATCACATGAGCTCTATGAAAAGATAAACCACGTGTCTTTTCTTGATCACTGTATCTCTAGCTCCAAGAACAGTGCCTAGTACTCCGTAGGAGATGCTAATGAATGGATGAGTGAGTGAATGAAGAAACACCCCCTTCAGAAAGCTCTAATCTAAATATACAGTCATATGCCCCTAAATAATTCAATTAAATATAAAAAGAAGCAACAATAACTACTAATCTTCTTTAATTTTCAAAGTAACATATTTCTATAAAAAAATCATGTTTCCAGCAGTGATGTTTGGGAAATAGAATGTAAATATTTTTTTGAGTTTCTTAATTTCCATAAAAGCTCTGTGGTGCCACATCAAGTAACAGTGTTTTTCGGCTCTTAAAAAAAAAAAATTAACTAGAATGGCGAGTAGAATAGAAAGTATCAGCGTGTATTGCACAAGTTCAGAATAGTTTCAAGAAACTTTTCTGTAGGAATAGGGGTGGATCACAATGTCAATGTACTTTTCACAGTGATTCAAAGTCAATACACACCCTGGTACTTTCCATGTTATCCTAATCCTTTATCTGGCTACTGTCATAGCTCTTCAAAGCCAGCCTTGAATTGCCGTTCTGCAGCGTTAGAATTCTTAATGGTCTATTTGCAATAGAAGCCTCCCCAAAAATGTACCCGAAAATCCAATTTCTTATATTTTCTCATATATCAATCTATCTTAGCCTCTCAGAATGCATGGGCTTACCCTAAAGTACATTCCCAGAGTCCTCTCTGCTACAGAGGCTGGGCTGCTTTCAAGTTTACCAGGAAGACACACATACACATACACACACACACACACATACACACACATGTGCCCCCAAGGGCTCAGAGTGGAACAGTGATGAGGTTTGTTGCTGTCTACCTCAAGATGGATTTTAAATAATGGTTTGACCAACAATGGAAATATTTGCTAAAATAAAATGCTAACTTTTTGTTGTTTCTTTTTTCCTCTCTATCTCTCTCTCTTCAAGCTGCCTGCCTTGTGCTCGGCTGTATGATTTTCCCTGATGGCTGGGATTCAGATGAAGTAAAGCGGATGTGTGGAGACAAAACAGACAAGTACACTCTTGGGGCTTGTTCAGTCCGCTGGGCATACATCCTGGCTATTATTGGAATTTTGGATGCGCTGATCCTCTCGTTTCTAGCATTTGTGCTTGGTAACCGACAAGACAGCTTGATGGCAGAGGAACTGAAGGCAGAAAACAAAGGTAAGATGGCATTAGGGAACTCTCACTGTATGCACACACACACACACACACACACACACACACAAAAAAAAAAAAAAAAATGGTACTCTCATTCTTTCCCATGAAGTTACTAGTGCTTCCCTCTGGTTCTCATTTGCTGTTCTGTTAATACTGTCTAATTACCAGACTTTCCCTCAGACGTAACTATAGAAATTTGCACAAGCACTTAACTTTCTGAGGCATCTCTCTGTGGCTGCCTAAGTCTGTTATTATTTAAATGCATTTTTCCAGTTTCTTGTTCTCTTGTTCTCTGAGTTCAGGTTTGCCATCAGTTAATGGCTAAGATGAAACATTGTGGGGAGTCCATTTAGTTGAATGGGAAGTGTTTCCGTGTGTTCAGTTATTTTCCAGGGTGCGATGAATGTCTGGGAAATCTCTGAAGTCATCACAATCACTTTATTTGAATTCAAACTCATCATCTCAGAGACAAGCAGTGACAAATAGTTGCAGTTAGAGTTTACAGTAGTTAAGTTAGCTGGATTTTAAACTTGTTATCTGGATAATCAAACGTCCTCAGATATCTTTTCAAAAGGAATTGCCCATTGAAACACAAAGAAACTAGCACAAAAGCAAGACTGGTGAGTAAATGCATAAATATGTTACAGTGGGTAAATAAGAGGTAGCAAGTCATTATTCAAGATGACTCTTGATTTTCCAGTTTTAAGAACAGAATTTTTATGTCAAGGTTTTGTTACAGACTTAAGTCCATGTGCCTGCTTTCTTTATGTTATCTCTAAACTTTTAAAACTTTGAACTTATATCAGCACCTTCAACTGAGTGGCTCCTTCTACTAGCATTTTTCCTAACTGGAAACTAAATCCATCCTTGAATTGTGAAATTTTGTTTATTTTTCAAGAAGTTGCTAATTTCAAAAATCGCTTTAACAGGTCACCAATGTAAGTCCAATATTAATTTCTACATAGATGTCACATGTAATGATGGCGTGGCAGGCTTCATATTCAGACCATCACTGTTTTATGCTTGTAAAGTGTGAAGAGGTAAAATGGAGCAGTTCAGGAGAACAGCAGCATCCACAAACCTTAGCTCCCTGGGGTACAGACAGAACGTGTGTGAGTTTACTTAGTCCTATCAAAAATACTCCAAACTCAAAAGCAACTTCTTCACAGGGGAGTCATCCTATAAACAAAACTACCTCCCTCTCAGAGTTGCCCTTTGTATATTAAAAAAAAGACAATATGAAGATAATCATTACACTTTAATTTATGTTATGCATTTAGCACATTCACACACACTCACTAATGTGGTTTTCTTGTTGTCTTTGTGGCTTGTTGAATGTATACAGTTCTCTGTCTAGTTTACTTCAGATTTAATGGCAAGGAGACCTCAAACTTACAACAAATCACATTTCCTGACACAATGAATTAAATAAAAGACCACCATGTTCTGCAAATACTTGGTTTCCATTGCCGCCCAGTAATGGACCAGAGTGCATTTGTTCCCTAAGTTCAAAGTTATATTGAGAACCTTTAATGACCTAGATATCCTTGGCCACAAATACAAGAAAATTCAGAAAAAGGGGGAAATAACAAAAGCAGGAACATTTTTACTTGGTCATTAAGAATTCCAATTCATGCTTCAGAAAGGAGCAGCCAGGATTATAGAATACATACTCTACAGTTTTCAAAATGGGTATGTTCTCCTGGTTGATTCAGTTAAATATTGATGTCTGATCCCTTCTGAATCTTCATTAAGGAAACTATCATTAGGAGGGAACATGTGGGTAAATGTTTGGTTGGGAAAGAAAAAAGAGACTGATGTAAGGCTTAGGGATTATCACTGTATGATTTTTCTGTTTTCTCCATCTCCTCCATTTTGCATATTTCTTCCAGTGTGTTCTGAAGGTCTAAAATCAGTAGCAGTTCATCCACATCAGATCAAATAGAACCAATAAAGCAACAGAGAGCATCAGGCCACGCTGATGAAACATTTTCAATGACACTGCCTTTTCATTTCTCAATCCACAGTCCTTAATGTAAGACTCTTACATTATGTAAGATGTAAGATGCAAATAGCTCTCTTATGAAGGCATGTCAGGCCCTCATGCTATACGGTCTGTATAAAATCAGACCAAGATTTCTAAGCCTCACACAAAATCTAATCAAACCTGCCTGTTTCTAAGAAATGGTACAAGGTCTACAGTTGCTTTACAAAGCAGACTTTATTGTTTATCATTTAAACATTTGTTCAATGTTGAAACTTCCAAAGTCAGCTTGTTTGACAAAAGACCAATCAATGATCCAATCAGTGATTTTTTTTTTATATTGTGTGTGGGAGCATAGTTTCACTAAATAGTAGTTTATTAGTAGCAGTTTAATAGTTTGATAGCTTTTAAGCAGATGCAATAACCAAAACTAAGTGTCATCAGTATCCTAAGGAAAGACAGATTGGGTTAAATTAAAATATTAGAATAACTTCTTATTATGAAATTTATTATACATAAATGGATAAATTTGCAATTTGTATGAATGTATTAACATAACTTTTTCATTATTAAAAACATTTTTCTCACTGTTAGTTTTTTCTGATAAAGCTACTAAGATATTCCTTGGTAGCCAAGGCCTCGTGTTGGTTCCAGAGTGATGCAATGAGTCAAAGGTAAATACAGTTCTAGCTCAGAGTTTTAGAAGAATTTGTTAGCCCATGGTGCCCTCTGATGTCATAGAAGCAGCAATGCCATATCTCAGACCTTGGCTCCAGAGAATAAATCCTTCATACATTCCTCTATCAGTTACATCACCATACACACTGCATTATCTTCCACCATCGTCTTCCAGTTCTGTGCTCTACCAATCACCATATCAATCTACTTCTATAAATAGTAGGAGTATCATAGAGGGAATAATTTTGCAATTGTGCCATACACACTCAGATTGAAGAAGTTCTGCCTAAGGAGTAAATCACCTATTATGGGCATGTATTCTTTTTTTAGTTTTTATAATTAATCCAACAACATACCTCCCCATTTATCTGGAAAAGCCACTATATAGAGTCACGTTTTCCATGTATTTTTATAGCAAAGATATTGCTTAGATCCATGAGTGCTTCTCAACAACTACCCCTGGATAAACTAAAATGATTGTTTCATGAATTCTAGTATATATCAGGGAAAGGAAGAGAACTTAATTCTAATTGTTGAACTATGCTTGACTCACAGAGCCAAGATGAAAGGGAATTTAAAATGCTCCTGAGCCATAAATCAATCATCACAAAGAGATGCTATTCAAAGAGAAAACAAGGAGGAGGTATACAAATAAAAGGCTCCACCTCAAGATATATTTCCCGCGAACTCACCACAATCTCATTTCAGCAGCCCCTCTACACCTCCCCAATGCTTCTTAAGCCTCTCCTTTCCCAAGAGTGCAAAGGTCATTTTTAAAAAGTCTTAGCTGAATCTATCATAAAGTATGAAATGGAAAAATTGAAAGGAGGGACATTTAACGTGTTTTCAGTAAACTGAAAGTGACATTGAAGATGCAAGTGTTATCTTAGAGAAAATCTCTCTAAAGATAAGGTTAATCATCTATGGAGTTCCATCAAAGTGCCAGGATTTTTTTTTTCATTCAAAAAAAAAAAATACCCCACTGTATGGAATCCAATTGACTTTATACAGGATTTGGCACATGCAAGAAAACTCAGCCCTCTGCTATGAACTGGGAAGCCAATCCTGCAGGCTGTGTGCCCCTGGCTCTGGGGACAATAGTGGATGGGCAGGTGTTCCTTCTTGTTTAGGAGTTCAGCAGCATGATTTCTAAATGAGCCAACAACAGTAGGCATTTAACCTTGATATGCTGTTTAATTGCATATTTTAACACACTGAACTGTGAAGTCAATTTAATTATGTAAAATTAAAGTTTCATCCAGATAAAAAGGATTTGAAATGAAAGTTTCAATTTCAATTTCTTTCATTAATTGTGAAAGGATAAATAATTACATTTGCCAGAGCTCCTATGCCACAAATATCTCTTTCCTTGTCAGACATCATTTATAAAGAGGTCTGTTTCTACATTTGTGTGTATAGTCTTTGGAATTGCTTATCAGATAATTGGGTGAGTAGTTTTAAAGTCACTTTGTCTTCTAGCACTTAAACTGCAAATGAGAAAACATGATTATCCATCAAGAGGTGACCCAAGCTACCATTTATTTATTAAGTGGCTTAAACATTTTTTAATGCTATAATAGGTGGAGTTAGAATAAATTCATTTTGCTTAACTAACTGAGAAATCTTTTGAAATTTTGATTTTAGCGATCACACCATGCCATGGCCACATTGTGAGTGGCAGTGTTGTGTAGTGGAAAGAGCATGCACTTGAATTCAAGCTGCCCGTTGCTAGTACTGTCCCTGATACTGACACCAACATCTTAAAAGTTCAAGAATTAAGTTTTCTGGTCTATAAAATGCAGGGTTTGTTCAAACGGCAACTGAGGTTCCTTCCAACTCGAAAATATTCCAATTCAGGGTACACCTTCAGAGGTGTCCTTTAAACAGAGGATCTGAGGGTGCTAAGAACTCTTGCACTCAGAGCAGTGAACACATTAAATACTTCTAGGGGCTCAATAGCATGTAAGGGCGATGGAGACGAGGGAAATATAAAGGTCAAGGAGAAGAGATTCTAGCGTACTACTGTTTCCTCCTTATTGTACACCACCTGCTGACACACACTGATGCAGACGGAGCCCTCATACCACCCAGAGTGGAATGAATTAGATTTAGAAATTTGGACTCATGAAAGAGGAACATCCTTACCTAACTAGGTTCTAAAGCCATGTGGTGTCTGTGTGGACAGAGACAGAATACTAGTTGCTGATCTGAATTCCAGCAGGCCTTGGACACCCCCTAAACATCTCAGAGTCTTGGCTGCACCTTTTAAATATGGGAACACCTATACCCAGTCACACCTCCTCTATGGATTGGGAGACTTCACCAAAAGCATGTGGATGGAAGCAATTTATAATCCCCAATATCTACACAGACTTTTATTTATTACTAAGCACCTTCCCCATATAAAATTTTATTTGGTCTTTGAAATAACACTGTGAGATATTTATCATCATCCTAGTTCTACACATCAGAAACTAAGGTGCAGATAACTTCAATATTTTGTCCGAGTTTTCAAAGCTAGGAAGGAATGGACTACCATTCAAACACCAATCATTTTACTCAAAATTACAAGTTCTTTCTTTTGCACAATACTTTTAATCAGTTCTTAAGAGATGTTGCTGTCATTGGTTCAACCTGACCAGTCAACCCTGTAAACATAGAGTTTAGTCTTGCTTTCATTTGGTAGCCTTTAGATGTTATTTAAGCAAAACTTTGATACACTTGAGAATAGCCTCTAAAACCCACGCGCTTACTTAGCTATAAAATTTTATAAAAATATCCAGTGAAGTAAGATCAGGAAGCCCAGAAGAAAGCATCTTCAAGTGCTTTGAATTAAAACTTTAATCAAGCCATAGTGAACTGTCTGTTTCCCAATGGGATTTGTGTTGAACAAAGTGCTATGGTCTTCAAAGAATCTTGGAAAGTGCCTCCAAAAAAAACTGCACACATCCTGGTACTTTTTTTTTTTGAGAGTTGGAGCAGACCTTAGAGATTCTCATAGCATTGTTTTATATCCTTGCTGCTTCTAATTCCTCTCCCTCACTCTTTCATGAACTCACTCTATTCATGATTTTACAACTAGCATTTCACAGACATTGTCCTGTCAAGTTTACTCCAACTTCCTAATTGCTAAATTTCATGGTCAAGTTTCAGTTTTTATATTTATATTGATCCATCAGCAGCATTTTCCTTTTCCTAGTGGACTCTACTGGTCCCATCTTGAAACTCTTTCTTCAGCTGGCTTCCTGTAGCTGAACTTACCTAATTTTCCTTCTGGCGCTCTTCCTGCTCATTTAGTCTCTTTTTCTGATTTTCCCCCATCTCTCCACTCTTCTTTTTAACTGGAGTATCGTTTCTAGCTATACTCAACTTCCTGGTTATCTCATTTGGCACCATCACTTTAAATAACATCTATATCATGACAACTCCCAGGTTTGACCCCCTCCCTCCTCTCCAGTAAGTCTGATTTCATAGATCCGCTTCTTACTTGAGCGTGTGATCAACATCTCAAACTTTAACACTTCCAAAACTGAACTCCTGATGTTTCCCACAAAGCCTCCTCCTCCTACATTCTTCCTTGTCCCAGTTAATGTCAACAAGATCTCTCCAATTTTCAGGCCAAAACTTCAGTCTTTTCCCTTCCACTCCTAACTTACATTTAACAATTTAAAAGGAAATCTTGTTAGTTCTACCATCAAAACATGCCCATAATCTTCTCATTTCTCCCATTATTGCTGTTATCCTGGTCCAGGCCATCAGCCTCTGCCCCTGTCATTATTGCAAGAGACTCCTGCTTGGTTCTACTAGCTCTGCCCTTGAGCCCTTTCAGTCTAATCTCTGCAGCAGTGTGATCCTGCTAAAAGGTAAGTCAGATCATGTCATCCCTCAGCTCAAGACACTCCAATGGCTTCAGATGATCTCACTCAGAGGAAAAGCCAAAGTCACCTACCATGGTTAACGAGGCCATGCAAACATGCCTCCATCTTTGCCACTTGGACCTTCCATCAGTTATTTGCCCCATCACTCCTTCTACTCTAGATAACCTGTTTTCCTTATTGTTCCCCAAACACATGAGGGACAGTCCCATTTCAGGATCTTTGCATTTGTTCTTTCTGCTGCCTGAAATGGTCTCCCCCAAAACCACATGGCTCACTCACTCACTCCCTCTCTTGGGTTTTACCTTCTCTTTGAGAAATGCACTACATATTTCACCTATTTTTCTTATTAGTTGTCTGTCTCCCCAGGGAAGACAGGAGCAGAAATTTTTTTTCTCTTTTTCTCACTACCGTATCCCCACTACTTTAAGAACATCTGCCATATGTAGGCACTCAATAATTGTGTGTTGAGTGAATGAATTATTGAATGAAGAAATGTGTCTTTTCTGTTGTGCAGATCTTAATCTTAGAAAGTATTTGTTTTGGTTAAGTTATAATGTGCCTCTTTGTAATATCCACCCATTGCTATTCCTTCTATTTTAAGCTGTTGGCTTTTTTTTAGAAATCGTTTTTGTGTTCGTTATGGTTACAGTTACGGCTACACATTCACCAAGTGGTTTCCATGGCTTTGGGGGCATCCTGTTGTCAGTACACCTGACCCCCACCCCATGCAAGGAGCCAGGGAGAGCATCACCACTGGTCATGAGAGGAAGAGAACTCCATAGGAGCCACTCTAAGGTGTGCCACTGGAGATTGTCTCCCCCAATTACCTCCACACTTGTCCATACTTATAGGTAACTTGGAAGACATATGAATTTGGGAAGTGGACTGTTCCCCCAAAGCAGGGATATTTTTCTTCCAGGCTTCCCTAACTAGTTTTTTGGCTTCCAGTGAGAAGCAATTGAGGAATATGACTGTAAGTGGAGAGCTGGCTTTTGGATGGCTGGGTGGCTGTTATATGCTCCATCATTATCCACTCTACTTCCATAGGCAAAATAATTTGACATTTCAATGATCTTTTTAGTCCCTGAGACAAAGACTGCAGAGTCAAGGATCTCTAGGTAAATATCAAACCAGCTAGAGAAAAAAAAAAAGAAAAGGGAGTCAAGAGAAAGAGAGGGACAGAGAGAAATGAACAGGATATACAGGAGGTAGCCCTACCACTGAATGTACAATCAGCTTTCCATTATAACTTTTAAATGAAATCTTTCAATTAGGTTGAAACTTACCAGCTTCCATTTGGCAGTATGGTCGTGAGAGGTGAAAACAGTGAATGTCACTGACCCTCATGAGACATAACCGAGGTGCATAAATTATGTTTATTTTTACATTACAGATCTGTAGCCAATTCTTTTTTCTCTTATAAGACAAAGTTCTGCATAACTTTGGTATGCGGTCGCTTTTCTTTCTCTATTTTCTGTTTTGATTTTTAACATGTAATACAAACTCTTTCATTAAATGAGTTGCTTTTATGTCAAGACATAATTACTTCTAATCTTTCAGAATTACAGAATCATTCTAGACCACAAATATACCACTTACATTTTTTTTCTGCCCCATAAATATCCCAGAAGTATGTGGAAGTTTATTTTCTTGCTGTTTGAACTAGTTGATTTCTCATGCTAGCTTCTGTCACCCATCCTGGAGTCTGGTTTTTTCCCCCAAGTGTCCTGTGAAGAGAAGAACAGATATGATGTGAAATGTTAGTCCTCTTGAGTTTAATGCTAGTCAGCTCTCCTGGGGCCTCAGCCTCCTTACTTAAATTTTATTTTTAAGGTACAGAAAACTCTTTTGGCAGAAGAGGTTTTTATCCATTCTTGCTTACATGTTCATTGATTCCACTGTGAGGTCAAAGAATACAGTGGGAGTATAACTTGTCACTTCTCCCTGCAAGGGAAGAACATAGTTATTCTTCTCATCTGGTAGGTGGCTAAGGACACAGTGTCAAGCATAAGAATACTGAGATAAATAAATGTTGAGGCTATTTCTATAAACATGTGTTGTGTCCAATAATACTTCACAAAATATGACTCTCAAAAAAAATCTGAAAATTTCACTTTTCAGTCTTAGGCTTTTTTTTTTTTTGGGGGGGGGGGGTACCAGGGATTGAACCCAGCGGCACTCAATCGCTGAGCCACATCTCCAGCACCCACCTCCCCACCCTTTGTTGTTGTTGTTGTTCTAATTAGTTATACATGCTGGCAGAATGCATTTTGACATCTTGAACACAAATGGAGTACAACTTCTCATTCCTCTGGCTGTATACAATGCAGAATCACACCAGCCGTGCAATCATACACGTACATAGGGTAATAATGTCTGACTCCAGCCCTTTTTTTATTTTTCATTTTGAGACAGGGTCTCACGAAGTTGCTTAGGACATCTATGTCTTGTTTATCTGTAATCGCCGGTGTTAGAGTTTTTATTAAATAAGTGTTTTTTATTAAATAAGTTTAATGAAAAACATTGTGGAAATAGTTACTATCTTCACTTAATGTTTCTTCTATACATGAAGCAGTTTTTCCCTTACTTCATTGATTGCAGAGGAAACAAATTTGCCTGCACACTGCACACATTTTAAAAGCTGCATATATTAAAGGAATCCAGGAGTGGTATATTAGAACAATAAACTGTAACTCTGCCACTTTGGGGAAGTCACCTCACCTCTGAAAACCCCATTTCAACTGTTCCAAAAAATGCACTGTGCATCTCCTGTGCCTTGAGCACTGTGCGGAATCACAGCATTCAGTTGAACTTGCCAAATATTTCTTGTGGGTTAATACACATCTAGTGATAGAGACTGGGGCTTCAAAATTGAGCAAGACAGGGCTTACCCTAAGTATCTTTAGTGTTATAGGTACTAGGTTGTTTTTCTGAGCTCCAATCTTGCTATGACATCCATGGCTCCACAAGGGCACCTTGTTGGTGTCATCTCTGTAGAAAATGAGTGAACGCCCGTCCCTGACAGCTGACTTACTCCAGCACCAGTGAAAGATGATGCTATAATAAGCAGAGACTGCTTCTCAAGGACAATTGGACACATAAGCTTTCATCTGCTGGGAGGCTTTAAAAAGTCAGCTTATGGAAAAATATCAGGGAGTCTATTAGTATTAAATAAAACAAAGGAGGACACAGCTATGAAGAAATGAAAAATGTGATAGATGTGTCATGAAACAGGGACAAGTAGAGACAAGTAAGAATGATAGGGAAGATGAGGAATGGTCTCTTATCATTTAAAGCATTCATTTCAGAGAAGTCTACTCAAAATGTAAACTCCAGAAACTTCACTGGATAAAAATCACTTGTAACTACCAAAATGATCACTCTTGACCAGGACTTTGCAGACAGTTGGCAGCTGATACCTGGCAGACGCTCTACTCATGCATTTCACTGACTTTCTTCCTGCTTCACTGTACGCAGTCAGGGCCTCACATTTGGTGGGGAGACAAATCAGTTTGGCCTGAGTAGCTATCCTGTCCCTAACTTAACCATGTCACCGTCAGTGATGTGCCTGGGATAATCAGGAGGTGAAATGAGAATTCTGGTAACTACCATGTGATACCGTCTGTAAGTTGATGTGCTGTCAAAGCCCACAGAGGCGAGAGTGACAACATTGTCAGGAGATCTGGAGAGTAGCATTCAGCCAGGGGCCTGGGCAAAAAAAAAGCTGTGGTGTATGTGTCAGCTGTCCCAATGTATGTCCTGACAGAGCCACTAGACAGGCAGGTCACTGGAAAGAAGCCCAGATGGGTACTTGCTGAAAGGAGGGCCGTGGCCCAGAGCCCTCCTAAGGGGGAATCTTGTCCAAAGAAAGCCTAAAACAACTGCCCCTTGTCCTTGAGGAAGTGGCAAGCCCAGAAGAAGTTACATAAACACAGTCTATCTGCTGGCCTGATGGTTCTCACCAACAGCTGACCTTTGTTTTCCAATGTACAAAACAAACCAGTGTTCTCTGACTACCCAGATAGGACAGATCAGGTTGACCATCTTTCCTGAGCTTAGTTAGTGGGACTCAAAGATACTATGTAGACTGACACGTTTAGCAAATGAAGCTGTCTTTTTTTCCCTTTTTTAGGAGAATGTTCTAAAAGCATGAAAAGCTGTAATTCTTTTGGTCAGCCTAGCAGGGAGTCTCCATGGTAGGTTTAATAGCCCTTCAGATGTGGTGTGGTAAATCCAACCCTCTCCTCTCATCTCTATTATGGATCAAGTTAAAGGAATACCGAAATCTGATGACAAAGTGAGGACATTTGGGGGCAGGAAGCCCTTGGGGTTCTTTACAATCACCTGAGCTTTAAAAAATATACCAGTGCTGGGACCCACGGATTCTAATTCAGCTGGCATACATACAAGTAGATGAAGATATGAATACTCCCCAGGAGAGGCTAATGTGCAGCCTGGGTTGAGGACCAGTGAGTTCATCCCACTCCCTCCCTTTATAGATGAAGATGCTGAGGCATAGAGAGAGGAAAGACAGAACAGCTCACCAGTATGAATTATTTTAATTAAAGAATCATAGGTGATCTTTGACATCTAGTTAAGTTTCCTTTAATAATAGGCAAAATATTCACCTCTGATATAGTTCCATTGCTGTCTTTTGGAAAAACAGAGCTCTCTGCCAGCCCTGGGAAACTGATTTGTGCCACCCAGTAGCTCTGTGAACTTGAACAGACCTAACTGTCCTCCTCTGTAAGGACATTAGCAGAACCTGCTTCATGGAGATATTGTGAAAACAAAACGAGATAATGCATGTACGCTGTCTGTCCCAATGACTGACACGTAGTTACTGATGTTATTTTTTGAATTTCGATTGTATTTTGCAAACACTTGTACAGTGCTTGATTCATGTGGGGCAGAGCCCATGTCTCTAACTACCTTGACCTGCTGTTTCTCTTTGTTCCCAGCTACACTCAATCATAATGGAGTCCTCATTAAGAACTGGAGATGCCTTTCTCCACATGCTTAAAGATGCTTTTTACTTTCTTCCGGTAGCTTTGTGGATCTTTTTTAAATTAAGACCAATGAGGGTGTGTTTTTTCATTGGTTAGGGGTTTTGTTTTGTTAGAATCTTCTCATGTATGCCTATATCTTAAGGGGAAGGATTAAAAGGTATTTCTTTACAATATTTATTCCTCTAAAGTATTTTCCATCCACAGAGCTCAAACTGTACACCTATTTCTACAAGTTCAATGACAGTCACCAAAGAGGGGCTTGTTCCCCTGATGGAGATGTGGCTCTTTAGCCAGGAGTTACCCATTTTTTACATGGCTGAGAATTTCTTCACTGTATTGCTAGACAGATGAGGAACAAATTCAAGCCTTAAAAATATCATGAGAGGTGACTTTCTTATGTAATAGATGGAAGAGATTCTGTCCAGGCAGAAGAAGCAATAAAGACAAGAATCCTGTGTATGTAGGAGAATAAGATCACTTTAGTTCATCCACAGGGTGATAAAAATTTAGTGCCTACTAGGCTAGTAGGTCTCTGTGATTTTGGTCAGAACACATCTTTATTTTCCTCACCATAAACATAGCAAATAAAAGCCACATAAAACAAATATAAGTAATAAAATTTTTATTAGAAGTTAAAATAAATCCTGGGGGGCTCTTCCCCATTCGAAACCTATATCTTTCTGGCTGTCACTTGGGATACAATGTAAAGTGATTCCTCCCCTCACCAGCAATTTATATGCACTGGTAACAACTACAGCAAATTATTATTATTATTACTACTATTATTATAGATTTCAAGTAGTAGTTATCAAACTTTTATAAGCATAACATTTACTAGACTACCTACTTTAAAATGCAAATTCTGGCTTCAGTAGGTCTAAGGAACAATTCTGGAATCTTTTTTTTAATTAATAAGATTTATTTTTTAGATTCGTTTTAGGTGTACAGCAAGTTTGAGCAGAAAGTACAGAGGGTTAGGGCAAAGTGGAGGGAGAGAAAGGGAGGGGGCAAGGGGGTAGGAAAAATGATGGAATGAGTTAGACATCATTACCCTAAGTATCTGTATAAAGACACGAGTGGTGTGAAAATACTTTGTGTACAACCAGTGACTTGAAAAATTGTTCTGTATATGTGTAATATGAAATGAATTGCATTCTGCCATCATATATAACAAATTAGAATAGATAAATAATTTTTAAAAATGAGCAGGTTATGAAGGGGTAATTTATAAAAGAGGAAACTCGAAAACAGAAACCAGCAAATGGAGAAACATCCCAAATCATTCATAATTAGAGAAATGCAAATTAAAACGAGTCACCAATTTGCACTTATTGGGCTGGCAGAATTGAGACAGGACAATAGGTAGAGCTGTGCCTTCGAGTCCTGCTGGAATAGCGTAAACCATGGTGGAAAGCAATTTAATCCAGTGGATAAAACATTCCCTATGGCCCAGTGATTCTGCTCCTTGTGTTCAGCAATTTCTCACCAGGGCCATAAGGAACCACGTCTGAGGATTTTCGTGCAGGCGTAACTTGTGGTCAGAAGTTGGAGTGTACAGCTTGTTCATTACTGAAGAGGGCACAGGAAATTTGGGGTGAGTGGAAACGATGTAACAGTGAAGGGACAACACATTAGATGAACACATAGTAACATAGAATGTTCTTAAAAATACTTAGTGAAAAAATTAACAGAATAAGGTAGGAAATAAAATATAATTCAGATAAATTGAAAGTAACTTATATCAAACTGTCCACATTTTACAAAAATATATTCAAATAAAAATATATTTTTTTCTTCCCCTGCCTGTGGAAGAGGAGAAGAATGACAGTGGAAAATAGGATGAAGAGGAATTAACAAGAAGGGGCAGTGTGGCCTGGGTTAGAAAGCACAGGCTTCGACATCAGATTTCCTGGATTAGAACCTTGGCTTGGGCACTTCCTAGCAGCAGATCTTGGGCAAATTGCTTGATGTCTCAAGCTTCTTCATGTGCAAGATGTAGATCATATTACCAAGTCTAGGACAAATCAGCATCAGAGTAAGGGTGAAAAGATAATGTTTTACCAAGTAAAACACTTAACTCTGTGCTTAGCATTCAATAAATATTAGCAATAGTTATAATAGAACCCCAGCCTTACTGTACAGAGAGATAGTTGGAACATAAAGAATTAAGGGTAAGACGTAAGGGCTGGGGAGAGAAAGGACAGGAGAGGGTGGATTCAGGAACAGGATGAGCACTGTGACATCGGTGATCTCTAGAGAGATCGCCTAGTTGGCATCAGCATGGTCTTCCCTCCTTTTCCCTGACTTCTTCCCCTTATTTTCAATTCCCTAGAGCTACAGAAGGTCTCACTTTTTGCCACCAGGTGCTAGGGCCGAATGAAGTTAGATGAGAAAGAAATCTAAGAAGTCGAGGAGGGGAGAACCTGGAATCTGTGGTGATTTGGGGAAGAGAGCGTCAGCTGGCTACTGCTGGGTAGGAACCATCCTGACACGAGTGGCTTATGAAGACAACCACTTGTGGTTCCTCACAAGTCTTCACCTGGGGTTTGAAGCATCTGGGCTAGACTTCTCTGGGGGTGGTTCTGCCCATGTGTGTCTCATCTTCTTCCTGGAACTCATGGGTTAGAGTGCCCTCCTGGAGACAACACAGGATAATTAAGCACAATAGCACACAGACTGGTGAAGTCTCTGTTGTGTCGCATCTACAGACATCCCATTGGTCGAACTAAGTCATATGTCCCTGCACTCCTCCCTCAGGGGGGCCAGGGCCCACAAAATGACATAGCAGAGGATATAGGTGCAGGGAAGGGTGTAGAACTGGGACCATTCAAGCAGTCCACACAGAGAGCTGTCTCCTTCTTAGAAGTAATGAGAGAAAGTGGGGACAGCCCAGGTGGGAAATAGGAAGATTCTTTGAGAGTCAGACATTACAAAATACAAAAGAGAAAGATTATGACAGCAGCCCCTGTGATTAGTGTAGTATTAGCCTTGAAAGACAGTTGGTAACTTAAGTCAGATAAGTCTTGCTGTGTGGCCAAGGGTTGGGGTGGGGATGGAGATCGCTGCTTAAAGAAGTAGACAACTAGGTGAATAGTGCTATTTTAGAAGATAGAAAGAAAAGAAACAACAAGAACCAAAAAAAAAAAAGAAAATTCTGTACTCCAAAACACATGTGGAGAAATGAACTCAGGGCTAAAGTGAGGTTACAAGTATTCATGAAGTTTGTGCCTAACCTTTAACTAACTCACACCTTACTCTGAACCTTTGAGAGCCTTACTTTCATGGCCTGATGTTGATGTTCACACCAATATCAACAGCTACAGTCTGGCATATATAAAATATAAAACTTGCAGTGAATTGAATGAGTATTCAAAAATCTCTTTCAGAAAAAAAAAGAATCTTTTGTCTCAGGGTAGGGGACAACCTTCTTAAATAGTCTGAAATATGTTCAGATTATTTAAGCAGGTCTCACTCATCTCACTAGTAGTTGACAATTTGTGTTTATATTTTATGTATGTCGTCCTTGGTTCGAATGCCAAGTCCAGATTCTAATGACTTTTTGTTCTCTCCTGTATGTAACATATCTCTGCAGCTAAAATGTAATTTAAATATGCCTTTTATACTCCCAAAATGTGGCATTGTTGTCCCCAGGGCCTGGTATTTAGAATGGTGCCCTGCAAAGAGGAAAGAAGAAAGCAGTGAGCCCTATACGTGAAAATCAATAAAGTCATAATCATGGCCGTGTAGAAATGACTGACATTTATTTCTATTTTAGTCCAAGCTGGAATTGGGCTGTGTCTCTTTCAGTCCTGTACCCACTGTGCTTGGCCTAGTGCCTGGCATCAAGCAGGTGCCCTATATTTATTTGAACTTAACTAACTGGGATCTTTCTACACCCCCCCAAAAAAACTGAAATAAAAGAGTGGTAAGATACTTCTCATGCACTTTTCCAGGCATGGAGTCATCTGTCTTTACCATCTGGCCCCCAGCTCATGTAGCTGGTTGCTTTTTCACAGGGCAGCATCACCCAAGCAAGCTATGAGACTAGAGCATGTGATCAGTCCCACACCCTCATGTTGAGGGGCTTCTTTCTGTTATTAGAATGCTCTCTGAGTCTCCCATAAGAGTTGTTTTTTTTTTAAATAAGACTAAGTATTTAAAACACAGAGTGCAAGTTCCCATAGTGCTAAAATCTTTTTAAAGATCAGAGTAGATTTGTGTTGTCTTGAATAATTTAAAAGAAGTGCAAATAAGAAATTGTCTTCTGAAACATCTCATCTCAGGTAATTCCATAAATGTTTCTCTCAGTAATACATTTGATTGACAGATGATTCCAAGAGCCAATTTTTAAGTCAAGTCTAGGACAAATAGACATCTGAGGGAGTAGCCTTTCACTTGTCTTTTGTTAAGCAAGAAAAGATAGAATGGGGGTGGTGGTGCTTAAAGAACTCTTATCTCCTGAAAACTGACTTTTCTAAATGTCTGAGGGGTTAATCAAGTCTCTAGATTCTGACTGTAAGAAAACACCATTGGGAGGGAGAGAGAGTGATGTAAGATGTACTGGAAGTTTGTCACTTGGTGAACTTTACTTAGGAGTGGACACTATTAGCAAGCCCTAGGTACTCAAGGTTACTGCCATGTTTGCATTTGCTCCCTACCCAGCCTCTGCTTTGTAGGTCCTTTTCAGAGATATTTTTATCCCCCTGGTGATCTAAATTCCCTGCTTTTGAAGGTGTATATGTATATGGAGGCGTCCACTGGCCTTTGAATGATGACAATCACTTTAATGAGCCTCATAGTTCAGCAGTGACCTGCCTCACAGACTGTGTTGTGAAGAACTGATGAAAAGATTGTGGAATCCTTTGCAACCACAAAGATGATAATGAGGAACTCCACAGAGAGTATAAAAATTGTAGCCAAGAAACTAGAAATTTTTATCAGTAGGCTTTTAGAAAAATGCAGTGACCCCAAGGATGCTTAGACCAGGGCTGTCCAACAGGAACGTCTGTGAGCCACATATGTGCCTTAACGTTTCCTGTAACATTTTTTTAAAGTTACATGAAGGTGAAATTAATTTCAGTAATATATTTAACCCACTATATCCAAAATTTTATTTCAAATGGTAATGGCCATGTTTATATTGTCTTAAAAATCCAATGTGTATTTTATACTTGGGTTCATCTCAATTCAGATGTGGCCAGTGACTCTAGTAAAGGACAGCCCAGGAAGGAGCTACAGTCAGCCCACTTAATAGAAGATATCTGATTTTCATGGCGTAATGTCCATGAGTATCTGAAAGTACTCTTAATTTTCTACAAATATTGGTGACTCTTATCTCCTAGATTTTTTTCAGCAGGAATCCAGCTCCAGGGAAGAGGGAAAGCACCAATGTGTCCCGGTGTGTAAAAAAAAGAACTTACATCATCTTTCTCACTTGACCCACAACAGATCTACAGATCTTCTCACTTGACCCACAACAGATCTAGGCAGAACGAGAAATTAAAGTTCAGGGAAGCCATGCACTTGCCATCATCACACAACTAATGATGGCAAAGCTGGGAAGGAACTCACTCGGGCCTGCCTCCAGAGGCTAGGTGCTTTCCATTGTATAATGTTCCCTCCTCAGACAACTCTGGTAGCTGTGGTCCTCAAACTAGTAGACATCCTAATTACTGGAAGAGATGATTATTAAATTATTAATGAAGCACTGGTCCCAGTTTCTGATTTAGCAAGTCAGGGGAGAGGGAGCAGAAAATTTTGCATTTATAACAAGTTCCCAGGAGAAGCTGATGCTAATAGTCCAGGGACCACACTTTGAGAATTTTTGCTGTCTAGACTGGATTTGATGCCTTTCATAGGAAACTGTCTTTAGCTAATAATGATAATTACCTATTCTTCCATAAACTATACTTTGATCTGTGAATTTGTCCAATTGTTGTTCCCTTAGTCAGCTAAAGTTGGCTGCTGCATACTAGTCCTGAGATAGGTCCACCCATTATATTCAATTAACTATAGAATGTAAGTACTTCGTTGCAATAGGGAAGCATTCATCCCTTCCCTCAGTTTCTGCAGAGAAGAAGAAATGATACATGTGGACGTCTTATATCATGTAAACAAGGGTAGTCTTTTCCAAAGTACACTGTTTACTTTTGAAATTTGCACATTGCATTTTTTTAGGGTGTGGTCACATTTCCTGGTGACATTTTTTAAAATCAAATGATAGTCATTGCACATTCATCACAGTTTAGAAAGATCCTGCCTCACTCTGAATTTTAACTTTTTGTATTTTAACCACCACTACTGTCCAAGAAGCAAGAAATTACCTACCTTTCTACCTAACTGTAAATTCTACCACCTCTTGATTTATTAAGTGGCTTGGGGGCACTTTCAATCTTCCTAGTCATTGACCTCTATCCCTTTTCATTTTTGCAAGAGAGAACTCTTTCCATTCCTCTTATTTATTTTTAATGCCTTTAAGCCCTTTTTTCTACCCCAACTCCCAAGCCCTGTCATAACTGAAGAAAAACAGCAGATTACCTTGTGCATATCAGGGAGCTCATCACTTTCACGAGATGACAGCAGTCCCAGGTGTGCTGCTGGGATGGCATCAGGTCAAACTGATATCCACACACAGAGTAGAAGTCATCTTCATTAGATGCTCCATCAGAAATAGAAGGAACATCTGTGTGTTTGAAGCTGGAAAGAGAGGCAGCCTGTGCCTTTCGGGTTTTTCCTCAGTCATTTAATGGCAAGATGAATGAAAGTACAGTGGTGTGGGCAGGTAGGCTACAGAGGCCACCTTGGCCTTTCAGCCTCACTCAGCTCTGGGTCTGCCTTTCATAACAGATGCTCTAAACCTGGTTCTTTGTGTGCCTGTTGATTGATTGATTTGTATGAAGGGGGATTAAGATTTTCACAATAATTCATTCTTACAGCACCCATAGCTTTTAAGAACAGAAGAGCATGATTTGAGTGTATTTAAATAAATAAAACAAAATAAGAATCACAGTACCCTTATATTACAAAGATATGATTTGAGTAAAGATATTAGGGGTTTGAGCTGTAGCTCAGTGCTAGAGCGCTTGCCTAGCATGTGGGAGGCACTGGGTTCGATACTCAGGATCACATAAAAATAAACAAAGGCATTTTATCCATTTACAACTACAAAAAAAATATTTTTAAATATTAGGAGAAAGGGTCACAAACTCAGTCATGTTCCCCAAAATTTCTGTCATTTCTCAAAGCTTCTCTCCATGACATTCCCCATCACCACCAAGCTAGTCTCTGTACTCGGGTGCTAGTTCCAGAGGAACTGGAGGAAGGAGGGTTTGGGAAGGCTGTAGTAGGAAAAGGGAAACACTATAGATTTAAAAAAAAATGAACTTCAGGAGCTTTTCCTCTGTTGTGCAATTCATAAATACAGAATCCCTTCATTTGATGTGAGGCAGGATCTTTCTAAACTGTGATGAATGTGCAATGACTATCATTTGATTTTAAAAAATGCCACCAGGTAGAAGAGTCATAGAGTATATTTCCTCAAATACCTAGCCTGTCAGAATTTTTATTCAATTTCATCTTGACACAAACGTGAATTTAATCCTTAGAGCACAAAACCCATCCCCCAGATGAAAAGACACAGAATACCCGTGTCGCAAGCCTCCGGATGGAAGTACCAGCGATCCATATTAGAAAGCAGCCATTTGTCTCTATAATATCACAAGAGAAAGGTCAAGAAATTTTGCCAAACACGACCAAACTACTTTCTGACCTTGCCAAATCTCCTTGCTTGCTGTGAAGTGTTTCTCAAAATTTCATGTGCCTGTTAATCACCTTGGAATCTTATTAAAATGCAGATTCTGATTCAGTAGAGTCTTCATGTCTAATAAACTCCCAGGGGTGCCAGCACATCATACTTTAAGTAGCAAGGACCTAGAGGATTTTGTTTCTTATCTGAAAACACTACCTGGTATGAGAGGGTTAGGATTCAGGGCCTGAGACTTGATACAGTCACTACAGTGGGAGAAGATGGGGGCTGCAGACAACAGGAAGGAAAAGTTAGGATCCAAACACAAGTGACAAGGGTAAAGCAGCAGAACTCAGCATCTGGAGAATAATGTGACAAATATCAGGTGGTGGCCTTGGAAAGCAGTAGAAATTAGGACACTGTAGTCACTGAAAGGGTAGTGGATGCAATAGGGAATCTCAAAAATTATATTGCTGTGCCAGCAGGCAGCTGGGAACTCTGCCTCTGCGTCATGGTTACCTAACCATAGAACTGAATGCAAAAGAGAAGACCAAGGATAGAAGGAGAAGAGAGGGAAAGGAGATACGGATCCTGGTGAGAACAAGACAATGGTGGAGTACTGAGGCACACATTCAAACCAAGGGTAATCAGATAACAATTTACTTACCAAAAGTGAGGCTTCAGAAACATGGTTGAGCCCAGAGATATGGAAAATCATCCCTAAAGAAGCTCACATTCAATATGTATGATCTGTCCTGCCAGGTACTGTTGTTTTATATTCATTATCTCACCTAATTCTCACAAGTTTATATGTCAGTCATTATTATTCCATTTTAAAGAAATATCTGAGGTTTAGAAAGATTTTATATTTAGCCTAAAGTCACTCACTAATAAGTAGCAAAACAAATGGTCCATATTGTATACTCTCTTCATAACCCCAGGAAGGTCTAAGAGCACATGGATGGAGTTACCTAGACCTTAACCCAGGGCTCCTGCAATCTGCGCCAGAACCAAGCAAGGGGGTGAACCTTCAATGGCACAAAAGGTCTGAACTGAAGATGGAAGTGGGCAGGAAAGGAAGGGTGCCTGGCATTGTGTGACATGGTAAAGACCAGCTGTTTACTAATGCTAAAATCCAAGAGGTTAGTATTCTATCTGATGTGTTTGCTCCCATCTGTAGGCTCTCTCATCAACTCACTGTTTCTTTTGCTGAGAGAAGCTTTTCAGTTTGAATTCACCTCATTTATTGATTCTTGATTTTATTTCTTGCACTGTAGGAGTCTTGTTAAGGAAGTCGGGGCCTAATCCAACATGATGAAGATTTGGACCTACGTTTTTTGTTTTTTTGTTTTTTTTTTCTATTAGGCACAGGGTCTCTAGTCTAATTCCTAGGTCCTTGATTTACTTTGAATTGCGTTTTGTGCATGGTGAGAGATAGGGGCTTAATTTCATTTTGCTGTATATAGATTTCAAGTTTTCCAGCACCATTTGTTAAAGAGGCTATTTTTTTTCTCCAATATATGTTTTTGGCACCTTTGTCAAGTATGAGATAACTGTATTTATGAGTTTATCTCTGTTTGTCTCTGTGTCCTCTATTCTGTACCATTGTTCTACAAGTCTATTTTGGTGCCAAAACTATGCTGTTTTTGTTACTATTGCTCTGTAGTATAGTTTAAGGTCTGGTATAGAGATGCCACCTGCTGCACTCTTCTTGCTAAGGATTGCTTTGGCTCTTCTGGGTCTCTTATTTTTCCAGATGAATTTCATGATTGCTTTTTCTATTTCTATGAGGAATGTTATTGGTATTTTGATTGGAATTGCATTAAATCTGCTGCTTTTGATAGTGTGGCCATTTTGACAATATTAATTCTGCCTATCCAAGGACAAGGGAGATCTTTCCATCTTCTAAGATCATCTTTAACTTCTTTCTTTAGTGTTTTGTAGTTTTCATTTTAGAGGTCTTTCACCTCTTTTGTTAAGTTGATTCCCATATATTTTATTTTTTTTGAGGCTATTATAAATGGGGTAGTTTTCCTAGTTTCTCTTTCAGAGGATTTGTCACTGAGGTACAGAAATGCCTTTGATTTATGAGTGTTAATTTTATGTCCTGCTACTTTGCTGAATTTATTTATTAGTTCTAGAAGTTTTCTGATGGAATTTTTTGAATCCTCTAGGTATAGAATCATGTCATTGGCAAATAGTGATAGTTTGAGTTCTTCTTTTCCTCTCTGTATCCCTTCAATTTTTTTCATCTAATTGCTCTGCACTGATCCCTAGGATATATAAAGAACTCAAAAACCTTAACACCAAAAAAAAAAATAACCCAATCAATAAATGGGCCAAGGAAATGAGCAGACACTTCTCAGAAGAAAATATACAATCAATCAACAAATATATGAAAAATGTTCAATATCTCTAGCCATTAGAGAAATGCAAATCAAAACTACTCTAAGATTTTATCTCACTGCAGTCAGAATAGTAGCTATTAAGAATACAAACAACAATATGTGTTGACGAGGATGTGAGGGAAAAGGTACACTCATACATTGCTGGTGGGATTGCAAATTTGTGCAACCAATCAGGAAAGCAGTATGGAGATTTCTTGGAAAATTTGGAATGGAACCACCATTTGACCCAGCCATCCCACTCCTGGGTTTATACCAAAAGAACTTAAAAACAGCATACTATAATGACGTAGCCACTTCAATGTTTATAGCAGCACATTTGACAATAACTAAATTGTGGAACTAACCTAGATGCCTTTTAGTAGATGAATGGATAAAGAAACTGTGAGATGCCCTTTATTAGATGAATGGATAAAGAAACTATACACACACATTACTCATCATTAAAAGAGAATAAAATCATGGCACTTGCAGGTAAATGGATGGAGTTGGAGAATATTATGCTAAGTGAAGTAAGCCAAGCCTAGAAAACCAAAGGCCAAATGTTTTCTTTGATATGTGGATGCTGATCCATAATGGGGGGGCAGGCATGGGAGGAATGGAGGAACTTTAGATAGGGCAAAGTGGAAAGAGGGAAGAGAGGGGGTAGGAAAGATGGTGGAATAAGATGAACATTGTTACCTAAGAACGTGTATGAAGACACAAATGATATGACTCTACTTTGTGTACAACCAGAGATATGAAAAATTGTTCTCTATAGGTGTACTATGAATTGAAATGCATTCTGCTGTCATGTATAACAAATTCGAATAAATAAATAATTTTTTTTAAAAGCTTCAATCCAGAATTGTGATTATGACAAAAATAACCCAGTCTCTGTGTTAGCTATTCTATAGCTAGTTCATTTTGTATAGGAATTTCCCATACCTTATGCCCATACCTTATCAACATATAATTGGCACAAAAAAAAGTTAAAGAGGGCATAAAAGACATTGCAACATCATAACATCCCAACCTTATTCATAACTTGTGCTTATTTCTTTGTGTTGGTCTCTAAGGTGGACATTTCATTCTAAGTAACATAATGGCTCCATTACAGTATACCCAGAGACTGTCATGGGTGTGTTAGGGTGTACTCCATTTGCAATGAACAAAAATTGCCCATATTTGGTTTAAGAATAAAGCAAGTAAGTTAGATATGGCAGGAATATGCAGATTACCTTCATACTCAGCTTACTGCCTGCTGCAGGCTGCAACCCAAGAAACCACAATACTCAGACTCCTTGCACTGCAGGAGGTGGAGGCCATACCCAGTAGTTGATGAGGATATGGCAAGGTGAGGGTAGTAGTAGCAGAAGGCCCAGTGGTCACAGGAAATCAGCCCTTTAGTGTGGAGTTTCTCAAAAGCAGTGTGATTCTAAAGCTGATGGAGCAGCTTCTAGGCTCTCCAGCTTCCTGGAAAGGGCAGTAACTCCCTCATTGGGCCATTTCCATGGAGCTGTTTAGTTGTTAGGGTAGTTACCCAAAAGCTTGACCTCAAGCCTTCTCCTCTCCCTATCAAGGACTTGGTAAGTACCTCTTTCCTGCATTAAATACCTTTCTGCCTAACCTAGCTGCAGTGGATTCTGCAACTGAACCCTGATTAATTCAAAAGGAATTTTCAATAAGGATCCATGGGAATATCACCTAAAAGTGGAATAATAAATAAGTCAATTAGTGCATTTCTTATTCTGTGCATGTGTGTGTGTGTGTGTGTGTGTGTGTGTGTGTGTGTGTACCTTTAACCTATTTCATTCTTCCTTCTGAGAAGGAACACCTGCTTTTTCCACCAATTGGTCCTTTATACAATGAATTTTTAATCCTCTTACTCCCTGACATACACTTGCCCTGAGATGATACACATATAGTCCTTTAGTCCTAATTCAAAATTCCCAAAAGAAAAGGATCTGATTGGCATAGTTTGAGCTAGGTGTCAACTCTGGGTCAATTGGCTATTATTTTAATTATAAAGTTATAAAAATTATAAATCACTTAAATTATAAAAACCTGTGAAGTTTTTAGTAGCTTAGTAATCCACATTTATAATTAAGGAAACTAAGTTTTATACAGTTTACATGACTTTTCTTAAACCAGACAACTATTTAAGCAAACAATTCAGGATTTATACCCCTGTCTTCTGAACTCAAATTCAATACTCATTTCATTATATCATCATGCCTCTTTAGTACTTATAATTTTATATCTTTTGAACACTTTATAATTTACAATGTGTTTTTATATCCTCTGTCTCATTTGATCCTTCCAACAGTCCCATTATTATTTTTATGAAATTTGATGTTCACAGAAGTTAGATGACTTGTTGAGGTCATATATTCCATTAGAGCTCATGCCAAGGTCCAAATCTCCAACTTCTAGGTCTTAGAGGAATTCTTGTTGGGGTGAGAGTTGGGGAAGCCAAAATGTAAATGGAGCTAAATCTCAGGATAGCACACAATATAAAAATGATAGGATATCATTTCTTATAATGATTATCAATTCTTATAATGTTTCTAAGAGAAGCAAACAGCAGGTGACATTTTGGTTTGGTTTTGTGCTGGTTTTGATGAAGTTGTTGGCAAAAATTCTGTTGGACACTTTAATTCTGATAAATGCATGGTAGTGAGGGAGCACCTCCCTAGAGACAAGGATGACTCGCAGGTTACTAAGAAGCTGATAAAACACATCTGAAATAGGAACTACATTACTTCCTTTAGCATTTAAAGGCCAATGTAGACTGCACAACTCTGTTGGGCTCAGTATTTGGCCAAAGACTATGCAATAGAGTCTTGTTAATCTACAGATACCAAGATGATCTCCCAATTTTAGTATTCTTTGGAATTACTTCGGTTGGATAGGGATAGCATTAGCATGAAGGACTCATCCTTGCCTCTTGTTACCATGTTTTAGAAGTAGTTATGCTTTCCCCTTCAACCTAACTTTTGCAAAGAAAGCCATTTCCCTAGAGAAATTGCAAAGGCATTTTCTGCATCATCTTTAACTAACAGCTATTGAACTGTTATCATGTACAAAGCACAATACCAACTGTGCAAAAGATCAAATGCCTCTAGCTTCTCACAAACTGATGACCTTGTGGCAGCAGAGCAGAGCTCCGTGATGGAAGGCTCTCTTATTCTAATTCTGACCCAGGAGGATTTTCAGCAGGTATTTCCCCTCCCCATTGTTTATGTGCAACACAGATGTATGATTACTCTGTGGCACAATGAAGGAAGTCCAGGCTTCAAATCTTGTGCAGTTGTCCTGCCCGTCTCCTGAGCAAGTTCTGGAAGCCCCTTCATGGTCATCATCAAACCCATCAACCACTGCACCCTGATCATTACTAGGGCGTTGTTTTGAAATGCCAGCTTGTTCTTCCCTATTTTGTAGTCAGCTCTTACAATTCACTCAACCCACTCTGTGGCTTGTTTCAATACCTTTTCTGCTGTATCATCATTGTATAACAAAATTCTTTGTTGTTGAGTTGACACAAAATCCATAATGATTCTCTGGAATGACTCTCAAATAATTTCTGTGGATGGTAAAACTTAAGTTTTGTTGCTATCTTGACTTTTGAAAGGATAAAAGAAAGTTAGGAGATATGGGGGACAATTTGCAGAGTGGGAGTGGTATAATCAAAATCTAACCTGTACTGACTTGACAGTCTGAATGCCACAGGACCAAGGCCTTGGCAGAGGCTGATGTGAGGAGCTCCCTCTCTGACAAGACCCTTAGATCCTCTCATAAGGTCCAGTCACTAGAGGATTATTTCTGACCTATGCTGACTTTCTCCGCCTTCTGCATTTTATATAATCTTAACTTTAAACTTAAAATGCTAAATGGATTAAATTTCACCTGAAAAACTACCATTTGCTCTCTCTTTGTGATTCCATTTTGCCTTCGTCCCCATCTATAAGGAAAGAACATCTAGGATTCCACTGTTTTCTGCATCATCTTTAATGCAGAAAACACTGTTTTCTTTTTTTTTTTTTAAGAGAGAGAGAGAGAGAATTTTTTAAATATTTATTTTTTAGTTTTTTTGGCTGACACAGCATCTTTGTTGGTATGTGGTGCTGAGGATCGAACCCGGGCCGCACTCATGCCAGGCGAGCGCGCTACTGCTTGAGCCACATCCGCAGCCCAGAAAACACTGTTTTCAATTCTTTTTTTTTTTAATTGTTGTTTTTAGTTATATGTGACAACAATTCTTTTATTCCTCCACATTTTGTTGGTGCATTACAGTTGTACATAATGGTGGGATTCTTTGTTACATATCCATACATGCATACAATATAACAATACAATTTGTCCAATATCACGCCCCAGTACTCCCCAACCCTCTCTATCCCTACTTCCCACTCCTTGGCCCCTTTCCTCTATTGATCTCCCTTTGATCTTCATGAGATCTTCCAAGGTCCTTTTTCCTCTCTAGTTTCCACATATGAGAGAAAACATATGACCCTTAAACTTCTGAGTTTGACTTTTTTCCCTTCACATAATAGTCTTGAACAGTAGGCTTGGGTCCATCCCACCACAGGCAGACACCTGCCGGAGCTCAGGCTCTGGAACAGGGACACCCTCTTCAGGCCAGTAGACCACCACGGTAGCCCATGCCTGACCCAGATCCACCCACACCAACCTGTGCAGGGACCCAGGCTCACAGTAGGCCCGGGTCCACCCTGCCACTGGCAAACACCCCCCAGAGCTCAGGCTCTGGTACAGGACTGCCTCCTCAAGCCAGAAGACCACCACGGGAGCCCAAGCCTGGCCCAGATCTGCCCACACCAACATACACAGGACCCAGGCCCAGGGTAGGTCTGAGTTCGCCACTTCCCCACCCAACCTGAACCCAAGCCCAACCCACTTCCATCTTAGGGCACAGCAGATATCCCCATAGCCTTTCCCTCACAGTAGCCCCTACCTTTTTGACAACAGACAGAGCCTAGAAGCAGCTGCATCTCTGAGCAGCCATCCCAAAGACTGTGTAAGGCCCAAACATTCAGCCCCATCTCTGTAAGACACTGCATCCATCTTGGGGCACCTCCACTATTATCTCGAGTTACCTTGGCTATTGCCACCATGATCTTTAGTTGCAGTACCATACATTGAGGGACACCAGCAGGGTCTGCAAGCCCAATATCAAAGTGAGGTACAGACAATATGCATGGATACTACAAGAATATAGGGTAGAAATTGTAATATCTCAGATCCACTCTGCAAGAAAGGAAGACACATAGACAACATGAAAATACAAGGGAGAAAAGTACCCCCAAACAAACCAGGACACTATAATAACATAACCCATGGACAGCAAAGTTGATAAAATGCAGTCTGGCTGGGCACAAAATAACCGGGCCACCACAAAAACTTGTAGATTCCAACAGCAACTCTTTATTCCTGAACTCTCACCAGCACTCTACATGCATGTTCTGGGGAAAAATACACCCTCCACCGGGCTCTGTGTACCAAATACCCTCTGAATCCCGCAAGAACTCAACAGGAACTCAAGGAGCGGGCGCCTGTGGCAGCAGGATACACCCTATTCCCAGAAGGATCCACCCTAAACCTGGAGTCACCCCAATCCAGCAGGATCCACCCTAAACCCAGAGCCGCCCTAATCCCTGAGCAAGGTCACCTTTCAAACCAAAACTCTCAAACATTCATGCAATGTCACTGCAAATGACCTGGGTCCAAGGCAAGCCCATTTGCACAATGGAGAGTCCTCCCTCTAAGCAACATTGGGTAGGCTGACAAGGAAATTGCCATGCGTCATTACTACTTGGCTATAGCTCTCAGCATCTCCCCCCTTCTGATTAATTAAACAACAAGCAATGTGGCTTAGGGACCGTGCCTGTTAGGTTGTCCAATTCAACATATCGTCCTTACCCATCATCGGATGAACTGTCCTCTAGGCATCAGCCTCCTGTCTCATGTTGGTACCATTGCAATTGGATCATACCTGTCACTAACTACCAGTCCAGCATACAGCCATACTTGTGGATAGGCTTATGCACCAGTGGGGGGTGAGGTTCTTTGCTTCACCTCTGTTGGCCCCCAAATTTGGCCTTGGTGCCAGTGGGGGGGGGGGTGAGGTTCTATGCCTCACCTCTGTTGGCCCCAAAATTTTAGACCATCACTAGCAGAAGGGAGGAGGATACAGAAATGCCATGACACCAAGCCAATTGACGGCTCTTTTGGAAAAATTGTATCACCGGTGACACCATCAGCAAAAATATGCCAGCACTACCACAATTGGCTGCACCAACAGATATTTCACAATGTATACAAGTGATACATAGTCCAGGCAAGTTCTGCAAGCAGTTCAAAGCGGAGGAGTCTATCAATATGTCCATTTCCTCCCAAAGTAAATCAACTCCTTGATTGAGCATTACTTGTTGAGTTATTATTCATTGATGTATCAGTTTATACAGTTTACTGTAATAGCTATCATTGAAGCTGTAGTTTGGTTTTATCTTTGTCTTCACCGGCACTAGGATGAAGATAGGAATACTGGCAATGATGCTAAAAAGAAATTATGTAACATTCAAACAGGTACTAAGAAAACAAATTTCTCAACAATTTACATTATCCTGAACAGAATTATCAAATATAATGAAAAGGAAAGGTGAAAGTAAACAAACAGATCTGTTAACCTCCTTTAAAAACAATCCTTAACAGCTGTTTACCTAATTTAAATTAAACCATTTAAATCACGTGAATAAAAAAAATTCGGATCCATTTTTTCATGAGCGCTCCTCATATATGAAATATGGACATACGCACATACAGACATACAACACAAAACACAAGAGTGCACACAAACATACAACACGTAAGACAATAGTAAAGGCCTTGTAGCTTTACACAGGTGAAATCTCCATTGCAATGTTTAAAAACTCCACAGTCAAAAAATAAAACTGATCAGAAAAACATTAACTTAGGTCTATATGAGCTCAAAAACAAAATATAATTGTATGATGTGGGAAAAGGCAATAATAAAATAGATATTGAAAAAAGCATCCTGGTTAATCACTGTCGCAGATGTAAGAATAGCCAAGCTGGAGCTCTGGATATTAGCTGTTATGGATTTGAGTCAAATCATCTTCTTTTTGGTCTGTAGAAATTGCTTTGATTAGTTTCTCTGGAATCCAAATCGGCTGCTATTCTCCCTGTGGAAACACACAAACAGAACTCCGAATCCAGACAATCACTGGGTCAGGACCTTTCCATTGTCCTGTTAGAATATCTTCAAAAAGTACCTTAGGCTTATGTATATTTTTTGGATACATATGTCTTTCCACAGCACTAAGCCCTGATGAATCCAAATTTAAAAAGTTTAGAGTAAAAAGGGTTATTTTAAGTTTATCTTTGGGGGATATATACCCTTTCCAATTCCCTCTTTTTGCTTTAATAAGTACATTTTAATAGTTTGATGAGCTCTTTCAACTATGCCTTGTCCCTGTGGATTGTATGGTATTCCTGTTATAGGAGTAATGCCAAATGATGAGCAAAATTGTTTAAAAGAGGTAGAGGTATAGCCAGGACCATTATCTGTTTTTAACTGTTTTGGAATGCCCACAGTGGCAAAATTTTGTAAACAATGAGCTATAACATCTTTAGTTTATTCTCTGGCATGAAGGGAGCCCATCAAAAATCTGGAAGAAGTATCAACTGTAACATGCAAATATTTTAATTTTCCAAACTCTGGCAAGTATGTGAGGTCCATCTGCCAAATACGGTTAGGTATCAGTCCTCTAGGATTGACTCCAAGATTAACTTGTGGTAAAAAGGTCACACAACTTTGACATTGTTTTATTATATGTCTGGCTTGTTCCTTAGTTATTTTAAAACGCTTTTGTAAAGTATTAGCATTGACATGAAACCTTTTATGAAAATTTGTAGCTTCTTGTAGTGTAGAGAAAATATGTATGTCATGTGTAGTTTTATCTGCTGAATCATTGCCCAAACTAAGGGCTCCAGGCAATCCTGTATGTGCCCTGATATGTCCTATAAAGAATGGATCTTTTCTGTCCCAGATTAGACTTTGTATAATGGAAAACAAAGAGAAAACAGTAGAGGAAGGGGAAATCCTACCAGCATCTTCAAGGGATACTATAGCATTAACTACATACTGACTATCAGAAAATAAATTAAATACAGAATCTTTAAACATCACAAAAGCTTGTAATACTGCATTAAGCTCTACCTTTTGAGCTGATTGTTTGGGTACTAAAAACGTAAAAGTTTTATCAGGTGTAACTATTGCTGCTGTACCATTATTTGACCCATCAGTGAATATATTTGGAGCATTCATGATAGGGGTTTTTCTTATCATTTTTGGAAAACTACAGGATGCTTAGACCAAAAAGACAACAAAGGATTAGATGGTAAGTGATTATCAAATGAAACATTAGATTTACACATGATTATTGCCCAAGTATTTAACTCATTAGCTAACTCATCAATTTGATCCATAGTATATGGAGTAATAATTTTATTGGGAGAAATTACAAACACTCCCTTCGCTGCTTTTATTCCTTTGAGTATTAATTGTCCTACAGCCTCAGGATACCTAGTAAGAATAGTGTTAGGAGAATAAGATAAATGTATCCACAATAATGGACCTTCTTTCCAAAATACTCCTGTAGGAATATTTTTTGTTGGTAGTACAATAAATAATAAAGGCAAACTTATATCAATTCTATCCAAATGCATATTTTCCATATATGTTTCAATAATTTTTAATGCCTTTCTTGCTTTAGGAGTTAACATGCGGGGTGAATTTGGATCTGATGGACCTTTTAGGATATCAAATAAAGGTCCCAACTCTCCTATTGGTATGCCTAGATAAGGCCTTATCCAAATTATGTCTCCCAATAACTTTTGAAAGTCGTTAAGTGATTTGAGTTGATCTACTCGTATTTGAATTTTTGGTGGACAGACCATGGTTGAGGATAATAGAACTCCTAAATAATTGGAAAATTTAATTTTACTTTATCTATTGCTATCTCTACATTATAATTTTTTAATAAGTTTCTAAGTGTGGCATAACATTCCAGCAATGTGTTTTTATCTTTATGTGCTAATAATACATCATCCATATAGTGAAATATTTGTAGTTCAGGATTTTGATTTCTAAGTGGCTGGATTGCTCTGTTAACATAAATTTGACACATAGTTGGACTGTTAGCCATCCCTTGAGGGAGTACTTTCCATTCATATCTCTGATCAGGACCTTCATGATTTAATGCAGGGATAGTAAATGCAAAACGTGGACTATCCTTGGGATGAATTGGAATTGACAAAAAAACAATATTTAATATCTATAGCTAAAACATGCCAGGTTTTTGGCAAAGCAGACAATTGAGGAATCCCTGATTGAGCCGGTCCCATAATAACCATCTCATTATTAATGGCTCTTAAATCTTGCAATAATCTCCATTTACCAGATTTCTTTTTGATGACAAAAAATGGGAGTATTATGGGGAGATACAGAAGGTTGTATATGCCCTTCCACTAACTGTTGTTTGACCAGGTCATGGGCTACTTGTATCTTTTCTTTAGTCAGGGGCCACTGAGGAACCCATACTGGTCTTTCTGATTTCCAAGTAATTTTGATTGTCTCAGTGGCCCCTTCTGAAAACCCAATCCATGTCTATTTATTCATTGATCTATTTGAATTGGTGCTGCTATACCTTGTTTTTGTTCTCCTAATCTTTTTTCTTTCCTAAAACCTTGTCTAGCCCTAGTAGTAGGCGCATTAGGATTGATGTTATTTGTTAATGTCAAACCTAATTGATCTAGGACATCCCATCCCCATAAATTTATAGGAAGATGATCCAATACATATGGCTGTATAGTTCCTTCACATCCTTTGGGATCCTTCCAATCTAATACCATTGCACTTCTATGGGGATTAGTCGCCACTCCTAGGCCTCAAAGCGTTTGAGTGGCTTGTTGTAATGGCCAATGTTTTGGCCATTCTTGACGAGATATGATGCTAAGGTCAGCACCTGTGTCCAGTAGCCCATTAAATTCATATCCTTGAATATTTAGTTTTAGCATTGGGCGAGAATCTAAATTTAAAGACAGCATAGCCCAATCTACACCTGTGGAGCCTAATCCCCTGGAACCTCTTTCTACACTATAACTAGAAAATTTATCATGTAGGCTGGGTATTATTAACAACTGTGCTATTCTATCTCCTGGTGAAATTACTGATATACCTCTTGGAGAACTAGCTATAATTTTTATTTCATCCTCATAATCAGGATCAATTACCCCAGGACTTATCATAAGTCCTTTTAGTGTAGATGAACTACGTCCCAATAATAAGCCTACTGTTCCTTGGGGAAGAGGTCCTTTTACTCCTGTGAAAATGATTTGAACTCACATCTCTGGAGTTAGTACTGCTCTGGCAGAGGCGCAGATGTCCAACCCTGTGCTCCCTCTAGTTTGTCTGATGAGGGATTTACTGGACAATGTGTCCTGGGCACTACCCTGATGGTGTTGCTGGGTTCCTCCACTGCCCCGTATATTTGTGGTTGTGGGCCCCGGAGCATTGGGTCCCCCAGTCCGTTTTTTTGGCAATGGGGCCTGATGCCTTTCTCCATGATATTGTGGGTAAACACTCGGTCCTTGTCCGTTTTTTGATAACGGAATACCCTCTATGGTGGTTTGAGAACGGCATTCATTAGCCCAATGTCTTCCTCTATGGCATCATGGGCAAATACCCGGTATTCTATTCCTTTGATACCTAGTTTTGTTAAACCCTATTCCTATGGGGCAATTCCTTTTAAAATGTCCTCTTTGTTCACAATTGTAGCATGTTTTTGGCCTGTTGTACTGCAGCTGCCAAGACTTGCCCTTGTTCATTAATGTCTCTACATAATTTAATATATGTGTTTAAATCTTCATGTTTCCATGGTCTAATAACCTCTCTGCAGCAGCGATTTGCTTGGTCATAAGCCAGTTGTTTTATTAATGGCATTGCTTGTTCTGTATCCCCAAAAATTCTGGCAGCTGTTTGAATAAGCCTATCTACAAATTCAGCATAAGGCTTATTAGCTCTCTGTATTACCTTAGATAGCTGACCTTGTAAATCTCCATGTCCTTGTAAAGTCTTCCATGCCCTAACTGCATCTGCAGCAATTTGTGCATATATAGCAGGATCATATTCAATTTGTTGCCATTGACCCTCATAAGGTCCTTTTCCTAACAACATATCTAGATTTCTTTGAGGGTAACCGGCTGCTGCATTTCGCCTAGCTGTCTCCGTGCAAAATTCCTCATTGGCAACCTTCCATAACAAATATTGTCCTCCATTTAGCACAGATCGACACATGTTAGCCCAATCTGCTGGCATCATGTCCAAGTTGGTAATGGATTTGATCATGCTTACCATGAAGGGTGCTTGGGGACCATAGGTTGTTACAGCCTCCTTTAACTGCTTCACTGTTTTGAAATCTAAAGCACGGTGAATTCGCTGTCTTCCTGCCTGCTCAAGTACAGGGCATGCTAATCTTTGAGGTCCTTTATCAGGATTCCATTTATCAACTACGGGGGTTGAGGGCCACTCAGCTGTCTCCATAGATGGAGCTGTTGGTTGAATTACGCCCTCTGGTGATAGAATGGAGTTAGTAGCGGCCTCCTGTTGTAGCCTTTTTCCTAATAGCCCCTTTTCCTTTAAATTTTCTTCCTCTGTCTGACTAGCTCGAGAGACCTTCTCTTTTGCTTGATCTAAAATGTCTTTCTCCATGGTCTGAACCTCTAACAATTTACTTAACACTCTTTCAGTTTGTTTTTTACTAATTTCTAATCTACTATAAAGAAAACGCAACCCAATAAGATAACACAAAACAAAACCGAAACTGAATGAAACAAAAACGAAATAAAAAAATCGTTGTATCAATTTTCTCTTCCTCAGGGCCAACAAACTTCAAACCTTGAGCCAACCATTTTTCCCAGTTTGCCTGAGAAAGTTCTAGGGATAGGCAGCTTGAAACAAAAACAAAATAAATCAAAATAAGAACACATTGTTTTTTGAAATGGTCACCCATTCTCTCGCCTTCCCTCAGGGGCGAGCAATTTCACTTACCTCCAAGCTTCAAACTTTCCCCGCACGGGCCACCAAATGCCGCAGTCTGGCTGCATCAAAATAACCGGGGGGTGACAAACAACTTGTGTACATTGATACAGCAGGAGTAGGAGCCGTTTATTATAGGACCACAGAAGTATTTATACATTCCACACCGCTTATTTTAATTAACATAAACTAGATACAGCAGTCAACCAATAAGGAATCTCCACACTTAATGGCTCGCTGGCATTACTTCACAAACCACTCCCTCTGGCAAAATGCCAGGCGCCATCCTGACTTGTTTACTGACTCTAACAAGAGAAGGAGTCCAGAAGGTTCATAATTAAAATGATCTGTGAATTAAATAATGACCTAAGTGAGCAAATACAAGCAAAAAAAAAAATTGATCACTCCAACAAAGAGATAAGAGAGCAAACACAAGTAGCAAAAGATTACTTCAAGGAAGAGATACAGACTGAATTTAAAAAAACAGTCAGAAATCCTTGAAATGAAAGAAACAATAAACCAAATAAAAAACTCAATAGAAAGCATAACCAACAGACCAGATCACTTGGAAGAAAAAATGTCAAAGAAAGACAAAGTATACAATCTGGAAAAAAAAAAAAGTTGACCACACAGTGAAGACAGTAAGAAACCATGAACAGGACATTCAAGAATTATGGGACAGCATTAAAAGACCATATCTAAGAGTTTTTGGGATAGAGGAAGGCACGCACAATCTCTTCAATGAGATAATATCAGAAAATTTCCCAAGCATGAAGAACAAATTGGAAAACCAAATACCAGAGGCTTACAGGACACCAAAATCACAAAAAATGTACAAAATCACAACAGATCTACACCAAGGCACATTATAATGAAAATGCCTAGCATACAGAATAAAGATAGAATCTTAAAAGCCAAAAGAGAGAGGAAACAGATTACGTATAGAGGGAGGACTAATTTGTATCTCAGCAGATTTTTCAACCCAGACCCTGAAAACCAGGAGATCATGGAACAACATATACCCAGCTGTGAAAGAAAATGGACACCAACCAAGAATCTTAAACCCAGCAAAATTAAGCTTTAGATTTGATGATGAAATAAAAACCTTTCCTGATAAACAAAAGTTAAATGAATTTACAACTAAAAAGCCTGCACTACAGAACATCCTCGGCAAAAATATTCCAAGAAGAGGAAATGAAAAACAATGATGAAAACCAGCAGAGGGAGGTGTAACACTAAAGGAAAAAATAATCAGTGGAGAAACCAAGTCAAATACCAAATATAAACAAAAATGGCTGGGAATACAAATCAAGTCTCAATAATAACCCTGAATTTAATGGCCTAAACTCACTAATCAAAAGACATATACTAGCAGATTGGATTACAAAAAAGAAAAAACCCAACAATATGCTGCCTCCAAGAGAATCATCTCATAGAAAAAGACATCCACAGACTGAAGGTAAAAGGTTGGGAAAAATCATACCACTCACATGGACTGTGGAAGCAAGCAGGGGGTTCCATCCTCATGTCAAATAAAGTAGACTTTAACTTAAAATTAATCAAAATGGATAAATAAGGACACTACATACTGCTCAAGGGAACCATACACCATCAAGACTTAACAATTATAAATATATATGCCCCAAACAATAGAGCATCTACATTCATCAACAAACTCTCAAGTTCAATAGTCAAATAGACCACAACACAATAATTTTGGGTGACTTTAACACACCTCTTTCATCACTAGATAGATCTTCAAACAAAAGCTGAACAAAGAAAATATAGAACTCAATAACACAATCAATAACTTAGACTTAACTGACATATATAGAATATTTTATTCTTCAGTGAGCAAATACACTTTCTTCTCAGCAGCACATGGATCCTTCTCTAAAATAGACCATATTTTATGCCATAAAATAACTCTTAGAAATATAAAAAAAGTAGAGATACTACCCTGCATTCTATCAAATCATAATGGAATGAAATTAGAAATCAATGATAAAATAAGAAATAAAAGCTACTCCAACACCTGAAGACATCAAGGAGGAGATTAAAAAAATTTTAGAGGTAAATGAGAACACTGATACAACATATTGAAATCTCTGGGAAACTATGAAAGCAATTCTAAGAGGAAAGTTCATTACATGGAGTTCATTCCTTAAAAGAAGAAAAAGCAAACAAATAAATGACTTAACATTACATCTCAAAGCCCTAGAAAAAGAACAAATCTACACCAAAAGCAGTAGAAGACAGGAAATAAATAAAATCAGAGCTGAGATCAATAAAATTGAAACAAAAGAAACAACTGAAAAAATTGACAAAACAAAAAGTTGGTTCTTTGAAAAAAATAAAAAAATTGACACTCTTAGCCATGCTAATGAAGAGGACAGAGAAAACTCAAAATACTAACATACATGATGAAAAAGGAAATATCACAACAGACACTACAGAAATACAGAAGATAATTAGAAATTATTTTGAAAACTTGTACTCCAGTAAAATAGAAAATATTGAAGCCATAGACAAATTTCTATAGTCATATGATTTGCCCAAATTGAATTAGGCAATGATATACACAATTTTTACAGATCAATTTCAAGTGACGAAATAGAAGATGCCGTCAGAAGCCTACCAACCAAGAAAAGCCCAGGACTGGATGGATACACAGCCAAATTCTACAAGACCTTTAAAGAATACCAATACTCTTCAATTTATTTCAGGAAATAGAAAAAGAGGGAGCACTTCCAAACTCATTCTATGAGGCCACCCTGATTCCAAAACCAGACAAAGACACATCAAGAAAAGAAAACTTCAGACCAATATATCTAGTGAACATAGATGCAAAAATTCTCAATAAAATTCTGGCAAATCAAATACAAAAACATATCAAAAAGATAGTACACCCCAATCAAGTGGGGTTCATTCCAGGGATGGAAGGTTGGTTCAACATATGGAAATCAATAAATGTAATTCATCACATCAATAGATTTAAACATAAGAATCATGTGATCATCTCAATAGATGCAGAAAAAGCATTCAACAAAATACAGCACCCCAACATGTTCAAAACACTAGAAAAACTAGGGATAACAGGAACATATCTCAACACCGTAAAAGCTCTCTATGCTAAGCCCCAGACCAACATCATTCTAAATGGAGAAAAATTGAAAGCATTTCATCTAAAAACTGGAACAAGACAGAGATGCCCTCTTTTACCACTTCTATTTAACATAGTTCTTGAAACTCTAGCCAGAGCAATTAGATGAAAGAAATTAAAGGGATACTGATAGATAAAGAAGAACTCAAATTAGCACTATTTGCTGATAATATGATTCTATACCTAGAAGACCTAAAAAGTTCCACCAGAAAACTTCTAGAACTAGTAAGTTAATTCAACAAAGTAGCAGGATACAAAATCAACGCCCATAAATCAAAGGCATTCCTGTATATCTGACAAATCCTCTGAAAGAGAAACTAGGAAAACTACCCCATTTACAATAGCCTCAAAGAAAAAAATAAAATACTTGGGAATCAACTTAACGAAAGAGGTGAAAGTCCTCTACAATGAAAACCACAGACCACGAAAGAAAGAAATTAAAGAAAACCTTAGAAGATGGAAAGATCTACCTTGCTCTTGGATAGGCAGAATTAATATTGTCAAAATGACCACACCACCAAAAGCACTATACAGATTTAATGCAATTCCAATCAAAATACCAATGACATTCCTGGAAAAATAAGAGACCCAGAATAGCTAAAGCAACCCTTAGTAAGAAGAGTGAAGCAGGCAGCATCACTATACCAGACCTTAAACTGTACTACAGAGCAATAATAACAAAAACATCATGGTATTGGCATCAAAATAAACTTGTAGATCGATGGTACCAAATAGAGGACACAGAGACTAACTCACCAGTTGACAAAGGTACCAAAAATGTACATTGGAGAAAAGATGGCCTCTTCAACAAATGGTGCTAGGAAAATTGGAAATCTATGTGCAACAAAATGAAATTAAGCCCCTATGAGAGAACCATGTGAGAACCATGCTCAAAACTCAACTCAAAATGGATCAAGTACCTAGGAATTAAACCAGAGATCTTGTACCTAATGGAAGAAAAAGTAGGCCCAAATCTCCATCCTGTCAGTTTCGGCCACAACTTCTTTAATCAGACTCCTATAGCACAAGAATTAAAACCAAGAATCAATAAATGTGATGGATCCAAACTAAAAAGTTTCTTCTCAGTGAAAGAAACAATCAGTGAAGTGAATAGAGAGCCTACAGAATGGGAACAAATCTTTACCACAAGCACATCAGATAGACCACTAATCTCTAGGATAAGTAAAGCACTCAAAAACCTTAATACCATAAACAAATAACCCAGTCAATAAATTGGCCAAGGAACTGAATAGACACTTCTCAGAAAAGGATATACAATCAATCAACAAATATATGAAAAAATGTTCAACACCTCTAGCAATTAGAGAAATGTAAATCAAAACTAAGATTTCATCTCACTCCAGTCAGGATGGCAGCTATCAAAAATACAAACAACAATAAATGTTGGTGAAGATGTGAAGATATAGGCACACTCATACATTGCTGGTGGGACTGCAAATTTGTGCACCCAATCTGGAAAGCAGTATAGAGACTCCTTGGAAAATTTGGAATGGCACCACCATTGACCCAGCTATCCCACTCCTCAGCCTATACCCAAAGGACTTAAAAATAATATACTACAGGAATATAGCCACATCAATGTTTCTAGCAGCACAATTCACAATAGCTAAACTGTGGAACCAACCTGGATGCCCTTCAGTAGATGAATGGATAAAGAAAAGGTGATATATATATATATATATATATTGGAATATTATTCAGCATTAAAAGAGGATAAAATCATAGCATTTGCTGGTACATGAATGAAGCTGGAAAAGATAATGCTAAGTGAAATTAACCAATCCCAAAAAAACCAAATGCCAAATGATTTCTCTGATTTAAGGATACTGATCCATAATATGCTGGGGGGAGGGGGATGGGAGGATTAAACAAACTCTAGGTAGGGCAAAGGGGTAAAGGGAAGGGAGGAGCATAGGATTAGGAAAGATGGTGTAATGTGATGGTCATCATTACCCTAAGTACATGTAAGATGACAAGAAGGATATGACTCTACTTTGTGTACAACCAGAGATATGAAAAATTGTGCTCTATATGTGTAATATGAATTGTAATGCATTCTGCTGTCATATGTAACAAATCAAAATAATAAATAAAAATTAGTAACTGCCTCAGAGGAAAAAATTAGTCTCAAGTTACATCAATTTTCCTACAAATGACAAATTTTCATTTTTCTTTATGGCAGAATAAAACTCCATTGTGTGTATACGCCACATTTCCTTTATCCATTCATCCAGTGATAGATAACCTAAACTGGTTCCATAGTTTGGCCATTGTGAATGGTGCTACTAAAAACATGGGTATGTATTTATCACTGTACTATGATGACGTTACCATGCCTAGCCTTTTGAGGAACCTCAATACTGATTTCCATAGTAGTTGTACTAATTTACAATCCTACCAACATTGTAAAAGTGTTACTTTTTCTTCACATCCTCTCCATTTATTATTATTATTATTATTTATATTCTTGATAACTGCCATTCTGACTGGTATGAGATTAAATCTCTGTAGTTTTAATTTGCATTTCCCTAATTGCTAATGATGTCAAACATTTTCTCATATATTTACTGGCCATCTATATTTCTTATTTTGAGAAGTGTCTGTTTCATTCATTTGCCCATTTATTAATTGGGTTATTTGATTTTTTTGTGTAAAGTTTTTAAATTTTGTTTTAAATTCTGGATATTAATCCTCTGTCAAAAGAGTAGCTAACAAAGATTTTCTCCCATTCTGTAGGTCATCTCTTCACATTCCCATTTGCTTTCTTTACTGTGCAGAAGCTTTTTAATTTGATGTCATCTCATTTATTAACTCTTGGCATTATTACCTGAGATTTAGGATGACTTTTCAATTCTGACCCCCTCAAAATCTGAGCAAAATCTTGACAATGGATGCAAAGGCGATGAAATGTTGCTTTTTGCTTGCATTTTCTCCTATACCTCTTACTCCCATTTTTCCTTCTAATTTCCTTTGTTCCTCAATTTTACTCTTCTATTACTCTACCAGACTATGGCAAAATTCAAAATGAGGGTTTGGAAACCATACCAGAGGTCTTAGAAAATCATACTCAGATGCATAAGATGAAATTTTAGGAGAGAAAACCCACTTCAAATGTTTTTAGTCAATATCTCTGGTTAGCATCTGATTAGCCCTGGTTTGCCCACCAAGATTATTCATTTTATTTCCATTATTGTTTGCATTTAGCAGAGTTTATAATCACAAGAAGCACTGTCTTTATCTTAAGAAACTTAGCTTTTAAAATAAAGCTAAAATGAGCATCTCCAAATTTTGTGTGAAGCTATAATCACAAGCTGACAATACAGGTTAAAGTTTTGATCAAATGGGGTGAGATGGAGATGATATTTGTCAAGGTAACCATCCTGTACAGATTCTGCAGTCTTCTATCTAGGGCCCTCAGTGAGGAGACTAGCAGAGGTCAAATGGAAACTGTCAGAACTGGAGCAGCTGGAAGTGAGATGGAGCTGAGGCAGGTCATTTGGCCCTGCAGTCAGGGAGCGAACTCTGAAAGACAAAGTGTGGATGCAGGAGGATCTGAAAACCCAGAGGTGCTTCTGGCAGATTGCTTCCATCTTGGAAAGGACCTAGAGAGAAGGTCTGAAAATTCAGATAATACCCAGAGACACAGGATTAACAGAATAATCACCCACTCTCTGACATTATAAGATCTGGGGACACTGATCTGATTCTCTTTGGATGGTATTTATGTAGTCTCTGTATAAAGTGTGCGTTTCAGCTTCTCCAAAATGAGTTTTGGGGTACCCCATGTATATTTTTTTATCTGGTTTTATAAAATGTTCTCAGCTTACTTTGCTATACGAGCTCGTATTTCTAAATACATTCCTTCGAGCCTCTCAAAATGCAAGCACTAATTACACCAACCCTGCAACTTCCTCTTGAAGTGTGGAGTGTTGTTGTTGAAAAAGACATAGAAATTGAAGAGAATGACAAAAGTATCCTGCCAAATCCAGGGGGTTGACTTCAAAATAAAACTGAGATGTTTGATGGCCCCCAACTCCCTCACCTCACAATCCCACCATCACACTTGATTCCTTTTCCTTTCTCCCTCCCCTCAAATAATTCTTATGTACATTACCATCATGTGACTGGACCTTTAAAGAAACAGTAGAACAAGTGAATGAAATCAGCCTGGTGATTTTGGCTGTGCCTATAGGAAAATGCTCCCAGATGGTTTTCTGTCCTCTCCTCCTCACTAGGTAGCATTCCATTTTCTAATCCCTACATCTCCAAGATAATGACTCTTTCAGTAAAGAAAAAGAAGCTACCAACTTCTCCCCCCATCAGCTTCCAAGGAAACTACTCGTGGAAACCTGAAGTGAACATCAAAACACCCTATGATCCTCTGATGAAATAAAAAGGAAAAACTTATTGCCTCTTCCTTCCTTCTTCTCACCAGAAATATCTCAGATTTCCACTTTTGATCTTCATTTTCTCTATCGCCATTAAGTGCAGAGACCTGGTTAGTGGGCTGAGATACTCTTAGAAGTTGCTGGGAACACTTTTCTTGGCTCTGTGAGAAAAGCTGACACCAGAGAGCAACATTGACCTTTTGTGAACTTCACACTCCAGTCTCTGGAGAGTGAAAATCAGTCTCAGCATCTCTCGTTTCATTAGGGGAATCAGGGCAATGGGACTTGTGCCTTCTTCATTCACACAGCTAGAAGTTCTGTGGAACTAAGCAGTATGAGATGACAATACAGGGAATTCCTAGTAACCTTTAGTGTCCCTGAGTCATCTATCTATGCTCCCTTCCTGGCAGCAGAATCTTTGTTAATTAGCCAGCTGGTTGCATTATTTTTATGACTGACAGTTTTCAGACAATGAGAAATAAGCCCAGTGGGCAAAGTCCCTGACACAAAGAGATTAGTTTGAGTTTCACTTTTTTTCACTTCCAGGAACAGAACACCACTCCCAGCACCCTCTTTTTAGAAGATAAGTTGGTTTGCCAACTTCTATCAATCTGAAATAGTCCTCTCTCCAAATACTCCAGTCTGTTGCATTCTTTAGTTCAGACTGCTGTCCTTCATATAAATGTTAATCAGAACATTTTGGTGCTTCAATACCCACATGCACCCACAGCAATGGAAGTCCAGGAGGGAAATAAAATGGAGTGCCCTGGACAAAACTTCTCTAACCCTAACCTACTCTTCGGAAAAGTTTCCACCAACTATTAAGTGCAACTGCTATTCAAGAGTTAATCTGGAAACCAGATTGCCTCAGTCATTTGGGAAAGAAATAGAGATGTGGATATCTTTTCAAACATCCCAGGAGGTTCTCATTAAATGCTCATTTTTCTATCCAAAAAGTGAATACAATATGGTCCAAGTCACTTTCTGGTTTTATGTTACCTATAAAAGCCAAGTTGAAGAGTATCCAAGAGTGCTCTTCAAGTTTGGAAAGAGAAGTCCATAAGTAGCTATCTTTACTGTCATTAAGGAGGGACCAGAAAGGTCAAGCTTTGAAGATAGAAGGACTCATTAGGACACAAGAATGTTCATTTCTCTTTTGCCTTTCTAACAAGATATTCTCCTTAAGCAGCCTAAATCCCAAATCTTCAAGATTAGGAATGCTAAAGAAGGTATCCAAATATTACGTTGAACCACAAGAAATGACCAACAGTCAACCTTTACTGACCTCAATAAATGGCAATTTCATGTGGTTTGGTCTGATAGAAAAAATAATAATATTTTATTTTTGATGTACAAAAGTAATTTTGCACCAAGACAATGGCTTGAAAACAAAACTATCTTAACAAAGAAGGACTTTTCCAAACTTATTCATTAGCTATATCAAGAGATAAATAAAATGGCTTCTCTCAACCTCCCTGCCCCCAGCCGTCTGTCTTTAAGGCTCAGGCAAAAATCTGGAGTCAGCCTTGTATGAGATAATCTAGAACTTTACTATACTGTAGAAGACATGAGGCAAAGAAGATGAGTTCACGAGGAAAGCTGCATAGTCCCTCAGGAGACTTAAAGGAAAAGGGTTAATAACTGTCTTTCTAGAATGCTGGAGGTGGGGGGTATTAGATGACTCCAGAAAGAAAACAAGAACAGCAGACAGGCAACTGAAAAATCTCAGAGGCTGGTACTGACTTTAAGTTTGCCATCCAGGGAAGCAAAGAAGTAGAGCCACAAATCAGAAAGAAACAGGCTCTTAAAACATAGCTCAGTTACTTGATTACTTGTAGTTAAAATAGAGAAAATAAAAGATTGAATAAAAAGATTCAATAACACTGGCACTTAGAATACCCAAATAATACTTTATGTACACATAAATGCTAGACTTAATAAATACTTGCTTACTGAGCTTCAAAACAGTCTCAGAAAACTAGAAGAGAATAGACCATAATGGTACAGATATAATCCAGTCACATGGGACCTCCATAGGAATGGCAAATATCTAGCACACCCTCCAATTTTCCTCTCCCACCTCCACTGCAGACAACATTCATCAATCCTAGCAACCTTCCACCTGAACCAGAAGGAAGTCTCAGCATCATCTTCAATACAGATTCCAGCTAATTTCAAGAAATCTGAAATGAAACCAGAGATGATGCCTGTTTTCCATAGCTGCTTATGAGCTCCCTGTGTAGGTCTGTGTTAGCACTTCTATCTCCTCCTCAGTGATCTCTCCCCTGCCCCTGCAACCTATGTCTTCTGCCCCACCTTACTTTCATCCCCCCCCCCACCACCACCACTAGCACATATGCATCTTAAGTTCAGCTGAGGCAGGTTTTTCTTTTAGCCTATTTCAAATCATTCTTAATTCACCAACAGTTCTAAAACAGTGCTTGGCACAAGGTTAGAGCTCAACAAATATTTATGGAATTAAAAAATATTTTTATGCAGTATTGTTTTCAGTATTTTAGTTGTGCAGATTTTTCAGGGGCAGCTGGCTCATTCCCTGTGTACTGAACCTTTCCCAGACCTTCCTATCAGAAGGCCCCTCTTTCTCTTCTTGCTTCAGTAGCCACACAGTGTGGGTAACTTTTTTACCCAACTTACCATGCTCTACCTCAATCAGTGTTTGTTAAATGGACTTAAAATAAGAACGGAGATCTGATCAAAAAGCTGAAATAACAGTGCCTCACAAGTGTGCGGCACTTTCACTTTTTCGGATATGCGTTAGATAGGGATTATCACCTCAATTTTATGGGCAAGAGAACAAAGGTGCAGAAGCAATCTTCTCATGCTTTGCTAATGGCAAAGGCAACCATCATCTGCTCAGGGCACCATGCTCTTTTCACTAGATAATGCTGCCATTTGGTGTATTATTTGCCTCAATTGAGAATACATCATATTCTTTAATTCTATGGGTTTTAGAAATGATATACTTGTTTTATAGTTATAAGTTTCACATTTTATATTTTTTATTCTAGTAGCTTTATTATACTTTCAAATTTTAATGTAAGTTACATTTTGAGTATTTCACTAGATGGTTTTTAAAACAGAGCTTTTTAAAAAAAAAAAACTTTAGTTTTTCAGCCCACTAATTATGATATTTGGGCCCTATTTTGTAGTTACTAATTAATACTATTCATACCACTCATAGCACGCATCCTGCATGATTGTGAATTCTTTCCCCAGGAGCCCAGAATTTACCCCTGGTTTTATTTTCAATATTTATTAGTTTTTGTTTTGTCTCTGTGTTTTTTAATATCCCTGTTGGCCAATCCTGGCTTCATTTAGGTATGGGAATATAATTTTTACAGCACTTCCTCTATCTATTATTATTCTGATTATCTGTACTCAGGGGGATGGAGCAAATTTTGTTACCTACATTTGAAAATGTAAAAAAAAGTGAGGCACCAAATAGGGAACTGACTTGCCCAAAATCATTCAATTAGTTAATGATGCAGTGACTATCAGAACCCAGTTCTCTTGACCCGGGATCCTTCATTCTTTCTGCTCAAACCTAATGGGCTGTGTGTGAGCTGTCTTCTAGCCACAGAGCCCTCAGGGGCCTGCTCAGACAATGAGCTCCTCACACCAACCCCGGCAAGGACGCTGGGTCCTCCACTGCAAAGCGCTTTCTCATTCCAACGCGTCATCAGCTCACTTTCCATCAGGAAAGGGCAGACTGTCCCAGACTGTGCAGCTGCCCTACAAAGTGAATGGAAACATCACACAGAGATAAAGAAGAAAGCAGAAATCTCATTCCACTGCTGCCTCAGGAAGAGAAGAAAGCATCCTTGGGGCTCCTCCATCTGAGAGCGGGCTCATCTCTAGAATATAAATGGCAGCGTCCTTCCCATGATGTTTCCCATTCTTCAGGCAGACAAACCACACAGTCAGTGGGTCACACACATGACTCAGGCTTCAATCTTGCAACGGGATATGTTTTTAATCCAAGTTCTGTGCAATTGGGCTAACATTAACTTTATTAGGTAATTACCTCTTTCAGAGGGCTGTTAACAGCACTGTGGACAAGAATGTCAGCTTGCTACAAGAGATGTGCTTGCTGACAGCAAAACAAAGAGAAGCTGAGGCAGGTTTTTCTTTTAGCCTATTTATTAAAATTGTATGAGTAAGTCATTTTCTCCCTTGTGGGCTTTCCCTTGTAGTTTGTATGGAATCACAGCTGTTTGCATATAAATGCAATGGCCCAGCCTCCCTGTCATCCACACCAGCTGCCTCTGAGCCAGAGAAACCCCCTACAGGTCTTATCACCCACCCAGGAACTGAAAGACCAGTGAGAGCCCACTGGCTTGACTTCACCCACCATCTTGTCACTAACCAATGACAGCTTCTGCCCTAAGATGGAAGAAGGACTTCTGGTGCCAGGTTACAGTCGACCTGATTGTCCTTATTATGATGGGGAAGAATTGGTCCCATCAGCATTCCCCAAAAGAACATAATTTTACCATGAGACCCTCATGATTCTCCAAAGTTGAGCATATGTGTTCTTTAATTAGATGAATTTAAAAAACACCATGAATGCTTTATGCCCCCTCCCCTTGGGGATTTGCAAAGCATGGCAACATCCAAAAGCCTAACATCTCAGAATCCAAAAGATTCTGTCCCTTGGTATTGAGGGTTCAATTGTATCTCCCTGCAAAACTCAAATGTTGAAGTCCAAATCCCTAGTATCTCAGAGTCTGACCTTATCTGAAATAGGGCTGCTGAATATGAAATTAATTTAAGATGAGATTGCATTGAAATTGAGTGGGCTTTTAATCCAGTCTTCATAAAAATGGAACATATGGACAGAAGTATCCGCACAGGGAAAACACTCTGTAAACCTGAAGGCAGAGATCAGAGTGATACTTCTACAAGCTGAGGAACTCCAAAGATTGCCAGCAAACTACCAGAGGCTAAGGGATCAGTACAAAACAGATTCTCCTAGGCAGCCTTCAGAAGGATCCAGTCCAGCCCCAGATACCTTAGACTTCGAAACTCCAGAACTTTGTGATCATTAGTTCCTGTTATTTGCTTAAGCCACTGGGGTTTGTGGCACTTTGTTCCAACGGCCCTAGAACACTAGAACATAGGACAATTTCCCTGCAGTCACACAGATAATTAATGGGAAAGCCAGAGAGAGAATTCAGGCCTCCTGGCCTGGGAAAACTGTTCCATCCAGCACAGCACACGGAACATGCTCCGTGTTCATTCCAGTGCTTCAGGTCCTATGGCCTGTGGCAAAGAAATCGAATGGGAAGAGAGAGGTGGCAGAAAGAAAGGAAGAAGAAAAGCAGAACAGAAAGTGATACTCCTGCTTCTCTTTTTTTACTTACTTACAGGGCCCTCAGTAATGAAAGTGAAAGTTATACTGGTAATGATAGCTAAAGTTGAGTGCTTGCTATGTGACCAGCACAGTTTTAAGCATTTTACACATGGCATCTAACCCTAACAGCAAGTTAGATGCTGCCAATTCTAACTACTTTGCTCTCTACCTCTGGGCTTTCACTCAGGTAATGCAGACAGAAAAAAAGTCTTTGCAATGGGAGGTCAAATAAAGCCACTCAACTTGTCCAATAGTTAAACCCCAGTAAAGCCTCTAAAGAAATGCTTATCGCTGTGTCCCAGTGTTTCTCCAGAATGTGAGCTTTTTAGAAAAAGAGTATTTTGATTACTTATATTCTGGGCATCAAGATATGGTCCATTTTATTCAAGTACTTTTATATATTTGGTTCTTTCTGATCGTGTTCCTTTTATGAAGCTTTGCTCTGAGGATTTCTGTTTTCAGTATAAGGAGCAGGCTGGATTAAAGGCTTTATTCAGGAAGCAAAATATATGAGCCTTAGCATCTTTATACATTAGAGCAGATCCATTCCGTAAAATTTCCACTTGGCCTCCCCTTTGATGCGAGGCATGCTGAGCCTCCAGCACTGGTGATATGGTTACACAGTCACTGGCTTTTCTGGGCAGGTTTGATTTCAAGGGTCCTGCCCCATTGCCAATGCACATACCAGAGTCTGAATCACAGCAATGCTCAAAAATAGGGTAACCATGATATTGTATATTCTAGGCAATTTAATTATTAATTTTAGGTAGGCTGTTAGCCAAATAATATTTCCAAAAAAGCCTCAGCACTCCCTTAATGTCACCCATTTATGCCTAAATATTAACTTTATTTTGTAACACCCCCCCCCAATTTTTTTCCTTCTAGGTGTATAAGAATTAAAGGACGGATAGAAGAAAGTTATACAGAATATAGAAAAAAGGTTGCAGGAACTTAAAATACCCTCTCATGCCAGACTGAAGAATGTGATTTAAAACCTCAAAGATTTTTTTCTTGCCCTGAAGCAAGCAACCACTGTAATAATTTAACTGAAACCTTCTATTACATTAGTCGCTAAATTTAAAAATGTAAATCTTCTGAATATAGGCAACAACTAACAATCTTTCTTCCAGTTAAAAGGTTTATCCTTCAAATTTCCTTATTCTAGATTCTCTGAAATTTTACATCTTTTTTTCCCCTTAGTCTATCAGAACATTAAAAATGCATTCTCACATTCTTCTTTAGTCATGATTTTCCATGTGTTCTCGCAAATGCATCTGATTTAAATTAGAATCTTGAAATGCATTGTTTAGAAAAGAAGAATCTAATTCCAAAAATAGTCTTATGTCCATATTTTCTAGTTTGGGTATAACATGTAAAGTGGTTGGTACCAGACCAAAGCAAAAGAGGGATATAAAGGGAAGGGAGCAAGGATGGGAACCAGAAAGACAGTAGAATGAATCAGACCTCACTTTCCTATGTTCATATATGAACATATAACCAGTATAACTCCACATCACATACAACCACAAGAATGAGATGCTAATTATAAGTTATACTCCATGTATGTATAATATTTCAAAATACACTCTACTATCATGTATTTCTAAAAAAAAAAAAGAACAAATAAAAAAGCCCAAATAAAAATAAAGTTTTTAAAAGAGGGGTATACATCCAGCAGGTTTTAATCTAGATAGAAAGGACTAGGAAGCAAATAACGGAGAATCCACAGTTATCTAGGCTATAACTAAAATTATATGCTCATACTGATAGAAAAGTGTATTTGGAAATATTATGCTGCAGCAGCCTGCAGCAGGGCCCGGAGATCCAGGCCAACTGATTCGCGTGGCCTGCCCTGCGGCTACAGAAGGCGTGGCGCCTCAGTGAAGCCATTAATTGGCAAGCAGGGAGGTTAGGGAAGGCCATTAGGTGGAATCCCACCAGCCAAGCCCACACGGACCCTTGGGCCGAGCACGGGATCTCAGAAGGGGAAGGAAGCGGTACAGTCCCATCCCCCACAGCGGACACTCCACCGAGGCAGTCAGCGGCCACCATCCGGGAAAGCTGAAGGATACACCACCACTCTCCAACAGCTTGCAACATCAAAACAGCCAGCAGCAGGACCCCGGAGATCCTGGCCAACTGATTCGCGCGGCCTGCCCCGCAGCTACAGAAGGCGTGGCGCCTCAGAGAAGCCATTAATTAGCAAGCAGGGAGGTTAGGGACTGCCATTAGGTGGAATCCCGCCAGCCAAGCCCACCGCCCACGCCCGGAACAGGCCCAGCGATCTGCCAGCATTGTAGTCACGACACCCCAATTGGAATAGGGACAGAGCAGAGCCGCCTTCCACTCCCGGAACAGGCCCAGAGAGCCGCCAGCGTGGTAGACACGTCACCCCAATTGGAGTAGGGGCACAGCCGCCGCCCGCACCTGCAAGGGAGACTTTTCAAGTATACAAGAGCAACATAAATAAATAGGGGGTAAATTTCAAAACACAACAGTTGCACCAAGCAGAAAGAAACGCGAGCAGTATGAAAAGACAAGGAAAGAAAGGACCACAAGCAATGCAGGTCAACTCAACTTTAGAAGAGGTAATAGCTGCAACAGATGGAATATCAGATAAAGAGTTCAGGATATATATGCTTCAGATGATCTGGAGTCTCAAGGAAGACATGAGACAGCAAAATCAGACAATGAAAGATCACATTGACAAACAAATCCAGGAAGTAAAAGATCAATTTCACAGGGAGATAGAGGTAATAAAAAACAAACAAATTGAAATTCTAGAAATGCAGGAAACAATAAACCAACTTAAAAACTCAATTGAGAATACTACCAGCAGAGTAGATCACTTAGAAGAGAGAACATCAGACAATGAAGACAAAGTATTTCAACTGGAAAAGAACATAGACAGCTCAGCAAGTCTGCTAAGAAACCATGAGCAGAACATCCAAGAATTATGGGACAATATCAAAAGACCAAATTTAAGAGTCATTGGGATACAGGAAGGCACAGAGGTCCATTCCAAAGGAATAAACAGTCTATTCAGTGAAATAATACGAGAAAACTTCCCAGAATTGAAGATTGAGACAGAATCCCAAATCCTAGAAGCCTACAGGACGCCGAATATGCAAAATCATAAGAGATCCACACCTAGACACATTATAATGAAGATGTCCAACATACAGAATAAGGAGAGAATTTTAAAAGCTGCAAGAGAAAGAAAGCAGATTACATTTAGGGGTAAACCAATCAGGATAACAGCTGATCTCTCGACACAGACTCTGAAAGCTAGAAGATCCTGGAATAACATATTTCAAACACTGAAAGACAATGGGCTCCAACCAAGAATCGTGTATCCGGCGAAATTAAGCTTGAGGTTAGAAGATGAAATTAAAACCTTCCACAATAAACAAAAGTTAAAAGAATTCGCAGCTAGAAAACCATCTCTTCAAAAAATCCTTGGCAAAACATTACAGGAAGAGGAAATGGAAAACAACATTGAAAACCAACAATGGGAGGTAGGACAGTAAAGGGGGGAAAGTAGTCAAAGAGGATAACAAATCAGGTTTAGTAACATCAATAAACAAATATGGATAGAAGAACAAACCATATCTCAATAATAACCCTAAATGTTAATGGCTTAAACTCACCAATTAAGAGACACAGGCTAGTAGAATGGATCAAAAAACAAGACCCAACAATATGCTGTCTACAGGAGACGGATTTGATAGGAAAAGATATACATAGACTGAAGGTGAAAGGTTGGGAAAAATCATATCACTCATATGGACCGCGGAAACAAGCAGGAGTGTCCATACTCATATCTAATAAAATAGATTTCAAGCCAAAGCTAATCAAAAGGGATATAGAAGGACACTTCATACTGCTCAAGGGAACCATACACCAACAAGACATAACAATCATAAATATATATGCCCCAAATAATGGTGCAGCTGTATTCATCAAGCAAACTCTTCTCAAGTTCAAGAGTCTAATAGACCAACATACAATAATCATGGGAGACTTCAACACACCTCTCTCACCACTGGACAGATCTTCCAAACAAAAGTTAAATAAGGAAACTATAGAACTCAATAACACAATTAACAACCTAGACTTAATTGACATATATAGACTATACCACCCAACATCAAGTAGTTACACTTTTTTCTCAGCAGCACATGGAACCTTCTCAAAAATAGACCATATACTATGTCACAGGGCAACTCTTAGACAATACAAAGGGGTAGAGATAATACCATGCATCTTATCTGATCATAATGGAATGAAACTGAAAATCAATGATAAAAGAAGAAAGGAAAAAGCAAGCATCACCTGGAGAATGAACAATAGGTTGCTGAGTGATCAATGGGTTTTAGAAGACATCAAGGAGGAAATTAAAAAATTCCTAGAGTTAAATGAAAACACAGACACAACATATCGGAATCTATGGGACACATTGAAAGCAGTTCTAAGAGGAAAATTCATTGCTTGGAGTTCATTCCTCAAAAAAAGAAAAAACCAACAAATAAATGATCTCATACTTCATCTCAAAATCCTAGAAAAAGAAGAGCAAAACAACAGCAAAAGAAGTAGAAGGCAAGAAATCATTAAAATCAGAGCTGAAATTAATGAAATTGAAACAAAAGAAACAATTGAAAAAATTGACAAAACTAAAAGCTGGTTGTTTGAAAAAATAAATAAAATTGACAGACCCTTAGCCATGCTAACGAAGAGAAGAAGAGAGAGAACCCAAATTACTAGCATACGGGATGAAAAAGACAATATCACAACAGACACTTCAGAAATACAGAAGATAATCAGAAATTACTTTGAATCCTTATACTCCAATAAAATAGAAGATAGTGAAGGCATAGATAAATTCCTTGAGTCCTATGATCTGCCCAGATTGAGCCACGAGGATATAGACAACCTAAACAGACCAATAACAATAGAGGAAATAGAAGAAACCATCAAAAGACTACCAACTAAGAAAAGCCCAGGACCGGATGGGTATACAGCAGAGTTTTACAAAACCTTTAAAGAGGAACTAACACCAATACTTTTCAAGCTATTTCAGGAAATAGAAAAAGAGGGAGAACTTCCAAATTCATTCTACGAGGCCAACATCACCCTGATTCCGAAACCAGACAAAGACACATCAAAGAAGGAAAACTACAGACCAATATCTCTAATGAAACTTGACGCAAAAATCCTCAATAAAATTCTGGCGAATCGGATTCAAATACATATCAAAAAAATTATACATCATGATCAAGTAGGATTCATCCCTGGGATGCAAGGCTGGTTTAATATACGGAAATCAATAAATGTTATTCACCACATCAATAGACTTAAAAATAAGAACCATATGATCATCTCAATAGATGCAGAAAAAGCATTCGACAAAGTACAGCATCCCTTTATGTTCAAAACGCTAGAAAAATTAGGGATAACAGGATCATACCTCAACATTGTAAAAGCAATCTATGATAAGCCACAGGCCAGCATCATTCTGAATGGAGAAAAATTGAAGGCATTCCCTCTAAGATCTGGTACAAGACAGGGATGCCCTCTCTCACCACTTCTGTTCAACATAGTCCTCGAAACACTGGCCAGAGCAATTAGACAGTCAAAAGAAATTAAAGGCATAAAAATAGGAAAAGAAGAACTTAAATTATCACTATTTGCAGATGATATGATTCTATACCTAGCAGACCCAAAAGGGTCTACAAAGAAGCTATTAGAGCTAATAAATGAATTCAGCAAAGTGGCAGGATATAAGATCAACACGCATAAATCAAAGGCATTCCTGTATATCAGCGACAAATCCTCTGAAACGGAAATGAGGACAACTACTCCATTCACAATATCCCCCCAAAAAATAAAATACTTGGGAATCAACCTAACAAAAGAGGTGAAAGACTTATACAATGAAAATTACAGAACCCTAAAGAAAGACATAGAAGAAGACCTTAGAAGATGGAAAAACATACCCTGCTCATGGATAGGCAGAACTAACATCATCAAAATGGCGATATTACCAAAAGTTCTCTATAAGTTCAATGCAATGCCAATCAAAATCCCAACAGCATATCTTGTAGAAATAGATAAAAGAATCATGAAATTCATATGGAATAATAAAAGACCCAGAATAGCAAAAACAATACTAAGCAGGAAGTGTGAATCAGGCGGTATAGCGATACCAGACTTCAAACTATACTACAGAGCAATAGTAACAAAAACAGCATGGTACTGGTACCAAAACAGGCGGGTGGACCAATGGTACAGAATAGAGTACACAGTAACCAATCCACAAAACTACAACTATCTTATTTTTGATAAAGGGGCTAAAAGCATGCAATGGAGGAAGGATAGCATCTTCAACAAATGGTGCTGGGAAAACTGGAAATCCATTTGCACCAAAATGAATCTGAATCCCTATCTCTCGCCGTGCACAAAAGTTAACTCAAAATGGATCAAGGAGCTTGATATTAAATCAGAGACATGGCATCTGATAGAAGAAAAAGTTGGTTATGATCTACACGCTGTAGGATCGGGCTCCAAATTCCTCAATAGGACACCCATAGCGCTAGAGTTAACAAATAGAATCAACAAATGGGACTTACTCAAACTAAAAAGTTTTTTCTCAGCAAAAGAAACAATAAGAGAGATAAATAGGGAGCCTACATCCTGGGAACAAATCTTTACTCCACACACTTCAGATAGAGCCCTAATAACCAGAATATACAAAGAACTCAAAAAATTAGACAATAAGATAACAAATAACCCAATCAATAAATGGGCCAAGGACCTGAACAGACACTTCTCAGAGGAGGACATACAATCAATCAACAAGTACATGAAAAAATGCTCACCATCGCTAGCAGTCAGAGAAATGCAAATCAAAACTACCCTAAGATACCATCTCACTCCAGTAAGACTGGCAGCCATTAGGAAGTCAAACAACAATAAGTGCTGGAGAGGATGCGGGGAAAAGGGCACTCTTGTTCATTGCTGGTGGGACTGCAAATTGGTGCAGCCAATTTGGAAAGCAGTATGGAGATTTCTTGGAAAGCTGGGAATGGAACCACCATTTGACCCAGCTATTCCCCTTCTCGGTCTATTCCCTAAAGCCCTAACAAGAGCATGCTACAGGGACACTGCTACATCGATGTTCATAGCAGCTCAATTCACGATAGCAAGACTGTGGAACCAGCCTAGATGCCCTTCAATAGATGAATGGATAAAAAAAATGTGGCATTTATACACTATGGAGTATTACTCTGCATTAAAAAATGACAAAATTATAGAATTTGGAGCGAAATGGATGGCATTAGAGCAGATTATGCTAAGTGAAGCTAGTCAATCTTTAAAAAACAAATACCAAATGACTCCTTTGATATAAGGGGTGTAAACAAGGACAGGGTAGGGACGAAGAGCTTGAGAAGAATATTTACAGTAAACAGGGATGAGAGGTGGGAGGGAAAGGGAGTGAGAAGGGAAATTGCATGGAAATGGAAGGCGATCCTCAGGGTTATACAAAATGTCATTTAAGAGGTAAGGAGGGGTAAGTCAAGAGAATACAAATGGAAGACATGATTTACAGTAGAAGGGGTAGAGAGAGAAAAGGGGAGGGGAGGGGAGGGGAGGGGAGGGGGGATAGTAGACAATAGGACAGACAGCAGAATACATCAGACACTAGAAAGGCAATATGTCAATCAATGGAAGGGTAACTGATGTGATACAGCAATTTGTATACGGGGTAAAAGCGGGAGTTCATAATCCACTTGAATCAAACCATGTAATATGATGTATTAAGAACTATGTAATGTTATGAACGACCAATAAAAAAATAAATAAATAAATAAATAATAAATAAATTATCACATTGTAGCCCAAAAAAAAAAATATATTATGCTGCAGCCCATTGCATGATTATAATGCCAAATAGAACCTTTTTAAAAAATCACACCAAAAATCCAGATGCCATGCTCTTGATCTCTGTAGAAGGTACCCTATATCTGTAACATACTAAAACCCTAATTAGGTGCAAGGCCACTTGACTGCTCCTTCTTCTCTCAGGTCTGTCTAAACCGGTGGTTTCCACACATTCCTGGGCATCAGAATCACTGGAGCTGGGAAGTCCCCACCCCAACTGAGTGCCCTCCCAATGTCTCTAATTCTTCAGGTCTGGGGTGGGGCCCAAGAATGTGCATTTCTAACAGATTCCTAGCTGATGTGAACCTGCTGGTCACTGGATCACACTTAGAAACTTTGGTCTTCAACAAACAAAAATATGCCATTTTAATAACCAAAATAATTACTTAGTTTATTTTGTGCCATTTTTCTCCTGTATTTGAACTCCTACCTTACACACATAGGACTATGAAGATCCAGTTTAGATGGCCAGACTGCTATACTGATGGGTAACCATTTCCATATTGTTAAAAAAAAAAAAAACATTGACAGGCTTTTACAAAGAGAAGAACAAACATACCTACTTATGGCTGAAAACCCATCACCTTTGATTCAACAGTGAAAATCGTGCTCAATTTAGTGAACCCTCTCCTGAGACTTGCTCACTCAAAAGAAACATTATGTTTCATTCAGTGTCATCTGGAGCGCACAGTCTTCTGTTTGGGGGTGTTGTGACTTCTGGGAGTCTCAGGAAGTCTGGGTCATAGGAAAGAAATTCAGGGAGCTAGAATATCATCTCATGAACCATCATGTGGCCTTAGAGAAAGAAGTCACCTCCATTGTCTTCGTTTTCTGCTATTTTCTTAGCTCTCCAACAATTTCTCAGAGGATGGTATCCTCTGTACAGGTTTTAATGGATACCTGCACATTCTTTGATAGGTTTAAAGATGAGCCCTCAGGTTTGAACACTGGCTTTTAATTTCCCAAGGCTACTAGAAAACAGGGTTTAAGAGGTTAGCAGGGAATGGCACTTTAATAATCTCTGAAGACATTTGGCAGGGGCCCCTCTGGTGCCCTATTAGCCCTGACTCTGATGCTGCCGGGGTACCCAGCAGCGGGCAGTCCTGCCTGCCTGGAGTCTGATGGGAATAAACAGCCATGCAGCTTTTCCCGAGAATAGCTTTTGGTTGCTGTGTCTGCAGTTTCTCTTTTCCCTTTGCAACTAATATTCCCTCGGCCTGATCCAAAACCTCCAAGGCCTCCTTCCCAGAAAACCCTTCCTGATTGCCAGCACTTCAGAGAAAATCACTTCTTATTTAATTACTCTGACAAACACAAGGGAGACCATTTCACCCTCTCTCTTGTCCTGACCCAAAGACAGAGCTGAAATGGAAGCACAGCAAAAATATGTCCTTTTGAGAAATTCCTCCAAGTGAAGGGCAAAGGAAGAATAGGGATCCCTTATAATTTAAGTACATCATTTTGGCCTCTACTTCACCAGCTGCTTGTTGTTATGTGCAGGATTTGATATTTAGAAGAGATATCTGGGATGTCTTTAATCTGTTCTCCTCCCCAAAATAGTGCAAACCCAAGCTCTTCCCATGACAGTCCTGGAACTAGAGCCCTGCTTTGAAGGAAGGAGAAAGATGAGAGAAGTTGGCTCTATCCGGGTGGACCTGTAGGTTCTACAACCAGAGAGAACCTCCGTCCCAAATATTCCTCATGGTATCCTTTATATGGTTTTGGAACAAGAAGGTTCAGTTGAGATTTAGATTTGTCATTGTCATGGGCTCTCAATGGTCCCCAACCTCCTTAAGTCAATGAAAGCCCATCTCTACTATGAACTGGTTCATTCTCCCACAAGTTCATGCAGAAATGACTATATCCACCTCAGTCTTGAGTGCTTTGATCAGTCCTTGTCTCACTCATCCAGAACCACTGACTCTTGGAATGAGTGAGCAGCGTGGAGTTTGGGGTATGTGCCTGGCATGGGGAGAGGAGAAGCAGGAACCCACTAACCACAGACTTGACCATTCCACACATTTATCTAGAAACAGCCTGTGCAACACCTCCTGTCATGGAAGGAATAATTACCTGATTCCCAAGAGGGATTAAAACCCTTCATTCTGTGTGCACATTATTGCTGGTTTTCCAGCAATTATGTGCACACAGAAACTTCGTGAGCCTACTAACGTCTACTTCATCCCCACATGACCTCCTCCTGTCTTGACCACATGTATCCCTCGGTCTCAAGGACCCCTTTCTCCTCCCACCATCACTTGCCACCTCTCCATCCCTAGAACTCCTAGGCCGAGGAGTGGGTGGTCTAGCTCTGAAACAGGCTGCCATGGTTTAAATCCATGCTCAAATACTTACACCCCCAGTCATATTTGGAATGTGCTGAACTTCTGTGTTTCGGCATGCACTTTTCTAAAATGGGAATGATGATAACAGAGTTAATATCAGAGAAACACTAGAAGGGTTCAATTAAACAAAATTATATTATGTAGAATTCTTGCCATAATGCCTGGCTATTATTACTCTTCGAGACTAGGTTCAAATGCCACCATGCACTCTCGGATCTCTTCCCTCCCACTTTTGTTCCCTGAACATGAGCCTTCTGTAGCTATTAACACGTATATTATCATTACAGGGTGGCTTCATGATGCAGAACGCAAACCCTACAGCCTTCTTGTCACAACTGGGGCTGATCTCTAGGAAGGCATCCCTGCAACACCTCATGCCTAAAACCGTTAACTGGAATTCTTCCAAACAGATTAATTTTTTAAAAAGTAACCTTTATTCTATGGTATAGCTCATAATTGCGCCATAAGTGAAGGGAAGAATTTTGAATTTTATAAGTACATGACAAGATAGTCAACAACTTACTCTCTCTCCTTCCACAGGCTTCCTGAAAACCAGCCCCTAGCTTGCCAGTTGACCCCCCTCTGGTGCAAATCTATATAGATGAGGTGCCATCATGGTCAGAGCTCCCTCATTCATAAGGACGGGTCCCCATGCCACACACTGGTGGCCATACCCACTCTTGAGTAAGTGCTGATGTGAAAGCTCATTTTCCTTCATGGGAACCGAGAATCCCTAGAAGGAAAAGAACCAGAGCAAAAACTCAGTCAGGGGACCCATTTGCATCTTTGGCAAGTCCCTGGCAACCCCCTTCTATGGTCTTCTCTCCTCCCTGAATGTTCCCAGTACTTCCCTGTCTCAACTAAAATCCAGCCCTGCCCTGGAGAATTCCCTTTTGTACCCCTGCGCAAAGAAAGTGACTCATTCTGCTATAGCTTTGTAAGGCAGTGATGAGAGTATGCTTTTGTCCTCCAATGCTTCTTCCAGGTCATATCCTGGCACTTTAAAAACAAACAAGAAAAAAATATATATACCTTCTTGGAGATTTGTGTCAGTCTCCCAGCCCTGCTGGCTTCCTGAACATACTGGCAGCTGGTCCCTAGTCTTCCTCTATCTTCAAACTCTGCCATCTTCCTATGCATCTCTTTTATTCACATCAGCAGCCATCCACATGAATATAAACTCTCAGTTCTTTCATTTCCTTGTGTCAATGCATCCCTCTCCACTACAGACACCTCCTCTAGCCTTTGGACTCTGCCATTCCCTAGAACCTCCAAAACACCAAAACTAGATATCCATTCTCGGTCCTTCAAACTGATCAAGACCTCGATCCCTCAAACTAGACGTTCTTTCCCTGTCCTTACTTGCTTTCTGACCAATGCACCTTCACCTCAACCATTTTCTTGCTGGAAATCCTTAAATTCTTCACCGATTGCCTTGGTCAAATTCATCCGACTTTCTGCCTTCTGCATTTCTACATCTGGACGTTAAGGAATTCTAAAGGGGTAAAACATCAGTACTATTTCCAATGGTGAAATTCTGTCCCTCTGCTTGGTCCCCAGCTATCCCCTGGATATTTCGAGTTTTCTTCATTCTTCTAAAAGTCCTATCTTAACTACTCTCCCAGCAGTCTCAGCACACAGCCTTTTCTCTTCCTGCTTCACAAGAGAAATAGGCAACATCAGATAAAGTATCTCCTCTCCTTCCAGCCGCTACACATCTGCACATTTATCTCTTCTACATCATCATTTTCCCTCTCTCTCCTATCACAAGGGAGGAGGAATCCTTCCTTCTGCATCAGCCAAATCCCTCTGCTTGCCCACTAACATATGTGCCCTCTGACTTCTGCAGAATCTTATAATATTAAATCTTATAATATTTGTACCTCTTCTGACCCTTTCCTGCAATTTGTACTTTCCCCATCAGCAATGAAATATGCTTGCCTAAAAACAAAAGTTTTTTTTTTTTTTTTTTTTTTTTTTTTTTTTTTTGCAGTACTAGGTATTGAACTCAGGGATGCACTACCACTGAGCTACATCAGTATTTTATTTTGGGACAGCATCTTGTATGTTGCCCAGGCTGGCCTCCAACTTGGGATCCTGCTGCCTCAGCCTCCCAAGTACCTGGGACTATAGGCATGCACCACTGCACCTGTCATGAAGCTTCTTGATGAGATGATTTTCACATTCTGCTTCCACTTCCTTACTGAAATCTCTCTCTGAAATTACCAGACTTTTGCCAGTATCTCCAGTGAGAGCTATACCATTGAATTCAAAAGACACTATTCAGTCTTTATCTTTTCTTCTTTCCTGCAGAATTCAACATTGATAACTACTCCTCCCTACTTGGAAGTACTCTCTTCTTTTGGCTTCCATGACACCATATTCTCCTTGTTTTCCTCCTTCCTTACCACTTACTCTGCTTTGAAGGCCTTGCTTCCTCTGTCTGCCACTTAAATATTAATGTTTATTTTGATTCAGTTATTGAAATTACTTCCAGCTACTTATTTATTATCATAGAACAAACTACCCTCAAACTTAGCAACTTAAAGTAATATTAGCTTATAATGCTCAAAATATCAAGGACCAGGAATTTAGGCAGGGTTCTGTGGGCAATTCTTCTGTTCCATGTGGCATCACTGGGCTCATACATAAATTCAGCTAGTGGCTGGGCTAGGCTGGAGGGTCTAAGAATGTTCATCACATGCCTGGCACTTTGGCAGGCATGACCGCAAAGTTGGGAATCTACTCCTGTCTAACTTCTCCATGTGGTCTCTCCAGCAAGATTGCCAGTCTTCTCAAAAATCAATTCAAGGAGCCAAGAACAAGTCATCCAAGAGATAGAAAGAGGAGGCTGCCAGAGCCTGGAATCTGGTGCTGCTTTACCCCTGCATTATTGGCCAACTAGTGATAAGCTGGCCAACTAGTGATGGCCAACTAGTGAAGAGCCTTTCCAGATTCAAGGGGAAGAGAGAGATCGTCAATGGCAGGGCAGGTGGGGGCTGCAGCCATCTGTAAACCACCACAGCCACCTTCTGGAAAGAAAGGAAGGAATGGAGGGAGGAAGGGAGGGAGGGAAAGGACCAGTCTGCACCATCACTGTCCTCCCTCTCCTGGACCACTGCACTGCCTTCCTCACTGACCTCCCTCCCTGGCCATGCTGCCCCTTCCATCCCATGACCACAGGGAAGCCAGAGAAGCCTCTCTGTAATGCATATTGCATCATAGCACTCTCCTGCTTGAAGCACTTCAACAGCTTCCCATTGCCCTTAGGGGGAAGCCCAAATGTCACAGCACAATCAATGAGACCCTTTGTGATTTGTCACTGCTGAGACCTCTACCTTCACCTCCTGCTTTATTCTTCTTTATTCTCAGTACTCTGCAGTATTGATATTTCCACACACACCATGCGCTTTCTTCTTCTCCAAGCCTATGTATGTTTTGTTCGCTTGGGAATATTATCCTACCCAGCACTCCAGGACCCAGTGCACATGGACAAGTGTGTTAGTGTATTCTCTCTCTCTCTCTCTCTCTCTCTCTCTCTCTCTCTCTCTCCCTCCCTCCCTCTTACACACACACACACACACACACACACACACACACAATCCCTTTATTTATATATGACAGCAGAATGCATTGCAATTCTTATTACACATATAGAGCACAAGTTTTCATATCTCTGGTTGTATACAAAGTATATTCAAACCAATTCGTGTCTTCATATCTGTACTTTGGATAATAATGATCATCACATTCTTTGTCACTATCAACATCCTTCAGATCTTGGCATGGACAATTTATTCTCAAAACACTTGTGTGGTCCCCAACCAGGCAGCATCAGCATCACCTAGGAACTTGTTGGAAATGTAAATTCTCAGGCCTGATTCTAGACTTACTGAGTGAGAAACTTTACAGATGGGTTCTAGAAATCACCATTTTAACATTCCCCTTACTTAACATTTCTGGACCATGACTATAAACATGACAATGATATCTCTTCAGAATGCTGTATAGAGGATCCATAAGATAGTGTACATACTCCAATTCTAGTGCACTCTAAAGTCTAAGAATCACTGGCTAGCTAACTCTTCTTCTGGGTAGCTTTCTCCAACCTAACTCTTCATCCAACAGGGGATAGAGATCTCTCGTGCATGTCCACAGTCCTCCACCCTTAACCTGATCTTAGCCCTTATCATAGAGTAGTAGAATTGCCTTCTTATTGAACCCCAGTGTTATCTTTCTGAGCTCCCATAAATAGGACTCTATCCTGTTTGCTGATGTGTCCCCACTCTCTGTATCATGAACACCACAGTAGTAGTTAGTTAAGAAGTTGTAAAGTCAAGAGTCAAACTGAAAGTGCACATACCAAACTTTTACAAAGGTACAATACAAACACCACAGAGATTTCATTCACTGAGGATAATTGTAATTAGCAGCTGGGTTTAGACTTCAGGGGTCTTTTTTTGGGGGGGGTTACTATTTATTTTATTTTATTAACCTTTGCATAAGAGAAAGGAGACACTGTGTATGTACAAGATATCTAACTACTAAAGAGGGAAAAGATATGCACTGTTGAATCTAATTAAAGCCCTGAAAATGAACCACCTGACCCTAGCCCTGAAGTGAGATAAACCAAGCTATTCATATTCCCATTTCTGCATGACCAGTTCCTCCATTGCTTGCATTTTAATACACTAACTATGTTTACTGGAGTTTCTAAAATGCCACTGAATCTTTAGAAATTTGGCAGAAAAGAAGAATCTGGGTCATGCAACTGTGAAATCTGAATAAGGTATAATTAACATGCCCATCAGCTTTCACAGAAGTGATGCTAGTTTGCAAACTATTCATTAATCTGCACAATAACAGCAACTGGGTACAATACAGAAACCAAGCTGAAGATGAGAGGCTCAGTATAGTGCTAACCCAAAGTTGGGTTAGTGGTACATAGGAATGAATTGCTCTATTTTCTGCTTAGAAAGACATGACTATTTAAGTATTTGGAACTAGAGTTATCAAGAGTGGCAATATAATTACTGACCCTCAATGCTTTTAAATATAACTTTATTATTCACAAAATACTCTCCAAATTATGGAAAACATCTAATGAATTGCTGTGGAACTCAGGGGTGGCAGTGAGGGGAATGACTCCTTGTGTAGGGATAAAATGTAAAAATGGCTACATCTCAAAATCAGGAGAAACCTGTATTCAAGTCCCAGATTTTACCTATTATTGTGGCCTACTTAACATTTCTGGACCTTGACTCTAAAATAGGGTAATAATACCCCTCCAGAATATTGTTTTGAGAATTAAATAAGATACTGCATATACGCTAATCTGCACACAGCTAATAGTTCTCCTTTCTATTCTTCCCAAGCAGAATTAGTGACATCAGAAACCAAATGGACTATAGAAAACAGTATGGTAGTTCCGTAAACAATTGAAAAATAGAATTGCCATTTGATTCAGCAATCCTGAGTGTAAATCCAGAAGAATTCAAAGTAGTATCTTGGAGAAATATTTGCATACAATGTTGCCCACAGCATTATTCACAATAGCCAACTTATTTAGCCATTCATCAACAGATGAATGGATAAATAAAATGTGGTATATATGTACAACAGAATATTATTCAGCCTTTTAAAAAAGAAATAGGGACATATGGTTCATCATGGATGAAACTTAAGATTATTTGCTGAGTGAAATAAGCCAGTCACAAAAAGACAGATGCTGCATCACTTACATGAGGTATCTAAAACTATCAAATTCACAGAAGCAGAGAGTAGAATGGCAGTTACCGTGGAAGAGGAGGAGGAGGAGGAGGAGCTGTTGTTTAATGGATACAAAGTTTCAGTTTCACAAGATTGAAAAAGTTCTGAAAATCCATTGCACCATAATGTAAATATACTTAACACTACTGAACTGTTTTTGTTTTGTTTTGTTTTGTTTTTTTATACTGGAAATTGAACTTAGGGCACTTTACCACTGAGCCATATCCCAGCCCTTAATTTTTTTACTTTGAGACAGAGTCTCATTAAGTTGCTTAGGGTCTCGCTCAGTCACTGAGGCTGGCCTCAAATTTGCAATCCTGTGATCCTCCAAGTTGCTGGGAATTACAGACATGCACCATCACACCCAGCTTCAATTGTTCACTTTTTAAAATTGAGTAAGATGGTGAATTTGGGGAAATGTGGTTTATTTGATTATGATTCAAAGAAAAATTTTTAATTGAAAAAAAAAAGTTGACCAATTCATTCCCTTTGCTCCCTCTAATACCACGTGCTCCTGCCTTCCTTGATACTCTTGTCTCAACCCCCTTAGCTCCCACCTTTTAACCCTCCCACCTACCATTGGATTGTTGAGGTTCCCTTGGTTCTTCTTTTTTGTTGTTGTTGTTTGTTTGTTTGTTTGTTTTGATACCAGACATTGAACTCAGAGGCATTCAGCTACTGAGCCACACCCACAGCCCTGTTTTGTATTTTATTTAGAGACGGGGTCTCACTGAGTTGCTTAGTGCCTCGCTTTTGCTAAGGCTGGCTTTGAACTTGAGATCCTCCTGCCTCACCTCCAGAGCGTCTGGGATTACAGGCGTGCACCCCTGTACTAGCCCATCCTTTCTTCATGCTCTCACATCCCCAAGGATTTCAGCCATTTCTCCAGCTTTGCCAACCATTTACATGCAAGTGACTGTTATGACTGTTCTACCACAAATCTAAAATAGAGTCTGCATATCTGCTAAGTAAATGAGTACCTAGATCTCTATCCAGTAGTTGCAACCATATTTCCAACTACTTTCTGAATACCTCCAACCAGTTATCCCATAGCCCCTCAAATTCAACAGGTCAAAAACTTAATTTATTTAGCTTATCCTGGGGGAAATTAAAAAGTTCCTGGTCTTGGTCTTAGTTAATATTATCCTCATCATTCTCCCAACCTGTTTTGACCAGTTGTCTAAACCCTATTTAACTTAGAAATGTCTGAGGAATCTGACTGCTTTCTTCCTTCCTCTAGGACTCATCATTTCTCATTTGGACATTTGCAGTCACTTTCTCCCTATTGCTTTTTGGTCCTCCAAGGAGTTCATCCTCCGAAGGGAGATCAGTAGAGGGGAGGGAGAAAGGGGAAATGCTGGGGAATGATATTGGCTAAATTATATTGTTATATGCATATATGAATATGTAACAAATCCTATACAACTATACTTCACCAATAAAAAAAATATGGAAAAAAGAAGATCATCCTCTTTTTCTAGGTGTTTCTTTCTAAAGGATAAATCTCATTTTGTAGCTACATTACTCTACTAGCAACACCCCAGGCTCCTGTCTCTTACAGTGCTAATTCCACATGTGTTAGGGCCTACAAAGCCCCTGTACTCTGAACCCAACTTGTTCTTCCAGGCCTTCCTCTCTGCCCTCAAATCCCCCACCTTAAAGACACATTTCCCCTCTTCCACTAGGCCCTTCTGTAACTCCCTGGACACTGGGTCCATGACACCCCCTCTGTGTGAACAGACTCTCCACCACCCCCAACCTTCTCTTCCTCGAAATAACCCGTTTCTCATGAGTACTGAGTAAACACTTACCAAGAAGCCATACAGCTAGAACAGAAACTATTTCATCTTGAAAATTTCCCTCCTCAGCAAGTGTTCCAACCAGCTTAGCTATAACCAACTGGTTGTAGACAGAAATATTCACTCAAAATTTAGCTATCCACAAAAAAAGATGAAACATGGAAAGTGGAGGTTTTAACTGGCAGTAGATATAATAGTCAATTGGATCAAAGTAGCATAATGGCCAGGATCCAGAGCTTTTCAAGCACCTGTAGGTGGGTTGGCTATTTTCTCAGCTTCTACATCTGTCTAATGAAGAATAATACCTACCTCATAGAGTTGTCAAACTTTGGATGAGATGATATGTGACATGATTAACTCAGTACCTAGCATAATGTAATGGCTTATGAATGGTATTAAATATTGCTATTACATAGAATCAGCCTTCTCAGTCTTCTACTTAGGCATTTCTCCTCGCTAATAGGCCTCATTAGCATCTCCAGTGGCACTGGAGATGGAAATAATAGGTGCCGTCTTAAACCCAATAAGATAAAAGTGTCATGGTTTTAAGACTGAACCATGTTTCTTGTGTGTGTGTGTGTGTGTGTGTGTGTGTGTTTCATATACTACTTGAAAAAATATATATATAACTAATAGCAGTTAAATATAGTTAGTACAATCTAATTCTGCTAAATTTTTCAAATGACACAATTAAATTTAATTACCTAAGCCATAGGAATGGATTTGTATTACTGAGAAAATGACTTTTAAAGAAACAAAGTGATATATTTACTGAAAGCTCAGCATTGTTTAGAATCAACAAGACAGTTCTAGGAAATTCTCTTACTAGTATATAACTAGCCTTATTTGCAATCTGAAATTATTATGGCGTTTCTTTGCTATTGCAAGCCACTTACTTTGATGTTTTGTGCTGTTTTGTTGTTTTAAAATGTTTTCATCCCTGGGCATTGCAGCAGCTATTCTACTTCTAAAATGAACTGTTCTCACAGTTGCATTGGAAAACTCTCAGAAAAACAGCATCCTCACTGAAGCCCTATGCTATTCAGCTAATGTTCTCTGCACATCAAGTACAGGAAAGTCTTGCGATTGCTTTCAGTATAATTTGGGTGACTTGTGGAAACACAGCAGCTGTGAGGCAGGAAATTAATGTTAGCTCATTCCCAATGCAGTCAGGTGTTCTAAGACCATAGAAAGTACAAAAACAACAGATTTGGGATGGTGATTGTCTTAGTTCAGGATGATATAACAGAACACCAGACTGAGTGGCTTATAAAACACAGAAATTTATTTCTCACCATTCTGGAATCTGGGAAGATGGAGGTGCCAACAAAGTAAGTATCTGCTGAAGACCCACTTTCCAGTTTCTCATGATATCCTTCCATAGCCCAAGGGGTGAGAGATCCCTGAGGAGTTTATAAGAACATTAATCCTAACCATGAGGGTTCTTTCCTCCTGACCTCATCACCCCCAAAGTCTCCACCTCCTAGTATCATCACCTTGGGGGTTAGAATTTCAACCAATAAATTTGGGGGGGAATAAATATTCAATCTATCACATTTATCTTCCTTGAATTCTTTCTCATGACTTTTTTAAGCCTGTGAATACAACCTGTCCTTAGTTTTGCTTCTACCAATTGTGTCTAGTGCCATAGGAAGAGCAGAAACCATTTCTTTCTGCTCACACATGCAACGGGGGCAAGGGGGATGTAATTCCTTCCTGAAAAGTATTCTCAGCAGATTTCTGGGTTTTGTTTTTAATATCTCTGATATGTAATATAGATCCACTAATTTATAGTTTAATAAGCAGAACAGAATCACCTACAGTGTAAATACTAGAGAGCACAGCACACGTGTATCAAGGGACCTGAGTGAGCTATTATAGACTGTTCTCCATCAGTAATGTACCATGCCGACTCCTGCCAGCTACAACCTCTCAGACTGATGCCTCTGTTAACTTACCTCATTGTCTTTACACACCATTTCATATTCAGATATTGATCTTCTCAATATCTTCCAGTGGGGGTGCTTCATCCAATAGAACCATGAACTTTTTTGTTATTTTTCTTTGTTCTTTTTGGATAAACCTGACAGTAGAGTATATTTTGACATATTACGCATACATGGAGTATAACTTAATTTTAACCCATTCTTGTGGTTGTACATGGTGTGGGTTTCATTTTACCAATGGTGTATTCATATGTGAGCATAGGAAGGTTATGTCTGATTCAATCTGTTGTCTTTCCTATTCCCATTCCCCCTCCTTTTCCTTCATTCCCCTTTGTCTAATCCAATGAACTTCTATTCCTCCCTAACCCCCACCCTTATTGTGTGTTAGTCTCTACAAATCAGAGATTGGCTTATTTTACTTAGTATGATAGCCTCCAGTTCTATCAACTTACTGGCAAATGCCATAATTTCATTCTTCTTTATGGTTGAGTAATATTCCATACCACATTTTCTTTATCCATTCATCTGTTGAAGGGTACCGAGGTTGGTTCCATTAGTAACTAAGCTATTGTGAATTAAGCTGCTATATACATTAATGTGGCTGCGTCTCTATAGTGTGCTAATTTTAAGTCCTTTGGGTATACACTGAGGAGTGGGATAGCTGGTCAAATGGTATTTTCTGTTACTTTTGTTCTCTCACTCTGAGAAAGTATGCAGCGGCCTACATCATACTTAAATTGTATGTGTGAGAAGGAAAAGGTGTCTGGAGTTCAAAATCTCATGTTCTCTCACTAATTCAGGCCAGTCGGTACCAAGACTGCCTTTTTTAATGAGGATAAAGCTGTCTTCTCCCCGCTTTCCTTGTGTGAATTGCTGAAGTCTGGGATGCTGCTGCAGCCTCCACTGAGTGTCAGGAAGAAAGGTGTGGCAGTCCAACTGGCAACTTGCTCAGTCTTTCTCTGTACTTTCAAGCATTCCCTCTCTCACTCTTCAACAAGACTGTGTGTATGCAGGAGTCTCAAATCAGTAAGCAAGGCAAATATTGCAGATGGCTGGAATGACATGTGAAAGTCTCTTTAAGAAGGCACCACCATTGTCTAAGTCCAACACTTTTCTTCCTACTGATGTTGGAAGTGATTGCTGCTTCTTGAGTGAACATTCTTCTAGCATTTATGGACTAAGTTTTCTATTAATTAATTAATTAAACAAATACCTTTAAACTCCAGAACATATATCACAGCAAGATAGTCATACTCTGGAAAGCATAGCAGAACTAAGAAGAACTGGGTGAAAAGTGGAATTCTTAGCTCCTATTACATAGCTTACCTTCTCTCTCCCTGCCCCCTGGTGTTCTTGGTAAGTACATGAAGAGAACCTAACCCAGACCTGGGGACAGAAATCAGAGAATAAGTGAGTTGTAAGGACTCATAACTCCAACAGACTCTTGGAATTGCAAGAAATGCCAAGGCACCATCATTAATTAGGTTGGACTTCCCATCTCAATGGAGGGGTGGGTGGTTCATTTTACAAGACTCTTCTCAATACTAATTGCTTTTGGACCATAATGTTTTCTAGAAATTTTTTGCCTGTTACTCAATAGTGAAGGCATAAATTGACATTATGGAAATTATAGAATTTGACAGCCAAATAAATCTGTCTCTGGGTTTCTGGATTTTCTGATTGCTTCTGCTAAGTAAATATGCAAAACTGTCTTACAAGACAAAAGAAAGCCAGCAATGGCACATTGCTGCATGATGTAAACCAGCTGAGCCTTGTCATTCACTAGGGCCCCACCCTCTAGCCTGGCTACTAGTTGCTTCCAAATCCAATCCCAAGTGTTGAAATTCAAGTGATTTGGGGCCTTATAGCCTGTCCTTCTGTTAACCACACAAAACAATTCCCACTAATTCCAAATTCTCCTTATAGATAACTAACATCAAGATGTATGTTTCCGGAGTTTCCTTTTTGCTCCCCAAGAAAAATTCATGCATTCCATTGTTTTTCCCATGGACAGAATCTTCTTCTAGTGCATGCAGGGCCTTCCTCCTGTCTGAAAATTTCCCCCCAGTATTGTTTGGCCATCCTTATGCCTCTTTTTGGATTTTTCTTGTGATTGACCTTGGGTTCTCTCTCTCTCTCTCTCTCCCCTCCCTCCTTTCCTCCCTCTTTCTCTCCCTCCCTCCCTCCCTCCTTCTCTCTCTTCCTCCTTTTCTTTCATCATCCAATTTTGTATTAACTTGGTTCACGACCACTCTCCCCAACCAAATTTGCAAATCACCTTCAACAGCATCAAATTTTCTTTTTAAAACCAGTGGGGCCTAAAACAGGCAATGATACTCTCAATAATTATTTGATTTATGTCAGGATGCCAAGCCCATCTTCAAGAATCAACCCTCCTATGATATGTTAAATAGGAAAGACTTGGGCATTTTAGTGCACTGAAATTTATACCTGACCAGTAGCTAAAAGACCAATTTTCTAGTCACGTAAGCTTTTCGAGCTCCATTCTCCTGGTAAACAAAACAAAAAAAAAAAAAAAACCACATGTATCATATAGCTTTCTATTTCCCAGTTTTGAGTAGGGACATCAAACAAGCTAGAACAAGCAAAAGCAATTTGTAGCTATAAATACTATTCAAATGTATGCTTACATTATTAAGTCGTTTGGTCTTTTTCCTCATTGTTACCATAACTAAAAAAGTATGAGTAGTCTTGAACTTTGTGGGAGATCTTCCACAAATTTTAGACTTTACCATTTTTTATGGTTAATATTTTATTATTTCTGTAACCTGCTCCCTTTTCCTTCATGCTTCTTGTTGGTGTAATTGGAACTGTTTTTCGATATTGATTTTACTCCAATAACCAAGCAGTCACCATTGTGTGCTCTGGTCTGGGGATGGGGGACAGAGGTTGGGGGTTGTCATTGACTCAGACTTTCTTGGATTTGGAGAAACTTTCTGATTGCTCACAAAACAAACACAAAAGTACAAAACAAAATTCAAATGGCTGGGAACCAAGCCTGTGGGCAACATTTCTATTGACAGAGCTAATTCTGGCATAATTAAAAAGAGTTTAATTAATCAGGGAGTTAAGTATAGAGAAAGGGTTCCTGGCAGCCTTACATTCTTGGGGTAAGATTCTTTGTCCCCTACCAGAAGCTGATTCTCTTTTAGCATTGCAGTCTTCTTGATATTTTTAGCCTCTAACCATGTGATGTCTTCAGACCAGGGGTCTTTTACCAGCCTATTCTCTGAATCTCTGAAAGAGTAACTGGAACTATGGGTTAGTGCTGGCATTTTTTTGGGTTACTGCCCTTTCCACTGATCTGAGAAGATAGATTCCAATTTTCAGAAGCCCTAAGAGATATAGTTCCTAATTGCAAATCATATTCACCAACAGTGCTGGGTCTTTGTAGTCATAGATTCCAAGGTGGACTGTGTCTGGATTCACGTGGCCTATCAAACCAGGACAACTGCATACAACTGACAGTTCTTAGTCGTGGCTGCAAGATGATGTCAGGTGGTTCCTTCTTGAAGTTCCTTGCTCCCACATACCTGAGAACTTTCCTGCTCCTAATATTACCATGGGAGATGGAGAGAGACAAGATTTTACGAAGTGCAAAATATTTAAATTTCATTACCAAGTATGGGAAGAAAACATCACATTCCTCCTTCTAAGTCCAGAAGGCAGACTTTCCCCATCAGTCTCACTCCTGATGTCTTTCCCAATTCTTTTCTTTCCCTCACTCTCAAGGCAGAGGCTTGCTGCCTGTGACCATCTCTGGGTAGAAAGACATTCAGGTAGTTGTCCTGAGGAGGAAAATAGAAAGAAAGAAATACCTCTGGTCTCCTCACTCACTAGAATGCTGATTGCCTATAAAAATTAACATTCTAAGTAAATATGCCTTTTTAGCCACTTTCTGAACTAGACACTCTACAACATGTCTCTCTCCACTGGAATCCAAAAACTTCTCCAATTCTCTGTGAGTTCAAACCCTATTACAGATGAATTAATTACCTCCGTCACAGCTACTTATTTTAGTTCACTTTGACATGGGACCGTCCATGACTAAATAGCTTTTTCACTATTGGCTCTTAAATCTCCTCAAAGCTCAAATCCTGCTGCCTCTGGGGAAGAAAGTACATGGCCATGTAAAATGTCCCCTGGAGAGTCTTCAGGCACTTTGTTCCTGTACCTTGTTTTTACTACTGTAACTTTACCCCTTCACTTACTAGACATGGAAGATTTATTCTGTTTCCCCATATTCAGTAATTTATGGACCAGAACAATGAGATGATCCTCAGATATGCCATAACAGCTGGAACAGCTTGTAAAATCAATCCTGAAACCATGTAACTTTTAGCACATTTAAAAAAAAAAAACTGCTTCAGTATAATATAATTAAAAAGCACTAGAAAAACCTGAAAGAAAAATCTTAAAGCAGCTCCAGCTCACATTCAAAAAAGTAAAATGAAACTTCTACTATTTGAATAGATCATCTCTGTTTCCCTGTGGGCCACACTAGTCTTCTGATTATCAGCTATGACATATATAGCAAATAGTTGAAATAATGGTCCATATTACTCGAAATGGTAAAGTATTTCCTTTGTTTTTTAATATTAGGAGGAACTCAAGGTTGTCCATATAATGTTATTCCCTCTCTTTTGCAAGAGAGATATGCTTTCTTGAGTACAAAGAAGGTACAGTTATTCTTAGGATGCAGGTAATTGTGCATAACCTTGACTCCATCAATGGGAGTTCAGCATGTATGGGAACACAGAGGACATTATGTAGAGGAAAAATCCTTGGAAACTCTGTTGTTGAAATTCACATCCTGTGTTGTTTCACTTGACTCCATCTTTCGAAACAAAAATATTGTTAAGTAAACCAATAAATAATTTAAATACATAAGTGAAAAAAATTGCTTTGGGAAGTATCATACTGGCAGACAGACATGTAACCAAAAGATGTGAATCTGACAGATATCCTGTGAGCTGACCATTGGTCTGCCTCTGACCCTGCTATTTGCAGCATTTATAAGACACAGGCAGAACCAGTGTACAACTGGCTGGTAAATAAAGCATGTAGATTTATATTACCTACTGGAGAAAGGGAGGGACAGAAGAGAGGTGAGAAATATTTGTAATAGAAAATTAGATAATTAAATCAAAATGAAAGCAAACAAACAGAAGGACTAGCTTTGCATCTTCGGGAATGAGATGTAGAATACTGGCTATTTATTGTGGAGAAATTTTGAAAGCAATCCAGTGATATTTCTGTCTCTGGATCTACTAAGATGTCAGTGATGAAAAAGCAATATTGTCAAGAATAGTACTATGTCAGAGTGAAAATCAATAGCAGGCACGAAAAGGCAATACATTTCTCTAAAGAATGATTTGATCTCACATTTATAGAATTATAACTGCCATCAGACTGACGAAGCAGCAACTAGGTGGACCCCCCACTCATAGCTGACCAGACAGGAGCTGGGTTTGGTTTAGTTCTGATTTTTTTTTTTTTTTAGCAACTTAATTCTAGTGAAGTGGCCTTGTCTCTAACTGTGGAAGACTATAAAACTGCCACCTTGAAAATGATAGAAATCTGACTTCAAGACTGAATTTGGTTCTCCTCCCCAGTCTCATTTTTTTAAACTTCTCAACATTTTTCTGTTATTTCTGTTGGGAAAACGTGAAGCCTAAAGAAACCGTAGTGGTGGAAAGATCGCTTATTCATTTGACTTTTGGACTCCTTAATATAAAAGTCCAAACCCAGGCAAAATTAGTCTAAGGTATTAGAAGTCAACATGAGGTCACCCTTAGAGGGGTTTGGTGCAGAGGAGAAGGAAGCACAAAGCTACTAACTCTATTCCTTGAGCTAGATGCTGCAAGACAGGTGTTCCCATTTTGTGAATTCATTGAGCTTACATATATGATTTGCAAACTCTTCCATGTACACTACAGAAATGTAATGCATAGTGCACTTCAACAAAACGTATCTATTATAAAGCCATTGCATTCTCCTGCCAAATCTGCTCTAAATAGCCAACAGATTTAGGGGTATTCACTTGAGCCTTAATTTCTTTTACCAAATGAGAAGATAGGCCAGATGACCTCAGTCCAGAAACTTCTCAGTGCTATCTTCATGGGCACATGATGAATAGCATTGATATTCCTGCTATTAGTGACTTGAATAATAATCAGAACAGGGGCAACGTTGCCAGAGGACTTCAAGAAAAGGTAATGAACTGAAGGCAGTATAAATTTGCCACACAGGGAATGATATTGAATAATTGGAACTGCAGGGTTCATGTTGATAGCAATGAAGTAGAATTAAGGTGGCTGTCAGTGTGGGCTCCACTTTAAAAGCAGATGTTCATCACACAGCTAGTGATGTGTGCGATTGTGTTAAATTCAAGAGCCAATGTTTCTCTAATAGTTTCTTCTCAAAAATAGCTGCTGGGAATTATGTTTCTCTTAAAAACAGGCTGTAAGAACTTTCAACCAATTCTATAGTTTAGTATTTCAAGCAGTTCTTTTCCTTTCTTGTTTAATATAAAGTGAATTTAAAGGTGACCTGCATAGTGACAGATTGGCAGCTAAGGAAAATCAGCATCTCTATCATCAATGAGAAGTTGCCAGTCACATCTCACAATAAATAAGAAAAAAACAGAGCCTGGGCTGCAGGGTATTTGCAGGAGTGGTAGAAGAAATTATCATGAACTCCATTTGAAAAGAAAATGAGCTCTATCTATCTCCCTGTGTGTTTTCCCTACAATCTGAGTCTCTTGGAAGGTAAAATAAATTTAACAGGATACAGAAGGAAAAATAAATGATTTTGGTAATCCTCTGCCCAAACTAGGTAGTTAGCACCTGGATAATAGCTCCATAGGAAATTCTTAAAAATCATATGATCTTTTTCTGAAGTCTCTAAAGTCCCCTGGAAACAAGTCACCTGATTCTCACTCAGCCACCTGCCTTCATCCCACTGAAAACGATTCTGGTGAAAGCTAGGCAGTACCTCTTCTGAACCCCAAGAATAATCCTTTGGTACAAACATAGAAGTGTATTATTTAGTCTTCCAGCAAACATGAAGGGATACAATGAAATGAAGGAAATGCAAATCATGAGCTGCCACATAAGATCCTAATTACCATAATTTGACCCATCCTCCTTCCCATTGCCGGAAAGTCAGCCTTCTGGCTGAGAGGAAGCCAAACCAGGAAGATAACAGCCCTCTGTTCTCGCTCCCCATCCCTCACCTCTTTCTGTCTTCCTCTTTTCCTCAAATGATGTTCATTGATACAGCAATTCTTCTAACAGTTTGTAAGCCTTGATTGTGTTAGTGAAAGCTTTGCATGCCTTGATAAACTGAGCTAAAGAAAAGGAAAAGGAGAAAGAAAGAAAAAAAGCAGATGCATGCTGTCTTTTTATTCCCCAAAGCAACTGTCTATCTCAAAATATTTTCATAGAAGCTGCCAGAAATCTCTCTGGAGTCATCCCTGTTGGATACAAGGACAGTAAATCTAAAAGGTCCAGGTCTTCCATGGTATGATTTAGAAAGTATTAATAATTCAGAAAAGGTCAGTTCAAACTCCATGCATTCAGTCACATCAATAACATCACTCCTTCTACCCCCACATAGCTCCTAGCGTATTTCTTTTTCCTAGATTACTCATAATTCTGCCTTGTCCCTGACTTCCCTCCAAACAACTTGAGATAAGTTAACTTGGCAGAGCTTCTTATACTTATGATGGTAAATGAGCTGGACTGGGAGACATAGAAAAAAAAATGTGTTAACTTCATACCTATTAGAATTCATCTAAGATAAACCCATTAAAATCTGGATCTAAAAAAGCACACCCCTGGCCACATTAGTGCTAGGACTTCTGCCTTTTCCTATGACAAGTGCCACAGAAATTGACTTAACCTGTCACCCTTCAGCACATGCATGGGATGTGATGGGATGTTTCAATGGCAGCTTTCAATCAGCTTGCTGAGGCCTCAGTAGCACAGATCCAAGTTAGGACTCAAGCAAGCATCTCATTAAATCAGAACACACATACTCCAGTGACAGTATGTACAGCCAACATAGTTGGGGGGTCTGCTCCACTGACCTTTTTTATAGCATTATAGCATTTGACCACATGGGCTGCTTTCGTTTCAACCAGTGTGTATGCAAGATTCAACTCAGTGAGACAAAAGGCATGTTTTCAAGAAGCAAAAATATCCTAAAAAAGCCCTCTTCCTTTTTGCCAATCAAAGCAGACCAGGAAGAACATGTCAGAGAGTAAATGATTATCAGTAAGTAAAGGAGAATTCATATGAGACTGGTCCTCTGCAGTAAATCCTCATTCTATATCTGAGTGAACTGTTAACAAGAAGAAAGGGTCATCAGTAAGGTATGAAAAGTGAGGCCAAGCAGAGGTAGAAGCTACAAATCAAGCAGGAAGGACATGACAGGAAATCTAGTTAAAAGGGCATATCAATGTGGATGCTTTGGGCTGCAAGTAACAGGTAACCAGTTCAAAGTGACTGAAACAGTAAGGGCATTTTTTTTTCCGCTCAGGAGAACTGGAAGTCCAAAGGTGGGCAGTCTCAGGTTTGACTGGTCCAGTTGGCAATCATTTCATCAAGGACCTAGGTCTCTTTCTTCTGCTGCTCTACTATCATGGTGTCAGCTCCATCCTGTGACTGGTTTCCTTTGATCAGAAAATGTCTGCCCCATAGCAATCAGATTGACATGCTTTCTTACTTGCATCCACAGAATACATGGGAGTTACTCCTAGAAGATGTCCTAAAATAATGAATAGAAACTTTCCCAAAAATCTTGCAAATCTCTCATAGCATGTCATTAGTCTGAATTGAACCTCATATCCCTTTATAAACCAATCCCAACCAGGCCAAGATTACTTTTATTTTCTTAAATGCATCAAAGTCCATTCCTGGAATAGAAAATGGGGCCAGTTTTTCCTAAATAGATGGACAACATGAGGGAGAAATACATAACTAGTTGAATTTTTTTAAAAAATCTCCTGGGAAGAAGAAAGAGGAGCTGTGTAGTATATGGGCAACTGTCAATCATTGGTGCTATTCAGCAAGTGTTTCTGGCCCACCTTCCTGGCACATGATATACTTCCTGGTTCCTAAGGAGTAAGTGGGACTTGTTGCAGCCAATGAGTAGTGAGAAGAAAGGATACATGCTACTACCAGGCCAGAAACTTCATTGGCCAATGTGAGGCCTCCAAATAGCTGTATTTAGTTCTACTTTGGAGATAAGTTAATGTTCAAGATGTTAACTGTGCCTTCAGTATGAATCCTGAACTTAGAAATCATGGAGCAGATCCCCGAGCCAACCCATGGAAGATATGAGCAAAATATAAACTTTTGCTGTTAAACATCTACTTGAGATTTTTTTTTTTTACTCCAACATACCTTAGTCAATCCTTAGTCCAACTATAACATCCATGGCAGAAGCTGATGTCAGCACTTGGCATCTTGACCTGGGTAAGAAGTTATGTGAGGTAGATACTAGTGGCAAATGCTTTGTGACCTGGTTAGGTATAAGGTGTCACCCCCGAGCAAGCATATACTAAGACCAGTTTTTCTGAGCATTCCCACTGACAGACAGAACCATCTACAGTTCTTTTCCTCAAGAGAAACAAATGAAAAATATTATTCTTAAAATTGTCCCTTTTTAATAATTTAGTGGATATAAGGGCACATTCCTGGTATATAAGAAATAAAAAGGCCGAGCTTGGTGGCATACACTTGTAATCCCAGCAGCTTGGAAGGCTGAGGCAGGAGGACTGTGAGTTCAAAGCCAGCCTCAGCAAAAGCAAGGTGCTAAGTAACTCAGTGAGACCCTGTCTCTAAATAAAATAAAATGATGTGGCTCAGCAGTTGAGTCCCCTGAGTTCAATCCTTGGTACCCCAACCCCCAAAAAAGACAGAAATCTACTTTCTATTAAATGTTTTAATTAAACAAATTACTCAAGAAATTTGGGGGGGGGGGTTTACCTAGATCAAGAATATTTGAGCCAGATGCAGTAGCACATGCCTATAATCCCAGCAACTCAGGAGGCTGAGGCAGGAGGATCACAAGTTCAAAGCCAGACTCAGCAAAAATGATGCACTAAGCAACGCAGTGAGACTCTGTCTCTAAATAAAATACAAAATAGGGCTGGGGCAGTGACTCAGTGGCTGAGGGCCTCTGAGTTCAATTTCTGGTACCCAAAAAAAAATTTCAATTCATGTAAAAATTGTTTAAGAACAGAAAAGCACCCACAGAAAAAATAACGCAAAAGTAGAAGACAAAAAAAATGTTGAGACATATTTGTATATCTCTATGGAATACATTATGGCAATTCAATGTGTACACATGTATACAATGTGCAATAATCAAATCAGAGTGATAAGCATTTTTATCTCTTCAGCCACTAATCATTTTTATGTGCTGGGAATTTTGTACTCTTCTAGTCATTTTAAAATATATTGTAGATTGTTTTAACTGATAGTTTCCCAAGAATAACCAGAAATAATTTCTCCACTCTGTATTTTGGTATCCCATTGAACTTCCCAGTCCCCTTCCCCTCTGCCCTTCCTAGCCTCTAGTGACCACACTTCTATTCTGTTCTTTGGTAAGATTGACTTATGAACTCAGGGTGTAGCTCAGTGGTAGACCATTTGTCTAGCATGTGTGTGGCCCTGGGTTCAATCCCAGTAAACACACACACACACACACACACACACACACACACACACTCACACACAGATTGTTTAATTTGCAAAATAAGTGAGAAGGTGTTGTATTTGTCTTTATGTGTCTGGCTTATTTCATTTACATAATGACCTCCAGTTCCATTAATATTGATACAAATGACAGGATTTCATTCTTTTGTTTGCTGAACAATATTCAATTGTGTAAGTGTACCACATTTTCTTCATCTATTCACCTCCTGAAGAGCTTGTGGATTGATTCCATATTTTTGTTATTGTGAATAATGCTATAACAAAAATGAGAATGCAAGCATCTTCTGGTATAAGGATTTTATCTCCTTTGGGTATACCCAGTCCTGGAACTGCTGGATCCTCTTTTAGTTTTTTGAGGGATCTCCACACTGTTTTCCACAACAACTATACTAATTTACATTCCTACTAACAATATATAAAAGGTCCCTCTCTCCATATCCTCAACATACTTGTCATTTGTTATCTTTTTGATGATATCCATTTCAACTGAGGTGAGATGATAGCTCATGTTGTTTTAATTTGCATTTCTCAGCTGAATAGTGAAATTGAGCATTTTTTCATGTACTTGTTGTCCTTTTGTATGTCTTATCTGCTTAGTTCTTTTAGTATCTATTTAGTTCTTTTAGCCCATTTTTAAATTGGATTGGTCTGGTAGTAGTAGGGATAGTGATATCAGCTTTTTAGTTCCTTTTATATTCTAGATTCAAACTCTTGACTGATTAATCGGGTTTTTTTCCCCCATTCTTTAAGTTGTCTCTTAATTCTGTTACTTCTTTTGCTGTGCAGAAGCTTCTTGGTTTGATGTAATCCTATTTTTCTATTTTTATTTTTGTTGTCTGTGTCTTTGAGGTCCTATCCAGAAAATCATTCCCTCACCAATGTTTTGAAGTGCTTCCCTTATGTTTTCTTATAATAATTTTATAGTTTAAGGTTTAACATTTGGGTTTTTGACCTGTTTTGCATTTACATTTGTGTATGGTGAAAGGGAGGGATCTAGTTTCATTATATGTATATTCAGTTTTGCCTGCACCCTTTACTGAGAAAAATTGTCTTTACTCTGTGTTCTTGGTACTTTTGTCAAAAAATCAGTTGGCTGTACAAACATGAAGTTTCTGGGTTCTCTATTCTGTTCTATTTGTCTGTGCCTGTTTTTATGCTAGTACTGTGCTGTTTTAGTTACTGAAGCTTTGTATTATTTGGGGTGGGGGGGTGTCTGTTTGTTTGCTTGTTGGTACTGGATGGAACCTAGGGGCACTTTACCACGGAGCTACATCCCAGCCCTTCTTATTTTTTATTTTGAGACAGTGTCTCTCTTAGATCCTTGCTAAATTGCTGAGATTGACCTCAAAACTTGTAATCCTATTTCCTCAATCTCCCAAGTCAAGCACTAGGTAAGCACCACTGTGCCCAACTGTAGTATGTTTTGAAGTCAAATATTGTGATATCTCCAGTATTGTTTTGTTGTTGTTGCTTTTGTTGTTTGGGGGATTTTGTTTGTTTTAGGTTTTTGTTTCTTGCTCAAGAGTGCTTTGACTATTCTGGGTCTTTTGTGGTCAATATGAATTTTAGGATTGCTTTTTTTAGTAAAGAAGGTCATTAATATTTTGATGGTAATTGCCCTGAATCTATAAATCACTATGGGTAATATGGTCATTTTAACAATATTCAATCCATGAACATGGGATAACATTCCATTTTTATGTGTGTGCTTCCATCAGTGTTTTATAATTTTCTTTTTCTTTTTCTTTTGTTTTTTTTTTTTTGTTTGTTTGTTTTCAGGACTAGGGATTGAACCCATTACCTTGTACGTGCTAGGCAAGCACTCTACCACTGTGCTACATCCCTAGCAGTGTCTTATAATTAGCATTGTATATATCTTTCACTTCCTTGGTTAACTTTATTCCTAAATATTTTATTTGTAGCTATTATAAATGGGATTGCTTTCTTAATTTATTTTTTTAGTTTTGGGCAAGTTAATTACTAGTGCATAAAATGTTGGCTTTTATACATTGGTTTTGTAATCTGCAACTTTACTGAATTTATTTATAAATTCTAACAATTTTTGATGGATTATTTAAATTGTTCTATGTATAGAATCATATCATCTGCAACCATGGGCAATATAACTTCATCCTCTCCAATTTGGAAGTCCTTTCTTCCTTTCTATTTCCTAATTGCTTTTGCTAAGACTTCCAGTACAATATTAAATGAGAGTGGTAAAAGTAGACATCTTAAAGGAAGTGCTTTCAGCATTTCCCATTCAGCATGATATCAGCTGTGGGCTTTTCATATACAGACTGTAGTATTTTCAGGTATATTCTTTCTATACCTAATTTGTTGGGAGTTTTTATCATGAAAGAATGTTGAATCTTATGGAATGCTTTTCTGCATATATCGAAAGGATCATAAGGCTTTGGTCCTTGATTCTGTTGATCCTCCTCTCCCAAGTAATGTTGAAAATTCAGTGAGGTTTTTCTCCTACAGATAATTTTTACTAGTGCATTCAAAAACATCCTATCTGGTTGTTGAGTGCTTCCAAACCAGAATACCTGGATAATTTTGATTAGGTCATAATCTTCAAAATATGTTACGATTGCTTGGTGACAGGATGCTCAATTTTCAGGGTTTTTTTTTTTTTTTTTTTGCCCTGTTCTCCAATGCAATCATAATTCCCTACTTGGGTGCTATTTTAAAACTATCCTCCTTTCAGAGATGAAAATACAAAGGCACATAAATTGTTACTAGGTTGAGTGCTGGCTTATGAAAAGGCACTTAGGAAGAGTCAGGAAACCTGGGCTTTGGGTTCTGGTCCTGGCAGGTGAATGCTTAGGCCAGTGACATCTGGACAGGAGTAGAGTCTCAGATACTTGCTAATGGGAAAGGGACAGCACATTTATCTCTGAGCACCCCCATCTGCCTCACATCAGGAAGAGATTCCCTTTCTTTTGACAAATGACCCTCCTGGGTCTGATCAACACCATCTCAGTTGTACCAAGAAATTCCACATAATTTATGTGTGCATAATTATGCTCTGCATAATCCTCTCCTGGCAGTCAGCACAGGGATAAAATATCCCAAAGGTCCCCGACCCTGACCTCCTTCTACCTCATGACAGTTAGGGAAGGGAAGACTTTCCAGGGTCACCCGAGCTCCCCTGAGGAGCTGGAAGCAGAGACCCTGCTGACCAAAGGGCCTGCTGTACAGGCCTGTGGTGGGCACCTCTCCTAATGACTCCCACCTTGCTGCTGCCTCCCACACACTGCACCCTGGAACACTTCATTTTCCTTTTCTTTTACCTTGACCAGTGTCCTTCATCAGTTTGCCTTCTCACAACTTCATCCTGCAGTCTCTGCTCAGGCATTCACCCAGTGTGATCTCTGCGAGTTGTTTTCCATCCTCCTTCTCAGCAACTGTGTTGGCAGTCTTATTCCTTCTGACCAAAGTGATCGGGCACTGGAGACTCCTGTTTTGCTCTTCCAGATGACCTTCCTTTCTGCAAGTCTAAGATGCTAGGGCTGGGCTCTGTCCTTTGATGCTGTTATGTGAGCTGAAACTTAAAATAGTTACAAGGGCAGATCATGGAAGGATTTGCTGTCCCAGAACCAAAGATTTCCTTAAACCTAAGGGCAATATTGCTTTCCCTTTGAAAATCTACTCCATCAACAACTGAAATTATATCTCGGCTTGCCTAATATAGTTCTCTCTTGTTGGAAAGGCAATATAAACTTTAAGGATTTCTGTTCAAGTGAGTTTTCCAGGAAACCTTGAGCTCTGTGGGGTCTGCATATGACTGAGACTCAGGTTTCATTCCTGGGAGGTGGTTCTCCTTCTAGAGAGCTAGCCACTCCAAACCAGGCTTCTTCCAGCTCCTCTTCCTCTAGCCTCTCTTCTCTCTCCTTGTCCCATGGGCCTTCATTACACTCATTCATTCCCATTGTTTTAAGCATCTCCAAGAAGCAAGCAACTCTGGCCATAGCCAATCTTGATCTCTAAACTCTATTTCCAATTGCCAAACAGGAATACAGTAGTTCCCCTGACCTACAGTATTACTTTGTGGGGTTTCAGTTACCCATGGTCAACAAGGTCCAAAAATATTAATGAAAAACTCCAGAAATAAACAATTCATAAATTCTAAATTTGTACCTGAGTACATTCTGCCTCTCTCTGCTCTGTCCAGGACATGGATAATCCCTTGCCCAGCATATCCTCATTATTTTCTATACCCACCATTAGTCACTTAGTACTCTTCTTGGTTATCAGGTTAACTGCCATGATATCACAGTGCTTGTGTTCAAGAAACCCTTACGTTCTTAGTAATGGCCCCAAGGTGCAAGAGTAGTGATGCTGGCCATTTCGACCTTCCAAAAATAAGCTGTCATAAGTTTTCTTTCAATGAAAAAGTGAAAATTCTTGACTTAGCAAGGAAGAAAAAAATTGTAGTTTGAGGTCACTAAGACTTAGGGTATAAACAAGTCTTCTCTGAAATTGGGAGGAAGAAAAAAGAAGTTCATGCTAGTTTTTCCATCACACTTCAAACTGCAAAAGTTATGACCACAATGTGTGATAAGTGCTTAGTTAAGAGGGAAAAGGGAATAAATTACAGGGTTCAGTATTATCCAGGGTTCAATTTTAAGCATCCACAGGGGTCCTTGGAATGTATCCCTCACACATGCAGGAGGACTATTATATTTCAAATGCCTCAGTCTAAACTAATTGCCCCTTTATTTTCCTACCCAAACCTTTGCCTTCTCCTACCATCATTCACCCACAACCCAAACACCCTGAGTATTCCTTTGTGATATAATCTTTCCTTGCTAACTGTAGAGACAGCGTTGGACTGGAGAAAATGGCAGGAGTTGAGATACTGGAGTTTCTATACAACTCTGGAGCCAAAACCAAGGAGGAAACTAAAGGCAGACTGCCACAGAATATCCAGATAAGTTCTGGAAGCCCTAAAAGCAAACAGGACCTTGGCCTGGCTCCCTTTCTGAGATGACTAGCCTCACAGAGAAACTCACATCCACCTGGCACTTGAGCCACAGATTAGAAATAGCCGAGGGAGGTGACTAGACAGATGGGCCTAATATGTTTCCAGTTTTGCAAGGGCTTCAGAGGCATAAGACAGTTTCAGAATATTCTGCTGATCCAAGAGGGGACAGAGAGGTCCTCAGAATACCCACTGTCCAGAAGAGCCTTGGAGAAAGAGGAGGCAGGATATGAGGACTTTGAGCTGGAAGAATGTGGCTGAAATGATGAATGTAAGCAGAGTAACCTCAAGGACGAGACATGACTGGGCACACTGCAAAGACATATTACAAAGCACCCAGGCCAAGATCAGCCCAGCCAGTTGGAGCTTCCACAGTGGGGACCAGCCAAGACCCTGAAAGACCCCTCCCCATTACTGTGAGGACAGATAAGTTTCCTCTACACTCACACCAGGGGAGGTTGAGGTAAATAGGAAAGATCATGAAAGCATGAATGTAACCAGAAGCAGCTGAGTTAACCTGAGATGAACTATTTTAACTCAGAAGATTTGAATTCAGTTTCTCTAGTTGGTGCTACGGTTTTTCTGTAGATCATGTTTCTTCTCTGTTATCATTGGGTTGAAAGCTATCCAAAATGATTAAGAACAGTCAACAAAAAACTATGATTGATTTGTTTTTATTGTTGTTGTTGCTTACAGTTTGAGTTGCAAAGTCACTTTTTTTAAAGAGAGAGAGAGAAATTTTAATATTTATTTTTTAGTTTTCGGCGGACACAACCTCTTTATTCGTATGTGGTGCTGAGGATCGAACCCAGGCCGCACGCATGCCAGGCGAGTGCGCTACCGCTTGAGCCACATCCCCAGCCCCACAGTCATAAGTTTTTGACAATACTATACCAAAAAAAAAAAAAATCATTGTTAACCTCTCTTCCCTGCTCCTTTGTCTACCCCTGCTAGGGTCTGAATGTTAGTGTTCCCCCAAAATGTACATGTTGGAACCTAATCTCCAATGTAACAGTATTAAGAAGTAGAACCTCTGGGAGGTGATTAAGCCATGAGGCTCTGCCTTTATGAATGGAATGAGTATGCTTATAAAAGACATGAAAGGAACTATTCTCCTCTTCTAACATGTGAGGACACAGAGAATGTGCTATTTCTGAGGAATGGCTCTGAACCTGCCAGTACCTTGATCTTGGATTTGTCAGCCTCCAGAACTATGAGAACTTTGTTTCTGTTGTTTATGAATTACCTGGTCTAAGGTACTTTGTTACAGCATGCCCTGTGGATTAAGACAACCTTCATCTAACAATAAACTAGTCTTTAGACTATATCTCTGAACTGTTTCACATCTACATTCCAGTCTTTTCATCCCCACTGCTAATGCTGAAATGTAGGATCCTGGCTATTTCTACCCTGAGTGGTGTTCCATCCTTCAGCTCCATTCTAAACCAACTTCATTCACATTTCTGGATATTTCTAAAATATGTTTTTTTCCCCTGGCTTTAAAGTCTTGGCTGACTCTCTGTGAATAAAAGGTAACATTCAAAGTCCAAATTTGTCCTTCAAGTTTCTTCCTAATCTAGTCAAACTGTAGCCTCAGTCCTTCTTCTCCCCTGCCATCTCTCACACATTCCAAGCTCAATCCATAGCAACAGTTTACCATTTCTATCATGGACCAAGTCTGTGGATTACTGAAACCACTCCACTAAACTTTGCACTTACTTTTTCTACTCGAGATCAAATATACCTCTTCTTTGACATCTTTTATAACTCCATTTCCCAAGTCATATTCATCACCAAATCCTTTATTCCCTATATATTACATATAAACCTATTTGCAACCAGAAATTCACAAGTACCAGCTTCAAATATTATATTCACAAATTAGAAAGGAAAATTTTGTAGACTTACTCGAAATTACTCAACTTATAGTTCCAGTCCATGGCCATATGTCCTAATGTCATTATTAGCTCTTGTTACATTTTATCTTGATCTTTAGTCTACATATATATCCCCACACTAGAATTAAACCCCTAAAGGACAAAGTTCATGTTTGTATTCCTACTTATAGCCACATGTTTCTGTCCTGCTCACTCCTTCTAGCCTGTTCAGCTTAACAGGAGAACATCTAGACCATTGCCACTCACACATCGGGACAAAGGGTTGGCCTACTCTTCTGGGGTAGGTGCCTTTATGCAGTACACAAACTGTTCAGTTACATGCAATAGCCATGAAGTGTCCTTCAGCATTCTATTCATAAATTACTGTCAGGTTAAGCCACAGAAACTTACTATTCAATAATATTGGCAGCAGCAATAAAAAAATTATTTAGCATTTTGTAGATTACTCAGCATAGGTACCCAATACATGTTTATTACATAAAATGAACATTAATATTTAAAATAGTATTGCAATACCTTTAAAGATTACAGTATAACCATTATCTACCCTCATCTTTAAAAATAAGTAAACTAGGGGCTGGGGTTGTAGCTCAGCAATAGAGTGCTTATCTGTCACGTGTGAGGCCCTGGTGTGATCCTCAGCACCACATAAAAATAAAGAAATAAAATACAACTAAAAAACAAATTTTAAAAAAATAAATAAAAATAAATAAACTATACTCAAACATTAGATTTTAGATACCAATTATGTCATAAGAATAACAATATCCTGAGCATTAACAGAAGATCTGTGACTTATTAAAGTCCACGTCTGTTTCTTGCTAATAGGTTTAATACTCAAACCAGTTGGTGTGTTCTGCCACACATCACATAGCCTATTCACAGATTCAGACTTCAAACTAACAGAACACAAGCCACGTCAACAAAATATTGGTGAAAGTTGAAACAAGTTGAAATGTTAATATATGCCCCTTCATTTCTAGAGTGAAAGTACACAAGGCATTTAGGATCTACCAAGGACACAATGGACATCAGTGAAGGCATTATATAACTTGTTTTAAGTGTATTAGTCAGAAATGTGCTCTAAAAGAAGCTATCAACTTCTCTGTGGGTTATGAGAATGACTAAAGTTTTGGTATCTTGGGGCCCTGTGTTTCTCTAGGCTACTAAAAATAAAGTCAGATGAAACGAAACTGACAATTACAGAAGCAATGTCCCCACTGAAGTAAGGCTTGATAATGTATCTCAGACCTTACATACCTCATTTTAGAAAGACTCTTTGTGAGTTAAATATGTTGTCCATCCCTCTAGGTAAAATAATTTAAGTCAACACTAAGTTAAATTTTGGAGGATGCAAATTTTTTGGAGGATCCCATATGAGAAGAGATATGGAATGTTCGTGATCCTAAAACATGTCAAGTAAATATTAGTTTCTTTCTTTGCTAAATTAGGACCCTTTTTGTTTTGTGGCATATCGCAGGAAACTTGAACCTAAACTGTGTTGAGAACTTTGTGAAAATTCACTTAAAACACAGATGGATTCAGGATTTGTTCAGTAACAACATAAGGACTCAGTATCTGTTCTTGTTTCTCCTCCTGTTACCTCAGTCTTGGACTTCCCATCCTAGCAGATAGAGGCAGCAGCTCCAAGGCCCTGGGTTCTCTCTAGTTGTTTGTTTATTCTGTCATTCTGAAAAAGGGATCATAACCTCACAGGACTCCTAAAAATTTTCATTATTTTTTGATGGCTTCTGTTGGGTCATGTGTTCATCTCTAAGCTAATCACCATAAACTCAGGCATGTGATACACTGATTGGCCCATTGAGTCACATTTCTGCCTTTGGAGCTGGGACTACCAGAAACACTTTAGGAATGGTAGAGGGGGCTACCCCCCTAAGGAGAATCTACGTCTAATTGCCAGAAAGGATGAACAGATTCCAACCAGACAAAAACAATCGATATCTGCTATGCCTCTCAGTTCCCTGTGACAAGCAACCTGTAAGTGATCCCCAGTGATCCCCATCTCCTGGTTTTTCTGCCCTTTTGTAATGTCCTCCCCTTGGAGTATGGATGAGACTTATGACTTGCTTCTAGCCAAGAGAACATGGAAAAAATAATAGGATGTAACTTCCATGATGTGGTTACCTAAGATTGTGAGTTTTACTGCTAACAGACCATAGACTTCTTGACTTGCAAGTTTGATGAAAACAACTGTCATGTTGGAGAGGCTTGTAGGGTGAGAAACTGAGACTGGCATCTGGCTAGGAACTGAGGCCTTCTGTCCACTAGCCCTCAAAGTGATGAATTTTGCTAACAAGCACATGAGCTTGGAAAGGGATTTTTTTTTTTTTTTGACAGTTGAGTTTTCAGATGAGAAATCAGCCCTGGCCCATAACTGATGGCAGTTTTGTGGAAGACATCCTGAGACAATGAACCCAAGAAAACCGTGACCAGAAACTGATAATAAATGTGTGCTGTTATAAGGTATTAGGTTTATGGTAAACCTCATAAATCTATGCAGCAATAAATAACTAAAGCACTTCCTTTTCCCCTCCTACATCCCATTCAGAATCCCTCCCAAATATGCTCTCCTCCTTTCACCCCCCCACATCTAGCACCTAGTGCAAATATCAAATGACCAGAAGGTTCTCCTTAGGGTCCTGAGTAGACTTATAAGGCCTAGCACTCCCGCTTCCCACGTGTTCCCCTCAATCCTCTATGTGCTGACCTAGGTTTATCATTCAGAGACAGCATCTGTCTGGGCTGATTAGCACAGATTCCTCAGGTCTTAACCCAAAGGAAAGGACTTTGGTCTCATTGTTTCACTGATGATATCTGGGCCCCTTCTGGCATCCCTTAAATTCACATACATCGTGCCAGATCACATAATATGAGGGTGCAGAGCTGAAGGGTAAATTGCTCCTGGACAGAGAAATGACTCCGATGGAAACGTAGCACTTCTTAATGTCAGGTTACAGTTGTCTGTATTGAGGTGGATGGTTGTCATCTGTTAACTCTTTTTGAAGTTGTCTCCTATGTGAAAGTCACCATGAATGACCAGAGTGAACCTATATGTCCCCACACCAGCCTTCTTCCTGTCTTCAGTTCCTTCCTCTTCCCTGCTGGTTTCACTACATCCAGGAATGCACAGCTGCAGACACACAGAGCCCAGGCTGCAGCTGCCCTGAAGGAAGCTTCCAGCCACTGAAGCACAGAGCCTTTCCCTCAGTCAGTCTCCAAGGCACCAGCTCTTAGCAAATAACCCTACATGAGAGTTATATATTCTCATTCCTTTGGGGTTTTCTATCCAAACCCCAAACCCCCTCTTCTTACACCCACATGCCCTCTGGCCCAATCCAGTTTTCAGAACGGATCTCTCCAACAGAACCCTCGGGGAATAGGCTTTACCAGATTCACCTTAGTCCCATCGCTTTATCTGAAACCTGGGCTGTCTTCCTCTGCGGATTCTGTGATTCTGCAACTCGGTGTAGTATTTCAATCACATTGCACGGTAAACCATGATGTGTTTCGTGATTAAGCACTAAAAAGGAGACAGGTGGTACATTTATGGGTAATTAAAGCCTGCTGTAGGCTGTGTTAAGATGCATAAGACTGACAGTGCAGGAATTACAGCAGTCCTTGGTGAAGAGACAGCTCTGCCTGTCACGTGGCTGTTGCTCCTGCAAGCTTTGAGACAGAGAACAAGATTGTGAGGAAGCTCACTGACTTTTTTCTAGTTGACATTTAGATCATTTTGGATACCTATATGCCACAAAGCATAATGATTTCGCTCACACTTAAGTTTCAATCAGTTCAGGGCTAAGTTATTCATAGACTGTTTAGAGATGCATTACATCTTTTGAATAACTAATTCCAGGTAAAACTCATTCTGTTAGGGGAAAATCTTTTACCAGTTTATCCCAAGAATCCTCAAAGTGTTCTTGATCTCTACGGATTCCTAATGCAATAAAAGAACTGCATTGATCCCCAAGTTGTGTTTGTTATATAAAATACAGATTGAGATTCTGAAAAGCAAAGAGTCAAGTTCTCTTTATTTCTCTTTATAGTAATGACATGTGCTCTCTTAGTGGCTCTGAACATTTTCTATTGAGTGTCTACTAAAGAGCCCTAAGAACCTTTTAGGATGAATGTCCAGTGTGTTCTTAAATCTGAATATCATCTGAATGTTTTCAACAAGAAAAAGAAATAACCAAATTGATTAAGTTCTGTTGACCCTTCTAGAATGAAGATTCATTATTTGTTAATGCAAGGAAGACTATTTGCCTTCATCCAGTTATGAACAAAATATTCACAAGGTTCCTCTAGGGATGGACCAGGGAATCATGAAAGGGCACCTAGCAACGTGTTGCTGTGGACCACACCTGAGATCAAGCACTTGCTCCTACTCCCCTAACTGCCAGAACCAGGTCTCATTTTACTCGTAATATGTCTCAGGCATTAAACAGCACTTCTGGAAATCATCTTGTCCTTTTCTCATGTCCAATCCTCTCCTTCTCCTAATAATTTCATTTGATTCTATGACCCCATTGTGGATCAAATTGTGCCTTGCATGAAAAAGACATGTTGGGGTCCTAACTCCTAGTCCTTTGAATGTGACCTTGTTTCCAAACAAGGTCTTTACAAAGGTGATCAAACAAAAATGAGGCCATTAGGGTTGGCTCTAATCTAATATGACTGGAGTTCCAAAAAGTGAGGGACAAACATACACGGGAAGAGCACCAGGTGAAGCTGAAGGGAGAGATAAGGATGAAGCTTCTAGAAGACAAAGATTGTCAGCCATTGCCTACAAACTGCATGGGGAGGCCCAGAACTGACTCTTCCTCACAGTCCTCAGAAGACCTTGGCCCTGCCAACATTTTCCTGGACTTCCAGCCTCTCTTTACTCAGAGACAATAAATTTCTGTTATTTAAGCCTCTTGGTATATAGTTCTCTGTTATGGCAGCCCTTAAAAACTATAGACCCCAGTGCTCAAAGTATTATTTCCAGTTCAAAATTCTCTTCCAAACTGCTTGAATGACAAGAGGCACACTGGCTTTTTAAACTCATGTAAAGGTTTTATTTAGCCCAATACCTGGCCCATAACATGTTCTCAGTGAGAGTTCATGGTGCTGCCAGGGTTCGGGGCTGCACACCTGTAATCCCGGAGACTCTGGAGGCTGAGGCAAGAGAATGGCAAGTTCAAGGCCAGCGTGGGCAATTTAGTGAGACCCTGTCTAAAAATAAATTGAAAAGGCCTGTGGGATAGTTCAGTAGTAGAGTGCCCCTGGATTCAATCTCCACTACCAAAGAGGGTGAAAAAAATTTAATGGTGCTCCTGCTGCTTCTGATGATGATGAAAACGATGCTGATGGTTATGAAGTAGCAGGAGAAAGGGGAGGGAGAGCAGCGAAAGAATCAAAAGGGAGAAGAGAATGAATTAACTGGGCCTGGCTTCCCTCTATGAAATACAAAAGATGTAAACAGTCTCAGCAAGCTAGATGTCTTTTCTGTCTTTGCACTTCCTTCACCCACCCACTCACTGAAAGTCTGATGCAGACTCATTATTTAATTTTTGAATGTTTGTCTAGAACACGATGGTAGACAACTGGGATTTAATCACAAATGGACACCCTCTAGAGAAAATCATAGTTGCTGGCCCCTTTGTGTATTCAGTAGAATAATTTATTTACAGTGAAGCATTCACACACTCTGCCTTGTTAGCCAGAACTGTACTCCAACCAAGACAAAGAGGAAAAGGGTGTTGGACATGTTCATATAAGGCCATGTGTTCAGACTCTCAGCGACTTTCCTCCCACTCAACCACAGTCTTCCTCTGTAAAGATGAGGAGACACACAACAGCCAACTATGTCTCCCACCTGCAGGAACCAGAGATCCTGGGCTATTTTTAAAGGTACCATTTGTCAAGCACCTGCTAGATGTGTCAAAACACTGTCAGACTCTTACTTTGTATTCATTTCTCCAGTTGATCCCACCAACTCCCACTCCCATTATGAAAGAAGTGCTATTATTATTATTACCATTTCAAAAATCACTATGCATCTCATGGGTGACTGGAGAGATTGGATTGCCCAAGGTCATCCAGCTAGAGAGGAACAGAGAAAGCTAGGATATATTCCTGTGACTGGCTGCTTCTAGTTCAGCACCTAGATGGGACTTGGTGCATAGTAAGTGCTCAATAAGTATTTTGTGACCTGAATGACTCCAAAGCCCCTAGTCTTCCAACTACATGGTAGAAATTCTCTGAAACTGAAAGAGAAAAGATAAAGATAGAAACTTGAGGCCAAAGCTCTGGGTAGCAGGGGGCTAGATGTTAAGAGATTAATTTTCATTCCTTTTATTCTATGTATGACTCATTCTACCAACTTGCGATAACCATACACCATGCAAGGCAATGTTTATTAGGTACCATAAGGTCAGTGAGTCTCAAAAACAGGTAAATAATAGCAGTAAAGATTATTATCATTAAGAATATCTCTCGATATTAGGTTAATCCCTACAAAGGACTTTTTCATTAATCACCATTTAGTCATTTGCTGCCTTCTCATACAAACCTCATGGATCTTGGGTCATCTTGGCAAGAGTTGAAGAGCAATTACAAAGTACAAGCCATTCAACCTTGAGATGTCCTTACAAAGCATTTAATACCCCTTTCCTCAATGTCAGGTCCCTGAGACAGGCAGAAGAGGTGCATATGCCTTGAGATTCTTTTCCTAGTAAATGTGCTGAGAAGAGTGAACAAAATGTGAAAAGGTCTTTCCAACTCCTACTTGGGACAGCAGATTAGTTCATGTGCCGTGGGTATTAGAGGGACCATTGTGATTCTGCCTTTGAAGGGCTGAGCCTGGATACAGAAATGATTTTCCATTCAGAAAAATCCTGAAACCCCTGATCCACAGACAACTGAGTTTTCAAATTCATGATTCATCTTTATTCTTAAAATATATTAATAGCACTCTCAGAATAATGCCTTCAACACTGGATTATTAACAAACAGTATTGACTTTAAATAATCTGATGTAACACATGAGATTTTATGACATAATCCCAAATGAGTAGCTTAGAGAATTGATTATGGAAGGCAAGAGAAGCATCCAACCCAAACAGCAAGAGGAAGCTCATTATCCTGTGGCTAGACACCCTGGATGGGTGTAAGCTATCGAGGTGATGATTCTTTTCTGAGCACTAACAATGTGCTGTGCGCTGAGCCAGGTGCTGGGGGTACTGTGATGAACAGATGGACATAAATCCTCCCCACTCAACATACAGCCCAGTAGAAAGCAACGAGAATTAGAATGAATTGTGGTCAGCGCTCCAATAGAGAAGGTGCAGGCTGTCACTGGCAGGAACCTGAATCTCATCTAGAAGAGTCACAGGAAGCTTTTGGAGGAAACAGCAATTAAGCTGAAGTTGGAAGGAGAAAGCCAGTTCAAGGGAGAAGTGGGTCACACGAGGGGAATTTTATGTGCAGTGACTCAGAGAGAGAGTGGGCACAGTGCTTCCTGAGGTCCTGAATGCCTGGAAGGGAAAGCATAACATAAATGAGGGAGTAGCCAGAGGCTAGCCATGACAGGCCCTGTGGGCGAAGGCTGCATTCAGGGGCAATAAGAGGCTGCTGCAGGGATTTCAGCAGGGACAGCATGATCAGACTGTGGCTCAGAAAGGTGGAAATCAAGCTCCAGAGCAGCAAGACTAGAGGCAAAATGACCAGTGAGAGGCTTCATAACAGGCAAGAGAGGATGGTGGATGGAGAAGGATAGTGGCAAGGAAATGGTGAGAAGAACCTGGCTGGAGAGAGGTATATGAGGTCGAATCCTCAAGACTTGCTGAGAGAAGGACATTCTTCTGCTCTACCTTGAGCCACTGGAAAGACAATGATGCCATGAAACAAGAAAGAGAACATCAGTGGAGTAGTAAGTTTGGGATGTGGAAGGAAGTTGAGGGAGGAAGGGCATAAGTTCCTTAGAGGAGTGGAGGGTGACTGTCTCTCTTGTTCTACCCCCCCCCAAAACTGGCACACATTCAGAAATAAAAGGAGGTACTATTGGTATTATGGGGAAGACGTAAACTGTGCCTATACCTGGCAAACCAGACATGTGGTCATTCTAGTGGGGAGGTATATTGAAACTGGAGGGACTAATAATATATTCCAGTGAAAATAACAAGTAGGTGGTGGACATATGAGTCTGAGCTTGAAGAGAATTTATTGACTGAGGTGCTTTCCACCAGGAAAACATCTAAGGAAATTGTTCCTTTCCAATTGTTTTATGATGTTTAATTAAGTCACATTTTGTGATTGTTTTCACTATAGTTTGCTGAAATGGACAGCAGCCATTTCCTTACAGCTATCCTTTCCTTACAGCATGTCTCATACCTGGTGGCCCAGGAATATCCCTCGTTGTGCCCCAGAGAACTATCTTCATCTCAAAGTTAGAGTCAGGATAAATCGGGTCCAAGGCAGCTTGCCTACTAGAGAAAGGATGGAGAAACACATGTGTATCCCCAATCCTGAACAGAAAACAGTTCAAAAAAGAGAGTCTACTGACTGGATTAGTGGCATCATTTTATACCCAGATGACAGCACGCTGTTGCTGTGGTGTTATGATCATTAGCAATTATCATTATTATTGTGACAGATGCCACACTGATGCTCAGCATCAGTCTTTGTCAATGCTAGCATAAATGAATGCACATATTAAAGTTCTTTCCACTTTTAGTTCATTCTCATTTTGAAAGCTAAACCTGAAATAACATTGAGACATTTATTGCTGTCACCTCCTAGCTGATTATATCACCAGGAGAGAAAGCTATTTCAGAGAACAAATACAACAATGAAGGATTTGTACAGTGAGTGTGTAGAATTCACATGTCCCGCCAACAGGAAAGGTTTGAATTACTGATCAGGAATTTGTTAGTCTAAATGAAATAATGCAAAGAAATGTTTCTCAATAGAACTTTAACAAGTGGAAATTCGAGAGTGGCCAGCAGAACTGCTCAGGCGGTTCTTCATGAAGAACACCGTGAGCCCTTCTGTTTGTTGTATATGCTGTCTTACTTGGAGAGTGGTTGATAACACTTTCTCGTTGACTGACCTCTGTGACAGTCTAGAAAGTCTCCATCTGAACTGCAATTCATTAATTTGTTGGCATGACCACTGCTGACAGCCAGCCAGCAGCTGCTGAGAAAGCAATGATCTTAAAAGGAAAGAGAAACAACCCTAAAGGCCATACCTTGTAGGGTAGGTGAAAAAACTATGGCCTATTCATGTAAAGACATAGATATAGCAATGGAAATAGAAGAATCACAGCTGTTCACATCAATATGGATGAACCTTATAATGTACAATGTCAAGAGAAAGAAGGAAAACATACAGCATGATTCTAAGATCAAAATTGGCCTTAGCATATGGTTGGGATGCAGACATAGCTAGGAATCCCATAAGGAAATGGAGTGATTATCATGAAAGACAGTGGGGAAAGAGAGGGCCTGTGACTGGGAGAGACACAGGGTTTCTAGGGTGCTGGCAATGTCCTGATTTCTGATCTGGCTGATGGTTACACAGGTGTTTACTTTATAACTAGTTGTTAGACTGTGCATTTGTGTTTTCTGCACTTTTCAGCATGCGTGCTCTACACATACACACACACACACACACACACACACACACATTTTTAAAAGCTAAGGAGACCTCATGAAGAATGATATGGAAGAAACTAAATCTGCACATTTTAAAGTCCTAATTACAATGATTTATCTGAAGGAGACAAAGAATTCTTCCCATTCTACCTTTCCTCCTAATGTTCAGATGTTCTCTGAAAGCTTTTCCAATGTCACTTCCCTTTCAGAGGGTTCTTCCTTTTAATTCAGCTCAGCTCACTCCTGAACCCCACCCAGATCACCCACCATAGTTTCAAGTCCAGCCTTCTCTCCTGGATCTGGTTTCTTACACAAGGAGAGGTCACCCTATGGCAAGCTGCAGGGCTGGCTAGCAGGGGAGCATAGAAAAGCTGGCATTGCCTCAGAATCCAGGAAAGAGGCTCAATGGTGGGAATTTTCAATGTATCTCCTCCTCCATCACTCTACAAAGCAAAGACTTGCTTGCATGGACCTGCTTTGCTCTTTCAGAAGGGAAATACCAACCCCTTCTTCCTGTAACTGACCACAACATTCCTTCCAGGGCCACACCACCATGCACAAGGAGAACTAGCCCCCTGCCTACTTCCTATCACCTATTCTAGGACACTTAATAAGTCTTGGCCCTCATTGTGAGTACAAAATGGAGATCTCTGCCCATAAGAGCAACTTAAAGAACTGGATATTGTAGGAAATTTTTTTTTAAATTTTATTTACTCTAATTTGTTATACATGACAGCAGAATGCATTTCAATTCATATTACACAAATAGAGCACAATTTTTCACGTCTCTCGTTGTTCACAAAGTAGCGCCACACCATTCATGTCTTCATACATGTACTAATAGTAATATCCCCTCCCTTCCCCTCCCTCCCCTTTGCCCTATCTAAAGTTCCTCTGTTCCTCCCATGCTCCCCACCCCATCCCCATTATGGATCAGCATTCACATATCAGAGAAAACATTTGGCCTTTGAATTTGGGAATTGGCTTACTTCACTGAGCATAATATTCTCCAACTCCATCCATTTACCTGCAAATGCCATGATTTTATTCTCTTTTAATGCTGAGTAATATCCCATTGTGGATATGTACCACATTTTCTTTATCCATTCATCTACTTGATGGCATCTAGATTGGTTCCACAGTTTAGCTATTGTGAATTGTGCTTCTATAAACATTGATGTAGTCACATCACTGTAGTATGCTGTTTTTAACTCCTTTGGGTTTAGACCAAGGAGTGGGATAGCTGGGTCAAAAGGTGGTGCCATTCCAAGTTTTCTAAGGAATCTCCATACCGCTTTCCAGATTGGCTGCACCAATTTGCAGTCCCACCAGCAATGTATGAGTATGCCTTTTTCCTCACATCCTCACCAACAGTTATTGTTGTTTGTATTCTTGATAGCTGTCATTCTGACTGGAATGAGATGAAATCTTAGAGTAGTTTTGCTTTGCATTTCTCTAATTGCTAGAGATGTTGAACATTTTTGTCATATATTTGTTGTTTGATTTATATTCTCTTCTGAGAAGTGTCTGTTCAGTTCCTTGACCCATTTACTGATTGGGTTGTTTGGTTTTTTGGAGTTAAGTTTTTTGAGTTCTTTATATATCCTAGAGATTGGTGCTCTATCTGATGTGTGTGTGGTAAAGATTTGTTCCCATTCTCTAGGCTCTCTATTCACCTCACTGATTGTTTCTTTCACTGAGAAGATTTTCAGTTTGAATCCATACCATTTATTGATTCTTGATTCTATTTCTTGTGCTATAGGAGTCTCGTTAAGGAAGTTGAGGCCTAATCCAACATGATGAATATTTGGGCCTACTTTTTCTTTTATTAGACACAGAGTCTCTGGTTTAATACCTAGGTCCTTCCACTTTAGAAGATGGAAATATCTCCCTTGTTCTTGAATAGGCAGAATTAATATTGTCAAAATGACCATACTACCAAAAGAACTATACAGAGTTAATGCAATTCCAATCAAAATACCAATGACATTCCTCATAGAAATAGAAAAAGCAATCATGAAATTCATCTGGAAAAATAAGAGACCCAGAAGAACCAAAGCAATCCTTAGCAAGAAGAGTAAAGCAGGTGATATCACTGTACCAGATCTTAAACTATCCTACAGAACAATAGAAACAAAAACACCATGGCATTGGTACCAAAATAGACTCATAGACCAATGGTACAGAATAGAGGACACAAAGACAAACCCACATAAATACAGTTATCTCATACTAGACAAAGGTACCAAAAACATATATTGGAGAAAAGATAGCCTCTTCAACAAATGGTGCTGGGAAAACTGGAAATCTATATGCAGAAAAATGAAATTAAGCCTCTATCTCTCATCATAGACAAAACTCAAAGTGGATCAAGAACCTAGGAATTAAACCAAGAGAAAAAGTAGGCCCAAATCTTCACCATGCTGGATTAGGCCCCAACTTCTTTAATGAGACTCCTATAGCACAAGAAATAAAATCAAGAATCAATAAATGGGATGGATTCAAATGGAAATCTTTGTTCTTAAGCCTCTTGGGGGAAAAAAATACAACTACATTTACAGAGTAGATTCTAAGATGCCCCCCGACCAACAGAGCCCATCAGAAGCAATAAGAATCACCAACCTAGGTGAGAATCAAATCTAAAAATCTCTCACTTATTACAAACCTAGTTTCTTTTCAACCTAGCAGGATCTGTCCTGCTACCCAGGATTTGGGGGCTCTGCCCTAAGCTTCAGCACTGCATGAACCACCATGCTGTCTCCTGAGATTGCCCCACGAAAGGATGCATTTGCCAAAGATAAGCAGATAATCTACACAAAGCATAAATGTGAGCTCTAGTTCAAACCCATTCTGTTTCCTTGGATTTGAAATCATGACCTTTGGTCTTAATTTTAGTGCTGTATGGTAACCATGGTTTCAGAGTCCTTCTTTCAATTACTATGTGTGATTACATAAAGAAGATGTTGGATTTAACCTCTTAAGTCCCATCTGAAATTTCTGCACAGTCTGGGTGGAACTCACTCATAAAATGAACCTCAGAGCCTGCTTTCAAAGGCACAGCGGCTATCAGAGCTGAGCAGTTTCATTTTCAGGACAATGTGACAACTCATGCTCAAAGAGCCTTTGCCCAGGTGTGGAAACACTTCACCTTGCTGCAGGTGTCTCCTCCCTGCTGGCCCACCAGCTTATTGTTTTAACATCGTTTATTGGTCAAGAAAATACATTTTCCAAGCCTGCTTCCTTCACACACACACATACATACACACACACAAAAAAAATTCTTAAACAGTCAAGGAGTGTCGCCTGCCTTCTTGTCATCCTCAGTCAGGCACACATTTTTGACCATGATCACCCAACCGCTGGCTCCTCTAATCATTCTGGAATTCTCTTTTCTCTTCTCCCTCCTCCATTTTCCACTCAAACAAATCCTTCAAGGCCCAGCCCAAGCCCCATCGCACCCTGTCCACCCCAATCCACAAGAATCTCTCCTTGCTCTGAAGTTGGAAATCTCCATCGCTGTCTCTCCAAGTCCTTTACTAGATTGCTGTTTATCCTGGCTTATCTGGGGCTGGTTGAGGACTTTGTGTGAACAGTGTCTATACAGTGCAAGGCACTTAATATTTATGAGTTCAGCAAAAAGTCTAGATTTGTTTGTGGTTTTTGTTGTTTTTCAATCTTGGTCCATAAGTTTTGTACAGAGCACAGGGCCTCCCCTTTTCTCCTCACCTGATTCACCTTCTCTGAATGCTGCCTTGACCCTGCCCTACCTCAAATCAGAAATAAGCAGGCCTTATTGAACACCATCCTTCTTGACAGCCTTGCTTGCCAATACAATTTCTGGAATCCATGCTCTTCCCAATCTTCTGCAGTATGTATGTGCTTATGTTCAGTTGAGTTATCCACTCTTCACTGTCTTGTTCATCTCCCTCATTAGACTGGGTGATCCCTGAGAATGAAAATAACATCTGTGCCTTCTTATACAGCCCTAAGGCCCTTACATCCCATGGAATTCAAGAGCCTTTCCCATTCACTAGGTACAGTCACAGAAGCCTCCTACCTCAGACAGAACCATTTTGCTCATTGCAATCCCATGTGAACCTCCTTGGCCACATCACTACACCTTCCACACAGTCCCTCCCTGGTATCCACTGTCCCTTGAAATCTTCCCATTGCCAACTCATTATAAAGTCTTTATATTCCAACACCAATGCACTTAGCCCTGGAATTGGTTACTTGATTTTAAATTTATTAAAATAAAGTACAATTAATTTCCAATGGAGTCACATTCACCCCATTTCAGGTTCTCCATAGACAACCTGTGGCTAATGTTTACTAGCAGCATGGAATTATTACAGGTCAATTACATTTTTTTAAATTTCAAAAGATATAAAACATTTCTAGCATCGCAGAAAGTTCTTGAACAGTGCTAATATACAGAAACAAGGGAAATGAGGAGAAACAGAAAGTTTCACTGACCCAACAGAGGCCACATGATTCATTTCACAGCTCTTAGGAATGAGCTGAAGTCCTCTGGAAAATATAGTGGCTCGTTTTCCTGTTCTATTTTGTTTTGTACCAATTTCAAGAAGAGATTTTTCTCCATTCTCTGGAACCTATCACAACTGTCACTACTGATGTGGGAAGGATGTTGTTCCTAAAATCTAACTTGTCATGGAATTCCTCACCTAATTCCTTAGCTAACCTGGGTACCCCAAGATCTTTGCATCTTTAAATATCTTATCTTTTCATGCCAGTTATCACAGTTTCCATTTATGCATTACTCCACTGAAATGCTTTCGTACTTGAGCCTGAAGTGAGCATATCATTATGGACTCAAGTTTATAAGTAAAATAATCAATAACCTAAATTTCAGATGTTCAAAGTACTCAGAGAGGGAAAAGTAGAGAAAAGCCATAAAAATAGAGATGTGAAGATGTTTTACTTTTCCTATAATGTGGTTCCTTTATGTGTGTGTGTGTGTGTTAGTGTTAAGTTTGAGATACTGTGTTGGCTTGCTTGTTTTAGTACATCCTCCCTCTCCCCCACTTTCATGTGTGCATACACACACACACACACACACACACACACACGAATGCTAAAAAAAGAAAGACGCTCCTATGCAAATTCAAGTTTTTTGAGTTTCATCTTTAACTGCTCATTTTTAGGCTTCCTGCTCTTTTTCAATCTCTGGTAATGCCATCACCACCTAAAATTCTTTTCTCTCATCACACGTCTGCTGCACAGAAAAAAACTGCCTGTACAATTTATAGTTATATAGAACTTGGAGAGAAAATATAACACAGCCCCCCTGTCAACAATCATAATGTTTATTTTGCATGACTTCAAGCATTAGGCAAAGCCCCAAACCATTCCTAGCGTTACTAAATGGATTTAATATCGGCTTAATTTGATCCCATAAAGGCAACTGAAAATCTTTCATCTTGATCCTGCTAAGAAAATAGTAAATCACATGAATGATAGGGAATGTGCTTGCATTTCTAATAATAATTCTAAAACAGATGGTTCCTATTTACAACCATCATAATTAACATATCATCACTAGGAATCACCCAAGCTCACTACAGTCCAGTTTCATGCAAACATCTTCTGTTGCCCTTCATCCATCTCCAAAAGAATACTACTATCTATTTAGATCTGGAAAAGAAAACACTGCTTTCTCAACCATGTATACTCAGCCTTGCATGGGATCCTCCTATGCAATTGCACACCCTGGCTTCTGAATGATTTCCTCCATATCCCAGCACAAAAGTCTTTGCAGAAGGGACGTCTGTGCCTTTCCTTCTCGCCTATAAAAAAAAGGCAGTCATATTATTCTTATAATATATGATCATCATCACTAATACCCCAAATCACAGCAGCCAGACTAATCACTTTAAATACTCTTCACAGGGAAGCCCTTCAATGGAAAGTAACCACAACCATTCAGAGTTCCAGTGACTTATATTGGCATTCGCTGATATTTGCATACTTTAATAGGGATTCCATGCCATATTTACAAATCCATCACCTCAGCCATAGTTTTGAAAGCATACAGACAGTTCCTCAAGGAACAAACAGTTTTTAAAATTATAGAGACACACACATGGTTATTGAGAAGCTTTGACTACCATAATAGTTCCTATTGTCACCAGGTCCCTGATAGAAGGGGAACTAGGATGCAAGCAATGTGCAAAATGAGCTGATTGTGACTTATTTTTAATGATAGGGAAGGCTCAGTATCTGCTCTATTTCCTGTATGTTGCACAATTTAGACTCCACACTTACATTGTACAATTCTCTCCAGGAAAATTGAGCTCATCAGGACGTTTGCACCTTCTCACTCATACACATCTGGACATGATATATCTGAAAATTGGAAAATGAAAGTGCATTCACAGACAATGCAAAAACTGAGAGCCGAAAAAGCCAAGCCCATTTATCATTCTCAGTGGAAAAAAAAAAAATCGTACAGGCAGCTTCTTCTGCAAGAAAAGCTAATGAATGAAAGGGTGAGCGGAGTGCTAATAATGGACCATGGCTCCAGATTAAAGTGTCAGTGCTTCTGCTCAGCCTCTGAGCAGCTGAAATACTCCTCCAGGTTTTGATTAGGAAAAAGAAGATACTCAAAGAGATGTGAGCTGCATTCCCAGGATGCAGTTTCATATGCTGACCACACCTTGTCAAACCAGAACAGAGATCATGTTGGCAGGGGTTGCAGGCCAGGCTGAAGGCCTTGGCAAAATCAGGATGCAGATGAATATCGGTGTCTCCGGGGATCTTTCCAAGGCTCTCAAGCAGCTCACTTCATGCCCGGCTTTGTTCAGTTTCTGAGCGGAGCCCAAAGGCCCACCCATGTGAACCTACAAGCAGGTGTCCTCCCTGTACTATGTAGAGTCGTTTCTCCCTCGGGTCAAGCTGCTCCTCTCACTCTCGGCAAGTCTGACCCTCACTGCCTTGGTAAGCACAGACCTAGGGGAGACATCTTAACACCTCCCCTAGGGCGAAGAAGCAGACACTCCAGATTATAAGATCATGGCTGCATACTCTCCAGAGGAGGGAAATGCTCTCCTTTGTAATAAGCCAAGGAAAGCAAACACAGCTAACTTCCATTGATTTTAAGCTTCTCCAGGATCTGGTCCTAGACAGGAGCCTAGAGATACACCCCCAAGGGTTCCCCATTAAACTTGTACTACATGTTTCCTTCCCCTAGGAACTTCAAATGCCTCCCAGGTGCCTTCCTCTCTCTGTTGTCTCTGTTCTGCTACTTACAAAATGAAACTTTTCAAAGCATCTTCACTGTGAGATGAATCTTTATTGCATGTTTTCTGCCTTAAAAAAAAATACTGACATGTGGTATTCAATTTTGTCATAAATGTGACTGGAGAAATCCAAACTGTGAGTCTCTAAGTGGTGAGGACATGGGTAAAGTGAGGCTGGGTAGGGGCTCTGTGGATCACTGGAACAGCACAGAAACCCCCACTGAAAACCTTCACCTCTGCTGGGGAGAATAGGCAGAGCCTTGAAGAGTTCCAATTCAGAAGCACTTGCAGCTGTGGGCAGGAGACAATTTAATGCAGATTCACTCTGAAGGGAAGGCTGAGGTGTGGAATATTCTCTTGATTCTGAAGTGAAATCCTAATTTATCCCTCAAGTACATTTACCTGCCCCTACTCCTCAGAGAGAATCAAAATCTTTTGAGTCTCAGAAGATAGAACTGAGTGGGCCTGAAGGTTCTGGAATGCCAACATTGGACCCTTTTAAAGGCACCCCAATATAAGCTAGGATGCTGAATTGGGGAAATTTGACTTAACAACAGTTAACCATCTCAAGATATGGCTTTCTAAGGGGTTTTGCCATCTTTAAAGGCCCAAAGAAACAGAGCCAGAGTTTCTAGAGGTTAAAAAAAATAAAAAACAGAAATTCACAGAGAAATGAATAAAATCACCCAGTTCCAAGTGAAACCTCATTTATATACTATAAACTGAACAAGTAGGAATATAGGTGAAGCATTTTTGCAAACACAGATTAAGTACTGTAATAAAAAATTGGTAAGTTTACCAAGAGTTTTAGAGAGTACTTGGCTGCCCCAATTGTAGGGCAGAGATGATAACAGCCTATACACACACACACACACACACATATTTCTTTATTTCTTTTTCTTCTCTTTTCACATTTTATTGGTGCATTATAGATGTACACAATGATTCATTATTACATATTTGTACATGCACACAATATAACAATATAATTTGGCCAATATCCCTCCCCAGCACTTCCCCTTCCCTCCCCTCCTTGCACCCCCTGGTCCCTTTCCTCTACTGATTTATCTTTGATTTTTATGAGATCCACACCCCACACCCCACTTCTTTTTTCCTTTTTCCTCTCTAGCCTCCACGTATGAGAGAAAACATACAACCCTTGACTTTTTGAGTTTGGCTTATTTTGTTTAACATAATGGTCTCAAGTTCCACTCGTTTTCCTGAAAATGATATCATTTCATTTTTCTTTATGACTGAATGAAACTCCATTGTGTATGTATACCCCACATTTTCTTTTTCCATTCATTTGTTGATAGACATCTACAGCCTGCATATATTGAGAAGCATCAACACTAAATAACTAAGAGTTACTTAGTGAAGCTGCAACCTGGAGTTTGGTGACAGCTCACCTGAAAGGAGAAAGGGGTACAAAAAACAAAGGCCAGAGCTAGGGTTGGTGGCTCAGGGGTAGAGCACTTGCCTAACACGTGTGAGGCACTGGGTTCGATCCTCAGCACCACATTTAATTAATTAATTAATTAATTAATTAAAGTTATCGTGTCCATCTACAATTACAAATACATTTTTTTTAAAAATGCCAAACGTTCTCTCTGATATGTGGATGCTAACACACAGTAAGTGGGGGAAGGGGAAGAATAGAAGTTCAGGGGATTAGACAAAGGGGAATGAAGGGAAAGGAGGGAATGGGAATAGGAAAGACCATGGAATGAGTGGGACATAACTTTCCTGTGTTCACATATGAATACACAACCAGTGAAACTCCTCATCATGTACAACCACAAGAATAGGATCCTAATTAGAAACAGTTATTCATCAAGTATGCATCATATGTCAAAATACACTCCACTGTCATGTATATCTAAAAAGAATAACTTAATTGTAAAAAAGAAGGAGGAGGAGAAGGACGAGGAGAGGGGGAGGAAAAGAAAGAGGAAGAGAAAGGGGTAAAGGTTAGGGTCCTTCAATGATTCACATTCTAAAGAGTGTGTAGTGAGCTTTGTCTCTTTAAAAATTTCCTGTGAGACTCAGTGATTGAACTTCATTTCAATAGCCCAGGTCTCACGCTGTGTTTCAGAGTGATTTTGTCTGAAGGGTCTTTCTCAAAGGTGGAAAACAAAGCTATTGACAACTCTAGTGAGTCATGATATCCCTAACTACAGATATCTAGAAGTATTTATTCTTGTTCCAAGTAGATATTTGATGCAGGAAATGCTAACTTTCTAACGGTATTAACATGTTCAGGTATTAACAGAGCCCCTGAAATTTCATTCTAGCCTAAATCTGAAGGTTTTCCTTCTGTAGCAGGGTTTCTCAACCTCAAAACTAAGGACATTTTGGAGCATCTAATTCTTCAGGGGAGGGGGCTTTCCCACATCCCAGATCTCCTACCCACTAAAAGTCAGTAGCAAGGCTGAGTTGTAACAATTCAAATGTATCTGGTAATTGCCTAGCGTTCCTGAGAGCTAAAACCCCTATTTGAAAACCACTATGGCTCAAAGGAAGGAATTTCTTTTTCTAATTCACACAAAGGTGCCCATGCATTGATATCAGCCATATCAGCTTAGAGGAACCCTAGGCTATCAGTGGTTCAAAATAACTCTTATCTTCAGCAAAGGGTTAACACAAAGAGGAGGGGCATGGGTTGAAGGGTCAGAAGCAAAATTTAAAGGCAGTCATCAGAAAAAAAAATGGGTTTACACCCATAGATTGCTTCATTTTCAATGTTCATTCTACCAACAAGTGTTTGTTGAGCATCTACCATGTGATGGGCTTGGGCTACACTCTGTAGAAAATGCAAAAACCAAAGTTACATGGAGTTCCAGGCCTCCAGAACCATGTAGGCAGTGATCATAGACATGTCTAGCAGTATAATGTCAGTCCATAGCAATAAGTGATACACAGAAATAGTGGTGCATGATAATATACTCTACGGGACATGGGAAGGCCCTACAGCACAGTATGGAGATTGTAATCAATGACTCCCAAGAGGAGGCGGCAGCCAAGGCTGAGGACCAGGGACCTGGGTGAATTATGTAACCTCATTATGCTGGATGTAGCTCATAATCAACTTGAACACCTTCCAAAGGAGATTGGAAACTGCATACAAATAACCAACCTTGACTTGCAACACAATGAACTGCTAGACCTCCCAGATACTATAGGTTGAGGAAGATGGCGGCTGGGAATGAGTGAGCCGCTATGTGCTCCGCGCCACCGCCGCCGCAGCGTATGTTGCTGCTTCTTAAAAGAAGAAGTAAAGATCATCAAAGGACATCTGTCGACAAGGATTCAGCACCGTGTCAAGAAAAGGGCCTAGATGGAGTGAATCCGCCACGACTTCAGCTCGAGCAGTAAGGCTGCAGCCCCCGAGCTGCCGGGCTCCCTGGGCCCCTTCTCACTCCCCTCTCCGCCTCTCCGCTTCGCTTCTCCCCCGCCATCTCTCCTCCCACGCTCACTCCCTAAATCTAGATCTCAATCTCTTTCCCCCACCCCACCCGCTCTCTCGCGTGCCCAGTACCCGGCCCGCGCGGGCCCCGAGGCGCTGCCTCCCCTCCCCCAGCCCGCACCCCCTCCACGGGGGTCCCGAAGGCCACAGCTTTGCCGCCACCACCGCCGCCGCTGTAGCCACCGCCGCTGCCGCCACCGCTTTCCGCGGAGCACCTTAGAACAGACTCTTAACCGAGTAAAATGGAACAGCTGATAAGATGAGTGACAATTTAAAATCTAAATGATCCAACATGGCGGCGGACGCGGAGAGATCAAGTCTCTAACCCCTTCAGCTGCACGGGCATAGGGAGAAGTAAACTGTCAAAATACTGTTCGCTCAGGACCACTAGGCACGGTTGAGCTGAAGTGGACCCCGGGCGAACGGTCTAGCCTTCTCAGAACACACCGAGCCCGAATTGGCTGCATTCTAGCTCAGGTTCGCCTGCTTCATGGACTCAACACTAATGATCCCACTGAAATAACTAGTCGGCCCGCCTGAACTCAAAGAGGTAAAAGCCAACTAAGCACCACAGCCAGACCCAGGGAATCAGGAGTGACGCAGGACTAGCGGCGCAGGACTCCCAGCTATTGCTATCACCAGTGCTGACAACAGGTCCCTTGCACCAGCTATCAGGGGAGTTGCTGCTACCTGAGGGCAAACAAATTCGCTGGGGGCCCTCAGCCCCAAGCCCTACAAACTTAGGGTCTGAGGGAGGCAAACAGAAAGGGTGTGCCCAGGCACCCATGAAAACAGGGCTCCCAGGAGCAGCAGACCTGGCGTGTAGTCAGTATTGTGGTGAGTGTCACAGGTGAGCGGGGCCTGGCTTGAGGAACCACAAGAGAAGGCCCTAGGCACTCAGGATTAGAGACCCACACAGTCTGGGAAGAAGAGCTGAGGCACAGTGATTGGTTCCCACCTATCAAGAAGAGAAGCCTGGCCCAGTGGGCATAGCTCCACCAACTGGATGAGAAGTTAATCGAGCTATATGACTGCATTTATTATTTTTTTTTTTTTTAATGATTATTATTAGTATTTTTTTTTTATTTTCACTTTTTGTTGTTGATGTAGTTGTTGTTCTTTAATGTTCCTATTAATGGTTTCAATTTTTTTAAATTCTTTTTATTTTATTAGTATTACTATTATTTTTTAAACTTTAATTTCCATTTTTTTACTATCATTATAAAATTTTTTCTTTTTTTCTTTTTTTTTTGTTGGTTTTAAATTTTTATTTTTTTTCGTTTCTTCTTTCTTTTCACTTTTTTTTTCTTTTGTCTTCTCACTTCTTTCAATTTTCCTATTCCACCTTCCTTGAATTCTACCTGCCTACACTCATTCTCTTTAGTGACTTCTTCCCTCCCCTTCTAATATCTCTCCTCCCCAGTATCACACTAATTGGAGGAGGATCACAGCCACTACCTGCCCTGAAAGGGTGATTTTTCAACTATACAAGAGCAATATAATTAAATAGAGGGGGAAAATATCAAAGACACAACAATTTCACCAAGCAGAAAGAAACGCCAGCAGTATGAAACGACAAGGAAAGAAAGGACCACAGGCAATGCAGGTCAACTCAACTTTAGAAGAGGTAATAGCTGCAACAGATGGAATGTAAGATAGAGAGCACAGGACATACATGCTTCAGATGATCTGGAGTCTCAAGGAAGACATGAGACAGCAAAATCAGACAACGAAAGATCATATTGACAAGCAAATCCAGGAAATAAAAGATCAATTTCACAGGGAGATAGAGGTAATAAAAAACAAACAAATAGAAATACTAGAGATGCAGGAATCAATAAACCAACTTAAAAACTCAATTGAGAATACTACCAGCAGAGTTGATCACTTAGAAGATAGAACATCAGACAATGAAGACAGAATATTTCAACTTGAAAAGAACATAGATAGCTCAGCAAGTCTACTAAGAAACCATGAGCAGAACATTCAAGAGCTATGGGATAATATCAAAAGACCAAACTTAAGAGTCATTGGGATACAGGAAGGCACAGAGCTCCAATCCAAAGGATTAAGCAATCTATTCAGTGAAATAATACAAGAAAACTTCCCAGACTTGAAGAATGAGACAGAATCCCAAATCCTAGAAGCCTACAGGACGCCGAATGTGCAAAATCATAAGAGATCCACACCTAGACACATTATAATGAAGATGTCCAACATACAGAATAAGGAGAGAATTTTAAAAGCTACAAGGGAAAGGAAGCAGATTACATTTAGGGGTAAACCAATCAGGATAACAGCTGATCTCTCAACACAGACTCTAAAAGCTAGAAGATCCTGGAATAACATATTTCAAACGCTTAAAGAAAATGGATTCCAACCAAGAATCGTGTATCCGGCGAAATTAAGCTTCAGATTAGAAGATGAAATGAAAACCTTCCACGATAAACAAAAGTTAAAAGAATTCGCAGCTAGAAAACCATCTCTTCAAAAAATCCTTGGCAAAACATTACAGGAAGAGGAAATGGAAAATAACATTGATAACCAACAATGGGAGGTAGGACAGTAAAGGGGGGAAAGTAGTCAAAGAGGATAACAAATCAGGTATAGTAACATCAATAAACAAATATGGATAGAAGAACAAACCATATCTCAATAATAACCCTAAATGTTAATGGCTTAAACTCACCAATTAAGAGACACAGGCTAGTAGAATGGATCACAAAACAAGACCCAACAATATGCTGTCTACAGGAGACGCATTTGATAGGAAAAGATGTACATAGACTGAAGGTGAAAGGTTGGGAAAAATCATATCACTCATATGGACCACGGAAACAAGCAGGAGTGTCCATACTCATATCTAATAAAATGGATTTCAAGCCAAAGCTAATCAAAAGGGATAAAGAAGGACACTTCATACTGCTCAAGGGAACCATACACCAACAAGACATAACAATCATAAATATATATGCCCCAAATAATGGTGCAGCCGTGTTTATCAAGCAAACTCTTCTCAAGTTCAAGAGTCTAATAGACCACCATACAATAATCATGGGAGACTTCAACACACCTCTCTCACCACTGGACAGATCTTCCAAACAAAAGTTAAATAAGGAAACTATAGAACTCAATAACACAATTAACAACCTAGACTTAATTGACATATATAGACTATACCACCCAACATCAAGTTGCTACACTTTTTTCTCAGCAGCACATGGAACCTTCTCAAAAATAGACCATATACTATGTCACAGGGCAACTCTTAGACAATACAAAGAGGTAGAGATAATACCATGCATCTTGTCTGATCATAATGGAATGAAACTGAAAATCAATGATAAAAGAAGAAAGGAAAAAGCAAGCATCACCTGGAGAATGAACAATAGGTTGCTGAGTGATCAATGGGTTTTAGAAGACATCAAGGAGGAAATTAAAAAATTCCTAGAGTTAAATGAAAACACAGACACAACATATCGGAATCTATGGGACACATTGAAAGCAGTTCTAAGAGGAAAATTCATTGCTTGGAGTTCATTCCTCAAAAAAAGAAAAAACCAACAAATAAATGATCTCATACTTCATCTCAAAATCCTAGAAAAAGAAGAGCAAAACAACAGCAAAAGAAGTAGAAGGCAAGAAATAATTAAAATCAGAGCTGAAATTAATGAAATTGAAACAAAAGAAACAATTGAAAAAATTGACAAAACTAAAAGCTGGTTCTTTGAAAAAATAAATAAAATTGACAGACCCTTAGCCATGCTAACGAAGAGAAGAAGAGAGAGAACCCAAATTACTAGCATACGGGATGAAAAAGGCAATATCACAACAGACACTTCAGAAATACAGAAGATAATCAGAAATTACTTTGAATCCTTATACTCCAATAAAATAGAAGATAGTGAAGGCATAGATAAATTCCTTGAGTCTTATGATCTGCCCAGATTGAGCCAGGAGGATATAGACAACCTAAACAGACCAATAACAATAGAGGAAATAGAAGAAACCATCAAAAGACTACCAACTAAGAAAAGCCCAGGACCGGATGGGTATACAGCAGAGTTTTACAAAACCTTTAAAGAGGAACTAACACCAATACTTTTCAAGCTATTTCAGGAAATAGAAAAAGAGGGAGAACTTCCAAATTCATTCTACGAGGCCAACATCACCCTGATTCCGAAACCAGACAAAGACACTTCAAAGAAAGAAAACTACAGACCAATATCTCTAATGAACCTTGATGCAAAAATCCTCAATAAAATTCTGGCGAATCGGATTCAAATACATATCAAAAAAATTATACACCATGATCAAGTAGGATTCATCCCTGGTATGCAAGGTTGGTTCAATATACGGAAATCAATAAATGTTATCCACCACATCAATAGACTTAAAAATAAGAACCATATGATCATCTCGATAGATGCAGAAAAAGCTTTCGACAAAGTACAGCATCCCTTTATGTTCAAAACGCTAGAAAAATTAGGGATAACTGGATCATACCTCAACATTGTAAAAGCAATCTATGATAAGCCACAGGCCAGCATCATTCTGAATGGAGAAAAATTGAAGGCATTCCCTCTAAGATCTGGTACAAGACAGGGATGCCCTCTCTCGCCACTTCTGTTCAACATAGTCCTCGAAACACTGGCCAGAGCAATTAGGCAGACGAAAGAAATTAAAGGCATAAAAATAGGAAAAGAAGAACTTAAATTATCACTATTTGCAGATGATATGATTCTATACCTAGCAGACCCAAAAGGGTCCACAAAGAAGCTATTAGAGCTAATAAATGAATTCAGCAAAGTGGCAGGATATAAGATCAACACGCATAAATCAAAGGCATTCCTGTATATGAGCGACAAATCCTCTGAAATGGAAATGAGGACAACTACTCCATTCACAATATCCCCCCAAAAAATAAAATACTTGGGAATCAACCTAACAAAAGAGGTGAAAGATTTATACAATGAAAATTACAGAACCCTAAAGAAAGACATAGAAGAAGACCTTAGAAGATGGAAAAATATACCCTGCTCATGGATAGGCAGAACTAACATCATCAAAATGGCGATATTACCAAAAGTCCTATATAAGTTCAATGCAATGCCAATCAAAATCCCAACAGCATATCTTATAGAAATCGATAAAAGAATCATGAAATTCATATGGAATAATAAAAGACCCAGAATAGCAAAAACAATACTAAGCAGGAAGTGTGAATCAGGCGGTATAGCGATACCAGACTTCAAACTATACTACAGAGCAATAGTAACAAAAACAGCATGGTACTGGTACCAAAACAGGCGGGTGGACCAATGGTACAGAATAGAGGACACAGTAACCAATCCACAAAACTACAACTATCTTATTTTTGATAAAGGGGCTAAAAGCATGCAATGGAGGAAGGATAGCATCTTCAACAAATGGTGCTGGGAAAACTGGAAATCCATTTGCACCAAAATGAATCTGAATCCCTATCTCTCGCCGTGCACAAAAGTTAACTCAAAATGGATCAAGGAGCTTGATATTAAATCAGAGACATGGCATCTGATAGAAGAAAAAGTTGGTTATGATCTACACGCTGTGGGATCGGGCTCCAAATTCCTCAATAGGACACCCATAGCGCTAGAGTTAACAACTAGAATCAACAAATGGGACTTACTCAAACTAAAAAGTTTTTTCTCAGCAAAAGAAACAATAAGAGAGATAAACAGGGAGCCTACATCCTGGGAACAAATCTTTACTCCACACACTTCAGATAGAGCCCTAATAACCAGAATATACAAAGAACTCAAAAAATTAGACAATAAGATAACAAATAACCCAATCAATAAATGGGCCAAGGACCTGAACAGACACTTCTCAGAGGAGGACATATAATCAATCAACACGTACATGAAAAAATGCTCACCATCGCTAGCAGTCAGAGAAATGCAAATCAAAACTACCCTAAGATACCATCTCACTCCAGTAAGACTGGCAGCCATTAGGAAGTCAAACAACAATAAGTGCTGGAGAGGATGCGGGGAAAAGGGCACTCTTGTTCATTGCTGGTGGGACTGCAAATTGGTGCAGCCAATTTGGAAAGCAGTATGGAGATTTCTCGGAAAGCTGGGAATGGAACCACCATTTGACCCAGCTATTCCCCTTCTCGGTCTATTCCCTAAAGCCCTAACAAGAGCATGCTACAGGGACACTGCTACATCGATGTTCATAGCAGCTCAATTCACGATAGCAAGACTGTGGAACCAGCCTAGATGCCCTTCAATAGATGAATGGATAAAAAAAATGTGGCATTTATATACTATGGAGTATTATTCTGCATTAAAAAATGACAAAATCATAGAATTTGGAGGGAAATGGATGGCATTAGAGCAGATTATGCTAAGTGAAGCTAGTCAATCTTTAAAAAACAAATACCAAATGACTCCTTTGATATAAGGGGAGTAAACAAGGACAGGGTAGGGACGAAGAGCTTGAGAAGAAGATTTACATTAAACAGGGATGAGAGGTGGGAGGGAAAGGGAGTGAGAAGGGAAATTGCATGGAAATGGAAGGCGATCCTCAGGGATATACAAAATGTCATACAAGAGGAAAGGAGGGGTAAGACAAGATAATACAAATGGAAGAAATGATTTACAGTAGAAGGGGTAGAGAGAGAAAAGGGGAGGGGAGGGGAGGGGAGGGGAGGGGAGGGGGGATAGTAGAGAATAGGACAGACATCAGAATACATCAGACACTAGAAAGGCAATATGTCAATCAATGGAAGGGAAACTGATGTGATACAGCAATTTGTATACGGGGTAAAAGGGGGAGTTCATAATCCACGTGAATCAAACCGTGTAATATGATGTATTAAGAACTATGTAATGTTATGAACGACCAATAAAAAAAAAATTTCATTAAAAATATTTCAGAAAAAAAAATGACTCCCAAGATTGATAAATAATTTCAGATAAAGAAAAAATGAGTTCATCCCAAAACTTTTTTAATGTTTAATTATAAAATGTTTAATTTTATAAGTTCCTTTTTTTTTCTGATTGAGAGTTTGGAAGGCCCAGGATCTAGGTCCAGTGCTGTCCTCATCAGTTGTATGATCCATAATTGCCACTTAACTGCTGTAGGCCTCAGTTTCTCCATCTCTATGATGAGAGACTTAGATCAGGTGCTCTCTTAAGGCCTTTCCACCTGCAACATTCTGTGACTGAGTCTTTTGATGAATTGCCTCCAGATGATTGCATTTAATGTGTCAATCAATTTAGCATCTCTCCATTCTGAGCTTCATTTTTCATCCCATAACATTTAATCCCAGAATGTTTTATATTTAAAAAAATGTGTTTCCAAGTTTGTAATAGCTTTAGCTTGAAATAGATATTATGCCATAAAGATCACTATAGATTTGTAAAGGAGAACTTAGAAACATTACAGAGCCCATAAGTGCTTTAAAATTAATTTGATCTTGACTGTGTCTGCAAGGGAATGGGCTTGACATAAGCCTTTTAATTTTTCACTCCATTTCAAAGAGTGCACAAGTACAAACTGTAAATCAACCTCCACATTTGCTGATGTGGCCACTAAGCTGAAGGAAAAAAAAAAAACAGGGAGACAGAGAAAGAGCATGCATCAATAAACTATTCACACAAGATCTAGGAGTACGGAAAGCACAGGGCCCTAGCTTGTAACTTGCCTCCTTTGAAATATTCAGGCTCATGTGACTCAGGTTGCATCTAGATTATCCATCTGAAGTAGGCATATAAAAGTGAATAAATCAGTCACACAGAGAGAAAGAGAGAAAGGGAGATGAAGAGAGGGAGAGAGAGAAGTAACCACAGAAGGAACTGGTGCTGAGGTCAGAGGATGCAAATGATCACTCCACTTCAGGATGGCCCAGCAAGGCAATATGGGCAGATGGACTAAAGCATGTTTGGACAGCAAACATAGTCTACAATAGATTCGGACAGAATGTGCCACAGACATTATCTACTCTTGAAAAAACAAAAACAAAACAAAACAAAAAAAAAAGCCTTGTGAAAGATCATGGACTTAGGGTCAGACTGATATGGGATCAAAGCTTAGCTTTATTACTTTCTAGCTCTTTGACCTTGGATAAGTTATTTAACCTATTGGAGGCCCCATTTCTTGATCTGTAAAGTGAGTATAATAAGACCTACCATTCAGAATTATCATATTAAAATGAAACAATGTGTGTATTTTGTAATTGAGTCAGCTGTATATAACCAAAAAAAAAATCCAAATAACAAAAAACCTTGATTTTCAGTCATACAGTATAAGATCTAATGGTGACAGTCCAGGGCTAGCAAGGAAGATCAACAACATCAGAATGTCTGAGTTTTCTTCTTTATTTTGCTATATTATCTTTAATGTGTGGCTCCCCCTTTCAAGATTATTTTATAATCATAAAATAGTTGCAGCAGATCCAACTATCACATTTGCATTTCAAACAGAAAGACAAAGAGGGAAAGAAAAACAGAAGTCTTCTCCTAGGTGAGCGAGCACCCTTTAAAGTATTTTTCTAGATGCCCCACCCAACAACACTTATTTATAACCCATTGGACACCTATCCTCAAGGAAAGCTAAAAAGTTAGGATTCTAGCTGGATGTGTTGCTACCCAACACTACAGAAGATTAAGACAAAAGGGGAGGATGAATATGGTGTCATTAATTGGCAGTCTCTTCAATAATGTAAACACCTAGAAAATAGAAGGTACTTAATGAATAACTGTTGTGATTTAATTTATTCTTAAAGCTGTTTTGAAAATATCTGGCCCATCTCATGCAAAGATGAGAGACCTCCACTTTTGGAGACCTCACAAAGGAGGTCAACAGTCCTTTGCAGATTTGAAAGCAGCTGTCCTGTGCTAATCAAACCATCTCAGCCCCCACAGATTGGCCACAGGTCCTCTATTGTCACAAGTCCTAAACATTCTTCTCTGGGCTAGATTCTTCTTCAGCTGTGGTTCCCAAAATGTTCGTAATGGTCCAGATATGGGGAACCAGAAGAAACAGAGAAGACCCATCAGTTCCCTAGTTTCAGGCTCTGTCCTTGCAGTTCACTCCAGTCATAGCTGATTCATAAAGTCAGCCCTGGGGAACTCTTACAGCAAAGGCTCCAAGCCAGGCCCATGACTCCTTCTATAGTCTATAAGACCTAGTTGATCTTCTTGGACTCCGGTGCCCCCAGGAAAGAGAGGCAGGTCTCCTGAGCCTCTGTCCCTACCACCCTCAAACTCTCCCAGACCAGCAGGAGAGTACCATCTGCTCACTGAATTAGCAGGTGGAGAGCCAATGGGACAGGCTCACAGGACGGGAAGGGGAGTGCCCTGCTCCAGCAAGCAGAGAACTCAGAAACTCCAATCTAGTCCCCGCCCCCTTATCTGAAATCAAGAGATGAAGATGTCCAAAAGTCTTCCAGCAAAGGAGCAGGAAACACTTTTCAAGGGTACAGGACTTGTACCCAGGAAACACTGTCCTGACAGCCCTTCCTAGAAGGGAGGCAACCGGGGTTCCTCAATAGACAGCTGGCATTTCTCTTCTCTAATCAGAGGGGTGTTGGGTGAAGACTCTCCCTCCCCAGTCCAGAGCAGCTGAAGAAGTCAGCTAGACAAATGACATAAGTGGAAAGGTAAGAGGAAAGAAGGAGTTCCCAAAACACGCCCACACTTACAGTGTTCAGACTCCCGAAGCCCACACACACGAGGTTCACACTGCGGTTTGGCTCAGTCCTCGTCCCAGGATTGGACCCAGACCTTACTCTCAAGGCAGATAGCACATCACTATCGAGAACCTCTCAAGGATGGATAAAAAAAAACTGTGGTATATATATACACAATGGAATATGACTCAGCATTTAAAGAGAACAAAATTATGGCATTTGCAGGTAAATGGATGGAGTTGGAGCATATCACGCTTAGTAAAGTAAGCCAATCCCCAAAATCCAAAGGCCAAACGTTTTCTCTGATTAGTAGATGCTGATCCATAAGGGCAGGGGGGTGGGGAATGGAGAATTAGGAAAAGGGGGAGAATGGGGAGGGGAGGGGAATAGGGGCAGGAAAGATGGTGGAATGAGACAGACTTATATGATTATATGATTGCACAAATGGTGTGACTCTACATCAAGTACAACCAAAGAATTGAAATATTGTCCTCTATTTGTGTACAATGAATTGAAATGCATTCTGATGGCATGTAAGACTAAATAGAACAAATTTTTTAAAAATGGAAAAATAATTTACAAAGACCCTCTCAAAGGGGACTGGAATTTTAGCTCAGTGGTAGAACACTTGCCTGGCATGTATGAAGCCCTGGGTTCAATCCTCAGCACTGCCTATAAATAAATAAATAAAATAAAAGATCCATTTACAACTAAAAAATATTTTTAAAAAAATAACCTCTCAAGGGGTGCCATTCTCACCAATGGTCCACAGCCTGGCTTGCCCACCATCCAGGCAGAAATGGGGAAATAGAAAAATAGAGTAGAGAAAAAGTAGAAGGAGCCATTTCTGCAGGGGAGAGTGTTAGAGGTCCCAGTGCTTTTTAAGTCATAGGTTACAGGGCTTCTTGTGGAATATATAAAAGGAAAAGTAGTTTTCCTTTGGATAGTTAGGGTCTTCATCCTAGTTCACATGGGACAGTCCCAGTTTACATCTGATGACCTGCTGTGATCATTAATAGCTACTGGGGAGGGTGAGGCAGGAAGATTACAAGCTCAAGACTAGCCTTAGAAGTTTAGCAAGACCCTGCATCAAAATAAAAAAATTTAAAAAGGGATAGGGCTGGGGATATAGCTCAGTTGGTAGAGTGCTTGCCTCATGTGCACAAGGCCCTGTGTTCAATCCCCAGCACCTCCAAAAAAAAATAATAAAAAATAAAAAAGGGATAGAGATATAACCCAGTTATAGAATACCCATGGGTTCAATACCTAGTAGCAAAATATATATATATATATATATATTATTAATAGCGCCCATTTTCACTCTCAAAATTGACTTGACTGAACAATAAATGACATAGCAATTCTATCGTGGAAAAGGACCACAAAGAATGAAAATGTTTTGAACTCTTTTCTTCTATAACTTGTAATATAAAATTAAAATTATATTCTTATCCAAGCTGTCTTAATCAAAGTAATATGTCATCAAGCTATACTTTTATTTTTAATAAAAAATATATATTATCCATGCATAATGTGATACTGAAATTAACCAGAGATGCTTTTGATGAAAATGCAGCCTTTGCAGTTCTTCATCCCCCTGATTGCTGGAAAACTCAATTCAGGCATTCCAATTTTTATAGAGAGAGCTTTGGAAAGAAAGCAGTTAGGATCTCAAGACTTCCCTGTGCCTGAAAGTATTTTTTTCCTTAAGAAAAACTGAGCTTGTTTGCTTTTTAAAAAATGTATTTATTTGTTTTAATTAGTTATACATGACAGGAGAGACTTTCAAAGAAGAATTAACACCAATATTCCTCAAAGTATTCCATGAAATAGAAAAAGGAGGGAACCCTTCCAAACTCGTTCTATGAGGCTAATATCACCCTGATACCAAAACCAGACAAAGACACATCAAGGAAAGAAAACTTCAGGCCAATATCCCTGATGAACATAGATGCAAAAATTCTCAATAAAATTCTGGCAAATTGCATACAAAAACATATTAAAAAGATAGTGCACCATGATCAAGTGGGATTTATCCCAGGGATATGAGGTTGATTCAACATACAGAAATCAGTAAACATAATTCATCATATTAATAGATTTAAAACAAGAATCATATGATTATCTCAATAGATGCAGAAAAAAAGCATTTGACAAAATACAGCACACCTTCATGTTCAAAACACTAGATAAACGAGGGATAGTAGGAACATAGCTCAACTTTATAAAAGCTGTATGTGCTAAGACCAGCATCATTCTAAATGGAGAAAAATTGAAAGCATTTCCACTAAAAACTGGAACAAGACAAGGATGTTCTCTTTCACCACTTCTATTGAACATCATCCTTGAAACTCTAGCCAGAGCAATTAGACAAAAGAAAGAAAGTAAAGGGATACAAATAGGTAAAAGAGAACTCAAAATATCACTATTTGCTTATGACATGATTCTATATTTAGAGGATCCAAAAAATTCCACCAGAAAACTTCTAGAACTAGCAAATGAATTCAGTAAAGTTGCAGGATATAAAATGAACACCCATAAATCAAATGCATTCCTATACATCAGTGATGAATCCACTGAAAGAGAAATTAGGAAAACTACTCCATTCACAATAGCCTCAAAAAAAAAAAAACCTGGGAATCAATCTAACAAAGAGATGAAAGTCCTCTACAATGAAAACTACAGAACACTAAAGAAAGAAACTGAAGAAAACCTCAGAAGATGGAAAGATCTCCCATGCTCCTGGATAGGCAGAATGAAAATTATCAAAATGGCCATACTACCAAAAGCATTAAACAGATTTAATGCAATTCCTATTAAAATCCCAAAGACATTCTTCATAGAAGTAGAAAAGGCAATCCTGAAATTTATTTGGAAAACAAAGAGACCCAGAATAGCTAAAGCAATCCTTAGCAAGAAAAGTGAAGCAGGAGGCATCACAATACCAGACCTTAAACTATACTACAGAGCTAGAGTAGCAAAAATGACATGGTATTGGCACCAAAATAGACTTGTAAACCAATGATACAGAATAGAGGACACAGAACTTGTTTTATTGAAGAAAAACTAAAGATTTTAATAGACCAAGCAATGAACAACATTTAGAACCTACCATAAGCCAACTTGGGCATAGCCACATCCTGTGTCAGGAGAGAAAATAGGTAATTCATGTCCATGGGGGGTCTGCAGCCCCCACTCCTTATACCCCTGATAACCCCTTCCTTACTTACAGTCCCCACACCTACCTTCATTATACCAAATCACTGGGCACCCAATAAATTTCCAAATTCTCTAAAAGCCTCCTTGCAGCAGACTCAGGGAAGATTTTCCTTCTTCACAAATGGATTGTGAGGACTAATGGAGTAATGTCTCATAGAATACCTTAAATACATAAGAAAAAGATGCTTCAGAATACTATGTGATACAATAGCTAAGCTGTGGAACCAACCTAAATGCCCTTCAACAGATGAATGGATAAAGAAAATGTGGTATGTATACACAATGGAATATTACTCAGCCATAAAGAAGAATGAAATTATGGCATTAGCCAGTAAATGAATGGAACCGGAGACTATCATGCTAAGTGAAATAAGCCAATCCCCAAAAAACCAAAGGCCAAATGTTCTCTCTGATATGTGGATGCTAACACAATAGAGGATGGGAGTGGGAAGAATAGAAGTACTTTGGATTAGACAAAGGAATGAAGGGAAGGGAAATGGCTGGAAATAGGAAAGACAGTAGAATGAATCAAACATAACTTCCCTATGTTCATATATGAACACGTCACCAGTGTAACTCCACATCCTGTACCACCACAGGAAGGGAAATTATAATTCATATATCTATAATATGCCAAAATACATTCTAGTGTCATGTATAACTAAAAAGAACAAATAAAAACTTTTTTTTAAAGAGGGAATAATGCATGACACAGGTGGGATTCTAGTTAGACTCTGGAATGGGTAGGTCTGAATTTGAATTCCCATCAAACCTACATGGCTACTTCTGAGTCAGGTGACCTTGGTTAATTGCTGAAACCCTTTGGACTCATATTTTCATCTGTCAAAGGAGGATTAATGATACCTGCCTTCTAGAATGTCAGGAAAATACCTGGCATACAGTAGTCACTCTGCACTCCCCCTCCCTGATTAACCTTTCCGTTTTATGGAGACTAATGATATAAGCGTCGTGTAAATTTTTCTGGCCCCCTTGCTCCTATTTCCCTGTCTTTTGCCATTTCAATGTGTGTTAGTGAAGCCAAGCTGGAACAGTGAGAAAACTTTGAAATGGAATAAAAGTCACCAAAATCAACATTGCTCTTTGTCATTTTCTGCACTGGTATAAGGGCTTGATGCAGAAGATAGACGTTAATATTTGGAATACTGGGGGATTTAGATGGGCTAGATAACTGTCATTGGCTCTTCATTGTGGAAAATATAATGTTGGTGGTATTGTCCATCATTCTCTATCAGACTGTATTAATACCCATAGCATTACACCCTCCATTGAACATAAAGAAAGCAGGTGATGAAAGACCAAATTTTGCTCACAGATACACACTCGGTGACTTTAATTTACAGATCGTGAGTGCATACATCAGAGGAGAGAGTCTGCTTCATAACCAATGTTCATTCTGTCCCAATGTGTCACAGTGTAACACTCCTGTAAAGCCTATTTAACCTAGCCAATTGAGACCTAAAGCATTTCTTTTATTCTGTTATTTCTCATTTAGAGTACTCTTTCATCCACCTCACAAAGCTCTTTCCCTGCCATGGCTCACCGTCTTGTCTTAGGATCTTTCTGTTCAGTATTTCAACTTGATGAAAAGGTCAAACCAGAAAGTTAGAATAACTCAATCAAAAGGGCTTTTCCTTTTTCTAGATTCCATCAGAGACCAGGCTCAAGCTCCTTCTAAATCACCACCACTTTTTTCTCTTCTGTGTCTGCTGGCTACTCACTGGATATCACCAGTGCCTTTGGCCTGCTGACAATTTTCTCTAGCACCATTTACTTGATAAAATCATCTGTTTGGGCCTATTAGATGTCACTGAAGTCTAACTGAGCAGAAGAGATCAAGATAGCAAGTCCAGCTGCCAGATAAGGCGTGGCAGTTGCTACTGTCAAGTGGAGACAAATACTTGCACAAATGGGAGGTGGGCAGAAGGAAGACTTAGGAGCAAAAGTCAGTGACAGGCTTCCACCATTCCATGGACCTGTCAGTCAAGTCACGTGCACAAGCCATTCAGCTCAGGCCTTACAGGGAGAAAGGACAGCTCTGACGTCATCATGATGGTTTGGATGGAACATACCCACAGAATTCCTGTGCTAGAATTCATAATGTTGAGAAGTTTGTTCATCTCCATTAATGTTATCAAGTCATTGAGGGCCATTTTAGCCTCAGAGAGATAGAGATAAACACCTTTTATTTTGATTAAATGGGAGATTCTTTTTTTTAATATTTATTTTCTAGTTTTCAGCAGACACAGCACCTTTTTTTTGTATGTGGTGCTGAGGATCGAACCCCGGGCCACACGCATGCCAGGCGAGCGCGCTACCACTTGAGCACATCCCCAGCCCCAAAAGGGAGATTCTTGTAGCCTGAATAATTATAGTTTCACATTCTTCTGCATTTTTATTTTACCATTCTTCCTACTTTGCCTTCTCTTTACTAGCTTAGGTTCCATGAGGATTTCCTATTGTGGATAACAGTGAGGACTCTGGAGTCAGATGCTCTGGATTCAAATCCTGACCTTTCAGCTCATCAGCTGTGTGGGCCTTGGGTGAGACATTTAAACGCTTAGACCTCGGTTTACTGATCCTCACTAATGAGAATAAGACTAGTCCCCGCTCAATTGGCTTGTTAAAATTCAGTGAATTAATCCTCAAAAAGACTTTATGATCAGTCACAGAGTAATTAAACAATACTCATTAAGTATTGTTTAATTAATATTTCCTGTGTGTTCTGCTAGTAAAAGTGACTATTAGGGGGCTGAGCTTGTGGCTCAGTGATAGAGCGCTCACCTGGCACGTTCAACAACCTGGGTTCAATTCTCAGCACCACAAAAAATAAATAAAATAAAGGTATTGTATCCAACTACAACTAAAAAATAAATATTTAATTTTTAAAAAGTGACTATGAGGTTTGCTCTCCATAGTGCCCCACACTTTGCTCTAGGCCAGCAACATTCAGAGCCTAGGAAATCAGTAAACAGCCAGCAAAGGTAAACATTGAAGGGATGAGAGGTGGGAGGGAAAGGGAGTGAGAAGGGAAATTGCATGGAAATGGAAGGCGATCCTCAGGGTTATACAAAATGTCATATAAGAGGAAAGGAGGGGTAAGAGAAGAGAATACAAATGGAAGAAATGATTTACAGTAGAAGGGGTAGAGAGAGAAAAGGGGAGGGGAGGGGAGGGGAGGGGAGGGGGGATAGTAGACAATAGGACAGACAGCAGAATACATCAGACACTAGAAAGGCAATATGTCAATCAATGGAAGGGTAACTGATGTGATTCAGCAATTTGTATACGGGGTAAAAGCGGGAGTTCATAATCCACTTGAATCAAACCGTGTAATATGATGTATTAAGAACTATGTAATGTTATGAACGACCAATAAAAAAAAAAAAAAAAAAAAGGTAAACATTGATGAGCTATGATCCTGCCCTGGCAGTCACTCACTCATTCATTTAAGTCAATACTTATTGAGCACCTACAATGTTTTAAGCCAATTTTAAGAAATAGGAATAAATTAGTGAACCAAGTAGATGAAATTCTTTTTCTGAAACTTGCTTTCTAACAAGGAGAGGCAGACAAGAAATATTTTTTTTATTTTTTATTCTAATTTGTTACATATGACAGCAGAATGCGTTACAATTCATATTACACATAGAGAGCACAATCTTTCATATCTCTGGTTGTACACAAAGTAGAGTCACACCATTAAGACATAAATTTCAATAAAATAAAACATCGGAGAGTGAACCATGCTCTGCAGAGAATTTAAACCAGGTAATATGCTAGACAGTGACCAAGTAACTGCCCAAGGTTATGTTCAGGGAAAGCCTCTGAGGACCTGAAATTCAGCTGAAATGTGGAGAAATTAGCCTGGCAACAAGAGAGGGGGAATTCCAAGCACAGGGAAGAGCAAGTACAAAGATCCTAGGACCAGGAAGAAGGCGAGTTTGAGTGGGGCTGGAAGTGAGGGGGAGGGAGAGCGGTAGGAAGTACAGCTGGAGACAGACAAGGGCCAGATGCTGTAGGCTGTGTCCCCTGGGAAAGGAGTCTGGATTTTACCCGTGCTGGGAGCCATTAGAAGTCTGTGGACAGGGAGTGATCATCTGATCTAAGTTTACAGAGGCACTCCCCAGCTGTCTAGCCCCTGTCTGTGCTGGCGCTAAGCAAGCAAGCCCCATATGCTGATGTATTTACTGTCGTTAGAAGCAGGCAGTCCCACACAGCCACACACAAAGAAGTGATCAAAAATCCAAGAAGCACTCACATGCTAATGTGAAACCTACCGTTCTTCCACTATCCGTGCTTTTTTATAAAATTGTTTTTTTAGTTGTAGATGAATACAATACCCTTTATTTTGTTTATTTTTATGTGGTGCTGAGAATTGAACCCAGTGCTTCAAATGTGTGAGGCAAGCACTCTACCTCAGAGCCACAACCCCAGCCCCTATTCATGCTTTTTTAAACTATATATATTATTTACTTGTAGGTGGACACAATACCTTCATTTCATTTTTATGTAGTACTGAGGATCGAACCCAGTGTCTGACATGTGCTAGATGAGCATTCTACCCCTGAGCCACAATCCCAGCCCCTATTCATGCTTTTAAGAGCTGACAGGGTATAAGCAGTGATAGAAGCAAGAGGTGATCATCTACCCAGAGAATTAGAGACCAAGCACAACAGTATCAAGACTGATGAACAGGAAGGGGGTGTCCACATTCGGAACTCAGTCTTTCATGAGTTCACTGTGTTCCTAGTTCATCCTGCTATTACAAGATGAGTTAGTGGATTTACCCTGCTGAGTGTAATGAGACAGGCTAATCTTTGGAATGTACAACAAACTGAATTCTGGCTCTGATAGTTGGTTAGTCAGCATAGAGTCCCTGTCAGGAGCCATGTCTTCTGGGATGTTAATTTACCTTTAACAACAAACAAAAATTGCACCCCATCTGGTATTTGGGTTCTGAAAATGTGTTGAGAGATAGTTCCATAGCCCAGTGATAATCAGCATCTTTCCTAATATTTCTTAGGGATGAAGATTTCTGTTCAATTAAGAAACATTAAGCATGTGCACCATGGACACTAAGTTGGTAATCAGAAACCCTAGGCTCTGGCCCTAGCTCTGCCACCAACAGGTTGTGTTTAAAGTTTGGCAAAGCACCTCAGCTCTGCAGCTTGTTCTGCTGGTCTCTAAAGGAAAGAACTTGGATGACTTTCTCTTGGATCTTTATCAGCTCTCATATTTGATTATCCAAATACCCTGATTTCCTCATGGCCCACATTCATGGATAGCAGAGCTAAAGGCAGAGACATCTGATCTACCCCAGAGCTGATTGGACCACACAGGGATCACACCTATGCTTTTAATTTCTGTAGTACCGTTTCATTATCAATTGAACCAGCCCTCTCTGCAATGAGGAGTTGTACAGCTTAAGGGGATTTCTCTTCCTCACTAAACTATATGTTCCTTTTTTATTCCCCAGTGCTGGGGATTGAACCCAGAGCCTTGCTCATGCTAGGCAAACACTCTATCACTGAGCTACATCCCCAGTCCCTAATATACCCTTCAAGAATGCTACAGTCACTAAATTTTACTATGTACCTTTTATCATTTAATACTCATAATCCCGTGAAGTAAGTACTAACATTATCCCCAATTTAATGCAGGAAATCAAATCTTGGAGTTAGTAAGTAATTTGGCTAAGGACACACAGATAGAAAGTACCAAATTTAAATTCAGGCTGACTAGGAAGCCCTTACAGGAATTTAACTACCATACTCTGTAATGGGTATCACAGTATTGAACAGACATTATTTAATACTAAATAAGTGGTTCTTGAATGAATGAACATTTAATGCCAACTTGCCATCAATATTTACCCACGTTGCTTTGGGGAAGTAATACACCTTTGCTAACCAAAAATCTTATCCGCTCTGCTTGGATGTGATACAGAATAGCTTCTATCTCCAGCCTCAATAATCGGAGCTTAACCTATTTTAGGACTTAAGTATTTAACCTACATAAATAGTCCTTGTCATTCTGCAATTAGTCATCTTTATAGTTCTCAACTGAAGGATGGGAGTGGGGAAGACACATGGGAATCACCAGAGGAGCTGTTTACAAGCTACAGACGTTCCCCACCTGTTTTTCTAATGGATTCCAGTCCTATCTGGGTAGGGGAGGATCTATAGTTGGCACAAGTTCTCAGATGTTTCCACAATACACATCTCCCTTAAGAGGAATCACTGCTTTAGTATAAATCAATTATTTTTATTTATACAAAGCCTGATCTCTTAGAATCTAAATTAAGTGGCGAGGCTCCATGTGACCAACTTGAACATAAAGACACCCAGAATTCCAACTGCACTGTTTATAAAATAATTGTCCTCTCTGTTTTCCAGATGGGTTATGTCTGAACCTCAATGACATATTTAGTGTTTCTTTGTAACTTTTTGGACTCCAACTTGCAGGAAACAGTATATAGTCTGCATTCAAATTTTATTAAAGTCCAATAAGTATTACAGGACAGCACTGTCCTGCAGAACAGTGAGGAAAAGTTTCTTTATTTGTTCTGTCTGCTGTTGGGGGGTTTAGACACAAGTAGATCTTAAGCAAATGATATTTCTAGTGAGACTGAGTTGTATTTCATTTTAATTAATTTAATTTTAAATAAATTTTAATAGTCACACATGGCTACTGCCTGCCGTATCAGGAAGTGCAGGTACACAGAATTATTCCTTAATGTTCTTTAACCAAAATAATACAGCACTAGGATCTATTCCATTTTTTTAAAAAATCACTTTCCATGAGGTCCAAAAACAAAAACAACAACAATTCTGTAAAAGCCCAAAAGAAATTCTAGCACACTTACATTGCCTCCAGGGAGTGAATTCTTAAAGCAAAAGAAGACTCTGACCCAGGAGGACATGAAAGCAGGTAGGCAGGGAAGAGACACTCCCAAGGGAGCTCCTTGGCAAATTCCTGTGAGACACACAACAGAGCAAGACGGACAAATTCCTGTGAGACACACAACAGAGCAAGACGGACAAATTCCTGTGAGACACACAACAGAGCAAGACGGACAAATTCCTGTGAGACACACAACAGAGCAAGACGGACAAGGACAGAGAAATTCCCCCTCAGAGGAAAATCTAAATGTGTTTTTTAGCCACCTGTCACCCCAGAGGGAGGACGATGGCAGTGTTAAATTGGCGAGATGGTAAAACAGGGAACTTAACTAACCTACAAGGCCAGGTGAGCTGTTTAAAGTGCATTTCAGCTGACAGAATATTCCCGAAATCCAGAGGGTGGCTGACTCTGCCTATAGGACAGGAAAGAAAACTGAATTTTTTTCATTTTATGAAACTAACACTTTCATTAAAAATACCATTTCCCCAAAGCAGGATCATGCCAAATTTCCATGTAAAGGAAATGTACTGGAAAGCACAAAGTGACCCAGGATTCCAGGATGGAGGGGCATGGGGTAACAGAAGTGCAGGAAACAGGCTTCTTTGCAAAAACATGTACTTTTAAAAAAAAAAATCCATTCCATACAAAAGAGGTAGCAAGTAAAGAGGCGAGGATGGATAGGGACATAAACTAAGGAAGAAATTGATTAATGGACCCAGAGAAGAGCGCAGGGTTGAATTCTGAGCTAGGACAATGTTTCTCAAATTCAATTTCAAGGACATACTCTTGGGGAATTTGAAGGTTCCATAAGAATTTTTTGTGTTTTCACTTTACCCCATTATAAAAATAAAATTTTGTCTTTTTTTTTCAGTGAGAATTCTCAATTTGAAAGTCATGTTCAAAGAATAAAATTTTAACTTTCTGAAGTAGAGCTTCTCAAACATAAGTCAAAAAAAAATGTCTTAGAGTACTCTAAAGGTGTCCACAGTTTATTCACATTGGAAGATTAGCAACCGAGGTGGAGGTAGGCCACACAGTGCCATTTGAGTTTTATTCTAATAGAGGAGTCAAAGCGGGCCCCTAACTTTGCCCTCAGCCCACTTAGGAAGAGATTAAAGCTCTCCAAACTGAAAGGGCAGGTTGCGCATATTATTCATATTATACAGGTTGAGCATCTTTAATTTGCAGACCTAAAACCCAAAATGTTCCAAAATCTGACACTTTTTAAGTGCTAACATGTTGCCACACATGGAAAATTCCACACCTGACCTCATGTGGAGTTACAACCCATACTGACAAACTAAAAATACTGTATAAAATCATCTCTGGGTTATAGGAAACATAAATGTATTTCATGTTCAGACTTGGATTCCATCCCCAAGATAGCTCATTTATAAAATTAATGCAAACATATGTAATATCCAAAGAAAAGTCTGAAATCCAAAACCCTTCTGGTCCCAAGCATTCATGATAAGAGATATTTAACCTGGGTTGCCTAAAGCATATCACTGCTTTAAAAAAATGTTGTTCTTCTCTAGACTATGGGAAGCAATGATTAACTCAAGTTTCATGTTCTCTCTGACTAATTTAAGAATGAAGCAAGGAGAGTATTTTACACCATCTCAAAACACAGTGATAGTGACAGGCTATGTCACTTGTCCTCTCTAGAGAGTTTTTGTATCCTAATCTATAAAATGAGGCAAGTTGACTGGACAATTAGTTACCAAGGTCATGTCATCCAACTCTAGGTCTCTCTGATTCTAACAGTGAATCAGAGTACCATCTTTATTTCTTCCCTGAAGACCTCTAACTGAAAATCATTTTCACTGGGACTTTATTTCCTGTCTGTTCTTTTCATTGCTACCCTCCACCACTGAGCACTGTATGAATTTTTTGAAGGAAAAATCTGTCAACACTCAGCATCCCACCTATTATCCACTACCACCTAGGAAGTGGGAAATTAAACTACAGAACTCAAACTTCCAGGCCTTAGTGCAAACCACCCAGATATAAAAGAAATACTTATTCAGAGGGATGTTTGGTGGTTTTTCTAAAATTTCAAATAAATGAGACAGCTATTCACTCAAGTTTGAGTAAATCAATAAAAATGTAACAACCGTCTCTTTTTTGATGTTTTAAATACTATAAATAATGTTCCTTAATGAATGAAACTTCAATCTGTTGATTGAGCCACTACAGAAAGAGTGATTCTTACATTTAGTGAGTCCTCAGAATAAAGTTCTCTAATTCAAGAAGTGATGGTAGAAGGCCTGTCTGTGGGCTCATAGCAAAGAAGAAATATGCTGTTTGTATATGTACATAGAACCAGCAAGACTCATCTAACTTTGGTAAAAGTAATCCTATTCCATTTCCTAAGAAATCCTCTCATTGCCTCAGCCTTCATTGGAATATGATACCTCAGGTATCAGGAGTGCACTAGAAGGGGTATGTCTTGAGATCTAACTACATAGCTAAGACAGAAGCTTCCTCGGTGACCTGCAGTCCACATTCTGCATAAAGCCTATCTTCTATTCAACTCTTTCTCTCCATTCTAGGGACATGAATGAAGACAGTGCATCCTTTTGGGGGGCCCATTCTTCTAAATGTGCAACAGAGAATTTTAAAAGAAAGAATGGAAAATGGAATGAGACCAAACAATGATACTGATTCATTGAAGTCTAATATGTGTTGCATGCTGTGTGTGTGTGTGTGTGTGTGTGTGTGTGTGTGTGTTGGGGTACTTCATATTGCTGTCCCTAATCTATCATTAGTCTCCTTTCCCACATGGGTCTTTCTGTGTGTAGATCTTTCATTTTATCTCTTCTTTGCCTCTTCCGTGAAACTCACTGCCTGTTGGCCCTCTCTCTACCTCTCTTCTCTCAACTGCCTCTTTTTACTAGCTATAATATAGAATTGGAAGGAGCTTCAACATAATTTTTGCAATAATTAACTCAAGTTTCATGTTCTCTCTAATTCAAGAAGGAAGTGAGGAGGGTATTTTATACCATCTCAAAAGAATTAGACTTTGTTAATGAGATCCTCATCCCTCCACCCCCATGATATCATTAGATCACAAGGAAAAGAGTTTCACCATCCCTGAGAAAGCAAGAGGACAGTTAAGGACTGCAGGCAAGGCTTCGTCCATCATTCTGCATATCTGAAGGGAGCTACTCCCTGTCCTGCCCTTCCCAACCTCATCCTCCCTTTCTCTCCTCCTCCCTTTCTCTCCTCCTCCCTTCCCTCACTATGAACATTCCATCTCTCCTGGAGTGCACTCTTACAAAGAATTGGAATTATTTCCTTAGCTGTTTCCAACTAACAATAACCATTAGTCTGCTCTGATCAAACTACACAAACACTTACGTGCGCACACACACACACCATATACTCATTTCTACTCCTTAAAAAGTCAGTCAATTTAATGAGTTGAGAACAGGACACCAAAATACTCTCAAGGCATCCAAGCACCTGTGATGGCAGAACCTATTCTTTCAGCCCTTTCCTCCAGGGGCTACCCATTGAAACCTAGGGATATAACTGACCTGGCTAGAGAGAGGATTAGCACCCAGAGCAGGACTTGGAAGTGACTGTCATTGAATTCTTAACTCAGAGTCATCCTGTGCAGGATAATGGCGCCACAGCCATCTTCACTGCACCCAGGGTTCTAGCCGTCCATATGTGGTCCTGCAGGCTGATGAGCTCATTGACTCTCCAGGAGATGTGGCACTGCCTGTCCCATCAATGAAAAAAGCATAGCTGCCTCTATCTCTTGTCAAAATAATGACCTTCTTCATTTGATGTGGAACCAAATGCAAAATGATAATGCAAGATAATAACTCCAAACCAAGATAATGACTTATTTGAAATAATTCCCTTTGAAATCATCTTGTATTTCCTATCCTAGCTATAATTTGGCTAATTGCTTAATAATTTTGTTTAAATGTCACCATTTCTGCAAACATCAATTCATTAGACCTACTTTTTCTGGTTGAAATCCCTTTGCTTTCCTCGGTATCCTCTGTCTCTTTCTCCCATTTGCGCTTTTGCCTGAACAACACCCTAATGACATAAATAGCATCCCTTCAAAAAAGTGTTGAGCAGATCAAGGTGTTTCTCTGTGTTCCAGATACTGAGAAATGTGATCTATGTCCTTGAAACAGTACCTGTGATTGAAAGATCTAAGACTGTGTCTTTAAAAGCCAGCTTTCCTGCCAAATGAAACTGTGATCACTGGCAGCCCTAACGCCTTCCCATTGTGTGGGGCATACTGCATTTTATATAGTGAGAGGCTGCATGAGAGAGCAAAACCCAAACCCAGACTTGATGAACCTGCAGCCCAACTGGCAGCTTCTCAGCTGGGGAACTCAACTCAGGAGTTCACATGTAAGAAAATGATCCTGGTTAAAACCCTGCTCAAAGCAGAGGTCTTCTCAGAGTATGACAGTGTCACCACAGATGTGCATACACTCACACGTACTCTGCTTTGTGGAAGAATGCACTTTCATTGCCATGTCTATTTCAGGGAGCCAGGGATCGAACATACACTCCCTGCAGAGGGACTCCCTGCAGAGAGAGCCTGTGCTCCAAAGGGAGTTTGAGTTACTAACCAAACTCTGACATGTTCTTCACAATTTTTCCCTTCTATCGTCTACTAGCTGAAAACTTCCGATGTTGCCTTTCACTTTTCATTCGAAATGATACTTCTGGTACCCAACTTAAAATAATCAAGTTGCTTCATGTAAATTTAGTCATGTCCTGAAAAAAGCCAACATGGTTGTTCATGCCTTTGACAAGAAACATGGAGGAGAGGCCTAGATCCTCTACCCTGGAAACTTCCTCAGGCCAGTGAAACATAAGAAGCAACCTAGGTAACAACAAAAAGAGATCAGCAAGAAGAGGACCAAATGGGAAGTAGGAAATGAGAAACTATAAAATCAGATTAGAATTATTAGGGAGGAAGGAATTGGGTGTCCATGGAGCCAAATAAGAAGACAGCTAATTACTTTGAGATTTATGCAATATCACATGTTTTTAAATAAGGTTCTTCTGCATATGCAAATGCACCACAAGGAGGTAGAGAGAGCAGCAGTTGTGTTGAGGGAAAGTGAGGAACTAGGCACTGATATTGCACAGAGTATGGTCATCAAAGGCACACTTACATCTAGGTCATCCATGGGGAATTTCACTTGCAGGTTTCTTTTAGGCTAAGATGTCATACCCCCACCAAATGTCCTCCCTCCCTCCCTTCCTTGCTTTCTTTCTCAGTACTAGAGATTGAACCCAGGAGTGCTCTACCACTGAGCTACATCCCAGCCCTTTTTATTTTTTATTTTTGAACAGGATCTCACTAAGTTGATGAGGCCAGCCTCAAACTTGTGATCCTCCTGCCTTAACCTCCTAAGTACCATTCTTTATTGTTGGGCCATAATATGCTGCCAAATGAGGTCAAAACTAATTAAGTGGTTTTGGGGAAAAGTGGAAGAAAGAAAGCTGTCCTCCTTTGTAGCTTGACAAACCAGTGGGTACCCACAACCCCTCCTGCTCTTGCACTGGCACCTTTCAGCAATTCTGAGAGACACCAAATGGAAGCAATTGAGAAGATGCGAGATGACATCCATCCAGAGAGCAATACCTGAGGATGTGTGCATGGCCTTGAATTGCACAATGTGAACCAGGCTTTAAGAGTTCTAATTGATCTGTGTGTGTACCATTGATTTTTACTTATCTTTCTTCAAAAGCTACCCTGAATTGCTTTGGGATAATCCAGAATTTGAAATGATGCCTTCAAAGAATTACAGTGACACATGGAGCGCATGCGCAACCCATGCATTTCTTACTTTGTCGTTTCCTTCTGAATCATTTTTCTTACTGAATAGTTAAAAGTCTCTCTGAGTTCTTGGGTTTCTATACATCTTTATTCCTTCTAGTCTGAAGGGTATTGCTTGAGGAAAACAAAGATTAAAAAAAAAATCATGGAATTTGCAGGGAAATGGATAGCACTAGAGCAGATTATGCTAAGTGAAGCTAGCCAATCCCTAAAAAACAAATGCCAAACAAATGTCTTCTTTGATATAATGAGAGCAACTAAGAACAGAGCAGGGAGGAAGAGCAGGAGGAAAAGATTAACATTAAACAGGGATGAGAGGTGGGAGGGAAAGGGAGAGAGAAGGGAAATTGCATGGAAATGGAAGGAGACCCTCATTGTTATACAAAATTACATATAAGAGGTTGTGAGGGGAATGGGAAAATAAACAAGGAGAGAAATGAATTACAGTAGATGGGGTAGAGAGAGAAGATGGGAGGGGAGGGAGGATAGTAGAGGATAGGAAAGGTAGCAGAATATAACAGACACTAATATGGCATTATGTAAAAATGTGGATGTGTAACCGATGTGATTCTGCAATTTGTATTTGGGGTAAAAATGGGAGTTCATAACCCACTTGAATCTAATGTGTGAAATATGATATGTCAAGAGCTTTGTAATGTTTTGAACAACCAATAAAAAAAATAACAAGGATATAACTCTACTGCGGGATAATGCTGAGTATTGAGTAGGATTGTTCCACATATTTGCATGTATTAATTTATACCATCCTCACCGCAACCATATGAGGTAAGTGCTACTATTAGACCTATTTTACAGGTAAGGAAACAGAGGCACACAAAGATAAGACATTGGCCTAGGATCCTGCAGCTAGTAGGTGGCAGAACCCAGGTCTGAACGCAGCCAGTCTGGCTCCGAAAAGGGGCTCTTTGTCACTGTGAATCAATCACATGCTGAATGGGATGGCTAGAAAATGACATTGTTATTTTTAATCTTTGAAAATAAAGTGTGAGCTCTCATTTATCTTTAACCCTTCTGTTTTTCCCTCCGACACTCTCAGATGATGGAAATGCTTAAGGCAAACTAAGGTAGTGTGAGACCACACCATGTAAGTGTGAGCATGGCTCCTTGTGGGTTCAGCTGTGTTTTGTGCGCTTCCGCCTTGCGTTCCCGCATGTCTTCTCTGCTCTTCTCCGACTCCCGCTTTCCGCAGTTGGCGCTTGGGCCGCATGAACCTTCACTTTTAAGCTGTAGATCCTATGGCTTTGCTCCTGGTTTTCTATTTGTGCTTCTCTCACCCACACAATCCCCAACACAGGGGTACGAGCCAGAGCACGTGCAGCTGTAAGCCTGGCAGCTCCGCGGGAAGGAGTTGGGGAGTCCTGGGGGATGCATTTGGTGATTGTTCTCTGACAATGCACCCTCAGATTGTCAGCTCTTAGCATTCCAGGCACGCGCCCCTGCTCTCACCGCAGCGCACACTCCAACGTGGGGAACCACGAGTGTGGGCTTCTCCTCGGGGGGCCAGGGTGGGCTCCACCGCCTAGCTAGTGTTCTCTGCCGCTGCGGTCCTAAACGGATTACTGCTCTGTCATTCTCCATAGAATTGGATGCTATGAATATAAACACCATTGTGCTAAGGGACAGGGTTAAAATGAGCCATGAAGAGAAGTGGTAATCTTCTCATTTATTATTTTCTCTCTGTACATATGTATGTGATGGAAATACAAACATATATGGGGAAAAAAACAGTATTATGAAGAAGAGAGGATAATAATGGGCCTTAGGCCAGGTATGGACTATTTTGACCTTTCACTGTATACACACAGGCACATACACACGCACGCACACACACACACACACACACACACACACACAATTTCTTTTTGGTATTCCTGGATTCTACACAAACTATTTCCACTACGAGCGAATTTAATATGTGATAAACTAGATCTATGGAACAAAAAAGTTCAGGAAAAGATATTTGTGCCTAGGGCATACCTGCATTTAAAATGCCATCCTGTCTCACTACAGCCTTCTTCCACCTGGCTGTGATTTGAGGGTTGGAACTGACTTGTGTTCTCACTCTCACTGAGGTTTTGAATGTGTGTTGAATGGGAATTAGGAGGAAATGTTCCAAGTTAACTGTCAGAGATGACAAAAATTTAAAATTGAAGGGACTCTCATGAGATGTAACTGAGCCCTGTCCAAGCCTTATTGTATTAAGATCCCAAACGGCTGTTCAGAGATGCATGGAATTCTGGAGCCCCAAAGTCCTTATGCTTGGATCCTTCACTCCAAATCCCATAATTTATGGAAGAAAACTAAGATCTCAAGAGAGAAAGTAACTTGTCTGGATTAAAACTCAATCCTCTTCTTTGTATCAAAGCAATTTACTGGAGTTGTATCCCAGCTTCTTTCTCTCTGAAATAGAACCCTTCACATACCATCAGGAGAGCTTTTTATAAATGAAAGAAAGGGAAGTAGTCTACATCCCAAGAAAGGATCCCAGGTCCCATTCACTGGGTCTACCAGGGTGAGCTGGAGAAAGTCAGTGTGCCTCTCTGGACTATGGTTTTCTCCTTTGTAAAATGAGTTTCAGAACAGTCAACTTCAAAAGGTACATCCTGCCACATTTGCTTGCTAACCTTGAGCTGTTTTTCTTGCATTTTCCTCCCACCAGTATTCATTTTCTTCTGTAAGATTATGGAAAAAGTTCTAGTCAGTCTGTGCAAACAGAGACAGCCTACAGAAGCAAGAACACTATGAGTCTGCGTTACTATCTGAAGAAGAGCAAGGGCAGGAAGGAGAAGATGCAAATGAGAAGCAAGTGGCCTGTCCCCTTTACATGAGCCCATCAAACTCAGTAGAGGTGGCAAACTCCAGGTTTTGTCATCTCAAATATGTGGTTTTTTGCAGTTTGGTGGTATCTGGATGGGATCTGCTTCTCTCCTCCTCAAGAGCCCACTCATTAGAGTTCTGAAATTTAAGGTGATTCAGTAGGTGAATATGGGTACATTTTCTCTTTTTCAGTGTATTGCTAACCAAATTAACAAGGCCAGGGAAGTCTCCAAAGCAGTTAGAGACTAACTTGAAATAAGGCAAGAATAGAAACAATAAGGCAAGAATAGAAACCCACACATGCAAGCTTTCAGCAACATTTTGAGATCAACCCCCTTTTTTACATAAAATTATGGAAACACCAATATTAAACAAATATACAATGTCATTTTAGCAGAGCTTTTTCCCCCATGACATGCATGACATCTTTGTGATACATCTTCTTTATAGGGCAAAGAATCATCACTGGATTTAATATTTTGGCCCATTTGAGTTTTCCATATATCCTTTGGCTTAAAATGCAACTTTTTCCAAAATACCACACACACACACACACACACACACACACACACACACACACACCTAGTATGCAACAGGATATTGGATCTGACACTGATTCAAAGTTGAGTGGGAGAAGCAGGACAGGATGTGACAGGATGAGGAACATCACAGAGGTGGATAATTTCGTGTGTGCTTTTCAGGTTCTGCTGGACAAAATTTAGCACTGCAAAGAGCCATTATCTCTGAGTGTATTACCAGGATAGAATTTCAGTTCCAGAATTTTGTCATAAAAGGGGCTTAGAAGTGGCAAATCTAACAGGGAAATACTATGCAAGGGCATGACACTTGACTTAAAATTGAGAAATGCCAATCCACCATGGCATCTGGAGGGATCAGCTATTGGAAATTATGGAAAGGGACTGTGGACCCCTTGTTGGCAACTGTCATTGTTTTGGTGTTACTAGTCCTTCTCCCATGACAGCTGTACCACTGTTTGGGGAAGAAAATGGCATCCATGGGCCACCATGCAAGACCAATCAGTTGGCCCACTGAGGATGCTGAGCAGGCAGGTCAAGGCAAGAGCACCTCACCTTACTTCTCCCTGTGGCAGAGAGCTCCCTGATCAAATCAACGAGCTGGGAGTGGTGGATGGTTTTTTCAGGCTTCCTGGTGGGCCCTGGTCCCTTAAGGCCTAAGATAACTGTTGGCCTGCTGAGACCTCTAGTGACCAACTTGGAAACTGCAGGTGTCTAAGGACGAAAGGAAGCAGTCCTATGGGAACCAGCCTCTAAACCACAGCCAGGCACCTCCATGGTCTGTGGAGACCTGAAATTCTTTCTAGATCAAAGAATGCAAGCACTGAGGCCTGAAACCCCTGAAATATCAGCCATTGGCTTGATGACCTGTTGCCATACGAATATACCCAGCTGTCATTTCAGAGATGATTTCTTCCTGGTTAGCAATGATGATGAGGATTCAGCCTTTTGTATCTGTGATTTTCCAGCTTAGTACTGGCATCTTCTGGAAGCTCTAGATTTGGACAATCCATCATGTATTTTCCCTAGAGGAGACTTGAAGCCAGACCGAGTGCCCAAGGATTAGAAGAGCCAGCAACAGATTCTGGTCATCAACAGAGGCTCACACCCATCCCATGGGCTCCCTGGAGACCTGGAGGCCAGCCAGGTTCCTGGGCGTGAAAGGGGGCTGCACTGCTTCCCCTGTCCTTCCTCTCCCAAACATACAGAAAACAAACCCACCACCACTACTACCTCCAGTAGTCTGTTCCTGAGGGCTTCCCTGAAACACTAAGTGGGTTATGCCTGACTGACCTGAAAATAAATTGATTTAATTGTTCTAAACCAGTGGTTCTCAAAAAGTGACCCCCAAACCAGCAGCAGCCTAGCCAGGAGCTTGTTAGAAATGCAAAGTATTGGGCTCCAGACTTAGGAATTAGGCACTCTTGAGAGTGAGGCCCAGGCTCTATGCTTTATAAGCCCTCTGGGTGACTTTGAAGCCTCCTGTGTTTTGAGAACCACTGCTCCAAACATTGATTCCTAAAAATCAGTAAATATAAGATCATAATTCTTGACTTATTTAAAATGTAGTTTCTGACCCAAGGCACACAGGGATTCAGTAATTCTGCACTGGGGTGCAGAAATCTGCTTTATTACCATCATTCCGTGTAATTCTGATAAGGGGCCTCCATTCCAACAAATCCTGCTCAAGACGGAGGAGAGAGTTAGAGATAAATATTGTTCTCATACCTCACCAGTCTTTAAAGAGACCTCAGTCAATAATATCTCAGGTTCTCTAGATCTTTGGGTGGGATCGTATTATTCTTTTGACAAATTAGGTTTTGCTGTCCCTATAAGGAAAATCTCAGTGAAGTCAGCATCATAATCCCAAAACGCAATATTTCTCTGAAAAAGATATGCATTACTGAGAAAATGGAAAGATCAGGAAACCTGAGTCTGGGAGTTTTCTGAGCCTGGTGATGAGACTCTGTGGGTCTGGATCTCTGGACTAGTGAGCTGGGCTTCCCCAAGAAGCAGTGAGTCATCTTTAGGCTGTGGGTCCATCAGATAGCAAGTTGCCCTGTCTTCACCCTCCTCAGACGATTAGAGGCAAAGTGGTAGTTTACCTGCAGGACCCAAGAAAACAGTTGATGGTAATACTGATAGGGGGAAAAAAGTGGTTTTCAAAATCTGAAGTTATAAGCACACTTGGCTTTTACAGCCAGTACATTAGTCACCCTGGAAATTTTTAAGTTCATATTTGTGAGAATTCTTGTGAATGTAAAGTTACAACCCTCCTCAATGCAACCCTGGGGCTCTGGGAACTCCAGAAGAGATCTGCCATTGTTGTTCTTCCCCCCATGCACTCCACCACTGAACCCCCCTTCCTGCCCAGGGCAACTGCACTTTCTCCGAGCACTAATTTGTTGGGAGGTATCCAAGAGGACTGAGATGCAGAATCACAGTTTCAAGAATCTGATAGGAGCAGTTTATAATTCCAACACACCTATAATCCCAGTGGCTCAGGAGCTTGAGGCAGGAGGGTCGGAGTTCAAAGCCAGCCTGAGCAAAATCGAGGAGACTCAACTCAGTGAGACCCTGTCTCTAAATAAAATACAAAATAGGGGCTCAGTGCTTGAGTGCCCCTGAGTTCAATCCCCAGTACCTTAAAAAAAATAGACTCTGATATCAGAAACTTGGCCCTGACCTTCCTTGTCACCTGCCACCTGGAAGCTCACACTCTGCCCCAGACCAGCACTGCAAAGATTTTGTCGGCCTGGGCAGAAGCTTCAGTAGGCACAAGCCTCCATTCTTTTCAAATTATATAAGTAGAACAAAAAAAAAAATTCTAGCTTCCTTCCTTCTGTCTGTCCTTCCTACTTTCCTCTCCCTTCCTTCTTCTCCCTTTCTTCTTTCCACACTTCATTCCCTCCCTCCTGCCTTACTTCTTCTTCCCCTGGTCCATTTCCCCACGCTCCCCTTTTCCACCTGTTCCATGCCTCTGTGACTTTTCCCTCCCTTTCTCTTCTTTCTTCCTGTCGGGTCCCCACCACGCTGAAAAGCAGGTGCTCCCTCTCCACACACCAGGAGCTCCTTGATCCTGGCCGGCACTCACCGTGGAAGTTCATGCATCCTGCCAGCAGGGAAAGCCACCTAATTAGCTGTAAAACATAATTAAGAGACAGATCTCCCCTCACTCAGACAAAGGGAGAGAGAAGGGGAACTAGAAAGGAGAAAAACAGAAAAAGAAACCCCCAAACGAAGCCACAGACATAGAATATGGAATGTAAAATGTCACATTTTAAACTTACTCTATGTCCAGAAAAAGCACAGGAGCAGCCTGCTGCCCACGGAAGCCCACAGCAGCCCACAGCTGTCCCCTGCTGCCCCCAGCACCGGAGGTCAGGCACTGTGCTTCAAATCAGTCAGCAAGAAAGAGTGGAGGAGGAAGAAAAAATCATCATGGAGGGCTGGGGTTGTGGCTCAGCGGTAGAGCGCTCGCCTTGCACATGCAAGACCCTGGGTTCGATCCTCAGCACCACATACAAAAATAAACAAGTGAAATAAAGGTGTTGCGTCCAACTACAACTAAAAAATAAATTTTTAAAAAATCGTCATGGAGAAAGTAGAGCAAAGGGATAGAAGTGAAAGCAAGCAGGCCTACTGTTCACATAGTTGTCCCTGGTTCCCAAAGAGCCTATTCAGGAGTCAAAACTGGGCAGAGCTGGCTGCACTGTTCAAAGTTCTCCCTTTCATCTCCTTGCTTGTCCTTTGCTCTTGCACCCAGGGTCACATCACCAGTGTAGTCCACAGAGCACCAAGCGGGGTTGGGGGAGCCCACAATTGTGGTTTAATGTTCTGCAGTCTCAGTCTTGGAATTACTGACAAGTGAATCTGCATTTGTTTTATAAGTGAAGTCAGAGGAGACAATGGGGCATTGGAGGATGGGGGTCCAAGACACCTCAAGAGGATACATGTGGCCTTCTTCCCTCTCCATCTTCCCACTCCCCTCCCCACATCCCCACCTCCCTGGGGGTGGGTTCACAGCCCACTCCCCTGCCCTGGATCTCTCAGTCCTACCTGGCCTCCTTCCCTTGTAAGCCCAGTAATCACTGCCATCCTCTCCGCACAAGCAGGGGTCTGGACATAGGAGGGGGGGATCATAGTTGGGTACCCCATCCTACAGCATCTCAGGGCAAAGTGTGGCAGTTGCAATGTGTCTGGTGGATAATGGACAGGAGGCCACGACACAGTGAGGGACTCACCTGGTCCATTACCTAGTATGGAGGTTGCAATGCCCTTGGGGGTACCTGCATGCCAGACTGGGGACACCACCAGTGGGAAAGGGAGATTTTCCAGGGCCTGCCCCAAGTCAGGAGCTAACATGTTGGTCCATCAGCTGGTGGGAGGGGAGATCTGAGAAGTCATCAGACCAGAGTGAATAGCTCCTGAGGGTCCTGAGGGTCCTGTGCCAGAGGAAGTACTCCATGCCAGCTTGCTCAGCCTGCTCAATGCCTGGGGAATCTCTCTTCCTTCTTCCAGACCTCCTGAGGCTGTGTTTGTCTTTTCTGGCCAGCTCAAGGCACCCTCTAGGGACAAAAGACAGGTTGTGCAGCATCTGTGATTGCACAAAGGAGTTAAATGCCCTGGCATTTTATATTTTTTAGAGCTGGCATTGTGCAATGTAAAAAGGAACAGTAACACCAGTGCTAATAATTTAGATCTTTTATTTACTTAGAATGACATTAAATAGCGAACTTTAAAATTTTTTGAGAGAAAAGCCACAGGACAATAAAATGGGAAAAGTTTTCTATGTCAATACATTTAGTGGCATATTTTTCTGCTTTTTGAAGTTTTCATTTAGCACTGAGTCTGCAAATGGGGTAGCTGGTCCTGCCTGCACCCCAGTTGCCCTTGACTGGGAGATGATCACATTTGTCCTTATGCAGTGCTAGAGATGAGATTCTAACTTAGAGAGGGAAAACATTTCCAAGTCTATAGCTGTAGGTAATTTCAGTCTTACCTACAGAAGACAAAAAGAAGGAAACATAAAATTTTAAAAACTGAGAGGTGCTTGCATCCAGGATCACTGTAGGGGAAGAAAAATAATTTTTCCTTTACCCCTCTAAGTTCTTAGCTGAGATAAACCCCTTAAAAATAGAGAGATAGATAAGTAAAAAATAAATAAATAGGATTTATTAATGCATATACCTTATGTATATGTGAGAGATACCCAGAGATATGAGCAAATCTCAGAGAGGTAGATGTGAGTTCAGTCTTAAATACCATTTTAAGATGAAACAAAGAAAGGTGTTGGGGTGGGGAAGTCATGGGAAAGAAAAATACAGTAAATAAGGGTAAGTTTGCTATGCAGAGTTATGTCAGTATTGTCTCCATTGAGAAGTCTCTAGTGCTTTAAAGCCATTTCTTCCTGTTACAGAGAGGAGAGAGACATACTATGAGTGGAGATTTATTTTATAGATGTAAATTTCCCTTACAAAATGGTAACTTCTACTCTTTAGAGCTTCTCCAGTGTCTGCAGTGTCTCAAAATAATCAGCTGGTACCCTACCTTCTGCTGAAGAGATATATTTTGGAGTGGCATACTCTGGTTTTCCAAAGGACCCATCACATTTTTAGGGTCACCTCATTTGTGCCCAGGGCAGTGAGAGATCCATGGGGGGGTACAGAGGGAATCAGTTCATCAACTACAGAAGACCTTTTCAACAACACAGATTCTTACACTCAACATAGATTGTATTTCCAGAATATTGCAAATGATTTAGGTCATTTGCAATATGCTGGAAATGCAGACACCCTCCTGTCTGAAGACTGGCGCCTTTTAAAGAGAATTAATAAGCTTACGGTGTCTCATAACTTGAATATGGAAAAAGGGAATAAAACAGAATTAAGTGCAGAAAATACCATTTCCATAGCATCATTCATCTAAGTAAAATGTTTAGGGCTACATTCTAAATTCGATTTTGAAAAGAGAAAGCAATTTGGTTCTTCCTTCCAGTCAAGAAAATTTAATTTATAATAAAGTGGGCACGAGGCACAGTGGTACACACCTGTCATCCCAGCTACTCAGAAGGCTGAGACAGGAGGATTGAGAGTTCGAAGCCAGCCTTGGCAACTTACTGAGACCTTCTATTAAAATAAAATTGAAAGGGCAGGGAATCTAGCCCAGTGGTAGAGTACTTACGTAACATGTGTGAGGCACTAGGTTCAATTCCCAATACTGCAAAAAATTATAATGAAATAATAATAAAAATAATAATAAAGTGAGGTGTGCTATGGTTTATAAATTTCTCATAATTACTCTCCATGGACTCATAATGTATCCACCCAAACACACCTTTCTCAGCACTCTGGTGAACCTCAGTAAGCTCTTTAGGCAGGCGTGGGAGGCTTAATATATTTCCCGTGAAATTGTACCATTCTCCTTGATCAGCTTATCCCAGCTTTGCAAATTGAAAAAATTTTATTCCAGGCATCAACAGCCTGTTAAATTGGTTCTGATTAATAATTGAATCTTAAGACCCTTTCAAGACAACATTTACGACAGATTAGTGGAGAGAAGAGAGTGGTATCATGCAGCACTGTCATGATGGGACAGACTGATGACCTCAACTAGAGGTTAAATGCACAGAGTCCAGACTCTGGGGAAGCTTAAATCCTTAGAAAAAGCCTTTATAAAAATGCACAGAAACAGCTCTCCTACAGACTGATGGGCCTACCACTTATTTCCTAGTAATATACTTTTACACTGACTTAGTTGCATTCTTCTTGTACTTAGAGTGTGACTTCAGGTCACATTCTTACAGTTCATGTTAAGCTTTCTTGGATTTTGAATTATTTATGATGGCGTTGCAGAATATTTCTTCCTTTAATCCTGAAGGAGAAAATACAGTCCCCCTGAAATTTCAGATGAGAACCAGATAGGCTCCTAGCTTAACAATCCACAAGAACAGCCCTTATGGATGGTTTTCAGTCGGATGGGTGTCCAAATAATTCCATATCTTTGTGGCAAATCCTTTGAGTGCACCATGCTTGTACAACACTAGAACTTGCCTGGGCCCAGAATCTCCCAGCCCTATTTATAAATAAAGGTAATTTCTATCCTCTTATTCTTTCACCCATGGGAGGAAAAAAAAGGAAAACTAAAAGTAAAAGAACAAAAAGATTCTTACATTTAGATGAATGCCCATCACATTTTTAGGCAACTTCTAACCTTTCTCAAAAGAGGCCTGGAGGCAACTAAAGTATGGGATCAGAACCATCTAGGGCATTGTTTTAAATGTTGACATCCCTTCCCAGATCTTCTTATCCTGACTCTTGAAGAATTTTTGAGATAAATAGGAGGCACTTACGTAACACAAATCGAAAACCACAAACCTCCTGGAACTTTCATTAATTTCAGTGAATTATTATATTTGCTTAATCTAAGGATCCAAAAATTTTATTGCACAAGTAAGAATCTTTACATCACTTTCTTAGTAAGGCTAATTTGTATGCCTTATCATTCCCAGAAGTTGATAGCAAATGTCTTTCACATTCCTCTTTCCAGTTAGCATGGATTGAGGATACAGTATGACTAGGGCACTGTGATAAGTTCTGTGAATTAGTCTTCAGAGCTTCTCTATGAACATTGAGGCCCTATGTGCTTGGTATACATTGGAAAACCTCACACTGCTTTGAAGTGGTACAAAGTCAATCTTGGAGAGGATTAGGAAGCAAGGTAATAATGGCAGTTAGGAGACTCCCAATTCCCTTGTGTGGTTATGGTTTTGACAGATGCTAGTCTTTTCCTATAGTCTCTTATTTTACCCTCACAATAACCTATGAAGTGGGTGCAGATACATTGTCCCCATTTTACAGATGAAGATGCCATAGCTCAGTGAGGCTATTTGACTAGTCAGACATGGGGCAGGGCCTCCCTCCTGGAAGTCTGCTTCCACAGTGCAGGCTCTTGTTCACCACTATTCCAACTTATCACAGAAGTTTTCCTTTTCCTAATAAGGCAGCATCAGAAGGTGACGCTATCAAATTTAAATATTTTGTAGTATCATGGAACCTCCTAATTCTATTCCAATGGCAATCTATTTGATATTAAATCCACACAGTACATAATACTCGCCAGGCCTTGTGCCAGGCTCTGGGGATACAAGATGAGCAAATAATACCTCAAAAAGCTCCCAATTACTAAGATCTTTGGTCATGTAGTCCAGAAGTTGAACTCAGACCTCCTAACTTCCTTACCTGTTTTGAGGCTAGTTAGCTGCCTGCTTACCCTCCTTTAAAAAAGTTTTTTTTTTAAACTGCCAAGATAATTTTTCAATGTCCTGCATTATTGTGATGTCAGTCTCACTGTTTTTATTCAAGCAAAACCTCTCCTGGGGGGAGTGAATTTGGAACTGAATCCCCTTTGTCACGACATCTGGAGGATTATAATTTTTAAACTCCTTCCAATGCGCCTTTTTCCTCTTTTCTGGATGCTGGTAAAATTTAAATTTTAAAATTTAAAATTTTGGTAAAATTTACTGAGCTACCAAATCTGGCACCACCCTCAATATAATCTGTAATAAATAAAGAGGGAAACACTGCACAAAGGCAGCAGGGTGCTTCCTAGTGAAAAATTCCACAGGAGAGAAATGGAGTGTGTTGTTTGTAATCATCACGACACAGCTGCTTCTGCAGCAAAGTCAAGTTGAAATAAAGCTGGCAAATTCCAGCTGTGTCCCAGGCCACTTCCTGCCACGAAGGCTAAATCCATACCAGAATATACTCACTGTCCATATGAAAGCTGTGTAAAAATATTCTGAAGACCCTTTGAGTTTCCCCATGATGAAAGCCAGCAATGAAGACTTCTTTGACTCCAAACCAATCAATAAGTAAGAATTTTCCCCAATCCCTTGAACACTAAAGGTGTTCCAGGAGTGATAGGGACTTCCTAGGGGCGATACAGCATTAGGGGCTCACTTCCTGGCTGTGGGACCTGCAACAGGCCCAGATTGACAGCAAACTAAAATTTTCATGCCTCCCCAATCCTCACTCTTTGGTCGCCAAGAGCAGAAATTCCCCTGGAGATCTCCCAAAAAAACACTAATAGAGACAGTGTCTTGCCCTGCCCTGCCCTGCCCTGCCCTGCTTGGACTGTGTCAGCACCTCAAGGTGTGTCCTGCCATCTTGAAAGCCCTCAGTCCAGCACCACCACCAACCTGTGGGCTTTCCACTTTCATTCCTGTGCAGTGGAGCATTTCTGGAGATAGACTCTAAACACGGTGACACATCTGCTACCCCTTCACAGTCTAACCTCCGTGTACACCCCCTGTCACTTGGCATTTCTTTCACTCCCTCCTTCTTGCCTCCCCTCCCCCATGTCCCTTCCAGAAATGGCTCCAAACTTCTCTTCGCCCAAACCTGCAACACACTTTGACCCTCTGTGAACCCCACCAGCAGCTCTGTCAGTATAAAACTCATTCACTCGCAACTTCTCCAAATTCCTTCTCTCATCTCCCATCTTTTTAGCTTCACCTTTTTCCCCCTTCATCTCTATGTCTATCCTGTTTCTATTACAGGGCCCACTCTTCCTCCTGAGTTCTTAATCCAGACCCTCCAGAGATTGGAGTTCCTTGATTGCTTGCTTTTCCCCCACACCAAAGAGATTTCTCTTCATTGGCATGTTCGCTCGCCCTAGAAATGCACCTTCCACACCTTAAGCTTTTCTTTCTTTTCCCACATTTTCACTACCAGTTTTTCTTCTTAAAAAATCATTATTTCCAAACTACCTATATATTCTTTTTGAAAGAAAATATTGTATTTTCTACATTCAAAATAGTTAATGAGGGATGTAGGCAGAGCACAGAAGATTTTTAGTACAGTGAAGCTACTTAGTATAGTACAATAGTGGAAATAAGTCATTATAAATGTATCCAAACCTATAAAATATGCATTGCTAAAGGTGAACTCTAGGGGCTGGGGTTTTGGCTCAGTGGTAGAGTGCTTGCCTAGCATGTGTAAGGCACTGGGTTCGATCCTTCATACTACATTAAAAAATAAATAAATAAAATAAAGGTATTGTGTCCATCTGCAACTAAAAAAAATGTTTTTAAAAAAAGGTGAACTCTAAACATTGACATAGGGTGATAATAAATGTGACATGTAGGTTCACCATTTGTAAGAAATATATCACTGGTGAGAGATGCTGGAGAAAGCTGAGGTGGAACAACAAAGGGTTTATGGGTACTCTCTGCACCTTCTACTCAGTTTTTCTGTGCAACTCAAATTGCTTTAAAAATAAATATTTTTAAATATAAATAGTGATGTGACCTATTTACTCACCCACCACTTGGCTTAAGAAATATAGCCTCAGAGTTGAATTGAGATTTACTCTTTTCCTAAACCTTCCACAAGAACTACACACACAAAAGCTTTTTTCTCAGACTTCTTTGCAACCTTCCTAGACTCTTTTCCTTAGAACCATCTCCTTTCTTGGTTACTATGCCGCTGAACTCTTCTCATTCTCATCCTACATCTTCCGAATCCCTCTTCTCTGCTTTCTCTCTTTTCTCCCTTCTATTTCTGAACTTTGTCTCCTGTTATCTCTCTTCCCCATATTATATCCATTTCTATTGTTACCTTCATTGACTCCCAAATCTCAATGACTCCAAATCTAAATCTTCAACTAGTATTCAAGCTCCATCCCCAAATCTATATTTCTTCATCCTAGAAAGATGAAGCTGTCCTACCAGCGCCTCAAATTGGCCAACCTCAGGGCTTTATTCTCAACCCTGCTCTTTTTGACATTCTCAACAATGACTCCATTGGAGATATGGGCTTACCAAATTTGTGAAGGACAAAATTGTGTCGAAATTGTATAATTGGATATCAGAATATGGATCGAAAATATTTTGGCAGGTTGAATCTAACAGGATGAGATTTATCAAAGATCAATATAAGTAACTGACCATGATGGTCAACACCTGTAAGTATGGTGGTGAACACCTGTAATCCCAGCTACTTGGAAGGCTGAGGCGGGAGGATCACAAGTTCAAGGGCAACCTGAACAATTTAATGAGATTCTGACTCAAAATTAAATTAAAAGGACAGGGGATGTAGCTCAGTGGTAAAGCATTACCTGACATACATAAGACTCTGGTTCAATCCCCAGCACCACAAAAAAAAGTAAATACCCAACAATACAATCAGAAAGAGAGAGATTAGACAGGCTCTTTGTGGCTCTATGTTATACAGCACCAGTAGCAGGCTCTAACACAGACCAAAAAGGAACTGTCCAAGTCTGTGCAGCAGAAAGTGGAAAGTACTATTTGGGGAGGTGGCTGATAACTGAGGAAGGTTTCCATGGTCAATGGAGATGGAGAAAGAAATTCCATCTTCCTCTCTTTGAATCTCTTCTTCTATCACTGAGATCTTTGCTTATGTGTATGTATGCCCCAATCTGAATGCACCATATAAGACTTTAAAAATGAAAAACCCATGTTCATTCTTATAGCCACAGACAAAAAACATTCAGAGAAGAATTTTTAAATTAAGCATACTTGAAATGAAAAACTTCCTTGACCTTTTATAAAGAACCCACTAAACAACATTGGCAGACAGGAAGTTTTTTCTTTTGGTACTGGGGTACGAGCGTACTAGTGCCTGCACTACTGCAACCACTTTTTATTTTCTTCCTTTAGTTTCCACATTTGAGAGAAAGTACTGTACTTGTCTTTCTTTGTCTGGCTTATTTCTTTAACATGATTTTCTCCATTGCCATCCATTTTGCAGTGAATGGCAGAATTTCATTCTTCTTTAGGTGAAAACACTCTGTTGTGTGTGTGTGTGTGTGTGTGTGTGTGTGTATATATATATATATCATATTTTCTTTATCAATTCATCTATTGACAGACACCTAGGCTGATTTCATATCCTAGCTATTGTGAATAGTGTCATAATAAACATGGGCATGCAGGTATCTCTTTTGAATGTTGATTTCATTTCCTTTGGATGTATAACCATGAGTTGTATAGCTGGATCATAGATAGTTCTATTTTTAGTTTTTGAGAAACCACCAAACTATTTTCCATAGTGACTGTCCTAAGGTACATTCCCACCAACAATGCATAAGATTCCTTTTGCATCACATCTTTCCCCACATTTTTAATTTTTTTTGTCTTTTTGATAATATTAATTCTCACTAGGGTGAGATGGAATCTCATTCTAGTTTTGATTTGTATTTCCCTAATAGTTGGCGATACAGAGCATCTTTGATACAGTTACTGGGCATTTGTATTTCTTCCTTTGAGAAGTATCTGTTCAGATTATTTGCCCATTTTTAATTGGATTTTTTTAACAATGAACTTTTTAAATATTCTATTCATAGTAGCAACAAAAACTACAAAGTAGCTAAATATGCTCTGAGTTTGTTAGAAAAATTACTAACCTGAACTGAAGGGCATTAAAGATCTAAGTAAATGTTCATGTGTGAAAAGATTCCAAATCTTAAATGTGTCAATTCTCTCTAAATTATGAGTCTGTTGAGAAAAATCTATTCTAATCAAAATCTCTATAGGGTTTTCTCAGAACTTGACAAAAACAATTGATAAATAGGAATGCAGAACCAAGAGTAATCAAAACATTTTTTTGCATTTGAATAGACCAATAGACCACAATCCCAAATCATACATATTTAGTGATGTGGTATATGACATAAATGGCATTAGAAATTTGTGTTTAAAAAAAGTGAACTTCTTACTTATTCTTTTTTTATTTGTTCTAATTAATTATACATGACAGCAGGATACATTTCTACTCATTGTACACAAGTGGAGCACAACTTCTCATATCTCTGGTTGTACGTGACACAGAGTCATACCGTTCATGCAATCATACATGTAATAGGGTAATAATGTCCATCTTCCCCACCCCCATGCCTTCTTAATTATTCCTGATGAATAATTATTATCCAAATGAAATAAGGAAGGTTAAATTATATACCTACTTCATAAATTTATATGCATATGCATCTTTCATATTCAAATATCTGAATATGAAATATGCATATGTATATAAAGAGCAAAACTGTAAACCTAGAAGAAATACAGAAATATGGATATTGTTATATCCATAATGGTAAATATATTTGGTCTGTGTGTATTTATATGTATATATTTTTCCCTCAACAAAACCGAAAACCATAAAGGAAATCATGATAAATTTAACCACATTAAAAGTTTAAATTTCTACATAGCCAAAGATATCATAACTGACTTAAAAGAGAGTCCAGAGTCTTGGAGAAGATATTTTCAAGATATTTAATCAGCTAAGGATTGTACCCAGACTTTATATAAATAACTTTCATAAATTTTTTTAAATTAATATAAAAATGAATAGAAAATTCACCAAAGAGGAGCTGGAGTTGTGGCTCAGTGGTGGAGTGCTTGCCTCACATGTGTGAGGCACTGGGTTCAATCCTCAGCACCAAATAAAATAAATAAAGGTATTGTGTTTATCTACAACTATAAAAAATTTCAAAAATTCACCCAAGAGGAAATCTAAGACCAATAAGATACTCAAACTTGGGGACTTCAGGACACATAAGACTCTTGCCTAATGCAGGGAGGGCTGATTTTTAAAGTCTAGTGCTGAATAATGACTAGACCGTGAGATGTGGTTACTTATAGTTATCTATGTGTTATAATTGAGTACTAACCAATGATTTGTTAAGTCTTCTTTTATCTGAAGCTAATCAAGCATTTTACTACTAATAAAAGAGTATTGCAAAGAGTTAAAAAGACCTATAGGTTCCCGAGGATGGTTCCCTAAAGACAGCCCTGGGGATGGAACTGAAGGGTCTGCCCCATGCCTTCCACTTCACCACCCTCTTCTTGCAACCTGTTGGCAAAAAGCATCAGGGTTTTTTGATCACACATTTTGAAGTTAGCAATAAGAGCTCATTTTAGCCACAATTACCAGCAGTAAGATGCATGCTTGATGCCTAGAATGTAAATTATTTATAGAAGAACTTCCAAGCTCTGCCAGTGAATGCCTCAGTCTTCTGGCACCTCTCTGTTCTTGCTAAGACCTGGAAAAATTAAATCAAATATTTAAATACATTTATATCTCCTTCTGTCTCCAGTTTTGACAGAGGCACATAAACAATGTTAAGAACACAGACTGAAGTAGACAGAAAATGTAATCTTTTTTAAAATTTTTAATTGATTTTTTTTAAATAAATGACAGCAGAATGCATTGCAATTCTTATTACACATATACAGCACAACTTTTCATATCTCTGGTTGTATAATAAAGTATGTTGACACCAATTCATGTCTTCATTCGTGTACTTTGGATAATGATGTCTGTCACATTTCCCCATCCTGCTAACCCTCTGCCCCCTCCCTTCCCCTCCCACCCCTCTGCCCTATCTAGAAAATCTAATTTTCATTTTCATTTTTCATTTTCTGGACAATGTTTTTATCAACACAACTACCAGAGGTGATGCCATCTCTGACTTTACTCTGACAATCTTATGCTTGCCACTGTCACATGTAATTAGGTTCTATTTATAGTTTTGTTGTTATTGTTATTGATTTTTTAAAAAAGTAAGACATAAGGAAGATAATAGGGCACAGTAGGAGAGTCCTACATCTCATTGTTGATAAAAATCTTTATTTCAATATAATATGAACAATATATTTTAAATTTATATCAGTCGTATTAGATTGTGTTTCAGCAAGAAAGAAAGGAGTAACCAGATATAGGACCCAAAACATTTCACCCAACTAAGAGCAAAGAAGACAGATCAGAAGAGCATAAGACATACCTAGAGCTAGATGACATCCTCAGAGAGGGTAATCCAGAAGAGCTTAGTGAAGCAGCTGTCTACAAAGAAGACCCTTGAGGGATGATGAGACGTCCCAGGTTAGCAACAACAGGGAGCCATTACCTAAAGGGAGTGGTTACCAAAACTGGAAAGAAGGAAAGCTGAAACTCTCTTTCTAACTCTGACTTCAAGAGAGATCATCTGAGAGGAGCCAGGACTTTCCATCAAAAGATGCAACCACTTGTCTGTGGTCCTGAGGAGAGAAAATACCCATGCCTCTTTTCCATTCCATTCTCTGTTCTCTTGGTGGTTTTCCTATTGACTGAAAACCAAGGGCAAAGGAGCCCAACTGACACAGTCTAAAGACGCCAGCCTCTCAGACAGAGAGCCAGGTGGAAAAAGGTAGAGGATGGATCCAGAGATGTCATCAGAAACACCAAGCAAAGTGTGTAATAAATTTTAGTTTTCTTCTTCATCAGCATCTCCCTCATCAAGCAGTGCTGATCTATATAATTTGGAAATTGTTTTTCCACTCATATCTTTTCAAAAACGTCTCGATTCAAAGGGCATTTGTTATCTTATTTGATCCCATAGCCCTTTATTAGGTAAATAGGGCAAGTATATTATTATACTGAGGCTTAAGAGAGAAAATGACTTTATAATGACCACAGAGGATTCAAACCATAACCCATATTCATCAGATTTATGAGATGTTCCAGAGATACGGAAGCTGGAAAACCTTATTTTGAAGGTGAAACTTTTGAGGAAACTAATGGATCTTAAACATCATCACCATCCACATACCTTCAGCAGATAGAAAACTACACTTCCATAAAAGGACTGATCCCAGGGATAACAAGGATGTGTATGTATAGTTATATGTGCTTCAGTGATTACATACATATCACTTAAAGACAACAAAAGGTAAATGTATGGTTAATAAAAGAAACAGAAAAATCAAAACCAAGAATGGAACACACTTCAAATACACTAATCATAAAAGTTACTCTAGCACTGCAGCATCCAATTTGATTCTGAGCCTCTTGGCATTAGTAAGTTACACAACTCTCATTATCAGAAAATAAGCAATGTACTATTTTATCAAGGAAAAATGAGAGAAATGTTCCTAAAATAAACATCTTAGGGTGAAGCCTTCCTCTTTACATAGAACATTGAGTGACACAATGGACAGTGTCCTTAACAACTGTTTTATAACTAAGAAAAAGAAATGTTGTTCTGTGGCTAATTCTGGAAATCAGGGCTAATGTGCAAGTACATACATCTCAGTGAAGGTGATTCTGGGAGAAGCTAAGGGGCAAAGGAGGACCTTCAAGAACCCAGGGAACAAGCTATGGTGCCAACCTAGATGCCCTTCAAACAGATGAATGGATAAAGAAAATGTGGTGTGTATATACACAAAGGAATATTACTAAACCATAAAGAAGAATGAAATTATGGCATTAGCCAGTAAATTGATAGAACTGGAGACTATCATGCTAAGTGAAATAAGGCAATCCCAAAAAACCAAAGGCCAAATGTTCTCTCTGATATGTGGATGCTGACACAAAATGGGAGGCAGGGGAGAATAGAAGTATTTGGATTAGACAAAGGGGAATTAAGGGAAGCGAGGGGAGATGGGAATAGGAAAGACGGTCAAATGAATTGGACATAACTTTCCTGCGTTCATTTATGAATACACGACCAATGTAACTCCACATCGTGTTCAACCACAAAAATGGGAAGTTATACTCCGTGTGTGTATAATATGAAGATATTAAAATATCTTCTACTGTCATATATAACCAAAAAGAATAAATTTTTAAAATTTTTTGAAAAAAAAAATTAAAAAACAACCAAGGGAAGAGGAGGACTCCTTCCCTTACAGGATCATTCCTGAACAGCATTCATGCTGGCTTTTGGTTGGCATGGACACTGGAAGTTACAGTCTCCTTCGAGGCCTGGAGTGAGTGTCCCACATGACTGATGGAGCGATGTCTCCATCCTTTGGACCTGGCTGAGCCAAGCAGCAGGGCTGTGTTACCTGCCTGCAGTAAAGCATCTCCACTGCTCTGCTCACCCCTGGGGACCCAGGTTAGAGCTCCTTCTAGCAAGTGACACCGCTGTGCCTCTCTCCCACATTTCCAGAGATACATTTTCAGGTATAAAAGAATTAAAGGAAACAAACTGATTCAGAGTCAGAAAACATTCCCCACCTGTCCCCTCCGTTGAGCCTGTATCTCAAACACAATTTCCCCAAAATGCCATGGTAATGCAGTCGCCTGTCAGCGAGGAAAATGGGGCCTTTTGCCGGGAGTTACATACCAGGGCTAGTTAGATTCCCAGATCCTCTGAATTATAATGAAGGGAAATGGGATACAAATGCACTTCAGTCTAGACTGGAAAGGAACTAATCTCTGGAGCTTTGCTACCTCCAGGCTTTTCAAAACAGTACCTCTAATCTTCACTACTCACCTTCTGGGTAGGTGGAATTATCTCCTTTGTATTTTTCAGATAAGAAAATGAGGTTCTGAGATGATAAGTAGTGGCCCAGGGACACATTGATAAAGTCCCCTTTCAACTCCAAGTTCTCTGACCTCAAGCACCAGGCCCCTTAAGGCAAAGGAAGTCTTGCTGATGGTTTCTGATTTGAGAAGTGTAGATCTGGGACAGGCTGTGAATGAGGCTGCTGCTGGGCCTGCTGGGCCCCAAGCAGGACCTGTCTGGATATGGATCCAACTTCCCCTCACCACTGCAAAGCTCAATGCTAAACACAGATCGATCTGGACCTGCTGGACCCTGGGACCAGCTTTTCAGCTTTATCCATCCCTCCCCGCCACTCCTACTGGCCCTTATAACAACCAGAGAAGGCCTGGTGCTCTGGTGCAATTCTGTAATCCCAGATGAGGCAGGAGGATCCCAGGTTCAAGGCCAGCCTCAGCAAGTTAGCAAGGACCCTGGCAACTTAGAAAGACCCTGTCTCAAAATTTAAAAAATAAATAATAATAATAATAATAATAGAAGGAAAAGAAAATAAAGGCTGGGATGTAGCTCAGCGGTAAATCTCCCCAGAGTTCAATCCCTAGTAATGGGGGTTGGGGTGGGAAGATAACCAGAAAAATAGAGCAGATAATTAGCACTCCTTTTCTAGGAGAGTCAAAGAGGTAAAGCTATGGTTCTCTTTACTCCCCAACTGTTCATGTCAGAAATAGGAGAAGAGCCCAGCTGGACTTCCCAGTCCTGTGGTTCGACACAGTCCAGCACAGCATATGTAGGAAGAGACTGTGTAACTGCGAAGCTGCATCTGTAAACAACCTTACATTACCTCGGATATGGACAGCGGGTCCAGTCACGCAGAGCTGGAGTGATGGTTACTGCCCTTCATGTTTAGCAGAGTGGACATTTTCTAATTAGTGAAAGAGCTGAACCTCCAAACACACACACACACACACACACACACACACACACACACAAATTAAGAATAGCAGGGGTTTTGTGGTATTGATTCCAGAGCATATTTTTTTATTGTTTTCCTTGATCTCCATTTGACTTATCACTCTTCATCTCAAAATCCTATAAAATGAACTGTGCTAAAGTGATGAGTGGGGGTTAATCTTTTGAAGGAGACATTTTAGACTTTAGTGTATCTTGAATTTCAATCTGGACAATCAAAATTGACTCATCTGTTTCCATTTGTGTTTGTTGGTTGGTTTTTTATTAATTATTTTAATTTTATAAATTTAAAGAGTATAGTATGGATAATTTAATTTATATATCCAAGTTTATGATGATAGAATCAAGGAAGTTAATGTTTTCACCTCCTTAAACTTTTTCAAAATTTTTATTAACATGTAATAATTAAACACTTTTATGAGGTACAATGTGATATTTCAACACATATATACAATACATACTGATCAAATCAAGGCAATTAATATTTCCATCTCCTTATTATTAACTTTGTTTATGGAATCTTTAAGTTCCTCTCTTCTAATTCTTCATAAAATATACAATAGGTTATTGTGAATTATGCTGCAGAACACTAGAACTTCTATCTGTGTTTTGGTACCTATTGTCCATTTTCTTTTAATTTTTTTTAGTTACACCTGGACACAATATCTTTATTTTGCTTATTTATTTTCACATGGTGCTGAGGATCAAACCCAGTGCCTCAGATGTTCGAGGCAAGTGCTCTGCCACTGAGCCACAACCCCAACCCCTTATTGTCCATTTTTAAAGAACATCTGCTGACCAGTGTGGTCACCCACCAATTGAAAATGGCAGCACAATTAAAACTCTTGTGTTCTCTGCTTCTTCCAGTGTCATTTACCAAGACATCAACCAAAGCACAAGTGACTAACCAATATACAAGTGATGTGTTTGTGGGGGTCTCGTCTGCTCACTTAGGAGCTGCTTCGGAACAGCCTGTAACCAGGGTGCCGGGATGCAGCCAAAAGGCAACTGCCATTTACTCAATACCTACCCTGTGCCAGGCATTCCCCCATGGGGTATCATCTTGAGTTCGCACATAACCCTACAAGCAGGATGAGTCGCCCTCATCACAGGCTCAAAGGCATAGAGTCACTGGATCAGGCTCACCCAGAGAGCCACTGGCTGAGCCGACATTTGAACTCAATCAGCCTATTTTTCCTTCTTTTCTTCATGTTTCTCACTCCATTTTTCACCCCTGGAAGAATCAGTCACTGAACTCCATAAAATTGGAATTAGTCATTCTCTGTAGGCTAAAGCAAGCAGCCCTGGAGAAGTTCTCTCTCAGATTTTGGTGGGAAGGTCTGATCCTGATGCAGATGTATTTTCCCACGAAAAGAAAATCTAGTTCATTTTTTAAACTTAGTTTTACTCTCAGTTTCAGCCCTACTCTTCTTGTTCCCACAATCCCATCTCCATTTTTCCTCCCATCCTTTATCATTCTGTATCCTTCTCATTCTTTATCCTCTGCATCTTCAAAATCATTTCTCAGTTTCCCTTTTTCCCTTATGGATGATTTTTTTGCCTAGTCAAAGAAGATGAAGCATTCAATTTAGCTAACTAATCTCCTAACATGAAGTACCTACCACATGCCAAGGAGAGATAGACAAGAAAACCAATCTTGAAACTTTAAATTATTCCTGGAATGAAGAGAGAAAAGTAGCTAACCAGGCCTCCACAGGTCAGGGAAGTGCTCAAGAATGGTTTCCTCATTCATAATAGCCCCCGCCTTATACCAACAGAATTCTCTGTAAACAAGCAAAAGTCTCATTGCTGCATTTGGGATATGTTTCCATTCATTCGAGAAAGGTAGTGTGTGCAGTGCTGGGATCACAACTTTGGAGCTGCCAAACTGCCTTTGATTAAATCCCAGGTTCACCAGCTGCTGGCTGTATGACCTTAGATAGGCTCCATAACTTCTCCATGCCTTCACTTCTTCACCTGTAAAGTAGTGGCAGTTAAGGCACCTTCCTCTTGGAATCTGCGTGATATGTATGTTCAAGTACCTAGAACACTGCCTGGCACAAAGTTAGCACCATGTAACTGTTAGTGGTCGAGTGTCCCTGAGCTCAACAACAACAACAAAGAGAGAGAGAGAGAGAGAGAGAGAGAGAGAGAGAGAAAGGAAGAGATTTGAGATCTATTTTTAGGTGGTATGGGGGTTTGTATCTTGAGTGTCCTCCAAAAGTCCAGGTGTTACAGGTTTGGTTGTGGTGCTAGTGGGAGAGGGGGTGTCTAGTAGAAGTTGGGTCACTGGGAGTGGAGCCTTGAAGGGGATGTGAGAGGGTCTCTCTCTCTCTCTCTCTCTGCTTCCCTGCCACCACCACTTCCTCTACCATCCACTCCTTGCCATGATGTACTGTGTCATCACAGGCCCCAAAACAGACTCAAGCAACTGTGGACTAAAACCTCTAAGACTGTGAGCCAGGAAATCACTTTCTTCTTTATAAGTTGATTTATCTCAGGTATTTTATTCCAGTGATGGAAAACTGACTCACATTGGTAGAAGTGATCTCCTTCTGGTCTGTGAGGAGCCGTGAGGAAGAGGAAGAAAGGATGAATCTGGGGGTCTGGCAGGAGGCATAGGCACAATTGATTCTGTGCTTGGAACCTTAGCAGCACAGAAAAGGGGCACAAATGTGATGTGTCATCCTTGCTTTTCCATTTCCTGAGTGCATATCTGGAAATTATGTCACCTCCCGGGACTCAGTTTCCTCAGCTGAAAAGCAGGAAACTCTCATAAAAGAGTTGTAATAAAAGCTGGGCGTGGTGGTACATGCCTGTAATTCAGTGACTTGGGAGGCTGAGGCGGGAGAATCTCGAGTTCAAAGCCAGCCTCAGCAACTTAGGGAGGCACTAAGCAACTCAGCAAGGCCCTGACTCTAAATAAAATATTAAAAAGGCTGGGTTTGTGGCTCCATGGTTAAGCTCAGTGGGTTTAATAGCTGGTACCAAAAAAAAAAAAACAAAAAACAAAAAAAAACCCTGCCAGCTGCTCTGATCTTACTCCCTAAATCCTCCTTGTTATTAGAATGCTCAATATATTAACCTCACTCTGGCTATTAAATTAAATTTGGGCAAATCACAATTGATGCCCATTAACTGTCTGAAGAGCATTTCCTCTTAATAATACAATTCACAATTGCATATAATTGCAATTTAATTTATTTGCTTTAATTAATAGTTGACTTACATAAAAAGAGATGGGAGAGATTTTCAAGAAAGTCTTTCTGCTGATAGTGCTTTGTGCCTTGAGGAAGCCTTTCCTATGAAGGTCGTTTCTTCTCCTGTTCAGTGAGTTGGGTGTCAAGAAGATGTCAGGGTCACAACACGTCCCTCTTCAACCTGGTTCATTCATCATCCCAACCGCACACATTCAAGCTCAGCAGTTTGATGGCTTTGGTAAAAGATGATCCATCTGGCAGATCCATCTGGGTGAATTAATTCACAGTAAAATGTTGGCTGACTGATAGCCTCTTGTTACATTCCCCCCAGATAATCCCAGACAGTACAGCTCCATCCTAACCAAGAACTTCCAAGTCTTAAGACATGTTTAGGGGCTGGGGATGTGGATCAAGAGGTAGCTCACTCGCCTGGCATGGGTGTGGCCCAGGTTGGATCCTCAGCACCACATACAAAGATGTTGTATCCGCCGAGAACTAAAAAATAAATATTAAAAATTCTCTCTCTCTCTCTCTCTCTCTCTCTCTCTCTCTCTCTCTCTCTCTCTCTCTCCTCTCATTCTCTCTTAAAAAAAAAAAAAGACATGTTTAATGGTGAGGAAAATATTAGTTGCTACAAGCAGAGAGAAGATTTTTCAGACTTCAATAGCCCTTTATAATTCTTTAAATTACATGACAAAATAACACCCACAAAAAGAGGCAGGGTTCCATGCCGTCACATACTAGTTCAGTCTTTATTTCAAATATTTACTAATCACCACTATGATCTAGTACTAAGTACTTACAGATAAAGACATACTTTAGTGTTACAAAATACTAAAGATAAGATAAGAGGGACCAAGGAAGTCTGAAGTCAGGCAAAATCACTCCCCATGCATTTTCCACACTCATCCAAGATGGTAACTGGGCAGTTTGGGCCAGATCTCTTTTCACAACATTCTAACTAATGTTCTTCCATTTCCAAGGTATACACCAAAGAGCTCCTATAGGAGGACTCTTTAAAAATTGATATCAATAGTCACATGGAATCATTTGTTTCTGGATGAAGCTTAAATTAAGCCTCCCCCTGCAGCTGAGTAGATGATGAATTGTATTATAAGTAATCCTATTTTTAGACCACTAGTGCATTGGCCAACTGTCTGTTAAAAACAGAAGCAGGCCTAGTACTAGAGTTCAGAAGCCCTGGAGCTTTTCCCTACTGATTAATGAAAATGTAGCGGATTCGCCAGATTCTCCAACAGTTTGGAGGGAAGAGGTGTGTGCCTCTGTGATGGGTTCCGAAATTACTGTATGATGTGTCACCCAAAAGGAATCTGAGGGACATACTGTCACCGGAGTTTTCTCAATTGCTCAGATACTGGGAATGAAATCTACCTGTTTGATCGGATGGAAAACGTGGTATTCTAAGAATCTTTCATATTTCCCTCCTGGGGAAATTTGAGCTGTGACTCACTCAGTTCATTGTTCTCTCCATGACTTCCCTGCATATCCTAGGAGTGGCCACCTGGGGGCACCCAAACAGTCCATCTCAGAGGGAAGCTGAGCCTGCTGGAGTCATTGAAATCCACCCCTCATCTCCTGGGTGACCAGACACAGCCTTCCCTCCCAGCTTCATTATCTTGACTTTGTTGCCACACTGGGTTGAGTAGAGGACTGATCTCTTTAGTATGCAAACAAGAATAGGACCTCCCTTGGAGGGAGGTGGTTAGCATTAAATGGGCTAGTGCCTGCAATATTTTTTTTTTAAACCTAATACCACATCTGGTGTGTGACTAGTGCTCAGTTCTTTAGTACAGCCCATAAGCCTGGAGTTGTAGTGGGTCAGGTGCTGACAACACCACAGAGAAGGCATTAGCTTCCATTCACTTCTATTCTGGGCTCTCTTCCCCCTTTCTTTCTCCTTCCATTGAGAACACCCTGAGACCATCTCTGTTAGTTCAAAAGTCTTCATTTTGGCAGCTTGCCAGCATGTCCTCAAGAATACCCTGTGACCCCCCCCCACACACACACAGGGCTGTCCAATCCTCTCAGCCTCAATGCTTTCCAGTGCAGCTCACAATTCGCCTACATTAGAATCTCCTGAAACTTCCAAGTTGGAGTTTCTGGGGACAGGACTTAGGAATCAGCATTTTAATGCATTTTCTAAGCAAATCTGATATAGTTTGAAAATCTGATATATTCTTAGTAAGAATTTTTTTTTAAAATAGAATATAGTGGAGACTGATCTCAACCAGATGTTTAGGAGGGAAATTAGCTGATTATCTGATTAAAGTGATTCACACTGAACTGTGAACAAATAAACTCCCCTTTCAGGAAAATTTGCATGCTGACATTTTGGAAGCCTTAATGAATTTCCAATTAGTGAAATGTGCAGGATGGATATTTAAAGAAAAACTACCTAATCTGTGCTCCAAGATTCAGGGGAAGCCTTTATATGCATGTGAAAATCAAGGGATCCTCAGTTTAGCAGGCCACTCCTCCTGCTCTGAAAACCACCTGATATTTCCCCCCAAGAATTCTGAGTAGTGAACAGGAGAAGAAAGCATGGAATGGAAAACAAATGAGGAAGAATGGGATATTGAGCCAAGGTTACAAGACAGCAAAGGGGAGAGGGAAGAGGAAGGAAAACCCTCTCAAATGTCCCCAGCTCCTCATCAGTGGTAATCGCTTGTATAAATGTAGCACAGACTGATGAACAAAGGTCCAGGCTGCGGTCATTTTCACTCTCCCCCAGAAAAGATCACAACTGAGACTTTGATTTTATTTGTTATTTGGGTTATTTTTAATATGAAGCTGACCAGTGAGTGGAGGAGGGAGAGTATCCCTTTGCTCTTTCTTGTGGCTCCCAGACCATTTCTCCTCCCTCCAAAGGTGATTTCTTCTCATTCTGCAGCATCTCCATGAATTCTTCCAATCTTGTGGTTTTAAATACTATTTCTACAACTGATGACCCTCAAATATCTATTTCTAGTCCCAGGTCTCCCTTCAGATCCAGATCTTTGTCTAATAACCTATTCTATATACATGCTTGAACATCTCACTTCCCCCCCCCAAAAAAAAATGTTTCTCCCCCAATGTTTTCCATTTCAGTAAATCACACCCCACTCACCCAAAAGAACCAAAAACTTGAGGATTGTCATAAGTCTCCTCCCACCCCACCCCACCCCCCAGACACACCCCTCCCCCGCACACAACATACAAACACATGAATGAGCTCCTTAACCTATCACCAAATCCTACTGGCTATGCCTTAAAATTGCATCTTGAACACTGTAACCAATTACCTGACATTAAAGAAATGAATCTTGAATCTGACCCCCCTCCCACTGTCTCTACCAGGACTGTTCTGATCCAAGCCAGCATCACCTCTCACCCACACCACTTCATTGTCTCCTAACTGTCCTCTCTGCCTCCACTCTTACCCCTTACCTCTGATTGCCACACTGCAATCATAATTCTGCATCATAATTCTTGTCCCCTCCCTCCCCTGGGTCCCACCCTTGGCATTATGAGTAAGTACAAAAAGCCTTTCATGGCCCAAGAGTCCAACAGAGTTCACACCATCCACAGTGGCTCAATCTCTGATCCCCAGCCACCCTGGCTTCCCTGTCTTCCTCTTGCCCTGGCCTTTGCTGCTGCTTCCACCTGGAAGGTGGACAGCCCCTAGATCTCCTGCTTCCTCACTTCATTCAGGAGAATCTTCCCTGACCACCTACTCCTAAATATCAGCTGTCCACCTGCCCCAATTTGCTTTTATTGATAGTACTTAAAACTACCTGATACATTTGTAAAGTCTCTTTCTGCCCATTTGAATATGAGCTTTATGAATGCTGCTACCTATTCTCTTTTGTCCACCACTGAATCTCCATGCCAACACATCGTCTTGAGACTTGCTCAACTTGTTGAACAAATGGAACAAATCTAAGAAAAAGCATCAGTGTAAGTAAGGATGGTTCCTGACTGTAAAGTTTACATCTAAGTCTTACTTATTAGGGGAGCTAGAAGAAGGAATGAAGTTACTGGTTCCGTTCTTTTACCCCCTTGTATTTTTTCTTATGGACTCCTCCAAGAAAAGCCATGTCCCTATTTTGTTCCAATAAATGTCATTTTTGGAGTTCTGGACCTCCTTTTTGCACACATAGAAAAAAACTCTTCTTTATTCCACATGCTAAGTGCTCAAAAATTATGCATTCACAATTACCAAATCACGAACTTGGCTTTTACCCATTTACTGAACATAAAACACTGCTAATGAGATTAGGCAATAGGAAGATTTTCCATTGCAAAAATTATATTAATGGAGTCTCCCAAGGGCTAAGCTGCTCTCTCTGAAAGTTAAGCACATACCAGAAATCACATTAAAACTCTTTCAGTCCTCCGTGGGTCTCTGAGGTCAAAGAAGGGAAAGACTGATGTAGCTTTACAAAGCAACTCACTTACTATCTACATTTAGCTGAGGATGTGGGAGAATCGGCTTTGTGACTTTCTTCCTGTGTCTTAAAGAAGTCCATAGTGTTTTCTCTTTTAATGCCAAGTTTGTCATGTTGGCAGTCAGTTCCTCATAAATGTTACCCACAAGTATAAGCATTGAGTTTCACCAGTGGTCATCAGCATTACCTCCATGGCACACAGCAAGAGGCAAAATGGCTCCCTTGTAGGAAATAATTGCAGTGAAGGGCAGATGACTTATATAACTCGTTTTGTAAGAACATTATCTGAGTGTGAGTTTCCCTGTCACCACCTTCAAAACAAGGGCTCAGGTGTAAGTAGTTTGTATAGGAAGAGAACCCAGAAAACAAAGAGAGGGAGTAAGAGAATAAGCTGGGAATGGAAGGGCTGTCAACAAAGGGGGTGTTATTCCCTTGGTCTGTTTTCTGTTGCTATAACAAAATACTTGAGGCTGTGTGATTTATAAAGAGTAGAGGTTTATGTAACTCACTGGAAAGTCCAAGAACATGGCACTGGCTTCTGGCAAGAACCTTCTGGCTCTTACCATAACATTATGGAGGGCTCCATATGGTGAGCCAGAGCTAGCATGCTACCTTGGGTCTCTCTTCACTGTCTTACCAAGCCACCAATGCTATCATGGGGGACCCATCCTTATGGTTATCTAATTCTAGCTAGTCCCAAAGGCTCCAGACACCATTAACGTCTGAATTTGGGAATTAAGTTTCCAACATATAAACTTTGGGGGACACATTAAAGCCATTGCTGTTATCAAGCAAGTCATTACTTGAACACTTAATCCCATTGGGGAAGTCAGCAAGGGAAATGATATTATACATTAATTCTCATCAGTCGAAGCCTGAGGACTGCTGGGGGTAGGGAACATTGATTTCCCAGCACTTGCAGTCTGTCCCATGGGTAAACAGAGAGAAGTCTGGTGGCCTTGCAAATAGATGAACAAAGAGACTGACAGTCAGACATTGGCCCAGTGGGCACTGAAATGGTAAAGCCCAGAGGGAAAATGACAGAGAGCCAACAGCCTCTGCTGTGAACATTGCCTTTTCCAAAAAAAACATTTCCTCAACATGGGTGTTCTCCCATAAAGTCGTCTTGTGTATAAACAAAACTTAATGGGACAACTGTGGAAAGATTTCTATGAGAACTGAAATGTCAGAAGCAGGTCATCTTGGTTCAGGCAGAGTGGACTGGACCTATTGATGATTTCAAAGTTGTTTTTCGTTTTGTTTATAACACTCTCAACAGCTTGAGAGTCCAACAACTTATAAAGAAAAGCAGATCCAGTATCCCTGACTGGAGAAACCAACCCTGGGAGCTGACACTTCCTCTGTGGCGGCCATCAGAAGAACAGCGATCTGCCGTGGGAGGGCCTTTCTTCATAGAACCACTCTGTCCACTCTTTCTGAGACCAAACACCTTGGATATATGTACACATACATACTTATTCACTTGGGGGACCATGACACTAGAGACATAGCATTGATTTAGTTGTTTTCATGTTCAGGCATATCTTTAAGACAGCTCTCCCCCTCGAATAGTAGTAAAAATGGATAATAGATAAGTATACATATAGCCAGGTGCAGTGGTGCACATCTGTAATCCCAGCAGCTCAGAGGCAGGAGGATAACAAGTTCAAAGCTAGACTCGGCAACTTAGTGAGTCTCTAAGCAACTCAGTGAGACCCTGTCTATAAATAAAATACAGAATAGGGCTGGGGATATGGCTCACTGGTTGAGTGCCCCTGAGTTTAATCCCCAGTAACCCCCCACCAAAAAAAAACAGAGAAGTATACATATTCCACAGCAAACAGGGCCCACTGTGTGCAAGGCATTCTACTAAGTCATGGAGATACAGAGATGAAGAGCCCAGTGCTTGTCATGGAGGCATGCCCAGTGTCAGTAAGGAAGATATCTTGAAAGCAGATACATTATAAAACATTGAAGTCTTTGCTACATATATGAATTGCATGAACAATCATGTGTAGGGTGTAGAAGGCAGAGAACTTAAACTATCCTTTGTAATGTTTGGAAAGCACTCAGAGAGGGCCACTGTCTAAGTCTTCTAGGAAAAGGAAGAGGGAGGTTGGGAGGTTTCCTTCTAACTTATTTTCATTGATTAATCTGCTGTAAGTACCCATATTAACTTTTTTTCCCCCTTCTATACTGAGCATTAAACCCAGGGGCACTTTACCACTGGGATGTATCTCCAGCCTTTTTATTTGTTTGTTTGTTCGTTCGTTTATTTTTTAAGTAGATGGTCACAATACCTTTATTTTGTTTATTTAGTTTTTTTAATGTGGTACTGTGGATCAAACCCAGTGCCTCATGCCTGCTAGGCAAGCGCTCTACCACTGAGCCACAACCCCAGCCCACATCTCCAGCCTTTTAACTTTTTGAGACATGGTCTCATTTAGTTGCTGAGGCTGGCCTTGAAGTCATCCTCCTGCCTCAGTCTGCTGAGTCATTGGCATTACAGGTATGCACCACCATACCAGGTCCCGTATTGACTCTTTTTTTTTTTTTTTTTTTTGCATTTGTGGTACTGGGTATTGAACCCAAGGCTTCATGCATGCAAAGCGAACACTCTACCATGGTGTTGGGGATGCAAATCAAGTCAAGATGGTGCCTGGCACTTTGCCAGGAGGAGTGGTTTGTGAAGCAACGCCAGCGAGCCATTAAGATGATGAGGATTCCTTATTGGCTGACTGGTGTATCTAGGTGATGTTAATTGAGTCAAGCTGTAATTAGTTAAGTATATATACCTCTGCTGTCCAGCAGAGAAGTGGCTCCTGCTACCTCAGGTGCCCACTACTTTGAGTTCTCGCTCAGTTCCTGCTGAGTTCACTTGCAATAAAGTAGTTCCCGCTTCAACCTTCAAGTTGTTTGTCACCTCCCGGTTATTTTGCCCAGCCAGACTGCGGCACCATGGAACTACATACCCAACCCCTCCCCCCTCCATCTTGACTTTTAAAAAGTCAAGCTTATGTCAGATTGTAATGGTAAAGGTGGAAAATAAATGAACAGTCATGTGATGTCTTCACCTCAAATAGAGACAAGTTGAGTCCAATCTGACTAAATTCATAGAGGAAACCAGAGAGGTACAGGTATGCAGGTCATTGACATCATAAAATGGAAAGAGAAAAATGGCAAGGAGGAATAGGCAAATCCTTACTTTTCTAGAGGAAACTCAACAGATATTATCTAAAATTGATTAATGATTAAATAGGGGAATATTAAGATATTACCTAGACTATCGAAGTAATAAAACTAGAAACTGTTGAAAAAGATCATCTAAGGAAATAGAGCTGGGTATGAGAAGGAATGAAATGGAGTGACTCTTTATCACAAGAGCACTTGTACTGTTTGGGTTTTTAATACTATACATATAAATTACAGAGTAATTGTAATTTACAAAGTAGAAATTTAAAAATTTAAGCTGGTCCTGGGCTCAGTGGTGCACTTCAGCAACTCTGAAGGCTGAGGCAGGTAGGAGTTTAGTAAGTTAAAAGCCAGACTCAGCAACTGAGCAAGATCCTGTCTCCAATTTTAAAAATAATAAAGAGCTGGGAGTGTGGCTCGGTGGTTTAAGTTCCCTGGGGTTCAATCCCTGGTTTAAAAAAAAAATTAAAGTCAAGCTGGTACACACTCCCTGATAAATTGCACCATTTCAAAAATTACGTTCAAATAGTTATTAGCAAGTTACCCTAATTGCATTTCCTAGAAGTGTTCTTCCCTCTTCTCATTTAGTCTTGGAATGAAGCAATACCTAAGAGAAGTCTTCCCCTGTCCCACCCCTGCAGAGCAGGCTAGAGGCTAGAGTCATCAGTCATCAGCCCTGGTGTCCTAATCCTTGGTCCATCTCCATCCCCCACATTATAATTCTGTACAGCTCAGGGGGGGAAATGCCCAGTTACTGCCTTGAGCAATAGTTGTGCCCCAGAACACCTGGCTCTGTTTACATGTGGAGCCGAAACTCAGAGACCAAGTGGCTGTGTGTGTCACTTTAGAATAGTGAGTCCTGCCCTCTGTGGATTCTGAACAGTTGCCTTGGGAAACCCTCAGTGCCCAGAGCTGAGATGAACTGCTAACATGGAGGGAATGATTCCTGGCCAGAGATCATGGGAGGAAAGCTCTTCTGAAACCGCCTTCGGCTGACAGCCGGCCTGCTGGGGGCTGCGCTGAGGCCAGGTCTAGGTGCACAGAGAGAACCACCCTTGTGCTTTGTGCATTCGTTTTACCTGAAATAGACTGAATGCAGCTCCTGGGAAGGTGCTGTCAAGGGAGGAAGTCCAGTGAGTATTGCTTGTTCTCTCCTGCTCAGGCTAAGGAGGACAGGACCAAGGCACCAGGAAGCCCACCAGCTGTGCCCCCATGTCCCTTGCCACAGGCCTGCTACAAAATAGGTGGTTACTGAAGGTTGGATTTTTTTATTCTTCCACAGTAGTATTTCTACCATGGCTACTGACACATCTATTGTAGGATAAAGAGAAAGCTGCTGAGCCACTCTGCAGAGCTGGGTGCCTCGCCTATGTGCCCTCAGCTGTCCTCTCATATAAGAGTCATCCACTTACTAAATTCAGGTCTAATTTGAATGATGCTTGTGTTTTTTTGTTTTTGTTTTTGTTTTTGTTTTTAGTAATGGCACTGGGGATTGAATCCAGGGGTACTCTATCACTGAGCCACATCCCCAGCCCCTTTTTATTTTTTATTTTGAGACAGGGTCTCATCAAATTGCTCAAGCTAGCCTCGAACTTTCTGCCCCAGCCTCCTGAGTAGCCAGGATTACAGGCATGTGCCATCTTAGTTAATATTCACGTGCACTGGCCCAGAGTCATTCCCTTGAAACACAAATAAAATCAAGGATTGGTTAAAGTTGGAAGCCTTCCTGAGAACCAGAAATCTGTTCCCTGTCTGTGTAAGAAGAATGTCCTATTACAGTGAACAAGCAATGGACAAAAAGAGAAATGGTATGTGCTGCCAGGAGCATTATTCAACCCTATCTGTGACAGCCACCAAAGGCAAGAATAATGAAGAAAAGAGATATGGTGTAGACAGGTTGATGGGAAATGTCTGTGGGGGACAACTCTTACAGTAACTTAACTCTGGCCCTGCTCTGCCTTGATCCTGGGATCTCATTACACTCATAGAATCACTGAACACAAGTTAATCCTGCTTCCAGGAGTCTTGAAAAAAAAGAAATTAGAAGTTACTCTTGGGCTGGAGATGTGGCTCAGCGGTAGCGCGCTCGCCTGGCATGCGTGCGGCCCAGGTTCGATCCTCAGCACCACATACCAACAAAGATGTTGTGTCTGCCGAGAACTAAAAAATAAATATTAAAAATTCTCTCTCTCTCTCTCTCTCTCTCTCTCTCTCTCTCTCTCTCTCTCTCTCCTCTCTCTTTAAAAAAAAAAAAAAGAAGTTACTCTTTTCTAAGTTATGACTTTTCTAAGTTATGACTTCTTCCGGTCCTTATGAAAGAGTTATTTTATAATACTCTGCAGATTGATGGAAGATTTTCTTTTCAGTATCCATTCATTCATTCAACAAGAATGCATTGTGAAAAGGACATTGAATGCATATATGAAAATGTCCCAGTAAAACCAATTAATTTATATAATCAATAAGTACTAATAATTAATTTTTAAAAAAAAAAAGAATGTTTGCTGGGTGCAATGGTGCACGCCTATGACTCAGGAGGCTGAAGCAGGAAGATTGCAAGTATGAGGACAGCCTCTGCAACTTAGGACCTTATATGAAAATAAAAGATATAAAAGTAGGAAGAAGGGAGGGAGGGAGGGAGGAAGGAAGGAAGACATGGTTTGGTTTTCCCTTTGTTAGGCTCAGAGTGTTCAGACCATCTCCTAATCATTCATTTAGGGAAGCAAGTACAAATCCATGAAGACACTGAAAATGGTAGAATGTTTCACTTTAGTTTCTTTCCAACGCATTTAATTTTCAAAATAATAGCACATTTCCCCCTAGTTATAAAAGTAACACTTGCCAGCTTACTACAAAAGAAAAAGAAGAAAATTCAGATTTTTTTTTCTGAATATCTGAATGTTCTTCAAAAAGTGAGAAACCTCCTAAATCTACCATTCAAAGCTGAACTACCATTATGTGATTTTTAAAAATGGAATCAGATTATACACACTATTTCTTATTCTTCTTTTTTTGTTAATGTCATAGATGTCACTCTTTAATACAGATCTATACACTCATTTTAAATGGCAATATAAAAGTGCCACAACTAATTTAACCAGTCTCTTATTAGGACATTAAAGTTACTTATAACTTTTTTTCCTGTGATAAACAATCTCATGCATACAACTTTTTCATATTTTTATCATAGTGTATTCAGAGCATTTTTATAAATATTTATTAAATGCTATTCTTTGGACTTCAAGTTCACAACCCAATATTAATTAAGACCCCAGTCTCTCTCTGTGCAGAACAGAGAAAGAAAATGTAGACAAGTCCATCTCAGGACTCAGAATTGTCTGGTGGAGGACTCAAAAGTAGAATGCTCAAGAAACTGGGTTCCATCCTCAGCACCACATACCAACAAAGATGTTGTGTCTGCCGATAACTAAAAAAATAAATAAATAAATATTAAAAAAAAAAAGAAAAAAGAAACCGGCAGAGTTAAATCTTGTCTGCCTCTGCCTCTTTTTATCCTTACCATGATGTGGTTATTACTCAGAGTCATGATCATTGAATTCATTTTCTCATTGGTGAAATGGAATTAATAGACTAGGATTACAGCTCAGTGGCAGAGCACTTGCCTACCATGTATGCAAAGCCCTGGGTTCAATTTCCAGCACCACAAATAAATAAAATGGAAATAATTATATCACTTGCCACTTAGAGGTATTTATAGAGATTGAATAGCCAAATGTACATTAAGTACTTAGCACAGTACCTGGCTGCCAATTAGGGCTCAGTAAAGGGGTAGCTCTTGTCCTCTTAGAGAATCCTTAAAGTCCCAAAGATCTCTCAGTGAACACGAACACAGCTGATTTCTAAGGAAGATGTCCTTATCAGGGACATGATTTAACTCAGGGTTTGATAACATCCACCAAACAGAAAATGATCCTCCAGGGGATTTATCCCAAACACAGTTGTAGGTTCAGCACTCGGACATCGTCTTTGGCACTTGTAAAATTCTCAAGTGCATCCTTACAAATACTCACTAAGAAATTACATGGAAATTTTGTTTTACTCTTTGTTAAAATAAGAAAAAACTTCATAGGAAGGTCTTAGAAACATTTTTTTTCTCATTTCTACTCTATTTCATTTCCTACCCCTTCCCATGGAGGGTAAGTGTCATTCCTCAATATCACCTTGTAAAACATGTGTTATGTCCACTTTACAGATGAGAGAAACAAAGCCAGAGCAAGTGAAATATATTAGCCATAGCTAGAAAGTAGCCCACCCAGGATTAAAGCTTCTAAAGTTCAGGTGCTGTCAAGATTCAGCAGCTTGGAAGGCTGAGGCAGGAGAATCATGAGTTCAAAGCCAGTCTTAGCAAATTGGTGAGGCACTTAGTAACTCAGCAAGACCCTGTCTCTAGTAAAAAAAAAAAAAAAAAAAAAAAAAAATATATATATATATATATATTTCTATATATATTTCTTTTTTAAAAAGGGCTGCAGATATGGCTCAGTGGTTAAGTGCCCTGAGTTCAATCCCCAGTACCAAAACAAAAATGAAAAAAAAAAATATTGCAGATTCCATAGGGACCCTAAAGTCTGCACATTCCCAAATACCCAGGTAATTGAGATCCAAGAAGGCACAATTAGAAAAACAATTAGAAGCCAGGCATGGAGGCTCAGGCCTGTAAGCCCAGCAATTTGGAAAGGTAAGGCAGGAGGATTGCAAGTTCAAAGCCAGCCTCAGCAACCTTAGTGAGGTCCTTGGCAACTTAGCGAGATCCTGTCTCAAAATAAAAAATAAAAAAGTAAGATTGTAGCTTAGTGGTAAAGTGCCTGTGGGTTTGTTCAATCCCTTATATGAAAAAAAAAAGAAGAGAAAAACAATTATAAAAAACATTGTCCTTGGCCATACAACATTTATGAAGTCCAGTTTCTGAGGCAGGATTCCCTAAAGCCATAGGATTTGCTTCTGGTTATCACCAAGATACCCTACTGAAAACTTTCATGCACCTCAGGATGAAGCTATTTGCATATTTTGGATAGTTCTAACATACAAAATACATCCCAGGCCAGGGTTGGGAAACACCTGGATTCTGGAAGATTCACTGTAAATGTTGAAGTCTTTCTTTATTATCACCCCAGGATAGAGCCAACTCCATGGTGTTGACCTTTCCTTCTCTAAAATCCTAATCATCTCTCCCCCAGGCCAGCTGATCTTATCCTCAACTGTGGCAGTTAGCCTTCCTACCTCACCACAGGTTTCTAATGCTTTCAGTCAGTGTGAGAGAACTGGCAAATTGGCAAGATTTGTGATGTTGTATTTGTGATACTGTATTGAGGAAGCAGAGGGATAAAGAGTAGTTTTCAAACTAATGTTTCGCTAGGGTGGTGAAACACAGATGAGGGGCAGAGGGAAAGGCCTGGAAGGGTGGAGATCTGAGCCCCTAGTTGGAGCCAAGGCACCCAAGTCTGTTTTGCATTCAGAACTGGGATTCCCAAAAGATTCACTTGAAAAAGTTTTTAGGGGGGGACAAAGAGACACAACCTGAAAACCAGTAGGGACCAAACACCAATCTAGGTCAGAAGAACTAGATTCTAACCCCAGCTCTTCAGCTAACTAACTGGGTGACTTTGGGCAAATTGTTTCATCTCTCTGTGTCTCAGGATACTTACTTGCAAAAATCAGGTAAATACAGTCAATGCTTGTTTTAGTAAGCTAGGACCACCATAACAAAATGCCACAGAATGAGTGACTTAAACAGCAGAAATTTATTTTCCCACAGTTCTGGAGGCTGGAAGTCCAAGATGGAGGAATGGCAGGGTTGGATTCTACTGAGGCCTTTCCTTGGCTTACAGGTGGTGGTCCTCTTGCTATGTCCTCACTTTTCTCTGTGCACACACACACACCCCAGGAGTCTCTTCCTTTTCCTGTACAGACACCAGTCCTATAGAATCAAGGTCCCAGCTTAAGACCTCACTTAACTTTATTTGCTTCCTTCAAGGCCCTACTTCCACATACAGTCACATTGGAGTCAGGATCCAACATGTGAATTGGGGGAGACAAAATTCAGTCTGATAAGGGGTGAAAGGGCAAAATGGAAACCAAAAACAGGGAAGGGAGAAGTTCAGGAAATATCTCCCCAGGAAGCAAATCAGGATGGGATGTGAAACTTTGAGCAGGCTTCATCCATTGGAAAACTAGAGGAAGGGCATTTCCCACAGGAGGAGCAAAGGCCCTAGAGGAAGGGCATTTCCCACAGGAGGAGCAAAGGCCCAGAGTTGCACCCAGCCTATTTATAATCAGAGGCCAGAGAACAGTCTGAGGGGCTGGCAGAGAAAGAGAAGAAGGCCACAGGAGGGCTGGGGATATAGCTCAGTTGGTAGAGTGTTTGCCTCACATGCACGAGATCCTGAGTTTAATGCCTAGCACCACCAAAAAAAAAAAAAAAAAAAGCCATAGGTGGCCTCATGGGCTACTGTGCAAAGCAACCAGAAGTACTGACTAATAACGAGGCTCTTCTAAAATATCTGTGTACTTCTGCATTTTAGAAAGTCCTAAAATTCTGCAGTTCAGGCTATCTCTGTCTTTTCACTTCTCAAATCTGTGGCTCTCTAATGTTCATGATGGGTTTACACAGCTACTAAATGCTCTAATTCTTGGTTACTTCTCTGGTGGGAGGGCAGGCCTCACTAGATCTTGATTATAAACTGCCTTCTGCAATCTGTGGTCCACTTTTCTTTGGTCTGGAGAAAAAGCACACATCATACTTGAATGTCATATTTTATCACAACAGACTCCCATTCCAGTGATTAGGACAAGGACTATTGAATGTGTGATAATAAAGACATGTAAGCCTTCGGATCCAGAGCTCCCTTCCTACTAAAGACTCATTCAAAACCATAGGTCTGTGTACTAAGGAACAAAAGCCTCATAGCTTCCTGGAGGAGAGAATGAGATTCTGTTTTAAAGAGTTGTGTCTTGCTGAGGCTTGTGGAATAGTTAGAAAGGAGAAAGGGAAACATCAGTTGGGTCTTTACAAGCAATTATTAGTAATCTGCTTATTAATAGAGCTGATTCTAGTGCTCTCTGAGAAATTTTCAAAAGGTAGTCCTTTTCCTATTATAAATTCTATGCTTAAAGAGGATAACTATTAAAAAAAGCAACTAAATGCGCAAATACAGAAATGTCTATATACACTCTCCAGGTAATATAATTAAAATCTCTCAAACCAGAAAAAAAACTATCCATAAAGATAGTAAACAAAGAAAATAATTTGATTATTGAATAAAAATTCAACCAGTTCAGGTGTGATGGTGCACACCTATAATCCCAGTGACTTGGGAGCCTGAGGCAGCAGGACCAAAAGTTTGAGACCAGCTTTGGTAACTTATAGAGACCTTAAGCAACTTAGAGAGACCTTGTCTCAAAATTTAAAAAAAATTAGCTGGGCATAGTGATACATGCCTGCCTGTAATCTTAGTGACTGGGGAGGCTGCTACAGGAGGATCACAAGTTCAAGGTCAGCCTCAGCATTTTAGGGAAGGCCCTAAGCAATTTATCAAGACCCTGTCTCAAAATAGAAAATAGAAAGGGCTGGGGATATGGTTCAGTGGTAAAGCACCCCTAGCTTTAATCCCAGGGGTATCAAAAAGATGCCACTGGGTAACTAGGAAGGTTTTCCACTGGGAAACAGGAATACTCGCTCCCTTGATGTTTACAGTTAAAAGAGATGTCTCCAGGTTCCTTCAGAAAGACATTCCTGGGGCTGGGGATGTAGCTCAGTGGGAGAGGGCTTGCCTACCAAGTGTGATGCCCTGGGTTTAATCTCCAGCACTGCACAAAAGGAAAGACAGACATTCCTGGATCCAAAAGCTGGCAAGAAGGGGGCTGGAGTTGTAGCTCAGTGTTAGAGTGCTCACCTAGCATGCGCAAGGTGCTGGGTTCAATCCTCAGCACCACATAAATGTAAAATAAAGATATTGTGTCCACCTAAAACTTAAAAAGAAATATTTAAGGAAAAAAAAAAGCTGGTAACAGTCTTAGTTTCTTAAATGATTCACATATTTGTTTTTCTTTCTTCTTCTTTTATTTCTTTTTTTTTCTTGTCAAAGTGGTTTTTTCCCCTGTTTGCATTACAACTATATATAATGGTGGGATTCATTATGACATATTCGTACATGTACATGATATGACAGTATAATTTGACCAATTCCATTTCTCCTTTTCCTCCCCTCCTCACCCCCCTGATCCCTTTCTCCACTCTACTAATCTCTCTTTAATTTCCATGAGATCCCTACCACCACCTTTCTTTTCCTTTTTCCTCTCTAGCTTCCATATATGAGAGAAAACATGGGACTCCTAGTTTATTTTGCTTAACACAATGTTCTCAAAACATTACTACCTTTATCCATTTTCCTGAAAAATGGCAAAATTTCATTCTTCTTTACGGCTGAATAAAACTCCACTGAAGATTTATACTTATTTCTAAGAATCAGAGAAATAACTTGCAAGTTTTCTAAAGTAAACGCTCTAAGAAAAGGAACATAACTCTCTTCCCTTATTTTCTTTTTTTTAAATATCTTTTAGTTATAGGTGGATGCAAAATCTTTATTTTATTTTTATGTGGTGCTGAGGACCAAACCCAGTGCCTCATGCATGGTAGGCGAGCACTCTACCTCTGAGCCACAACCCCAGCCCTCTCTTCCTTTACTTTCAACAGGGGGAATTAAGCCTCTTGTTTTAAATTTTTATTTGTCTTTGCAACATCAAGGTAAAAATTCCATTCCAAATGATAATAATCACACAAATGATAGGCATAGACTTGCTATGTGCAGTAACGTACATAATGCTCACAGCAGCACTATGCAGGAGGTGAGACACAGCTGCATTGAAGAAACTGGGCCAGGTATGAGCCAAAGGACACAGAGCTGGTGAGCAATCAAGCTGGCCACAACCAGACAGTCCGGCTCCACTGTTCCATATCTGAACCATTGGGCCATCCTGTCACAGGAAAAAGTAAATACATGATTTGCTGGATAACATATATGTATAGCATTTCTAGAATGAGTTAGTGATGCTTAAACCAGTATGCATTTAAAAATACTGCCAGCATTTAAGGCACTCTTTCTATGTGCCAGGTTTGCACACAAAGTCACAAATATAAGTATCAATTTTGATCAATCTTCAGAAGGGGCTTCCCTATCTTTTGAATAGGGAAATTGACATACAGATTTAAAAAAAAAAAATTCTCTTCAGTTATCCAGCCAATAAATGGTAAAGTTAGGGTTTAAAGGGAGAATGGCTCCAAATATCCACACATAACTATTAACTGTGTAAGACTTATCATCAAGGAACTGATTGACTCTCAAGATGGTGTTGGGAGCTAGGGTTGTGGTTCGGTGGTACAGCGATTGCCTACCATGTGAGGCACTGGATTTGATCCTCAGCACCACATAAAAATAAACAAATAAATTAATTTGTGTCCATCTACAACTAAAAAATGTATATTAAAAAAGAAAAAAGATGGTGTTGGAAAGGGGAAGAAAGCTGATAGACAGACCTTGTTGAGAGAGAGTAGCTCAGGCAGGAAGAGAGAGAGGGACAGAATACAGAACAACCAACTAATTCAATGTTGGTGGTCTCCCACATAGAAAGGAGAGAAGCTGAGAGTGTTAATGGAGTTAGTGGAGAATTACACACCACAATGCATAATGAGCCAAATTGGGAGGGAAAAAGGTCCTTTAATGAGCAAGCCGAGCAAGTGACTGGGAGTGGGCTAGCGCCTCAAAGAACTCTCAGCACCTGAATTTTGGAAATACAGAGTTTATAAAAGCAAAAACCACAAGAGTATAGGTCAGAAAAGACCTTGTTGAGATTATACATTTTGATTACATGAGAGAATTTTGAGTATACATTTTACAGTCATTTTTGTTATACATCAGGGCCACAGTCAGGGACTCAGGAAGGACCTACTATACTGTCAACATAGATACAGCTGACAGGAGGCCGTAAAGAAAACCTTTTAAGCAAGCATAAAATGGAGTCAGGTCAGAACAAAATGGCGTTACTCTGGTTCTTTTACATTTCAAGAGGAAAATGTGTGAGGCTGAATATTCAATGGCAACAAACAGATGAATTTTTGATATGAGAAGCCAATTCATATTTGGATTTCATGATGTACAATTCCATGTGTAGTAATACCCCATTTAGTTTTCCTTTTATTTCTGTTTTTAATGGATTGTTATGACCACGTGGTGAAGTGTCAGAGCATGATCTATTTTATGGAATGAAAAATTCAGGAGAGGTCACAGAAGTTGCTGAGATAGGAAAGGCACTTTCAGATCCCCTGGTCTATTAGTTCTTGTGACCTGCACTGAGGATACTATACTCACCCTGCCTTCCACCTGTCTCTTGGATTTCAGCAGTGAACATCTTTTGGCCAATGGAAAAAAATGGAATAGCTTTAAGTAAAAAATGTCAGTGAAAATTATTAGGATTCATAAACCAGCAGCAACACCCTATTCACAGTGCATGGGTGAGGCCTACCATGTATTCTTGCTTTTCACAGGTTCCACAGTATTCCTTCATGGGGAATAGAGGGGGAAGAAGAAGAAGAGATATTCATGAATTAATCAATATTCCTTCTCATGAATGACTTCAGAGAAGCGTGTATGTTGTCAAACTCCATTGCCTACAGGAAGAGCATGAAATAGTGGAGGCCTGGTGCTCAGGCTTTTTTTTGCTCCTTCCCAACAAAGAAGCTCTACCTAAGTGGGCAGAACAGTCTTAGCACTTATCCACTTATCCTCCATCCTTCCTGTGTTGAAATCAGTCCATCGAGACGCAGTGAGAAAGGTAAAAAACACAAAGAGAAGGAGAAGAACCCCCTTGGGAAGAAAGGAGGAAAGAAAGTGTCCCCCAGCTGTCTCAGCTGGGACCTTTTCACCCATTTCATGCTGGAAAAAGTTACTTTTAAAACCAAGTGATAAAAGCCAGGCATGGTGGCACCCACCTGGAATCCCAGCTGCTTGGCTAAAGATGGAAAGATTAAGCCAGTGAGACACTGTCTCAAAATAAAAATACTGTGTGGCCCTTTGGTTAAGGTAAGAGGTGTTAGAAAATATAGAAAGGCTGGTAATTGGAGTATGGCTTCCTCTCCAGCTACCTCCTGACCTCATTGCAGTGAGGGACTGTGGGCATGGCATGCAAGTAAAGATCAGCAATGACAATGGACCCAGGTCTTCACCAATCCACTGATCAATTACAGAAAGACAAACAACTACAACAAATTCAGAACCTCTAACCATCTATAAAGCTAATGTGGATCGATCTGAAATCAGAGTCTGCATTATACCTTAATGCATACCAACAGGATATTGTGAGCAGTTAGTCTGCTTGTGGGACAAATGATGGCCCAAGGAGAGACTGTAGATAGACCAAGAAGTGAAGGTTGCAGGTTGAGCTACTGCTCCTCTAGAAGTTGTATGTCAGGAAGAAAAATGAGTTAAGAGCAGTAGCTCACTTTCTGACCTATGAGAAGTGTGCCAACCACACATGGCATTACAATCTATTTAATACAACAAACCTAAACCACTGTCAAAGAAGAGGGCATTTGTCCACTATTCCAAGTGTCTGTAACTGTATAACAAAGTACCCCAAAACTTAGCAGTTTAAAACAATAACTATTTTTATTTTATTTCACAATTGTTTGGGTCAGCAATTTGGAAAGGGTTCAGCTGGACGATTCTTCTACTCCATGTAGCATCAACTAGAATCATCTGGTGTCATTTGGTTGGTGGCTGGGTGGTACTGGAAGGTCAAGATGGTTTCACTGACATGAAGGCTCCTTGGCGGGGACAGCTGGAAAGCTTCACTCAGCTGGGTCTGTCTCCTGCTCCACAGAGTACCAGGGCCTCTCCATGTGGTCACTCCAGAAGGGCAATCAGGTATCACAATACTCAAAAGATGCTCCACATCACTAAACATAGAGAAATGCAAGTCAAGACCATCATGAGATATCACTTCATGCCCTAACAGATACAATGGAACTATTTCTTAAAACACATAAAATGACAAGTATTAGTGAAATTAGAAGAAACCAAGAACCACTGTACACAGTTGGTGGGATTATAAAATTATGCACCCACCATAGGAAATGGTGTGGAGATTCCTCAAAAAAACTACCACAGGATGTAATGATCCCACTTTTGAGTACATATCCCAAAGAACTGAAAATAGGGTCTATTTTATTTGCAAACCTATGTTCAGGGCAGCAGCACCATCCACAATAGCCAAGGGATAGAAGCCACCCAAAGCTCCATCAACAGATGAATGAATAAACAAAATACATTATAGACATACAATGGAATATTAAAAATAAGGAAATTCTATAATCTACTACAACATGAATAAGCCTTGAGGACATTAGGCTGCATGAATAAACCAATCAGAAAAACATAAATACTATGTTATTGCAGTAATACGAGGTACTTAAAATGGTTAAATTCATAAGGATTTGGAAGGTAAAATAGTGGCCATGAGGGGCTAGAAGAAAGGGGAATGCAAAGTTGTTCAATGGGCAAAATTTTCAGTTTTGTAAGGAAATCCATTGCATAGTGAATACACTGAATGCCATTGAATAGTAGTACTACACTTAAAAATGGACAAGATGGGGGCTGGGGTTGTGGCTCAGTGGTGGAGCACTTGCCCAGCATATGTGAGGCACTGGGTTCTATTCTCAGCACCATATATAAGCAATTAAATAAATAGAGGTCTGTCAATAACTAATAAAAATTTTAAAAAGAAAAAAATGGGTAAGATGATAAGCTTTATGTTTTGAGGTTTTTAAACACACACACACACACACACACACACACACACATGCTGGGACTTTTAAAGCCCAGATTCAAGGGGAAGGGAACATAAATTTTATTTGTCAATAAGAACGACAAAGAGCCCATTCATGCTGCTTGCAGTAATGCCTGCCTGTAATCCCAGCAACTTGGAAGGCTGAGGCAGGAGGAATGCAAGTTTAAGGCCAGCCTCAGCAACTTAGACCCTGTCTCAAAATTTAAAAAAAAAAAAATTTAAAGGGGATCTGGGGATATACAGCTCAGGGGTTAAGCACCCCTGCGTTCAATCCCCAGTACAAAAAAAAATAGTAATAACAATAATAATAATAAGTAAACAAAAACGAATGACAAAGAATCTTCAGCCATCTTTAATCTGTTGCAACATGGTAGGGTACATCATGTCTTCAGCACCTGAGGACCTAGACAGCAAGATTCTTTCCAGGGGACTATGTTCTACCTCCCAGAAATGAAGGATATCAAGAGCCCCTGTTGTAGGTGGGTGCTGGAGACAGCGGAGCAAGGAAAATGGAGAAGCTAGTGTAGCCAATGAGGAACAAATGGCCCGGAACTCCTCCCCTACTTATTTTCACAACAAAGATTCCCTGACCATTCTACCAAAAGCCTGACCACTCCTAGCAAGCCATTTTCCTCATTCAATAGTGCCTGGTCCCTCAGCTATCCTCTCCGTGGGGGCTCCAGACCCTAATTGGACAGGTCAGATAGGAATATTCAGCAGAAACCAACCATAGGAGACCTTTCAACATCAGTAAACACATAGAAAATTCAACAAAGTAGCACTTAGATAGTCTGGACAATGCGGCCATTATAAATGCTGCTTTCAGGAGCAGTGATTCAAATGACAGCTTCGAAAAGGATTTGCAGAGAGCCCCTTGGAAATGGAACATGGGCAACCGAGAGCCCATGACATGTTACAAGGTCAAACTCGACTGAACAAAGATCCAAAGCAGCACTGAATGACTTATTTATTCAGCCCTGCTCTGTACGAACCTGAGAGAATGTGACATCTTTTAAATTGCCTCCCCTGATAAGCAATGTCCGTGGTGCATGGAAAATGTTAGCAAAAGTTCTGAAAGGAGCAGACTACTTTACAAGGCAGTGGTTACAGGGCAGCCACCCTGAGACTTCCACCCAGTTCTGCAAACTGCCCTGATGTCTCACGGCCTTAAGACGAAAGGAGGGATGGCCACATCTGGAGGGGAAAATCCTGCCTTTTGTTTCCTTCCACCCATTCCACAAATCTGTTGGAAGAGCTAGCCCCCAAGCCTTCCGATAGAAAACTTTCTACTGTGCATGCCATCCATAATGGTAATGGCATTCTAATTTTGTTCTCCCAGTAAAGTATCTTCCTGATATTATATGGGGAGTGTTTGTGTTCTGAGCACCACTGGAACTAATATCCTGATTATTTTTAGCCTAGCAGTCTGCAGAACTCTCACATGCCCTGGGGTTCTTGTTGCATGGTGGTGTCCTGCACTAGGAAGAAAAAATACCCGGTGGTAGCAGTATCTAAGTAACTCAATTCAAGCAAACATTCCCAGCACACCTCGCAATGAGCAGCCTGCTCTCAGGGGCAGGGCCAGGGCCAGTGCCAGGCTGAGGTAAGCCAGGTGCCTACTCTGCAAAATGTAAGGAAGCACTCAACCTGTACCTACATGACCCTGAGTAACCCTCCTTGAACTTTAAGCCCTTGGCACTTCCCCTGCTTCCCCCTAGTCGAGCCCCTACTCTCTGGCTTCATGCTCTCAAAAATATTTGCTCCTCAGCTCCCTGGCCACCACTGATACTGGGGAGTATAGTCCCAGGCTCAGGATCTTTCCAAGGAGGCAGCTACTCGTCAGGAAAATCCCTTTTCCTCCCAGGTATGGACATCACTGCTCTTGGGGCAGTGAAGCCCTTCCAACATCTGCTGCTCCCACTCCAGTCCACTGAGACTGGTCTCACCCTATCTGGGGTGCAGCATTAGACACAAATATTTATTTTTTCTGGCAGCCTCGTACTTTCCCTTCACTGTGTGATGTCATAAAGCAAACCCAGGCAGCTGAGAGCTGAGGAAAGAGAAACAGGAGTCTATGTTTCATGGTTGCAAATCAATTATTCACATCAAAGCAGGGTTTTCTATCATGAAATCTGGAGTGTATGAACCTCAAGAAAATGGAAACTACCCTCTTACAGGCTTCTCCCCTTCATCACACACATACATAGCCCTGAGTACTTCCATAAGCACCATCTCCTAGCAACGTTCAATATCCATTTCATATTCTCGTTCATGTGTTTATGACCCCCTCCTATTCTTCCCTCTTCCCCATCCTTAGCTAGCACTTTCAATAGCTTATTGGAAAATCCAGACATTCAGCTGTATAGGTTTTCAGTGGAAAAATACTCAGAGTGGAGGAGTCATGGACCCACAAATCTGACTTTGGATTCCACCTGGCAGGAGCATCTTCATGAGAGCAGAACAGACCATTCAAGGTTGAGAACTGTCCATAGCACTGTGTAAAATCCATGAATTGCTTATGTTGCTTTTAATATTGTCTGAAGCAAGCATTCCCATCCACAGGGCCTCTGCCAGCATGACTCAATTTCAGAGAATCATTATAGACCAATCATCATTATGACATGATCATATCTCAATTATCCCCTGTGTAGTCAGGGGTACATTAAAGTGACTGTGAGTCTTCCTGCTGAGACAAATTCATTAAGATCATAATGTGTATAAGATATTTTAAAGTGTGATGGAAAACGGGGGTTGGGGGGGAATATTGAAAACAACACAATCTTTCAGAGGTTTCTCTAGCACACATTCAGAAAACATAATTTTATCTTGTATTTCAAAGTGCTATATGATACAAACCAGACAGCCTATTTCTTGTCAGCCCAAATCTGCCACACCATGGCCAGCTAGATGCATTTACCCATCCTCAAAATATATAAGATAGCCATAAGCCCAGATCAGTACCGCCGAAGTCTACAAAAATCATCCAAGATACTATGTATACAACCAGAGATATGAAAAAATTGTGCTTTATATATGTAATAAGAATTGTAGGGGCTGGGGATGTGGCTCAAGCGGTAGCGCGATGGCCTGGCATGCTTGCGGCCCGGGTTCGATCCTCAGCACCACATACAAACAAAGATGTTGTGTCTGCCAAATACTAAAAAAAAAATAAATATTTAAAAAGACAGTTTAAAAAAAAAAAGAATTGTAATGCATTCTGAAGTCACATATAAATAAAATTTTTAAAAAATCATCCAAGAATAGGTATGATCTAGACATGTGGACCCAGACATAGTCCCTAATCTGTTGAGGGAAAAAAAAGAAAAGCAACCATCCCCTGAGAATTTGTTCTAAAGAAAAAAATTAAAAGAATAGATTAGTGTATTTGTCAAGATCATTGTACTGTCATGTGTAGCTAATTAAAATTAATAAAAAAAAATTCTAAAACAAAAAAATAAAGATATTAAAAGCAAAAAAGAAAAAGAATAGATTAGGCTGGGGTTGTGGCTCAGAGGTAGAGCGCTCACCTAGCATGCATGAGGCACTGGGTTCAATCCTCAGCACCACATAAAGTAAAATAAAGACATTATGTCCACCTATAAACTAAAAACTTTTTTAAAGATATTCATTATTTATAATAATGAAGCAATCAAAACCTACATCTATCTGACAAGGGTGAAAGAGTTGAGAACGGAATATTGAGTATGGAATGGAAAGAAATGATAATAGGATGGATTATTATACAGCCATTAGAAATTGAGGCTGATGATGTAGACAGTGGAAGTATATAAAATTATTTTAAATATAATATTAAAATGTTTAAAGTGTAATCTCTAGGGATCGGGGTGTAGCTCAGTTGTAGAGTGCTTCCCTAGTTTGTGTGAGGCCCTAGATTCAATCCCTAGCGCCACACACATAAGAAATGTCATCTATACTAAGATTCCAACTAGATAAAATAGGTTTGCATTTACATATGGAATAGAAACAAACATGGGAAGAAAACAGTTGATATGTCTAGGTGATTGGACTTGTGGGTGATTTTCTTTTTCTTTTCTTCTTTCTCTTTTTCTTTTGGTGCTAAGAATTGAACCCAGGGGTACTTTACCACTGAGCCACCTTCCCAGTCCCTTTTTTAAATTTTTGGACAAGATCTCACTAAGCTGCTAATGCTGGTCTGGAACTTATGATACTCCTGCCTCAATTCCCTAAGATTCTGGGATTACAGGATTACACCACTGTGCCCAGGTCATGATTACTGTGATCTCCTGATAATCATTTCTTTTGTAGCTATTATAAATGTTGAATATAAAATAAAATTTGGGCTGGACACAGTGACACACACCTGTAATTCCAGTGATTTGGGAGGTTCAAAAGTCCAAAGCCAAGGACTGGGGTTGTAGCTCAGCGGTAGAGCGCTCACCTAGCACATGTAGGGCACTGGGTTAAATCCTCAGCATCACATAAAAATAAATAAATAAATAAATAAAGAGGTTGAAAAAAGAAAAACAAAGTTCGAGGCCAACCTCAGAAGGCAATTTGGTCTCAAAATACAATAAAAAGAACTGGGGCTGTAGCTCAGTGGTAAAATACCCTTGGGTTCAGTCCCAGATACCAAAAATAAATACATACGTACATAACTTGGACATAAAGTTATGTATGAGACACCTTTCATATTAGGAGGATCTTGATGCTTCAGATCATTCTACATTCTTTGCTCATTCAAAGCAGCCAGACTTTTGACCCAATACAGGTAATATGTGGGTTTTAGGGAAGATTCCTTGTTGGAAAGACTGTGCAGTGGGGTTTTGTTTTGTTTTGTTTTGGAGGTACTAGAGGGACACTCAACCACTGAGCCACATTCACAGCCCTATTTTGTATTTTAGAGACAGGGTCTCATTGAGGTGCTTAGCGCCTCGCTTTTGCTGAGGCTGGCTTTGAACTCTCTCCTCCTTCCTCAGCTTCCCAAGCCTCTGGGATTATAGGCATACACCATCAGGCCCAGATGTGCGGTGTATTTAATGGAACAGAATTCTCAAACTTAAAGCTTCTTTGGTAACAGTTCTAAAGTGCATTGAACCATTTGTTAGTGTTTTTTCATGATGAATGTTGTGCAAAAAAATCTTGCTGACAGAGAATGGTACATTTTCTTTTCTCTCCTTCTAATCCTTTCTCTCTTTTCCCTCCCCTTTCTGCAGTTCTGCTAAGCCAATATTCTCTAGAATGAGCACAAAACAAATCAAATAACAGCTAAACAAATCGAATAACAGCTTTTGTACATCAACATCAAGAAGGAAGACTCTTGGGAGAGATCAGAGTCCAGTGATGAATATGGATCTAGATCTGCAGAGATGGAAGTGATTTTCTGGAGAGAGACGTGATCATGGATTAAACACCAGCTCATTGGAAAACTGTCATTGAATAAGATCAGATAACATTCATGAAAAATCATATTCAGGAAATATTTTAAGGAGGAGGAATATAAATGTGCTAGAATTAACATGTAAAATACATATGTACTAAGGTTTGTAAACTGTCCTTTTTTAATCAAACTGAAAACAAAAAGCTTTAATCTTTCAATACCATAAAAAAAAGGGCAGTTAGTTCTAGATTATTCCTATCTCAATAGCCATGAGGCTGATCAAGTGTCATTTATTGAAGAAGCATCTTAGGAAATGCCTCTGACCTTTGGTTTTTCCATCCCTACTTTTCCTTTATTTCACTGTGTAATTAGTTACAACCACTCAGTTACTAAGAGATTTAACGCTTCAAACTTTTTACCAAGTCTGTGTTCAGTTTAATGTGTCTGTACAAGTTATTACTGAGAAAGTGTTTCTGACATATACTATTACTCTGTCGAGCTGTATATTACAGGAAGTACATCTTTACATCATAGTTTCCCAAGCAACATACGTTTCCCAAACTGTCAGGAAATGGCATCAAGGAACTCTGAAAAACATAGAAAGCTCATTTTCACCTTAGATGCTCATGTGTAATATATAGGCTGCTATCAAATAAACACTTTTTTCTAATTCTCCCTAGTATATGCATAGGAATTTAATATACTTTATAAATAGATATCTAAAATATCTGATTTTTTTCTATTTCTTTGCCCTTCATGTCATCAGAAATCCATATCCTTTATTTCCTTTACTGACAGGTATTCATTTTTGTTTCTTTTAATTATTTCATTAAACCTATTTCTAAATGATAGTAAGTGGTACTAACAAAATAAATAATAATTTAATAGCCTTAGAAATACATGACTATATACTTACACAGGTCAAAGAAACTTGGTAGGAATAAGTTACCTTTTTATTAATGTTGACTTCAAAAATCCTCAAATTTTCTTTAGTTGGCTGGGATTTGAAAGTAGTTATAGCTAACCAGTTGTCTTCAACAATCTTTTGATCCCAGGTTCCCCCCACCATAACGTACTGCCCTCATGACATACCCTGCCACTATTCAACAACAGAGAAATATTTAATAATGGAATAGCCAATTACCTGAGAAAGAGCACAAGCACATGCAGGGTTACCCAGTGGAAGCCAACTAATGTTCTATACCTAAGCCGAAAACATAGATGTATGGAATGCCTTCACTCATGGGCTCAGAACTAAGATCCAGTCAGCATATATTGCTGGAACATCAGAACTGACGTGGATCAGGATTGACCTCCTTACCCTCTCTCTAGGACCACATTCATATTTTAGCCAGATGTCTCTGGTACTGGTCATCTTTTCACCACAAACAGGATCATCTCTCAAATGGCTAAAAGTATATTATAGGTACACTGAAGTAGGTGAAACCCAATTCACAGAGATATGGTTTTCCTAAAGAACCAAATTAAGGGAATACTAGTGTCTGTAACTAAAGTGTTAGTCATTCTGGGGGTTATTTGTTGCGTTAAGTATTAGCTGTCCTGTTGCATTCAGAACACCTTACTTACTAAATTTAATTACACACAACTTTTCAAGAATTCATCTTTTATTTAAAGGGAGGTATCTCTCTACTTTATCTACAATAAAAGCAGAAGGTATTCGACTTCTCTAATCTATGTAAATTACAGATCCCATCAGGAGTCCTACATCACCAATAGTGGTGTTAACAAAAATGAAAAAGTACTTCCTATCCACATAAAAATGTTTTTTAAAAAAATCTTTGCCATAAAACCTAAGTGTAATTTAACATCACACAGTGCTATGAAGATGGGTCATTGATGATGTACCATTGTACATAGATAATACACATGTAAATCACTAAATGTTAATTAAGTATAAGAAGTATGTTTTTATCTTTTTAAAAGAAAAGTGACTCCCTTTCTCATTCTGTTCTGTTGTATTACGTCCAAAAGTTGTGTGTAATTTTTTTAAGGTCCAGGAAATGTAAAGAAATTTGTTGGAATATCTGAATTTCTGTAAAAAATAAAAATAAAAATAAGATTTTGTTACTTAAAGGAATGCCTGGTGATGTGGTACACGTTTTGGTACATTTGGTTTCCATCTTTGCCCAGTGTGAACTAATGGCTTGATTCACATAACTATCTTCAGAAAATCTTCTTGCTGCTACATTCCATAATAGTTGCCAACAACAGACATTTAATGTATTAGCTATGCAGAACCCTCATGTAGAGGTCATGCCCAACATTTCAAAGCCTCTTCTAGCCAAATATAGACATACCTCCAGCCAATTCTTTATACACTCAGTAGAATGAAATTGAAAACTAAGAAAATAGCTGGACTGCTCAAGCAAAACTTGACCTGAAGTATCCAACTGCTCAATCTCTGTGCCACAGATTGAAAATAGCCACTTGTTCCTCAGACATGAGTAACTCTTGTGCAATAACTCATACTGAGTATAGGTTGTCCAGATGATTTTCAATCCCGGATGCTCTGTTTATTGTAACTCTAAACCTCAACATCTTCATCTGTAAAATGGTTATAAATAACAATACCCAGCCACACAGCATTGTTGTGAGGAAATAGATTCTAGTTTTGTGCTTGACAGGTTGGAGATATTCGATGAATGTTAATTCCTAATCCCTTCCCTACCTTTGTATGATGTTGAAGGAAGCAAAAAAAGCCTCTTCTCTCAAAATGCTGAAGATAATTGCAGAGACATTTATGAATAGGGATTGAAAATTCAAATGCACACAGAGCCATGTAGATAAGTAAATGAACAAAGCAAGCTGGACTGAGATAATAGGAAGTGGTAGAACTATGAAGCACTGAAGAACTGGATCCTATATAAAGGAAGTAAATAGCCAACACTAAGTTCTAATCATTCAACAAATATGTACTGATCCCTACTATGTGCCAAGAGCTGCTTTAAACCATGAGAGGATAGTGGTGCACAGACTCAGTCCTTGGTCATTTTTTATGGTAGTAGGGAATTCCAACAACAAACAGGCTAATGTCATCTAAAAGTAGGTCCCTAGAGAGAAGTATAATGTTATAAAGAAATGGGGAGGCTGGACAGGGATAGGCCTCTATGAGAAGGTAACATTTAAAGCGAAACCCCAATGATAAGAAGGAGTCAGTCATGTGGGGAAAAAAAATAGTGGGGAAGGTATTCGAGACAGGGAGCCACTGTTTTAAAGCCAGGACTGAACTCAGTATGCTCGAGGCAAGGTGCCAGGTAGACAGCAATGTGTCCTGAGCCAGGAAGGATCTCTGGGCTTCATAGTCCAGGATAGTTTGCATTATTATTATTTAAGTGTGAGGAGAAGTCATTGGAAGATCTCAAGAAGGAGCTGGGCACAATGGTGCACACCTGTAATCTCAGCAACTCAGGAGGCTGACACAAGTTCAAGGCCAACGTGGGTAATTTAGTGAAACCCTGTCTCAAAATTAAAAAAAAATAAAAAGGGCTAGGGATGGAGCTCAGTGGTAAAGCACCCGGGACTCAATTCCCGGTACTGAAAGATTTAAAAAATAAAGAGGAGGGGCTGGGGTTATGACTCAGTGGTAGTGTAGTTGCCTAGAACATGTGAGGCACTGGGTTCAATCCTCAGCACCACATAAATGTAAAATAAAAATATTGTGTCCACCTAAAAACAAAACATAAAAAAATTAAAAATAAATAAATAAATAAGGAAAGAAAGTGCTGGGAATGTCGCTCCGTGGTAGAACACTTGTCTGGCATGTGTGAGGCGCTGAATTCAATCTCCAATATCACCAAAATATTAATCCTTTAGGAACCTAAAGAACAAAAGTTACATCATTGAGGGCATGTCCTTAAAGGAGAATCTGGGACCCCTCTGTTTCCCTCCTTCCCTCCTTTTTCCAGACTCCATTAGGTGAGCAGTGCCATCATGCTAAGTAACCACGGAATAAAACCTCTGAAACCACAAGCCAATCTTTCCTTCTTTAAGTTGATGATCTCAGGTATTTTGTCACAATGATAGGAAGATAGGAAATTAACACTGGTGCCGAATGTTTATTATGCAGGGCTCTCAGGACCAACACCTGAGATAGGGAAGCGGAGAAAATAAGAGAGACAGAAAGGGAATCTTCAGGGAGGGCCTCAAGCCTCAGCTGATCCCACAGGCAGCCACAGAAGCTGAGGAGCCTTTCAGAGTTGTCCTGCTTTGTGGCGAGGGTTACATCCTGTACACGTTAGCATTTCCCAGTCACTGTATGTGGGCTGCTTGCCCCCAGGAAGGGGGTATGACCTTGAGTGAGGCTCTTTTCAGCTCAAAGCAATTTCCAGCAAGGTCAGAGGCTGCTCAGTTGGACTCCCAGCCACTCAGGTCCTCAAGTGGGCCCTGGGTAGCACAAAACAATATGTGCTACAGGTATGTGTGTTTTGGGAATATAAAATTGATGATGGATTGAATGTGGTAGATAAGACAGAGCTCCTAATTTTTTTCTTTTCTTTTTTTTTTTTTTTTTTTGGATGCTGGTACATTGACTGAGAAAGGAGGAGCTGATCTGAGAGATGAAAATCCAAAATTTCTTTTGTGACATTGGATGGGCTGACATGATAAGTTTGAGATGTAGAAATGTCATATTCTGCTGGGCATGATGGCACCCACTTGTGTTCCCAGTTATTCATCAAGCTGAGGCAAGAGGATGAAGGTTTGAGGCCAACTCACCAAGACCCTGTCTCCAATTAAAAAGAAAAAAAAAGAAAAAGCTGTAAAGGGCTGGGGTGTTGCTCAGTGTAGATCACTTACTAGCATGCACAAGACCCAGGGGTTGATCCCCAACACGGCCAAAAAAAATAAAAAAGTGTTGTGTTCTAGGAAAAAGTCGAGCCTAGAAACACACATTCAGTAGTCACAGCAAATAGGTGGCTTTTTTTAAAGATTTGAAACTGAATGTAATTATTTAGGGAGAGTATGCAAATAAAGACTAGGACCCAGACCAAGACCAGAACACTTTTTCAAGGTGAAACACAGGACAGAAGATCAAGAAGGACTGGAAACTGGGATATCATGAAATACCAGAGTGGGGAAAAAAATTCAAGTGTGGTGATTGTCAAATGCTGCTGAAAAGTCAAGACAAAAACAGAGTAGGACTGGGGATGTGGCTCAAGCGGTAGCACGCTCGCCTGGCATGCATGCAGGATGCTGGGTTCGATCCTCAGCACCACATACAAATAAAAAATAAAGATGTTGTGTCCACCGAAAACTAAACAATAAATATTTAAAAATTCTCTCTCTCTCTCTCTCTCTCTCTCTCTCTCTCTCTCTCTCTTTCTTAAAAAAAAACAGAGAAGTGACCACTGGATTTGAAAATCTGTGGAAAGGGCTGGGATTGTGGCTCAGTGGTAGAACACTTGCCTACCATGCATGAGGTACTGGGTTCTATCCTCAGCACCACATAGATGCAAAATAAAGTTATTGTGTCTACCCAAAACTAAAAAATATATATATATATATTAAAAAAAGAAAATCTGTGGAGGTTACTGGTGGCAAGAGCAGTCTTACAGAAATAGAAATACAAGCAGTGATTTGGGAAGGAGAGTTGAGATTGAGGCGGTCGAGACAACTTTTGTAAGTCAATCGTTGCAGTTCAAATCTGAGAGATCATGTCTGCTGGATTTTCTAGTTGCTCTGAAGATTTTTGCCCCCCTGTACTGGGGAGTGACCCCAGGGACACTCTACCACTGAGCTATATCCCCAACCATTTTTTTCCCCCTAATTTGGAGACAGAGTCTCACTTAGTTACCCAGGCCATCCTTGAACTTGCCAGCCTCCTGTTTTAGCCTCCTAAGTAACTGAGATCACTGACCTGTGCCACTGAGCCTGGGGACCCTTTTAGTCTAAAATCACAAGTCACAAGTCCACCAGTTAGTTGGGAAAGTTGCAATTTTGGAAGAAGATGCACCTCCACTAAAATGGGAAAGAGAGTCAAGGGAGGAGATAGTGTTTGGAGGAAAACCCCATCGGGCACAGCAGCTGGTTTTATGTTTGATGATTACAGTGCCTCAACTTGCAAGTACTTAAAAAAATGGGAATATTCAATATTCTTGAACTCGTTTTCTTGCACTCTGATCTGGAGTCCTTGGGCAATAAAAAAAAGACCACACACACAGACACACACACACACACATACACATGTGAGTGTGTGTGTGTTTCTAACCAGCTGTGACTAAGTTCTGATGCAATGGAAAATATTTTTAAATAAAATAAACTTCTTCTAAAATGACTGAAACCAGTGATAAAACAGGAAGAAAAAACTTTAGAAAACTCAAAGAAGGGTTTCCCAGTTTCAGTTAGTAGTTCTTAATTCCAGCTACTTGGAAATTTAGATTTTATTCTGCAGGCATTGGGAAACATTGAATGTTTTTGAACCAGGTATAATCCAAGTGTGATTTTAAGAGGATTATTTCTTTTATGGTAAGCAGGATGGAGTCAACCAAGGTTAAACAGAAACAAATAGGAAACTCTTCCAGTAATGGAAGTGGAGACTAAAAGGTAGAGATAGAAGCTGGGCATGGTGGCACATTCCTGTAATCCTAGGAGCTCAGGAGACTGACACAGGAGGATCATGAGTTCAAAGCCAGCCTCAGCAACTTAGGGAGGCCCTAAGCAACTGTCTCTAAATAAAGCACAAAAATAAAAGGTTGGAGATGTGGCTCAGTGGTTAAGTGTCAGTTCAATCCACTGTACCAAAAAGAAAAAAAAAAAAAAAGGTGAAGACTGAGTGGTTATGGGGGATGCTAGAGAGAACAAGGATGACAACTGTGTTTCCAGTCCACATTGTTAGAAGGTAGTTGGTACAGGTGGGCAGACATTTACTAGAGTGGTGAGAGACAAGAGTGTCGGGTGGGCCCACATGATAAAAACAGTAGTAGTCAATATTTGGGTAGCACCATTTAGCCTACAAGTACTTTTTATGTCCATTATCTTCCTTGCCCTTCCTCCACCAAAAACCCTGTGAGAGACTTTTATGCCCTTTTTACAAATAAGGCTCCCAGGCTCAGAGAATCTCCGTGAGCCCAGAGGTCACAGGGAATGATCTTGACCTCAAACATTCTCACTCTTTGCTTTGACAATGGCATTCAGATATAATTTTGGCTCTTGGCATTCAATGTGAAAAGGAGCTGGCCCATGTTTTGCTTTCAGGAATAATGTCCTCACTCTTCAGCTTCTTGGCAGGATTGGCTGACTTCCACTTTTTTTATTAGTTATAATGGTCCCCTGCAATCCTTCTACTAGAGACTAATAATTTACATATGACAACCAGAGCAAAAATAATCCGTTTTTAAGTTTTCCATTTGGAAATCATTTAGCATCCAGGTATAAGCATATGATCATCTCTGAAATAAAATATTATTTCAGCTAGTCAGGATTCCACTACAATTCATCCTATGAAAGTCAAACCTTGAAATAAGTAAATGAATTTACCTCACTTCTCACTGCCTGCTGACCAACCTCTCAAAGAAAAGTTCCCTTATAATGAGTGGGATCTGTTTCATTATCTCAACCATAAGTGAATAGGCCCAGGGATTCAGATGTCAAAATAACCTGAAAATCAACCCTAACTTCACAAATTACTTAAGCATTAGATTTTTCTCCGGTGTTAACTGAAAGAAACTTCCCCTGAGGACTAAACTGGCAGCCATATTTGTGATTTCAAACTAAAGACTGACTCTTTGCTAAACCAAGCTCTGTGTGTGTGTGTGTGTGTGTGTGTGTGTGTGTATTAGTTGTAGATGGACACAATACATTTATTTTGTTTTTATTTTTATGCCAGGAAACAAACCCAGTGCCTCATGCATTCTAGGTAAGCACTCTACCACTGAGTCACAACCCTGGCCCCAAGCTGGTTTTAAAATGAGGATGTTATGTTGCTGATGCAAAATTTCCCAAGTCAATATGTTTACTTAAAACTTCATCTTCCTCCAAAGCAGGAATTCCTGAAATCTTAGAAGCAGCTTTCCTTACAAAAGCCTTTACGATTTACAGTTCTTTTGCCTAGTGAAACTTGAAAATATTCTTCTAGGTCATTAAAAGCCATTCTGAATTAAATGTAGTTGCCTTTATTGTATCAAAAAAATGATGAAGGCCAGCTTCAGCTTAGTGAGACTTTGGATCACAATAAAAAAGACAAAGGATTCAAACCCCAGTATCACAAAGAAAAAAGGCGGTTGAGGATATAAGTCAGTGGTAAAGCATCACTGAGTTCAATCCCCCAGTACACACACACACACACACACACACACACACACACACAATGACGAAGTTTCTTTCCTAGAGTTTATTTACTATAAATTTCAAAAACAATTGAATATTTTAAAAAATTGATTTGTACTGCCATCTAGTGATAAATTTCATTGAAAATTTCAACACTACATTTATATTTAAGGTCCACTGTGTTACCTATAAGAGCAATGTAGTATCACATTTTAAATAGCTTATATTTGCAAATATAGAGAAAGGACTAGGTCCCTCATATATTTTATAGACTAAGAAAAAAGACTTTTAATATAAATATGGAAGGGGGTTCCCAACAGAGATCCTCATAAACCACAGGGACCATTGCTTTTTACATTAGGTCCTTTACTTAAATCTTTGGCCTTCACTATCCCGCACGAATAGCTTATCTGTTCTACATAAATAAATCCAATCATGGCTGATGAATTTAATGGTTTGGAAAGGGAGAATTGTGTAAATATATGGAAACTAGCATGTTGTTCTGTGGGTTTAAGGTCTAGCTCAGAACATGCAATCTGTTGGCCCTTAAGCTACTTATGTGACACCCCCATGCCTCAGTTTGCTAATCTGTAAAACCAGGTTGATAACAAACCTATCTCACAAAATAATTTAAAAGAAACACTCTTACCACAGAGACTACCACAAAGTAAATGTTAAATAGAAACACAAGGTACCATTATATAGATAGTTCACACTAAACCTAATTTGCATAACCCTTTGGGACGCTGGGATATCAAGGAAGCTCTGGGTCCCATTCCACTGGCAAATAAATCCTTGGACACAATGAGAACCAAGGTCAGGTCTCTGGACACTGAAACTACCCTATGACCCAGAAATTCCATTTCTAGATATAAACCCAAAAGAATAGAAAACAACTCAAATAAATATTCACACACCAATATTCATAGTAGTATTATTTATGATAGCTAAAAGGTGGAAACAATCCAAATATTCATTGACAGGAGAATGAAAAAACAAAGTGAAATATATACAATGAGATACTATTAAGTCTTTAAAAGGAGGTCTGGCAAGGTAGTGCACACCTGTAATTCAAGCTACTCCAGTGGCTGAAGCAGAGGGATCACAAGTTCAAGGCTAGCCTCAGCAACTTAGCAAGACCCTGTCTCAAAATAAAAAGGGCTGAGATGTGGGGCTGGGGTTATAGCTCAGTGGTTGAGCACTTGCCTCACATGCCGTGAGGCATTGGGTTCAATCCTCAGCACCACATAAAAAAAAATAAAATAAAGATATTGTATCCAGCTACAACTAATACACACACACTCACACACACACACACACACACACACATATCTATCTATCTATATATATATATTTTTTTTAAAGGGCTGGGATGTAGCTCAGTAGTAGAATGCCCCTGGATTGAACCCCCAGTATCAAAAAAATAAAATAAGGGACAAAATTCTGATACATGTTACAACATGGATGAACCTTGGAAATATTGTGTTGGGCTAAGTAAGCCCAATACAAAAGAACAACTATTGTATGATTATACTAATCTGAGGCATCTAAAATAGATTCATAAACACATTCATTACCAGGGGTAATTAAAGGGGGAAATGGGGAGTTAGTACTTAATGTGCATGGAGTTTCCATTTGGCACAGGGGAAGAGTTCTGGAAATGGACAGGGTTGATGGTTAAGCGATAATGTAATGTACTTTCTTCCACTGAATTATACACTGGACACACATTCCTCCTCCACTCTTCCTCACTCTCGTTACATGCATGTACTGGCTGGGTAGCACAGGGGAGTCTCCAGGGCACAGGGATAGTACCCAAGATGGACAAGGAACTTAGAGAAGTTCCTCAGCCTTATGAGCTTCCTGCCCCCATACAGGCACGTGGGAGCACACAACGGCGCACACACACACACACACACACACACACACATATGCCTTTTTTGAATTACCTTCTGACAGTTAGAGGGAGCAGAAAGAGACAACGCCCTAGAATCCTGGAAAACTGTCAGGACTTGTACAACTATTGTGCTTTGATTCCAACCTGAGCCTTTAATTCCCCCTATGGCGGTCTTGGTCTGGTAAATCAAGGTTGTGCTTTGAAAAGAGGGAAAATATCAGAAAAGTACAGATGACTCTAATTTACATTTGTGTGCAGAGCAAAGACTGAATGTGGACACTCTCAATGCCTATTGATTAATGCTAAGAAACAGCTTAAATGAACCAGTGGACCAAAAATAAGCCAGATCCAAAAACAGCTGTGGCTCTAACCTCCAGCAATGGACTGAAAATCCATGAGACAACTCAGCAGATGGAGAACCAAAAGCCTGTTGTTACATGCTCAATACCCACAGTAAGTAATCTTATGTGTTAAAAGGAAAAAAAAAAAAAAAGCCAGGGAAAAAGTACTTTCCCCCAAAACCTATCAGAAAATAGTCACCTTGGAAAAAATTATTAGCCCAGCTTTAAAAAAAAATCTTAAAACCAAGCATTCATTTTTAAAAATGTATAACCCAGAATTTATTGATCATCTATATTCAGATACTATACTGGGGGAAATATTGTATATAATACTTATTGCTACATAGCAAGTCACCCCAAAGATCCCTGACTTAAAATGATAATTATCATTTATTATCAGTCAGATTTTCTGTGGGCCAGGAATTCAAAGAGGGCACAGTAAGGACGGTTTACCTCTCTCTGCTCCAGGATGTCTGGGACCTCAGCTGGAAAACTAAAAGGATGGAATCTTAAATCATCTGGAGCCTGTTTAATCACTTGCCTGACAGCTGACACTGGCTATTTAACTAAGGGCTAGCTAGTTGGAACATCCACATGTGGTCTGGGCTTCCTCACAAGATGGTGGTTAGGATAAAAAGGCAGACATCCCAACCAAAGTGAAAAACATTGCCTGTCATGACCCCCTGAATATCATGCAATATTCTATTGCTTAGTAAAGCTCAAAGATTTGCCTAAATGTCTTCCAAGAAGAGGGAACATAGATCCCGTGTCTAGTGACACAATGAGAAGTCATGTAGCCAGGCATGGTGGCACCTATCTGTAATCCCAGCAACTCAGAAGCCTGAGGCAGGAAGATTACAAGTTCAAAGCCAGCTTCACAATTTAGCAAGGCCCTAAGCAACTTAGCAAGATCCTGTCTCTAAACAAAAAATAAAAGGGCTGGGGATGTGGCTCAGTGGTTATGTACCTTTGGGTTCAATCCCTGATATCCCACACTAACCCCTCGCCAAAAAAAAAAAAAAAAAAAAGGAGGAGGAGAAGGAGAAGAAAAAAAAATATTGTGTACATATACATGTTGGCTCAGCCATTTTGGTATGGAACATTTTGCCAAATTCTGCTTTATCTCAGTTAACTCTCACCCCATAACCATTAAAAAAAATTAAAAACCCTATGAGATAGATATTATTAGCTTTAAATAATTTCTTATTATAAGAGCATTGGCTGCTCTGCTCCTCCTTTATGCAGGTTGGAAGCTTCAGGAGCAAACTACCTAAAACTATCATATTAGCCTGGACAGGACCAAGTACACACAACCCAGACTAAAAAGAATAAACCCAAGTCCCCACAAAATGGCAGGTGCACTTGGTGCAGGGAGTTGAAACCATTTGGAGATTGTACAGTTGGCCCTAAAATCTGTCTGACATTTTGGTGCAGCCAACCTCCAAGGAGGCCTCCAAGGTTCCCCACCTCCTGGTATTCACATTCTGTGTGACTCCTCCCACATTCCACGAGAGCTGATTTATAGAACCAACAGCAAATGGCATAAATGATGGTATGTCACTTCCAATATTTGTTTTAAAATACTGTGGCTTTTCTCATGGGTTCCCTCTCCCTCTCATGGCTCACAAGGGAAGCCAGCCACTATATTGGGAAAACACTGATGAAGCATGTGGAAAACCCTACACAGCAAGGAACTGAGACCTCTAGCCAACAGTCAGCAAGGAAGGGAGGCCTCCAACATCCATAAGTGAGCTTAAAAGTGGATTATCCAGCCCAGGGAAGCCTTGAGATGACCAGCTGCAGTGCAGGGCCTAACTGCAACCTGGAGAGACACTGTCACGTCCACCCACTAAGCTAAGCCATGCCCACTTTCCTAGCCCTCAAAGTAGCTCATCATTGGATTGGGTTTTGTTTTGTTTTATTGCTCCCAAAATAATAATAATTACCAGTGTGGTAGAAAGAATGGAAGAACTAGGGTTTGAAGACAAGCACTGTGTTTAAATCTGGATCCTACCACTCCCTGGGTAGATTGCATGGCTTCTCTGAGGCATGCCTTCTTCAGAAGTAAAAGTGGGAATGATAACGTTGTCAAGGTTGTGAGGTTCCAAGGAAAGAGGTTAGAATAGATAATAGTTCTCTTCTTCCTTCTCAATATTTTAAAGCTGGGGTTAAGAATTCCATACTTGCTCTGTTGATAAAAATAATAATTGCATAACCTGCACTGTAATGATTATAATAATGTAGTCAACATTTTCTCATTTCTATTTATTTATTTATTTGTTCTTTTTTTTTTTTAAAGAGAGAGTGAGAGAGGAGAGAGAGAGAGAGAGAGAGAGAGAGAATTTTTTAATATTTATTTTTTAGTTCTCGGCGGACACAACATCTTTGTTGGTATGTGGTGCTGAGGATCGAACCCGGGCCGCACGCATGCCAGGAGAGCGCGCTACCGCTTGAGCCACATCCCCAGCCCTATTTATTTGTTCTAATCAGTTATACGTGACAGTAGAAAGCTCTTCAGTTCATTGTACAAAAAATGGAGCAGACTTTTTCATTTCTCTGGTTGTGCACAAAGTGGAGTCACACCATTTGACTGTATCATATATGTAGCTAAGGTAATGATATCCGTCTTATTCCACCATTTTTCCTGCCCCTTTGCCCCATCCCCTGTCCACTGTGCCCCACCCAAAGTTCCTCTACCTATTCCATGCTCCCCACCATATGGATTAATATGCTTTTATCAAAGAAAAGATTTGGCCCCTGATGTATTCATTTCTTATTACACATCAGACAATGTGCCAAATACTTATATTTCAGGTACTAACTTCCTCCACTCTTACTCCAGCTATACTTTTTTTTTATAAAGAGTTGATTAGAATTTATTTTGACATTACAGTTTTAAGAGAAAGAGACACCCCCCGACACACACACAAAGAGAACAAAGAGAAGGGTTTTCCAAAATACAAAAAAACTTGCAATTAACTTCTAGAGGATGAGTTTAGATTATCTCCAGCCTAAACTTCTCTTTGTACAATGGCAAATAGTCATTGCAGAGACCTAATTCAGCTTATGGACTGTTGATTTGGCCTGACTTTATGCTTTCAGGATGGATGCCAACATGAAATAAAAAACTGTTATGGAAAATTTCAATATGTACCAATTTAGAGCGAATTAGGGTAATGATTCTCCATGTAGTATCAACCAGCTTGGATATAACTGACAGTGCTCTGCCATTCTGTTCCATTCTTCTTCTTCCTTTTTGTTCATTTTGCTATTTAAAAAATATCAAATATTTATTTCATTCAAATATTTTAGTAAATATCTCTTTTAGACAAAGATTTCTTTTTTTTTTTTTTAGAGAGAGTGAGAGAGGAGAGAGAGAGAGAGAATTTTCAATATTTATTTTTTAGTTCTCGGCGGACACAACATCTTTGTTGGTATGTGGTGCTGAGGATCGAACCCTGGCCGCACGCATGCCAGGCGAGCGCGCCACCGCTTGAGCCACATCCCCAGCCCCAAAGATTTCTTTTCTTAGAAAAAAATGTATGACTACAAATCATCACCACAACCAACAAAATTAAAAATAACTTCTTAAAAAGATCTAATACCTGGTTTGCATTTAGTTCTTCCTGAATATATCAAGTCTTTTTTTTTAAATCAGAATTCAAATTTTTTAAAATATTTTTTAAGTTGTAGATGAACACAACACTTTTATTTTATTTGTTTTTATTTTTATGTGGTGCCAGGGATGGAACCCAGTGCCTCACACTGCAAGGCAAGTACTCTACCACTGAGCCACAATCCTGGCCCCCTCCAGCTATACTTTTATTCTTTCTATAAGCAAACACATTAGAAAGATTATAACATTAATAGTAGAATATTAGGTTTAAATATAGGTTTAAATTTTGTTATACAGGTATGATAGTTCATAGCACTTCCATAGCACTTTATTGTAAAAGCAATTATTATACAAACATAGCTGGATGTAGTACCATTCGCCTATAATCCCAGCAACTCTGGAGGCTGGGGGCAGGAGGATGGCAAGTTCAAGGCCAGTCGCAGCAAACTTGGTGAGATCCTGTCTCAAATTAAAAAAATCAAAAGAACTGGGAATATAGCTCAGTGAAAAAGCATCACTGGGTTCAATCCCCACTACCAAAAATATATATATACATATATTAAACAAACATGCTGAACATATTCCTACCATACACATATAGTCAGTCAATAATCCAAAGACTATTTATTGGATACCCCATGTCCCCAAGATATTATTCTAGATTCCATAAAGTACGAAAACTAGCCCAAGGAATCATCTCTGTATTCAAAGAGTTTATGGACCTTAAGGTAAAATAACATAAAAACCTAAATATTACAACACTAAAAGTGAAGTTGCAAAGAAGGAAATGACTCAATAGCAAAACAGGTCACAGTAGTACATGCCTGTAATCCCAGAAACTTGGGAGGCTGAGGCAGGAGGATCACAAGTTCAAAGCCAGCCTCAGCAATTTGGCAAGGCCCTAAGCAGCTTAGTGAGACCCTGCCTCAAATTTTTAAAAATAAAATAAAAAGAGATGGGTATATTGCTCAATGGTTAAGTACCCTTGTTTCAATCCTGGTACAAAAAAAAAAAAAAAAAACCCAAGCTGAATAATTGTGGATCTGAATCTCAAATCTGCTGTTTACTAGCTTTGTTGATTAGACATAATCACTAACCTATCTGTGCCTCAATTTCCATACTTGTAAAATTGGTCTAATAAGGTGTAATTTGATAAGGTATGCCTCAAAGAGTTGTTATAAGAACCAAATGATTTTATATACACATATATAGTACCTAATATAGGAAGAGCACTCCATTTCTTTTTCTTTTTTTAATTGTAGATGGACACAATGTTTTTTTAAAAAAATTTATTGTTATGTAGTGCTGAGGATCAACCCCAGTGCCTCACACATGCAAGATAAGTACTCTACCACTGAGCTACAACCCCAGTCCTCCACTTCTAATATATATGATTTGTATAGTTATTTGTTTATGTGGAAGTTATAGGTTATTGAGAAGTAATAGAAAAACTGGACTGGCGTATAGAATGTGCTGGGAGATATTGAAAAAGTAGTTCTTGAATCATACTTAAAACCAAGCCAATCAGGCATGGTAGCACACATCCAGCTTTTTAGAGGCTGAGGCGACAATTCACTTGACCTCAGACACACAAGACCAGCTTGGGAAACAGCCAAAACCCCTATCTCAAAAAAAAAAGAAAAAAAAAAAGGAGGAGGCTAGCCGTCTGGCTCAGCCACCTAAGAATGCCTAGGATCTAGGTTCCATCCACCCTCCTCCAAAAACATCAATGGTCTGGGAGGACAATGAATGGTTCAGATGGGTAGACCCAGCCTATTCTGATATCCTGGGGCATTAGAAGGACAGTCTTGCCATCTTCCTGCCTCAAAGGTATTGTTGCCAATAAAAATTCCTCCCTCTTAAGTAAGAAATGATAGAACAAATAATAATGACTCATCTTATGTATTGCTAAAGACTTTTGGTTTTCTTTATTTTTTAGAAAATGGTGTTTATTTTCTATTAGACTTATTTCCATTCTGCTTAAGTGTCTATAAAAGAATAGTTTAAGACTTCTCAGTGGTTGACCCTACCTGCTCAGCTGCCTGAGCAGTAGGAGCTACAGACCAGTGCTCCGTGGGCAATATTCCACTGAAAACTTAACGGTTTTTTGGTTTGTTTGTTTTTTAGTAGTACTGGTGATTGTACCCATAAGAACTCTACCTCTGAGCTATATCCCCAGCTCTTCTTTAATTTTACTTTTTATTTTGAGACAGGGTCTTGCTATATTGCCCATGCTGGTTGCCAGCTTGAGATCCTCCGGCCTCAGCCTCCTGGGTAGCTGGGGTTACAGGTGAGCCCTACTATACTTGGCAAAACTGTATGTTTATTAGCTCATTTCATCCTTACAACATTGTAAAGTAGTGCTCTACTTATCATACCCATTCTACAGAGGAGGAAACCAAAGTTCAGAGAGCTTAAAAAAATTGCCCAAGATCATGTAGCTAGTGACCAGCAAAGCTGGGCCTTGAACCCCAGCATTCTTGCTCTAGGCTCTGAGCTCTTAACTGCTGTATTAAACTTCACTGGTTAATTAGTAACACATTTTTCACTCTACTAACATTTTCCCACAATTTAACCAAATCTCAAGTCACTTGGACAGAAATCTCCTAGGAAAGGTAAACTAATTGAAACGTAAAAGTTAATATGAAGTTAACAGAACATTAACTGAATAAATCCCAAAGTAACAATTCTTAACCTTTAAGAGTCACTCTCCTCTTTGAAAATCTGATAACAATTAGGGTCCCTCTCCCTGGAAAGATGTACATATACACACAAATATAACCATGCATAGAAGTTCAGGAATTTCCTGGAAATCAAACTCAGCCTAGGGCATGCTAGGCAGCACTCTACCACTGAGCTATATGCCCCAAGCTCCAAGTTACCACTTTTGCCTAGGTTGGCCTCAGACTTACGACCTTCTGTGTCATCCTTCCAAATAACTGTCTCCTGAGTTATATAATAATTGTCTATCAAGGTTTGTGCTTGTATCTTTGTCTTTTGGTATTGAGGATTGAATTGAGGGGTACTCTATCACTGGGTTACATCCACAGCCCTTTTTATTTTTTGTTTCGAGGCAGAATCTCTAAGTTGTCCAGCTGGCCTCAAAATTGTGATCCTCCTGCCTCAGCCTTCCAAGTAGCTGGGATTACAGGCAAGTTTTACCCTACCCTGCTAAGTTATCAGTTGTTGACCTCACAATTTCCAGAGCCAGATAAGGCACCTCTAGTACAAATACCCTGGGGATTATAGCCAGGACCCCCACTTCATCCCCACCCCATTAGCACAGATAGGTTTTGGTGCGGAAACTGCTCTGCCCATAAGCCTATGTATATTTCATTGAATAAGCTTTGAGTCCTTTAGAGCCACGTGGTCTGGGCATGCAGATTCATTTGTTCTGCCAGTTGAGTAGGATCCAGCTGTGGGTGGGACCTTCTGGAGGAAAGCTCTCTGGCCAGCTGGTGTTGCTGCTGCACCACATAAAGTCATGTGCCACTGGGATGCTAAGAAGTCACTTCCAGCCTAGGGGCCAAGGAAACACACACACACACACACACACACACACACACACACACACCGTGCAATTAGCCTAACCCAAGTCCCATCTCCAAACAGTCTGGCCCATGTATACTAGGAGATGTCAAAAGCACAATAGTTTTCTTTCCCCTCATTCTGAATTTAGCAGCAATGTTTTTCTCCTCTCTAATTTTCTGCCAAGCAAAGAACAAAACACATAGGTAATAAGGCATAATATTAAGACACAAGTTTAGGAGCCAGACATAAATTCAATCCTAGCTTCACCATTTATTAACTCTGAAAATGTGGGCAAGTTTCTTAATATCTCTTAACCTCTGATTTCTGCCCTAGAAAACTCGGACACTTATGCTTATATTGCAAAATTATTGTGAGGATTAAATAAGATAATATACCTAGTTCCTAACACATAAATACTTAATAAAATTAGGGCTGGGGGTGCAGCTCATTGGTCGAGTGCTTGCCTATCATGCGCCTATCATGTTTGATCCCATGGGAAAAAAAAAAAGACTAGGCACGACAGTGCCTATAATTCCAGTGACTCTGGAGACTAAGGCAAGAGATCACAGGTTCAAAGCCAGCAACTTAGCAAGACCATGTCTCAAAATAAAGAATAAAAAGGGCTAGGGATGTAGCTCGGTGGTAGAACACCTGTGGGTTCAATCCCCACTATTAAAAAAAAAAAATCAGACCTCAAGGTGTTTCTGGCTATTTATCCACTTAGATGAATAGCCTCCTTAGGGCGGTATGTTTAAGAAGTGTCCAGACCTCAAGAAAATAAAGAAGAGATCTGAACATCCCAATCCTTATAGGTTAGAAGGCATAACTGCTTCTTTGGATTTCTCACCATTCCTGGTACAGTGTTTGATGAACAATAGATGTGGCAGGCACATGTGGAAGTAGCAAAGGTACTCTGGGAGCCAGGATCACCTTAAGAACTAGCAAGTGGAGCTGGGCATCCTGGTGCACATCTGTGATCCCAGCTACTCTGGAAGTTGAAGTAGGAGAATCTTTAGTTCAAGGCCAGCCTGGGCAACACAGTACAAGCTCCATCTGAGATGGTGGGGGGGGGAGGGGATATAATTTCATGAAAATAAAAGGGGAAAGGTATTTAAGATTAAAAGATACTAGAGACATTGTGAATACATAGCCAGTTGTAATACATGAATCTGGATTGGCTCTTGGTCTGAAGAAAAAAACATTATAAGACATTTTGTGATAGTATAAGAAATTCAAATATGGGTAATTATTAGATGAACTAGGGAAATATTATTGGATGTAATAGTGGTCTTTTAGATGTTTAAAAGAATGTCCTTTTATTTATTAATTAATTTTGGAGCTGCATCCTGAAGTATGTAGGGATAATTCTGAAATGGTTCCAAAATTACATTTACATGTACAAATGAATGATACTTGACAAATATTAATTAGTATAAAATTAAGGTGAGGGTAGTTGCACAGACAGGTATATATTCTATTGTATGTTTGAATATTTTCATAATAAGTACTTAGAAAAAGAAGACACTAGGAAAAACTCTCAGAGGAATATGTACTTTATGTGTACCAGAGAAAACCCCCAAAACTACCCCAAGTACACCAGGCTGAGAGAAATGAACTTGTTATGGGCTGAACTGTGGCTCCCCAAAATTCATATGTTGTAGTACTCTGAGAACCTCAGAATGTAACCATATGTAGTAATAGGGTTGTTTTGTTTTGCTTTTGGATGGGATCTCCATATGCTGCCCACGCTAGCCTTGTATCATGGGTCCAAGTGATCCTCTATCCCTGCCTCCCAAATAGATGGGACTGCAGGCATGTGCCATTACACCCAGCTTGAAGAGAGGATCTTTATAATGTAGCTAGCTGGAGGTGGTAGCACATGCCTGTAATACCAGTGACCTGGGAGTTTAAGGCAGGAGGATCACAAGTTCCAGGCCAGCCTAAGCAACTTAGCAAGACCTGTCTAAAAAAAAAAAAAAAAAACTTGATGGTTAAGCATACCTGGATTCAATCTCAGTTACCAAAAAATAGAAAGAAGAACAGTGGGGAAGGGAATGAATGGGGACGGAGGAGAGGAGGGAAAGGAGAGATACTTAGGAATGAAATTAACCAAACTATGCTGTGTGCATGTGTGAATATGTCACAATGAATCCCCATTTTATGTATAATTATAATGTAACAATTAAAAATTAAATTAAATAGAAGGGAGACCAGTAGAGGAAGCAGGTCAGGGAAAGGGAGGAGAGGAGGGGGAAAGGAAGCACAAGGAATGAAATGGAGTAAATTATGTTATGTGCATGTATGAATATGTCACAATGAACCCCACTATTATGTATAATTATAATGCATAATAAAAAAGCATAATTAAATACTGTCATATTGGATATTAGGTTCCAGCCTATGACTTGGTGGGGTGGGGCGGGGGTTAGTGTACAGAGGCAATCAAGTAACACAAACCTTCAGACCATAGCTCTAGTGAATTAATACAGAATTCCTTTTGATTTGCCACAAAAAAAGCCCAGGGGTCTTTCCCCATACTCTCACCCAGCTGTGTCCCCCAGAAACCGCAGTCTGGTAACTGCAGAGTCCACACTGGGTAGAACATGCCTGCAAGGCCCAGCCAACCTGGGACACAGAGATCCGGCTCATCTGACACAGTTGCTCAAGCAGGTTGTGGCACACCAACAGGACCAAACCCCTGGGTCCCAGAACACTGCATGTCTGAACATCTGGAATTCAAGTCTGGACACATGTTGATCCTTTACCCTTCTTAATTACTTTTCTGGTTTTTTTTCTTTATTAAAAGTTAATAAGGGAGTGGTGGGGCTGGGGTTCAATGGCAGAGCACTTGCCTGGCACAGGTGAGGCCCTGGGTTCAATCCTCAGCACCGCATAAAAATAAATAAATAAAATAAAGGCATTGTGTCCATCCACAACTAAAAAAACTATTTTTAAAAAAGGTTAATAAGGTGTGTGTGTGTGTGTGTGTGTGAGAGAGAGAGAGAGAGAGAGAGAGAGAAGGAAATCTAACCATAAAAGCCTGAAGTTAATCTTTTTTTTTTAAATTTAGTTGTCAATGGACCTTTATTTCATTCCTTTTTTTGTGGTGCTGAGTATCAAAACCAGTGCCTCACACATCCCAGGCAAGTGCTCTACCACTGAGCCACAACCCCAGCCCTGAAGTTCATCTTTATGCTAACTGACAATGATTATTTTCTAATACTTAGAAATAAAATTAAGGTTTAGATGGTATGCAGCCATATTCAGTTATTAAAATATTCAAATAACTTCAGAATTGTTGAAAAATACCACCCCTCCTCATCACCTAGACCTTCTTTGGTAACTCCCACAAGTCCAGCAGCTAACTGGTTAATGCCTGAAACCCAAGAATCCTCCAGAACCTGCTGCAGCACAGTCTTTTTTTTTTTTAATCTTTTTTTTTATTTGTTGTTCACAACATTACAAAGCTCTTGACATATCATATTTCATACATTAGAATCAAGTGGGTTATGAACTCCCATTTTTACCCCAAATACAGATTGCAGAATCGCATCGGTTACACATCCACATTTTTACATGCTGCCATATTAGTGACTGTGCAGCACAGTCTTGACCTCCACTCTGAAAAGAGGGACACGGTCTCTGCCCTTACTGGTTGTTGCACGCTTTTCACATTCTTCCCTGCTTAGTGTGTTCCCTGCACGGCTGTGTCTTTATGACACAGTATTATAATGTGTCTTTATGACACATTATCTCACTGCAGCTCTACAACATAAACTACAAATATTTCCTTTTACCTAGGAAGAAATGAGGTTTAAAGAAAGTCATTTGCCCAAGATCAAGTACTGGGAAGGAGCAAAGTTTTTAATCACTGCTACTATTTTCCACCTCACCCCCTGGAATTGCTAGGTCAGAATCCCTTTATCTCCAGGAGAGGAGAAAGCCATACAGTGAAGAGTTCAGAGGCTGCGGACCATCTGGGTGTGCTTGGTGACCCCCTTTTCTCTAGGTAAGATGAAGAGGCGGAGAGTAGTGCTAAGTCGTAAAAACTCACAAATGACAAGCAGTCCTGCAACTGGATGAAACTAAATGGTGAAAACTATGGGAACTCAAGAGGCCTCTTCTGCAGTCATGAGGCATAGCCGGACTGAGCACATGAGTATGACCCACTTTAACCTTTCAAAGCAGTGGCCAAAGTCTGCACAGCTTTCCGAGGAACACCTGGACACTCTCCTGACTCCTCCCCAGCCTCTGAAAGTGTTGCTGCAGGAACCTGTCAGCCCAGTCCCTCCCTACCAATGCTGTCCACTGACTGGACACCCACTCAGAGTGCATGCAGGGAGGCACCCTCATTTCACCTTTGCCCTGGCCCCTGATTTCCTGCTGACCTTCAGACTTTGCCTTTGCCTTTCCCATGGCACTTAACCCCTGTGTGACCTGAGGACTCTATAACCCTAAAAACCAGTCCTGCTAACCAGCTGGCCTGGGCACAATAGCACTTGGAAAGCAAAGTCATGGGACTGAAACCAGAAGAAAACCTATTCATGAGAGAAGCAGCTGGCAGCTGAAAAACAGAAGGCAAGAGAAAGGAAGGCCAGTTTCTACCTCCTACAGGACCTGATTAACTGGGGATTTCAGAGCCAGTCACTCAACCTGCCTAAAACCCCCTAGGCCCCTCTCCTAATGAAGGCAGCCATGCTTATCACATCTCCTCCACCACCACCCCCCTTCCCTGCAGGGCTCAGAAGGGCAACCCCGCTGACAGGAGCTTTGAGATGGAAAGCAATAAGGAGGGGAAAGCCGAGGAGGACAAAGCAGGCGAGGGCAGCCAAGAGTACAGCTTCCTCTAATTCCACTCTCCAATTAAACACCAAAGAAACATTTGTGAGGACATATGTTATTATTAAATAATTTTATTCTTTTTAAATTTTATAAGTAAAACTCACCTATAACTAGGGCCTAATCACGTTCAACATTTCATATACATACCCCCACCCCAGTACTGGGGATTGAACCCAGTGCTCTAACACTGACCTACACCCCCCAACCCTTTGTATTTTGTGACAAGGTCTTGCTACATGGTGCAAACTGGCTTCAGTCTCCCATATGGCTGGAATCACAGGTGTGTGCCACTGTGCCTAGCAATATACATACTAGTTTCACACCAGAAAACAAGTGAAGACTATCCATATTCTTACCTGGCAAGTTTGAGACCAGCCTGGGCAACTTAGTGAGAACCTGTCTCAAAATTTTAAAAAGGGCTAGGTGTCTCAGTGGTAAAGCATTACTGGGTTCAATCCCCAGTACCAGAGGTGGGAAGGAAATTATACATATTCTCCACTATAGACCATAAACATCTCTCCATGTCAATAAAGCCATTCCATCCACACCCTTCTTAATGGCTACTGTGTATTTCACCACATGCATTAAAAAAGAAAAAAATGGTTCAAGCCAGTTCCCTATTGCTATGCATTTACATAGCTTGTGAGGAAATTTAAATTGTTTATGAATAGCAAACAGAGGCCAGTGGAGATAATATCCCAGCCTATTTAATAGACCTCAATTCTATTATCCCTATCCATTCACCCACCCACCAGATTGAGAACTCCAATCGGGTTACTCTACATTTCTGTATATCATATTCCCTTACACTCAACCTCAGGAATTTCCAATTGTCTTCTTGTGTGAGCTCTGTCTGTAAACATTGGTTAGGGGGCCACAACATCATCTCTTAGTTGGGCTTCCCCTCTTAGTCCTGGGAAGTAACAGATCATAGCTGAAGTCAAACAAGTGGCTCCGGCTAGAGCTTTTTTCCATTATCTTATAGTTTACCAGAGCCTTTGCTGGTGGGAGATGAAAAGTGTTCATAAGGAGACAAAAGTTGTATCTCCTGCATTCTAGAGGAAAAAAAAAAAAAAAGCTAGGACCTATTGACTGAATACAAGTATCGGTTTACACTATTTGACACTACATGCCAGTGTCAGGGGAGTTCTGAGAGTGCTGAGCCAGCTTGAGACTGAGGTTCAGTTGTTGGATACAACATTTTGGGGGGTGGGGGGTGGGGGGTGGAGAGTGGTGCTGGGGATGGAAGCCAGGGAAGCCAGGGCCTGGAGAATGCTAGGTGAACAATCTACTGCTGAGCTACACTCCCGGCCCCAAGGCCCCAAATGAGAATTTGGGCTCCCTTTCCCACTGCCTCATTTTCCCCAGTTTTCACAATAATGATATTACTTTAAGGTCCTTCCCTTTTTCTCATTTCCTCGGTGTGATATCAAGAACACTCTTGAGACAACAGTGTGCCTTAAATGATTCAGATAGAGGAAAAAAGGACCCCAGGGGAAGTGGGAGAGGAAGCCATGAGACCACTCCTGCTCTTGGCAATTAAAGGGAGGCAGGAGGTAGGGGAGGGTCCGGTCTCTGCTCCCCTGCAGGGAGTGAGTGAACCATATCCTGGCTTTCCCTGTTCCCTTTTTTTAAGGGTACCCATCCTCAGCAAATCACCCAGACTTCAAAATCTGCAGCCTCCTTTGTCTTCTTTTTCTCTCACTCCTAAACAACTACTCTGTTGTGAAGCTCTGCGAGCTCTTTCTTCCCCAAAGCTTTCCCACTCCCAACCCTCCCCCTGCATTTCCATAGCAACGTCCCTAACTCAGGCCTTTTCCCCTCACAGTTGAACAACCCTGCCTCCTATTTGGTTTCACTTCCCCCACCCTCCTTAACTCCGCCTAGCCCATTCTTACCAACACCTACTCCATTTATGACCCTAAGAGATGTGGCATAATGTTACCTTCCTGCTAGAAAAGTCCCAAGGAATTCCATTTGCCTATGGAATAAAGCCCAACTTCTTTAGAAAATCCTGCCACAATTAGGCATTGTCCTGCTCTCCCCTTTCTCACCTTAAGCTGCTTCTGTCCACATCCCAAACATGCCAAGAGATCCAGCCTTCCCCCACTGCTTTCCCTGGAATTTCACCCCTGAGGTGCCCAGCCTTTCTAACTTTTACCTTTAGAACCAGAAAGACTGTTCAAAGCAAATTTCCTTCAATATGTCGCTTATCTCCCAGCCAGAAAGCACTTTATCTTCTTTAACTTTATTCTTTGCACCTTTCAGTGCCCTATACATTATTATCTTTAATAAAGGTTAATGTCTTATCTCTCCTACAGGATTACAGTTCCTGAAGGGCAGAGGCTGTTTTCTTGGTCATTGTCCTGCCTGCAGCCCCAGGAAATTCTGAGTTCATGGGAGCTCTCAGCTGCGTAATTACCTGATAATTACTCTGGCAGTTCAATCTGATACATACTTGAAGACAGGTCCCTGGAAGCTCAGAGGCTTACACACCTCCTGGTTTCCCAGGCCTGAGAACAGAAACCTACAAGTGCTATAGGAGTTTAGGTTGTTGTGATGGGTCAAATTGTGTTCCCTTGAAAATTCTTATGTTGAAATCCTAACCCCTATTACCTCAAAATGTGATCTTATTTGGAAACAGGGTCTATACCAAAGTAATTGAGTATAAATGAGGTCATTATGCTGTATCCTAAATCCAATTTGACTGGCATCTATATAAAAAGGGGACATTTGGACTTACAACTAGGTATACATAAAAACACACACATTAGGTGCCATCTAGAAGCAGAGGAGTGCAGGAGGCCACCGGAAGCTAGAAGAAAGGTGTTATGGTTTGGAAGTGAGGGTCCCCCAAAAACTCATATGTGAGACAATACAAGAGAGCTCATCGGGGAAATGATTGGGTTGTGAGAGCCTTAACCCAATCTATGAATTAATAATCACCTGGTGGGATTAATAGAGTGGTAACTGAGGCAGATGGGGTGTAGCTGGAGGAGGTGGGCACTGGGGGCGTGGCTTTGGGGTATATATTTGTATCTGGCAAGTGAAGCCTCTCTCTCTGCTTTCTGATCACCGTGTCAGCTGCTTTCCTCCACCACACTCTTCTGCCATGATGTTCTGCCTCACCTCAAGCCCTGAGGAATGGAGCTGGCCTTCTATGGACAAAGACCTCTGAAACCGTGAGCCCTCAAACTTTTCCTCCTCTGCAGCTGTTCTGTTCATGTCTTTTAGCCATAGCAGCAAAATAGCTGACTAAAAAAGAGGTTAGGAACAGATTATCATAGCTCTCATAAGGAATCAATCCTGCCAACTCTTTGGTTGGTGTTTTTTTGTTTGTTTTGTGTTTTTGGCAACATGAGGGATTGAACCCAGAGCCTCCTTCATGCCTGCTAGGCAAGCCCTCTACCACTGAGGCACTTCCTCAGCTCCTCACCCCTCCTTTTATTTTTAAGTAAAGAGACAGAATCTAGCTATATTGCTCAGGCAGGCCCTGAACTCCTGGACTCAAATGATCCTCTTGCCTCAGCCTCCTCGGTAACGGGGGCCACACCACCATCCCAACTTGTGATACTTGCTTCAGGCAGCCCCAGCAAACCACAACAGCTGAAATCCTGAGAAACATGCAGGCCTCCAAAGTGAGGCCTGTTTCAAGGCGGAGGCCAAGGCCTTGGGAGGGCATGAAAATGTCCTGGGGATATCCTGAGAAGAAGAGTAACAGCAGCCCCCAGGCTGCAAATAGCTCAGGTTGTTAGAGACCTCCTCCTTCATACCCTGATTCTTTTTTTTTTTTTTTTTTTTTTTAAAGAGAGAGTGAGAGAGGAGAGAGAGAGAGAGAGAGAGAGAGAGAATTTTTAATATTTATTTTTTAGTTCTCGGCGGACACAACATCTTTGTTGGTATGTGGTGCTGAGGATCGAACCCGGGCCGCACGCATGCCAGGCGAGCGCGCTACCACTTGAGCCACATCCCCAGCCCCATACCCTGATTCTTGGGACCAAGTCAGAAAGATTTCAAACGGGTTGCTTAGAGTAATGGTAATGAGCTTATTGAAGGGATAGAAAAGGGAAAGGGGACAATCTAAGGGAGAGAGTGGGTGTCCTCAGAAAGGAGAGGGGACAATGTGCCTCTCCTATACTCAAGTTTTTTTTTAAATACTTTTTTAGTTGTGGTTGGACACAATACCTTTATTTTATTTATTTTTATGTGGTGCTGAGGATCGAACGCAGCATCTCTCATACTGCTAGGCAAGCGCTCTACCGCTCAGCCATAACCCCAGCCCCTATACTCCAGTTTTATTGGGGATCGCAGAGAAGTTTGCAGAGAGTCCTGCCCAGGTCCACCACTTGACTTCTGACTGACAACAAATGACATCAGACTTTCAAGTCTTCACTGTCACGGCAAATCTAGCTTACCTGGGCTCATACTGACTGGTTCTTACAGATTTTATGGTTAGAAATGGTTAGAAGGAACTATCCTTATCTCCCAGAGTTTCAGGATCTGATCACAAAAGTCTCATGGAAGGACATTATCTCAGACCTGCATTTCTCCTACAGTTAACAGATAGTTTGCTGAGGAATGTGACATATCCTGTCTACTTAGGCCAGTCAGAGCTGCGGGTAAACTGCTTCTTGGAAAAGAAAGCATGTGAGGGTCAGCACAGTGTGCCCATTTTATAGAATTATTCTCTTAACTTCATGTTTCCCCCATTCACATCTGTCCACTAACAAAGTCAACAGCTGAATGGAAATGACTGGTCACCCCTGAGGGTCGTGGGCCTGTCTTTGACCACCCAACATAATGCTTTGAAGAGGGAATTTTGTTTCTGCATTTGGGCAGGGGGAGGTGAAGAAGGGATAGGTCAGGGAACCCTGCTGAAGTTTATACCCTCCTTCCAGGCCCCAAGTGCTTCCAAGTAAACTCTTTAATGGAGGGTAGCCTATTGGAGTGTGCATTCCTGCAATCCCAGCAACTCTGGAGGCTGAGCATGGAGGATCACAAGTTCCTGACGAGTCTTAGCAGCTTGTACCATAAAAACAAATAAATAAAATTAATGAAATGGAAGGATGTCATCAAGCTTGCAAAGTTGTGGAGCTCTACCCTGGAAACTCTTCCCTAAAAATCACTTTCCACTGAAGCTCCTGGGACCTAACATCTCCTCAATGAACATCCTCTTCTGGACTCAAAGGAGCATTTCCTGAATCCTATTTACCCATGTGTCTACCCACCCCAGGACCCCAACACATATGAAAATTATATTAGGAGGATTGATTTGATAGGTCGGCTAAGTGTAAACGGTCCCCAGTAGAGACAGGAAAACTAATGCTTGACAGGTTTTATGTTAAGGCAGTCTGCTAGCAGGAACTTGAAGCCAAGGCTTCATTCAGTGTTAGGCCTCTTATAGTGAAGGTTGTAGGCAAACAGGGCGACAGGAGCAAAAACAGGAGTGTAAATTAGTAATGAGCTCAAGAGGAACCACGAGCCTGGGGCTGAAGGGCCAGGGTCTAATCACAACCCCCACACTATAGGATGGGGAGTCGACCTTTGCTTTAAACCTGTGCTGCTCAGTACAGTCACCACTGACCAAAATGGTTTTTGAACATTTGAAATGTGGCTAGTACAAATTGAGATGTGTGTTGATGTGTGAGTGTAAAATACAGACCATATTTTGAAAACTTAGTATGAAAAAAAGAACTCTAAAGTATCTCATTAATTTTAATGGCAAAGGGAGCAAGGGATTAAATCCACGGCCTTGCCCACACCAGCCCTTTATTAATAGTTTTCAAATATTGATTGCATATTAACTGAATATTTACATTGTGTTAAATAGATTATAGTATGAAAATCAACTTCACTTCTTTCTCTCCTTGTGTTTTTAAATATGGCTGCTAGAAATTTATATTTTCTTCCTTTATATTTTGGAATTGAACCCAGGGCCTCACCCATGCTAGGCAAGTGCTCTATCACTGAGCTACACCCCAGCCCTAAAAAAATTATGTATTTTTTGCAGTACTGGTGATTGAACCCAGGACCTCTCCCATACCAGGCAAACACTCTACCACTGAGCCACATCCTCCCTAGAAAATTTTAAATGATATGTGTTTCAAATTTGTTTCTCAGACGGTTGAGGTGAGGAAAGTTTTGCCTTTTGTGTATTTTGGGGACAAAGTACAAATTAAACTAACAATAGGCAGATTAGAAAGAGGAAGGAAAAAGCCACCCCAGATTTAATTACTTATTTATGGAAGTTCACAAAGAAAATGATTCAAGGAGGCAGTTAAGGCCTGGCATGCTGAAGGAACACAGCTTTAATCCCAGCCACCAGGAAGGCTGAGGCAGGAGGAACACAAGTTCTAGGCCAACCTCAACAACTCAGTGAGATCCTGTCTCAAAAAAAAAGAAAAGAAAGAAACTGGGAATGTAGCTCTTTGGTGGAGTACCCCTAGGTTTAATCCCTAGCACCACACACACCCGTGCATGCAGTTAGTGTTGGCAGTGTAGTTCAGTGGCAAAGTCCTTGCATAGTATGTAAATATGTGAGAAGCCCTGGGTTCAATCCCCAGGATTGCAAAAAAAAAAAAAAAAAAAAAAAAAAACAGATGCAGTTAGAATTCAGGGCTTATACACTATCCTAATGAAGCAAGGAGGGGTAGGGAGCATTTCTGGGAAAAAAAAAATTACTTCTTAGAAGATGGGGAGGGGGGTACTTATGGGAAAAAATTACTTGTTGGAAAGATAAATGGGCCCTCAGGAGAATAGATAAGAGATCTGATAGTTCTGTGACAATATCTGTTTGGATGTGGTGCCAACTTCCTTCTTTGTCTAGCAGAGATTAAGGGGAGGGATTTATGACAATTGAATTATTTTGTGAGGCTCTGCTTCTAGGCAGTTAAAGGATTTCAGGAACTCAAAGGTCTTTGGCTCAGAATTATTATTATGCCACAGTGGTTTATTCTAGATCAGTTTAGGGAGGCTCTGCTCTAGGCACAGCATCCTAACCCTTGATACAACCTGAGGAATGAGGCTCTTCTCCTGTCGTCTATTATACGCTCAGGCCCTGAGTAGTTAAGAAACTTGCCCAAGGTAAAAAAGAAGAGAAGAAATGCAAAAGGTGATAACAGAGAAATTTGCATGGAAGTGAGTGATGAGGATAGAATGATGGCTGGAGACAGAGAAAAAGGAAGAGATGGCCGGGCGCGGTGGTACATGCCTATAATCCCTGTGGCTTGACAGGCTGAGACAGGAGGGTCTCAAGTTCAAAGCCAACCTCAGCAAAAGCAAGGAGCTAAGAAACTCAATGAGATCCTGTTTCTAAATAAAATACAAAATAGGGCTGGGAATGTGGCTCAGTGGTCAAGTGTCCCTGAGTTCAATACCTGGTAACCCCCCACCCACCCCCAAAAAAAAGAGTAAAAGGAAGAGATTTGAGATCTATTTTTAGGTGGTGAGGGGGTTTGGATATTGAGTGATCTCCAAAAGTCCAGGTGTTACAGGCTTGGTTGACAACTTGGTTGCCAAAGGCTTGGTTGTGGTGCTAGTGGGAAAGGGGGTGCCTAGTAGAAGGAAGTTGGGTCACTGGGAGTGGAGCCTTGAAGGGGATATGAGAGGGCCCCTCCCGCTTTCTCTCTTTGCTTCCCTGTCACCATGAGGTGAACAGCTTGGCTCTACCACCCACTCCTTGCCATGATGTGCTTTGCCACCACGGGCCCCAAAACAGACTCAAGCAACTGTGGACTAAAACCTCTAAGACTGTGAGCCAGGAAATCACTTTCTTCTTTATAAGTTGATTTATCTCAGGTATTTTATTCCAGCGATGGAAAACTGACTCACACTGGTAGAAGCGCTCTCCTTCTGGTATGTGAGGAACCATGAGGAAGAGGAAGAAAGGGTGAATCTGGGGGTCTGGCAGGAGGCATAGGCGCAGTGTATTCTGTGCTCAGAACCTTAGGAGCACAGAAAAGGGGCACAGATGTGATGTGCCATCCTAGCTTTTCCATTTTCTGAGTGCGTATCTGGAAGTTATGTCGCCTGCTGGGACTCAGTTTCCTCAGCTGAAAAGCAGGAAACTCTCGTAAAAGAGTTGTAATGAAAGCTGGGCGTGGTGGTGCATGCCTGTAATCCAGCGACTTGGGAGGCTGAGGTGGGAGGATCTCGAGTTCAAAGCCAGCCTCAGCAACTTAGGGAGGCACTAAGCAACTCAGGGAGACCTTGTCTCTAAATAAAATATAAAAAGGGCTGGGGATGTGACTCAGTGGTCGAATGCCTCTGAGTTTAATCCCCAGTACAAAAAAAAAAAAGAAAAAAGAAAGATTTGTAATGAAAAAGGAAATAGGATAATTTTATAGAAGTGCTACATAAATGTTTATTTGTTTAAAAGGAGAAGTATCAGGATCTAGAAACATTCTTGTCCTTCCTTCTCTTTTTCATTTCCCAGGAACTAAATTAATGATTACCTCTCAGGCCAACTCCCCTAGTAAACACATCAAAGACAGACTGAGGGGGATGGCTCATCTCTCCCAGGAAGGCTGCTTCTCTTGGGTCACAGTGCTTCTGTCATTGAACAGGCTAGGCTGGGGTTACAAAACTCAATCAACTCTATTAATGTCAGGCCTTCCCTGGGCAGAGGTCCATAAGTGAGATCCAACTGGGCTTCCCTTCCCACCCTGCAAGGGACAGGGTCCCACCCACAGACCCCCAAGTGCTCAGCTGCATACCCTCAAGGACAAACACCTCCATGCTCCCCTCTGGTCCCTTTTACCCCCAGAGATTGTCTTCACCAAGACAGAACTTTCCTGATCCTGTCCAATGCCTCTGAGTGGTGCATTGCATTCTGTGAAAATGGCGTCCCTTGGAGTTGTACAATAAGACCTCTGTGAATCCAAACCAATTGAGGCTGCCTCCTCTAGACCTATGGTGCCAGGCTGATCTGAGAAATGAGGAAAGAGTCTTCTCAGAGCTCTCTCCATCTCTTCCTGCTTCTCTTTCAAGTAACCCCAGGCAGGATCTTGCTTTGATCCTGCTCTTCCTCAGTTGCAGTCATAGTTTGAAGGAGGTCTGAAATGAATGAGCTCTTCTGCCATCCTGCCCTTAGTATACTAAGCTGACATTTCCATCTGTTACCCCCACCAAATTGGGCAGGGTAGGTGCTACTGTTCCACAGTCCTGTTGTGTGATGGTCTGTCAGTGTTTGTGGAATTAATGAAAAAGTGTGTCCCTGCTAAGATTTCTACCAATAATAGTTAAATCTTTTTTTTTTAATATTTATTTTTAGGTGTAGATGGACACAACACAATGCCTTTATTTTTTATGTGGTGCTGAGGATCAAACCCGGGTCCTGCTTCTGCTAGGTGAGCACTCTACTGCTGAGCCACAATCCCAGCCCCTAGTTAAATCTTTTAATGGAAGATTCTTTAAAACCAACACAACTACTAGAGCCAAAGGATTGATTAATCTACTGATGGTGTACGTGGAAGGAACCCAAAGGGAAAAGGAGCCCTTTCTTTCAATCCTGACATATGGGCAACCACTCCACCTAATATCTGCCCAGCCCCCTGCAGAAGGTTTTATGAAGGCTGTACTGAGGTTCCGGGAGGTGGCTTTCCTTCAGCATCTAGCTAAGAAACAAGCCCTAGGTCATCTGGGCCACACTTCCCTTTTGGAGGCCCCTTCTGGTGAATCATTGCGGGCTTTTCCATGTCATTTCTGAGTATTTGTGATTGACACCATTTCATAACATACCAATAGGGGGTGAGTCCATGAGGTACTTACCCTGAGTGTAGAATCTAATCGGGGAACAAAACTTAGAAAAGATAAATAATAGCTTAATGCAATCTTTAAAAAGTTTTGATATTGGGTTCCTCATAGATTACTTTGCATGATTTTTTACTTTTAAAAACGATTGAATTAAAATATTATTTATCATGGTTACTGAGTCTTAAACCTTGTGCTCTGAGTACTGAGTACTGAGTACTGAATACCCTGTACCTTATTCTACTCTTAGTATCCAAAGAGCAGAGTACAGCAATTTCAGCTCCCATCTCTAACTGGTGGGGGCATCAGCATCGACATTAAGGTGTGAGAACCTCTTGAAGAAGACTTTTAGATTGATGATTGGTCTCAAGCATAACATAGCTTTCCTTCAGGAAAGCCAGGCAAATGGTGGGTGTGTGTGGTGGCAGGCAAGTATTTTGTTCCTAAGTTTCCACCGGCCTTAAACAGCCCTTGGACTCTGTGGTCTGATGATCAGAGGTGTAAAGGTTTCTAAAGGGCCTTTGATATGGTTGTCAACACCCACATTTTCCATTCTGGGAACAAAGCCACCAAGGGGCATAGCAGCCCTCCCCCACCTAAGTGAGGAAGTGTCTGCGGGTGCTGGTGGGGCAGGTCCTGTGAGGGCAAAGGGTTAGAAGTCCAGAGGAGTTCTTACCCTGGCTGCTTGTCTTTCCCCTCTGGTACACTCTGCCACACACACCCCCTTTTGCACTTTCGAAACATGTATTTATCTCTCTGACCCTCCTTGGCCAGAGCCAACTCACCTCTCTGTCCCTCCATATGGAGAAGCTATTCCAGCAATTGCATTTGAAGATTTTTCTTGCACTGGTTCAGAACTTTGCCCTGGGTCTGGACTTGTTTCCCCACCCCCATGCAGTTTCTTTCTTTCAGGGCATGCAAGAGAGAGTGAGCTATTTTGTTGTGAAGACAGGGAAACAACCTCAAGTTCCCCTACCAGTGCCTTTAGAACTCTCTTCTGAGTAACTGGAGCATAAAATTCATCGACAAAGTCCCTCTGGGGGACACACCATCTGGGGAGACTCCCTAGAAGGGTAGGTTTCTGGGCTAATTTGACTGCTGTTTTGGAGGAATGCAGGTGAACAAAAGGTAGTTTCCACTAGGTCAAAATGTTTTTTCCACTTCCTGTTCTTGTCTATTTTGCTGTGTTCCGGTGTGAAACCACTCAGTTTCAGAATCACCTAAAACTTGCCAAAGGCCCGCTCCTAGGTCTTTGTCAACCCCATAACCTGGTAATTAAATTAAACTTCCTGATGCCAGTAATTTTCAAAGGACAGGTTTTTCCAACTGAATCAGCAAGCAGCAGCGATGTCTGTTCCCAAATAACCATGAACTCATGGTTTTGAATCAGTCTCTTAGTACTGAGCCTGAATCTGAGATTTCTTATGCCCAAGGCTGACCTGATAGAGATGGGAGAGTATTAGCTTCAGTCCCCACAACTCCCTACAACTGACTGGCGGGTTTCCTTTCCCCTCATCTGGCCCTTGTGATAACCCACAGAGCTGCTGGGCCTGGGAGAGCCCCTACGACAATAGTCTTGGGTGGATCAGTATTCATCAGTACTCAGAAACGGAAGTGTGGGATTGTGTTATGTTGTGTAACAATAAGCAACCACGCAACCAAACTTCAGAAGGCCAAGCAGAGCCCATTCAACCGGGGAGTTTCTAAGGGGTTTGTGTCCCCAGGGACTGAGCAGAGCTCACTCAAAGAAGTCAGCATCCGAAACCCTCAGTGAGGCACAGGAAGCCCGGAGGAAACAGTCAATGGCTAGTCATCATTGATTTGCAGTCAGAACATTAGAGCAGGAAAGATCTACAAAGGTCAGCCAGTTCAACCCCTTGCTTTACTGATGCAGGAACTGGAAATCCGGAAAGGATCAGAGTCCTACTGCAGTGGGCGTCAAAGCCGGAATCACCACCCTTCTGGTCTTCTCTATGTATAGCTTTAGCAGTTTGCAAACACTCTTATGTGTTTTAATTTCTGTGAGCAAATATTTACAGTTCTTTAACAGAAAGGTCAAATGAGGACTGCTCAGCCTCCTCTTCTGGGAAGAAAATAAGAGTATTTTTCTGATGGAATTCTTGGTAGGATCAAACGAGTTAATAGTGTTGAGATTCAAAAGTCTATATCCTTTCCCTCCCAAGTTCTGAAAAATTAGGAATGGGCAAGAAGAAATAAAAATAAATATGGGGCCAAAATATCAATTTTTTCACTGATAAAACTCTGCATTGGACTCGGTGGGTATTTATATTTGTGGGTAAGTAAGCCCTGAGAGTAGGATACCCACACTGGCTCAGGCCAGCCTTGCAATTGGAAATTATCTTTGTGAATAGCAGACAATGGGAGAACAGAGTCCAGACTTGCTCAGGAGGAGGCTGCTGGCCATAGGATGGGGAGACTAAGCTCTGTATTTCCATTACTACCCCCAAATCACCATCTTCTCCTATCTTCTCCCACCCTCTTCACCACCACTGTCTCTCCTAGGGAGGAATGAGTCAGAGAGTACAGAGAGATCAGAAATCATATGCCTGAGGAGCTTCTTCCATATAGGAGGAATCATCAAGGATGAGGAAGAATCTTTTCGTTGTTGTTGTTATTGGATACCAGAAATTGAACCTAGGGGTGCTTAACCAGCTACAATTCCAGCCCTTTTATGTTTTATTTTGAGACAGGTTCTCACTGAGTTGCTTAGGGCCTTGCCACGTTGCTGAGGTTGGCTTTGAACTTGCTATCCTCCTGCCTCAGCCTCCTGAGCTGCTGGGATTACAAGAGTGGACCACCGCACCCGGAAAAATGGTTATATCTAAGAAGATGAAGGAATGGAGGAATAGGGTGAGGGGAGAGAAATAGAAGTTAAGGCTTGACTCTCTGAATCTGCCTTATTTCCTATATTTGACTTTGGAATGAAATATATGCTTTACATAACTATAAAACAAAATTTAATAACAGCAGGGGCAAAAAGTTCTGAAAAGTTGAAAGCAAATGAATCTCACTGTGAATTAGTCATTTAATTATATACAGAGGAATTATTTCGAGTAAATTTCAATAAACTGACTTGATAAGCCTCTGTAGCACATCCTAAAGATGAAAAGGAACACTGGATTTGTTTGCTAGGACTGCCCTAAAAAAAAAGGACCACAGACTTGGAGGCTTAACCAGACATTTATTTCCTCACAGTTCTGGAAGCTGGAAATCCAAAATCAAGGTGTTGGCAGGGTTGGTTTCTTTCGAGGCCTCTCTCCCTGGCATGTACAGGGCCATCTTCTCCCTGTGTCTTCATATGGTCTTTCCTCTGCGCTTGTCTGTTTATCTCCTCTTCCCACAAAGACATCAGTCCTACTAGAATAGGCCCATCCTAATGATCTCATTTAACTTGACTCTGTAAAGATCCTATCTTCAAATTAAAAGAAAGAGAGACCCTATCTTCAAATACAATCACATTCTGAGATACTTTAGCATAATCAATTTGGGGGAGGAAGCACCATTCATCCCAAAACTCTCTGAAGAAATCTGAAATTATATTTTGTTATAGTTATAATATTGATATTAATGTGCACAGTTTGAGTTTTAGCTCCAGCTAAGGCCTTAGACATCATAAAGCAGAGACCAACCATCTCTGACTCCCTTCTCAAATTCCTGACCCATAACTTTTAGAGCAAAATAAGAGTTGCTTAAGCTGCTGAGTTTTGGGATAAATAGTTATGCAAGAACGGTAACCAGGACAGAAGTATTTTTGTCCCTACCCCCACCAAAAAAAAAAAAAAAAGGGATCTGCTTCTATATGTAATTCTAACTACCAGTTTGAAGGATTAGGGAACATGTTAGGGGAACTTGATACCACATAAAAATCAGAAAAAAAAATATCAGAACAATTTCCAGAATGTGGAAATCTCTGCAGGACAAAGGATTGAGCCTTTTCATTAACCACAATGTGAAAGTTGCCAGGAGAAAAAAGAATGGAACTTTTTAGGTTAAATAGACTTGAGAGACATAACCAAATGTCAATATGATACATAGGCTTTATTTGGATTCTGATTCAGAAAAATGAAAACAAATGTTTATGATGGGAAAATCTAAACACTGACTGGACATTTACTGGTATTAAAATTGTGACTAATCTTCCTAGGTTGGATGTTATTGTGGTTATATTTGTTTAAAAAGAGTCCTTACTTGTGTGCGTGCGTGTGCACACATGCTGGGGATTGAGTTCAGGCCCTGGAATGTGCTAGGCAAGTGCCCTACCACTGAGCTACATCACTAGCCCTTTAAAAATTTTTTCTGTTTTATTGCTGTTTTTTATTTTTTTTTAATTTATTTATTCTAATTTGTTATACACGACAGCAGAATGCATGTCAATTCAAAGTACATATATAGAGCACAATTTTTCATATCTCTAGTTGTACACAAAGTAGAGTCACACCATTCATGTCTTCATACATGTACTTAGGGTAATCATGTCCATCTCATTCCACTGTCATTCTTACCCCCATGTTCCCTCCCCTCCCTTCCCTTCCTCATCTAAAGTTCCTCCATCCTCCCATGTTCCCCCCACCATACCCATTATGGATCAGCGTCCACATATCAGAAAAAAATATTCAGCATTTGGTTTTTTGGGATTGGCTTATTTCACTGAGCAAAATATTCTCCATTTCCATCCATTTACCTGTAAATGCCATGATTTTATTCTCTTTTAATGCTGAGTAATATTCTGTTGTGTATATATACCAAAGTTTCTCTGTCCATTCGTCTAATGAAGGGCATCTAGGTTGGTTCCACAGTTTAGATATTGTGAATTGTGTTGCTATAAACACTGATGTGGCTGTGTCCCTGTAGTATGCTGTTTTTAAGTCCTTTGGGTGTAGGCTGAGGAGAGGGATAGCTGGGTCAAATGGTAGTTCCATTCCAAGTTTTCCAAGGAATCTCCATACTGCTTTCCAGATTGGTTACACCAATTTGTAGTCCCACCAGCAATGTATGAGTGTGCCTTTTCCCCCACATCCTCACCAACACTTATTGTTGTTTGTATTCTTAATAGTTGCCATTCTGACTGGAGTGAGATGAAATCTTAAGAGTAGTTTTGATTTGCATTTCTCTAATTTCTAGAGATGTTGAGCATTTTTAATACATTTGTTGATTGACTGTATATCATCTTCTGGGAAGTTTTGTTCAGTTCCTTGCCCAAATCTTCATCATGTCGGATTAGGCACCAACTTCCTTAACAAGACTCCTATAGTGCAAGAAATAAAATCAAGGATCAATAATAAGATGGATTCAAACTAAAAAGCTTCTTCTCAGTAAAAGAAACAATCAGTGAGTAGAGAGCCTACAAAATGGGAGTGAATTTTCACCACACACACATCAGATAGAGCACTAATCTCTAGGATATATAAAGAATTCAAAAATCTTAACACCCTTCATAAAATTTTTGAGATTCAAGAGCTACTTGCAGAGGCTGTCCTTGATCTTGCTATCCTCTTACCTCAGCATCCCAAGTAGCTGGGAGTAAAGGTATGTGCCACCACACCAAGCTATAGTCTTTATCTTAAAAAGATAATTGCTGAAGAATGTGGCTGAAAATATTTAATATATGGGTTTCTTGTCTAAATAATTCATGTGTTTTTGTAATGATGAACAGGAGTGGATAGAGAGTGGAGGGATATAGATGCAACAAGTTGGTCATGGGTTGATTATTTTTTAAGTAGGATGATGTGTGCAAGGGAGGTACTTTACTGTTCTAATTTTGTGTGTTTCAAAATCTACAGGACTGGGGTTACAGCTCAGTGGTAGCATGTTGCCCAACATATGTGAGGGCCTGGGTTCAACCTTCAGCACTGCAATTTTAAAAGAGTATACCTAATATAGATAGTCAGGGGTGGTGGCCCACACAGGTAGTCCCAGCTACTCAGGAGAGTGATGCAAGAGGATTGCTTGAGCCCACAGTTCCAGATCAGCCTGGGCAGCATAGTGACTTCCAAAGCATACTCTCTTCTTGGAGTTCACAGTCTCAGCAACTTAGCAAGGACCTAAGAAACTTAGCAAGACCCTGTCTCAAAATAAAAAATAAAAAGGGCTAGAGATGTGCCTTGGTTGTTAAGCACCCCTGGGTTCAATCTCTAGTTTTAAAAAAAAAAATACAGTTGGTATCAGGAAATTTGCCATCTGGATTGCCAAACTGAACCGTTTAATGGTCTCTCTCTTTCTCTCTGTAAATATTTTTTTAGTTGTTGATGGAACTTTATTTTATTTGTTTATTTATATGTGGTGCTGGGAATCAAACACAGCACCTCACACGTACAAGGCAAGTGCTCTACCGCTGAGCTACAACTCCAGCCCCTTAATGGTCTCTTTATGTGATTGCAAATGCTTTGGCCACTAAAATCCTCTTAGGACTTTCTTTGATAGTGAGTCAAATTTACATGGCATCCACAATTTCTACCTGTGAGTGTTGCTGTAAATCCAGACTTTCTCCATTTGTTACTGCAAAGAAGCTTTTCTGCCTTTTCCATGAAGATGACAATGTGACCAACTTTCCAGGGGAAGTAAGTGTTTCATTTGATTTTCTTGCTGTCGTGGCAAAATCTAATTTTACCATTATAAAAATCTGTCAGAACCGTATATTATGTGATTCCATTCATATGCAATGTCTGGAATGGATAAATCTGTGGTTGCCTAGGGCCTGGGGAGCTTAGAGGGAAATGAGAGTGATGGCTTTGGGTATAGGGTTTCCTTGGGGGGTAATGAAAGTGTCCTAAAATTGTTGGTGATGATGGTTGCACAACTCTGTGACCATGCTAAACCCATTGAATTTTACATTTTAAGTGAATGATTTGGATGGAATGTGAACTGTATCTCAATAAAAATGTATTATTAGGGCTGGGGTTGTGGCTCAAGCGGTAGTGCGCTCGCCTGGCATGCGTGCGGCCCTGGTTCGATCCTCAGCACCACATACAAACAAAGATGTTGTGTCCACCGAAAACTGAAAAATAAACATTAAAATTCTCTCTCTCTCTCTCTCTCTCTCTCTCTCTCTCTCTCTCTCTCTCACTCTTAAAAAAATGTATTATTAAAAAAGAAGAAAAAGAAGAAGAAATACCAAGCGACATTGAGGAGTACACATACATGGCTTTGCTCCAGTAACAAAGCCTCCTTTGTGCTACTGAATGGGAAGAGTCTGGTCTCCTATCTACTCTTCTTCTGGTTTCTATTTTGGTCCCTTTTACAGTCTTGTTATAGTTTGTGAGCAACTGTTAAGTCAAAAGCCACACTGAGGCCTTGGTTACAGCTTGCCCTTGTTTTCAATCAACAGTAAACATGACTAATGTCACTATGGCTCAATTCAACCACACACGTGGATTCAGGAAGCTCTGGACATGTGCTTGAGCTGGTAGGGCCGACCAGCTGGAGAGAGGGTGGTTGGCTAAACTTAAGCTCCAGGGCTCTTAAGATGTTGGTGAAGGCTAGGAAAATATCTTCCCCAGAACTGTGGGGTGGAACATTGCTGTGGAAGTAACCCTGAGGGAAAAGAGTGTTCTCTGGCTTGGCCAGGAGATGGATACCAGCTGGGAATTTGTGAAGAGAGCCAGTTTTGAGCCCAGCATTTCCCTAATTAGTGTCCAGTTCGGCAACCTCCTTCTACTTGGCACTTCCCCACCCTTGATTCTCAAAGCACACCAGGCCCTTAAAGTCAGGGGAGGGGATATTGGAGGGGGACCTGTGATGAAGTGACTACATGGGAGAAGGGGTGAGACCAAGTACACCAGAACATGAGACAATTCTCCCCTATCACAGTAACAAGGGCCTGTGATGGTAAATTTTGTGTTAACCCTGGGTTAACACAAAATTAACCCAGCTGGGTCACAGTGCCCAGACATTTGGTCAGTTGTTCTGGCCTCATTTGGTTGATTGAAGACCTGAATAGAACAAAAGGCTGACATCCCACTCCTACCCCACAAGAGTGACTTCGGCAGCAGATCACCTTAGGACTTCATCTGCAACATCGGCTCTTCCTGGCAGACTGCCTCTGGGCTTGAACTATAACTCCTTCCAGGGTCTCCAGCCTCCTGTCCTACCCACGTCAGATTTTGGACTTGTCAAATCTCTACAGTAGTGTGAGCCAATTCCTCAATATCTCTATATAAACACACTTCCTATTGGTCCTGTTTCTCTGAAGAACAGAGGCTGTATTTCACCTTCCTCAGGACTGTGCCTGGGAGCTCTGACCTCAGGAAAAGGAGACCAGAAGAGAAGTTATCCAGGGACAGGAGCTGAGGTCTCAGTGCAGTGATTCAGGACCCAGAGCTGATAAGAGAGTAGTGTTAGAAAAGGGGGACAGAAACACCCATATTTCTCAGTTAGGTCCATGACTGGGATGGCTTGGAGAAACATGGGTTTCCTAAAAGAATAGACCAAGTCCTGCCATGTCTGAGGTTAATGTTGATAATGCTTTTTCCAAGGAGGGTCAGACCCAGGTTAGCTTTCTAGGCAGGGTCATATCAAATGTCTGGCCGTTGTGGATAGCTAATCAAACACTCTTTAGGCAGGGCACCAATAGATACCTCCATATCTAGCTTCTTAAGCAATGAATGGAAGCTGGTTCTTGAATCTCCCCTAACACATAACATCATAATTATTCTATTTCATTTTACCTTATTTTTTTTTGGCACTTTACCACTGAGCTACATCTCTGGCCCTTTTATATATATATATTTTTTTATTTTGAGACAGGGTCCTGCTAAGTTGCTGAGGCTAGCCTTGAACTTGTGATCCTCCTGACTCAGCCTCCCAAGTCCCTGGAATTTTAGGCATGTACTGCCATGCTTGGCGAACATAATTCTTGAGAATCCTCAGACACACAGGATGATGCTTGGCAGTCAACAGGGCTCACTTTATGAAATAAAAAATAATACCCACATGGTCATTTTTACTGCAAACTATGAAATACTTTGAAAAGTATAGACATGCATATTCTGAAATAAGAGTTTCAGTCTGGACATGCGCTTGGGCTGGTAGGGCCGACCAGCTCTCTGGTAAAAGAGAGGCGAAGGGGGCTTTCTCACTTCTTAGGAGGAAAGGATGGGAGCTCTCTGTGAACAGGGTTTTATGATACGGCAGTGCAAATGAGGAAGCAGGGAGCAAGGCAAAGGCCAGGGTCAGCTGAAACAGGAAAGTTATTCAGAAAACACACTGCTTGGTTTTTGACGACATTTCCTTCCAGTCCCACCCTGTCCCAGGGCCCAACCAAAACCAGGGTGGTGAGTGCAATCACCCTCGAGCCTCTGACACATGTTCTGTCCACATTGTTCCTCTGGCACATTGCGAGATTTTCTGAAATTGTAAGCATTTCTGTGCAACTGTCCTGATGTTCCAGTTACATTTCAAGGCAAACTTTTTCTTCTGAAGTACTACATCCTTAATGAAAGAAGACAGAACAAACTAAGTTTTCTTAGTTTGTTTTGAGGTTAAGGATTGAATCCAGGGCCTTACAAAATGCTAGGCAAGTGCTTTCCCACTGAGCTACAGCCCCAGGACCTAGACTAGATTTTGAAGCACAAAGGAATTAATATAGGAAAGCCAATGCCTACAAAATAGTTGAAGTACAGAAAGAGCAGGCATGTAAACTTGGATCTTCTGGAGTGACTACCTTAATACCATAGAACTGATCCCTCTGCTGCCAAAGAATAGAAGGTGGGGGATCAGGCTATCACTGAAACTATTGAGCTCATAAACACACTACATTTGCTATACTACAGAAAAGTGCAAGTTGATCTGGGGCCACCACTTATTGCCACTGACATAAAGCTTGACTGAGCAAGCCAAGAAAAGATGGCCAGTGACCTCTGCCTTACTTCTGCCTCCTGAAATTCATGCAGTTGGGTGAGCTGCACATCTGCAACTGCAAGAGAGTCTGGGAAATGTAGTTTTAAACTCTCCAACCTCTGCAGCACAGATGGGTACCCTAGGAAGAGGTAGAAATGGATGCTGAGTGTAAGCCCATTTCCAACACAAGTGACAATCATAATTGTTATCCTTGTGCTGGCTCAGGAGTAATCTTGTGGTGGTCTGATCAGCTCCATCCAGGATCAATGGGAGGGCTTATTCTCTCTCTCCTCCCCACTGCACTACGGACCCCACCTTTTATCTCAAGAGCTGATGTTGCACGGAAGGATTGTTCATATGGAATAGGGAAACTCAGAATCCACAGTTTCTTCTGCCCATCAGACAATAAAGTCCCTGCTGCTGTCAAGTGTAAGTCTTTACCAGACACCTGCCAGGAGGCAACTAGCGTTAACTCAGATATAGGCTGGCACTCAAATCTAGCCCTTTTCTCCTATCCCCATCACCTCTTTGCCTCATCACTTCCACTCTTTCTTCCCTTAGCCCTCAGCCCAGAGAATATTTTTCTAACCTAGGTAGTGAGCTTTGCTTTTACTTTTGATATTTTTACCTAAATCTTTTACCTAATCAATACTCTCCTCCAGCACACTAAGAACCAAGACTAATGGTTTTCAAATTTTAACCTTCTGTCCTAAACACCTGCTCCTCAGTCTTGTGTCTTCCCCTCTGTTTTTAATTAATTAATTAGTTAATTAATTTCTGCAGATTGAATCCAGGAGTGCTTAACCACTGAGCCACCCCCCAGCCCTTTATATTTTTTAAATTTTTAGATAGGATCTCAGTAAGTTGCTTAGGCCTCTCTCTGTTCTTAATTTTCAGTCATCTGCATACATCCAGTCTCTCCCAAGTGGAGGAGTTTAAGCTACTACTTTCAGACACTAGACTGAGTAATGTACATATAATAATACTTCATTTAATCTCCGTGACAGTCCAGCAGAGTAGCACTGTAGTTCTCATTTTGCAGTGAGGTAACGGAAGGTTGGGGTGCTCACACCACTAGGAATTGGTAAATTCAGGATTGAAGCTCAGCTTTGTTGTCAGTCCCAAGCCCTTCCCACATAACGATCTGGTGTCATTTTAGTTTGCTTCCCTGCCCACAGGACAGAAACCTTCAGATGGATAAACAGTAACTGGGTGCACTGAAGAGACCCCATGTTAAATGTCAGTCTCCAAGCCAAAACCTTGTGGGACACATCGCTCATGGTCAATGGACTCCAGAACCAATAGCTCCTTTTGTTTGGGCAGGTCTGTTCATGTCTGGGACATTCTTTTTTAAAATGAGCTTGGTGGGAATTTATGGTTTCACCCTGAAAAATCCCACCAAATTCCCAGCAAACCCAAAATTGTGTAGGTTGTAGGGAAGAGATATGTTATTTTTGGCAGAAATAGTCTGAGTCTTGCAGTAAACTTCTAAAAACAATAATAAAAATGCTTCTTAACATCCTGTGTTTTTTCTCTTCTTTTGTTGATTTTTGAGCATTTCTTCCCAAGCAAGGAGTTGTGCAATAAGATTTGAAAATTGCCAAAATTTGTTTTATTGTTAGTTTTATTTTGTTCCTTTTCTATGTTTCCATGCACCTTATCTGCTTAAGCTTTAAACTTAGGAGCTGAAGTAATTATAAAGCACTCTGAGAGTGGCCTAGAAACCACATGGGTCAGGGTAACAGTTTGCTAGAGTAAAGTGATAACTCTGGAAAGTCCACCAAGGTCCTACATGGTCCCCCCTCTCCATGGGTAGGTAAGCTTTGGAACTAGGAATATGGATGCCTGAGATAACCGGTCGTTTCCTCTTCATCTGAGACAAAAAGTTTCAGGTCCTTGTCTTTCTGAGCATCTTCAAAAACTTTCATTCCTGCTGCACTCGGCTTCACGTACTTGTAATCCCAGTGTCTTGGGAGGCTGAGGCAGGAGGATTACAGGTTTAAGGCCAGCCTCAGCAATGTAGTGGGACCCTGTCTTAAAATAGAAAAAGAAAGAACAGGACAGTAGCTCATGGTAAAGACCCTGGATTCAATCCCCGATACCAGAACAAAAAACAAAAGAAAGCAAAACAAAAATAACAACAAAATAACCCAACCAACCAAACAGTAACAAAACCCCTTCCATTCCCTCTTCCCCAGGAAAGTCAGTCTGTTACAAGAGTTAGGGATGTGGACCTTTGAGGTAGACTCTCTCATCCAGATCTTGGTCTGCTTCTTCCCAGCTGCATAATCTAGGGCAAGTTTCTTAACCTCTCTTGAGCTCAGTTTCCTTATCTGTAAAATGGGAATTATAAAGCACTACTTCCTAGGGTTTATGTGTACTGAATAAATTTAATACATAGAGCAGTCTCTGGTATGTAGTAAATACTTGATTAAAGTTGCTCCTCCTCTTCTTTTTTTTTCTTTTTTGTATCAGGTGCTGAGCCACACTCCAGCCCTTTTTTATATTTTATTTTAAGAAAGAGTCTTCCTAAGTTGCTCAGAACCTCACCAAGTTGCTGAGGCTGGCTTTGAACCTGCGATTCTCCTGCCTCAGCCTCCCAAACTGCTGGGATTATAGGTGTGTGCTATTGCGCCCGGCTTCTTATCATGAAATTGATTTTGTCTTGTGGAGTAAATTAGATCACAATTATGTGAATACATTTACAAACACCTTTTTGGATTCTAAACTGGTAAATGCATTCAGAAGGCCCTGGTCCCTGGCAAAGATGGGTGGTAGCAATAATTTGTTCCTCATAGGAAACATTTATTATCCTTGCAGTTAGGACTCCTTTACTGGTCCATATCAAAGATTAGACTCAGGAGGCTGAGTCCTGGCCTTCCATTAACTAGCTGAGTGATATGGGACAAGTCTCTAATATTCTCTGAGCTTTAATTCTCATCAGTAAAACCGAAGGCTTGAGCCAGAACCTTGTGGTTTGAGGCTTCCTAGATCCCAGGGAAATCTGCACACACCTGAGAGTGAAGTCGGCTGGAGTATAGAAGCATGAATCCGTTTTCTAATTGTTTGTGTCCAAAGCCTGAACCTAAAGCCAAGGCCTGCTGAGAGGCAGCATAGCTGAGATTCTGCACAGTCCCTGAGGGTCAAGGTCAGTTATCTCAGGCATCCATATTCCTAGTTCTTTAACAAACGTACCATATCGGGGGTAAATGTGGAGACAAAATGAATATTGAGAACGCTTGGCCTAGTGGTTATCAGTATTTACTTGGTATCAGAAAAATCTAGTTTCAAATTATAGCTGTGCTACTTACTCTTTGGGTGACATTGAACAAATCCTTGATATCTCCCAGCCTCAGTTTCTCCACCCATTGTAGTCATAATTAAATGAATTTAAGTCCATCAAGCCCCCAGAACATTCCAAAAGACTAAGTCATTTTTATCTTTTGTTTCTCAACAGTCCTCGGGATTGAACCCTGGGCTACTCACCACTAATCTATAACCCCATCCCTTTTTATTTTTTTATTTTGGGACAGGATCTTGCTAAGGTGCTGAGAGGCTGGCCTCAAATTTACAATCCTCCTGCCACAACCTCCTGAGTCCCTGGGATTGGGCATGTGCCACCTCACTGAACCAGACTAGGCTCTTAATTAACATCAATTACTGCTATCATCAACATTCTAGCAGCATTTGCTGATGGGAAGAGAGGATACAGGATCAGGTGGGTGAGTCAGAACAAGGAGACTAACCCAGCAGGCTAGACTGGCTCTGGGAAAGATAACCAAGTGGGTTGAGTAGATAAGGCCTGATAGGATCTGATTTAGGATCAGTGTTTTCAGGGAGCAAATTAAGCAGCAGGAATGATGACTGTGGGAGTCCAGATGCTGGACTAAAGTCCTGAAGTGGCTCTTTAGCAACTGACTGACTCTCATCAGACCCCCAGGCACTGGGTCTGTGGAAGAACAGAGAGAAATGTGTGAAGCTGGCGAAGAGCAAGACAATGTAATTGAACCCCAGGTCAGGGGCAAGGCTCCAGTCCTCATTGGGAAAACTTAGGCACAAAGGCCATCTGATTATCTAGGTCACTGAAGGATGGAAGGTGGAGGGGAAGGAAAGGGAGTAAAAGCTGTGACCAGGGAGACCTCAGTTTCTCAGAGCTTTGCTGTGCCCAGTAGATAATCACCAGCCTGGTGGGGCTGAGCCTCCTAAGTCTTAAATAAGCAGTCAGGGTCACTGGATGACTCAGAGCGTGCCCTGTCCTGTGCCAAAGCACAGCTCCTAACAACATGATAATCTGGTGAGGTTGGTCAGTACAAGGCAATCTGAGTCAGACAGGTACATGGAGAGCATTTCTCAACAGTAACAAGAGCCTGCACTTGGAAGAAAAAGACTTTTCTTATCTGCCTAGGATACATATGTAGTTTGTTCTTGGAAAAGAGAGCTCCTAGGTTTATTCCAGCTGTCGTCTCAGTTTTATAACAACGGCAGAAGCAAAATGAAATAGAAAGGTTGGAGTGTTAGAGTAAATAAATTACTTGGCCTGCAGATTTTGTGGAATTTCCCCAAATAGTTTTGAAATATGAAATACTTTGGGCTCAAATTGGGACTTTTACCCCCTTGCTTCTTTTAATTTAGATACAGTTCTGAATATTTGTTAAAAATTGTCATCAGCAGTGGTCTGAAAGTTTATGTTTCAAATTTCCCATCATGTTTTTCTCACTCATTGGTTTGGAGACATGCACCACTCATATGAGAAAAAATAAATCAATCAACACCTGGGAGGTATGGCAGTTTTCCTAAATTTTGTAGTGATTCTTCTACCTGTTCCCAAGATTTTGATTTAACAGCTTTTGGGGGTATAATTTAAAATATGTATTGCTTCCCTATAAATTACTACATGATTTTGGACTTGGGTTTTTATTTATTTTTGTTGTTTTTAAATCTTACTGGGTTTTTTGTTTATGTTACCTTTGAATCAAGGGTCTATAAAAGGCTCATCCAGCTTCATTTGTGTGCCACTAGATTTCATCTACACCTCAATTTAGAGCTAATTCCTTTAGGGAACTTGTTTCAATCTATCTTCTTGCTAATGAAATTATTGACAGCAGCCATGACCACTTCTTTTTATTTTTTTCTAATAGGAAATTCTTCAAAGAAAGCCTCTGGTTTGTAAATGGGAGAAGCTGGCATGCAACTGTATAGGATAAAATCCTTTCAGTACAGATTACAGACTTTTTTTTTTTTTTAAGCATTCATGGTCACCATCTAAAGATTTTTTTTTTTTTACTATATCAATTTTTGTTTTAATTTTCCTGTTTGACTTCGTAAAGTCTTCATGGAAAATTTCTGTATTTTTTCTCTTGTTACAGTCCAAATTCAATGCTTAATGTATTAAGTGGGCATCTGGAGTCCCTTTGTTGCTCTGTGTGTAGCCTTTTGTTGTAGGTCCCAGAATTATACCTCTCTTTTTAAAAATATTTTAGTTGTTGATGTACCTTTATTTTTTATTTATTTATATGTGGTGCTGAGGATCGAACTCAGTGCCTCATACATGCTAGGCAGTGCTCTGCTACTGAGCCACAGCCACAGCCCCAGAATCATAACTCTTAAGGTAAATTACAAGTTTATGTTTATTTTTAACATTAGGAGACAGGCTATCTTTACAATTTTATTTTTGTATACACATTTGCTCGAAATCAGTGAATTTCTAGGCCAGGTTGAGGTAACTGAAGGGCTTTTATAAGTACTTTATATGGTCTAGACCCTATGCTGCCAACATAGTCTGAAGTAAAATGGGAAATAACATCTTTCTGAAGATAGGCTTAGAAATTTTAATCCAGTAAATTAAGGTGTTTCCTTTGTCTAGTAGCAGGGCTGATTGATACCTGGCTGCTAGGCCACCATTTATAGTCATAGCTAAGAACACAGGGTACAGACCTCCTAAAACAAAACCAACAAGTCCACCCTGTGTCACGGTACAGTTTTCACAATTCAAATCACCTGTATTCGAAGGTAAACTCACAAAATCTTTGAAAGATGCATTCACTGTCAAAATGGGAGAACTGCTGTTGGTAAGCCAGCAGCTATTCCAGCCTGTGTTATGTGTAAGATGCACTGGAAAGGACTGTTTGCTATTCAGCCACAGAAAGCAGCATTAAGTCCAACGTATGTGGATCCATGTTCAAGTAGATTCCTTTCTGCTTCTAGTAGTTGTTCAATTTTTCTGGCTATCATATCAAAAACTGAATTTTCCTTGATAGTATCATGTGGTTTATAGTTTTCTATCTTGACCCTATTACTCTCTTCTCAATAGCTGGTGCCTCTCCCTAGTTCTTCCTCTAACATGCTAGGGCTTAAGATATAACCTTTATTCCACTCTTCCCGGCACAGCCATCTTCCACCATCTCAAGATTTAAAAAAAAAAAATTATTAGGCAGGCACAGGAGAACATCCCTATACTCCCAGCTACATGGAAGGCAGAAGCAGGAAGATCATAAGTTGGAAGCTACACTAAGCAACTTAGTAAGACCTTATTTCAAAGTAAAAAACAAAAAAGGGCTGAGGTTGTCTCTCAATAGTAAAGCACCTCTGGGTTCAGTAAATTTTAAAAAATCATTATACTTCTGATAGTATAACTGTATCAAAAATATCTTCCAATTCTCCTGACACTAAAGTTTCAACCTAGGCACAAGATCTGAGAAGTTATTGGGGACAAGTGAGTTAAGATTATTCCTTTTCAGATTTGAAAAACATTTTCTGGGGGAGTAAAAGCAATGTAGGCCTAAAATTTTATATTATTAAGCAGAATTTATATTTTTATTCAGTGGTGTATAGATTTTACTTCATTACCTATTAATGGGGTATGAAATTTTCTCAGTAGTTATTTGGGCTGCAAGTTGGCTTTTATCTTCATGACCTTTATCAGACTTCACTGGGCTACAAGATTCCATGATGGCCCTAATACACTGATTCACATTCTCTCAATCAGAAACCTTTATAAGGGTCTATTCTAACCTTTATAAAAGTCTAATCAAAATGTGATTACTTAAAGTCTTGTTACATCTTGATTTCAATATTTTTATTGATCTTACTTTTAGACTTTGTCATTATAGACAGATTCAATTTTGATTCTGTTACAAATAATTTTAGTTAGGAAGTAAATATTGATAGATTTACTATTGGTTGTTAAGTTTTATCTGCAGATGATTAAAAAATTTACAAGCGAGAAACTTTTTGAAAAAAATTTTAATTTAAAGAAATGGGGTCTTAGTTGAGCATAGTAGTATGCCTATGATCCCAGTGATTTGGGAGGGAAGGACAGGAAGATTGCCAGTTTTTTGCTTTTTTTTGGGGGGGGGCGGGTACCCGGGATTGAATTTAGGGGCACTCAACTACTGAGCCACATTCCCAGTCCTATTTTGTATTTTATTTAGGGACAGGGTTTCACTGAGTTGATTAGTGCCTCACCATTACTGCATCTGGCTTTGAATTTTCGATCTTCCTGTCCCCAGCTGCTGAGATTACAGGTGTGTGCCACCATGCTTGGCCAGATTGCAAGTTTGAGGCCAGTCTTAGCAAATTTTTGAGACCCTGTCTCAAAATTAAAAAGAGAATTAAAAAGGACTTGGGGATGTAGCTCAGTGGTAGAGGGCCTCTGGGTTCAATCCACTAGGAGAAAGAAAACAAAACAAACAAAAATAGCATTTTACTGTTGCCCAGGCTTCCTCAATTTTGGGGCTCAAATGATTTTCCTGCTTCAGCCTCAGGAGTCGCTGTAACTAGCCATGTGTCACTTCACCCAAATAATTGTTTTTAATTTGAAGAGTAAATCTAGATTGTTTGCCTTGAGTTGTCATAAAAACACATTTAAGATAGCATTCTAGACCAATGATGAGTAGTGTGTCACGAGCCAGGGGTGATTATTGATTGATTTGGTGCTCCTGAGGTCTATTTAAGAAAGAGCATATACTCAAATTGTAAGGGGGGAGAATCCTAAATTGTGTGGATATACTGTGTGTATATAGCAGTCATGAAGTACTATTTTGGACACCCCAAATTTGAGAAACTTTTAAGGTGAGGGATCATATCAGAGATGCCAAAGAGGGGGAAATGGAAAGAAAAAAGTGAAATGAAAAACCCCGATACTATTATTTCTTCCTGTTCAGTGTTGATAAAATGGTAAAAAGAAGTTTTATTACATATAAAATTAAAAATAACCAATTACAATATGGAGGAAAAAAAACCCTATTCCTTTGCATAGTCAAATGCAAGGCAGGGGAATATAATGTCACTAGAAATTACTATAGCAGATTTCAATAAAGTACTGAAGAACAATGAGGCCTTGTTAATTCCATACTGGGTTATTCAAATAGTGTGTAATTCAAAGCAATTGCTGCTCCCCATGCAGGAATTTACAATTGCCACATTTGAAGGGAGGATAATGTGTCATTCCAAGGGGAAACCAGGTCTGGAAAGGGCCTCATGGTTGGAGAACCTCATGTGTCCCCAAACAACTCTGAAGCAGGCCAAGTAAAACAAAGTGACTGAGAACCGCCCTGTGAAGTCAGTGAGCTTCCTACTCATCTGTATTTCCTTTGCTCTCTCCTGCCTTTTTGGTGAATGACAAAATGTTCCCAAAGCAAGGAGCAAGAGGGGAAGGCAGATAAATTTAAGAACTGGATGAGCTATCACACAGAAAGTGAATCTTTTTGCTTCCTGGTAAGGGCATACAAGTTTGTTCATGAGAACTTCATCATAGGTATATGACTGTGTATATAACTAATTAGTAATTATTATGAGTACAGAGAATCCTCCCTGGGCATGAAGACACTGGCCTAGAGTCAAACATGAGTCAACTCTTGCAAGAGGAGGCTTGAATCATAATGTATTTGAAACAATTTTGGTCAACTATCCTTCAGAGAACAATTCTTCAGTTTTATGTTGTCATTTAAGTTGAATTACATGTGGATGGCTTACAATTCCATGATTAAAAAAAAAAAAACAAAAACAAAAACTAGCTTTGATTCCAGTGACTGATCAATCCATGCTTCCAGGGATACCAAGCTGTGTCAGTCTCCCAACAACATTCTGTGAGATCATGCTGAACTGCTAGTTCCTGTGGACTAGCTAATTAGGTAAAAAAAATGAGAGAGAGAGAGAGAGAGAGAGAGAGAGAGAGAGAGAGAACTGAGAGAGAGAGAGAGAGAGAGAAACTTTTGAGAGTGAAGTCCTTATGTAGAATCCACCCTTAAATGGGGCAGGCTATTTTTGACCAGAGACGTTAAGATGCTCAATAAATAAGAAAGAACCTTAGATGAGACAAGTGATCCTTTTAGGATTCTGAGCTGCTACAACATGTTGTAGCATGCTTGAAGCGTTAAAAGGCTACTAGGAAGTCAGGCATAGTGGTGCACACCTGAAACTCCAGCAACTCCAGAGGCTGAAGCAGGGGGATCATAAATTTGGGGACAGGCTAGGCAACCTAGTGAGACCCTGTCTCAAAAGGGGCTGGAGCTATAGCCCAGTGGTAGAAAGCTCCTGGGTTCAGTCCCCAGTATGCACTTTCCCCAACCCCCAAAGGATGCTAGGGAAGAGGTATTTATTACTTACCAAATATTTATATGCTTTCCCATCTATCCAGCCCCCTGTTTGTTTTTATAACCACTGAGAAACTGTCACTTCCAGGCTGAAGCACAGAAGTGCAGGTGTGAATTCTCCATGTATTTTCTTCTTCTATTGCCAGGATGGTGGAGGTCTTAAGCTCTAGTAATACAGCTCCAAATGTCTGTCATCCAGGGCTCTTGAATAGAATCCTCTTGTCTCTACTTCCTACTCCACCACCAGCTGTATTGGTTACATAAGGAAAGCAAGACATAAACTTCATGTGTTGAACCAATCCTGGGGTTAATTTGTAGGCCAACACAGCAGCTTTTCTGTTTTGTTTTGTAAAAATTTAATTCCATCTGGATAAAGGATGAGCAATCTGAGTAACACAGTCCTTGAGTGACCACTGAGGCTTTGCTGGGTTACTTTGCCAGGTTGTCCCAAATGCTTTTCTACTCCCCTAGTTGTCCCTGTTCCTTCAGGCAGTGGTGGTGGGGAAGTGAGGAGAAACTCTGCTCAGTTGGGGGCGTTCAGCTGATGGTTTCTCTTCACCAATCCCCTCTTGTATTTTAGGCTTGCTAAATACACAGTACACATTAGCGAATTATTGTGGTTTTCATTTGAGAGAGCTAGTTTCCGCTCTTAAGAAAAGTCTTAACAAAACAGGAAGTTTTTCTTGGATTAGAAATGGAACCCTGCCTTCTGACACTAGATTTTACCAACTTCTGCAAATCTGTTTTCCTATTTCCTTCTCAGAGGGTGGAGCAAATAGAAGAGATTAGATAAAACCAGGAAATGCTGATTGGTACATTAGTAGAGTTTGGGCTGATAGGGCTGAGGAGCTGGTGCAGGGTAAAATGGCAGCATCCTCCAGCAGACTGTTTTGACTCCTCTTGGCCCTGGGGAAGAGGTACGAAGGGAGATCTTGAGCTGGGAATATAGCTCAGAGGTAGAGCACCTGCAGGAAGCCCTAGGTTCATTTCCCAGTATCCACTGCCTCTGCCCCCCAAAAGAATGCTATGGGCAGTTGGCAGTCTCTTCTTTATTTTTCCATTTCTTTTTCAGTACTGAGGCTTGAACCAAGGTTATTTTACCTCTGAGTTACATTCCCAGTCCTTTTTATTTTTTTTGAGACAGGGTCTCAAAAGTTGCCAGGGCTGGCTTCAAACATTTGATCCTCTTGCCTCGGCCTCCAGAGTCGCTGGCATTACAGGTGTGCACAGCAACCAGCTGGCACCCACCCCTTGCTAGTAGCCCTTCATGAATGTATTGCAGCTGACATTTCTCAGAACATTTTGGTGTGCCCTTCCTTCTCAATTCTGGCCACATGGTGGGTGCCCAAGAATACCTGAAGGGATAGAAGAAGGAATAATTGACTTTCATAATTATCTAAAAGTGGGGATGGGGATTGGAAACACCAAATATAAATAATTTTTCAGCTGGGCATGGTGGCACACTGCAGTAGTCTAGCCCCCTATGACAAATACAGTAATTTCCATTTTACAGATGGGAAATGGAAACGTTAAGAATTTTATTTACTGGCCTGTTTCCATGGTGCATGCCAGAGGCTGAGGTAGGAGGACCACAAATTTGAGGCCAGCCTCAGCAACTTAGTGAGACCCTCCCTTTCTCAAAATAAAAAGGGCTGGGGATGTAGCCAAGTGGTAAAGTTCCCCTGGGTTCAATCTCCAGTACTGTAAATGTTAAATTAAAATAAAAATAATTTAAAAAGAATTTTAGTTATTTGTTCAGGGTCACATTATAGTCATTTAGAATGTGGAACTAAAATCCAAACAGATCTCTCAATTTCTTTCTTTTTTTTAACATTTATTTTTTAGGTGTAGATGGATACAACACAATGCCTTTATTTTTATGTGGTTCTAAGGATCGAATCCAGGTCCCTCCTGTGCTAGGTGAGCGCTCTACCGCTGAGCCACAATCCCAGCCCCAAATCTCTCAATTTCTATATTCTTTTAATTGTTATGACAGGTTAAAGTCTTTTCCCCACCCTATCCAACACGCAATACCATTTGTCATTTAATGTGAATCACCAGCAGGAGATTCTGTGTTATGGATGTATACATTTTTATCAGAAGGCATCAGAATCATAAATCATTATCAGTGGGTGATGGAGTCTCATGATGGTAATTCTTAAATTCTTAGTGATTCATATTTTCTGCTAACCAACAATAATGAATAGTATAAAAACGTCTCTAGTTTTTATCATTTTCTTTTCTTCCTTCATTCCTTTTTTGCAGTAGTGGGGATTGAATCCAGGACCTTCCACATGCTAAGCAAGTGCTCTACTACTGAGATACAACTCCAACCTTTTTAAAATTTTGAGACAGGTTTTCATTAAGTTGGGCAGGTTAGCTTCAAACTTGCAATCTTCCTGCCTCCTGAGTAGCTGGGATTATAGGTATGTATCACTGGGCCTGGCTAACGTTTTCTTTACATAATAAACTCAGTAGGCTTCTAGCTTAGTACTTTGAATTATTAATTAGGTATGTGTGGAGTCAAAACCATGCCTTCCCTTCCGAACCATGGCAGAAACTGTTATTCTTCAATATGCACTTTTCATGATGGGGCATTGCTATATTGCCCATCTGATCTCTCAGACAATGTAGAGAACTTGAGGCCACATTTGCCATGTGGTACCCATTTTGATAAAGGGAATTTAAACTCAGGAGCACTTTACCACTGAGCTACAACCCCAGCCCTTTTTATTTTGAGATGGGTCTTGCTAAGTTGCTTAGGGCCTTGCTAAATTATTGAGACCCTGCCTCAGCATCCTAAATTGCTGGGATTACAGGCATGTGCCACTGTGCCAAGCCATAGTGTGAATTCAAATGAAGTATTGATAATTATAATTGTTCATGCATTAGCACATAGCACAAATTAAAATGAAAGGATAAACCATAAAGCAGCAACTTCTTGAACTTCTAAACTCCTGGGCTCAAGTGATCTTTCTGCTTCAACCTCCTAAGCAGCTGGAACTACAGGTGGGCACTGTTACACCTGGTCCCTTCTAGAGATAGAAAGTTAGCCCAACACATTACTATGGGTTTCCCAGCCAGCTAGCTAGGCCATAGACAAGATAAGCAATGTATGCAACATCCAGACTGTTGTTCTTAAAGAGGAGTGTGTCTTTACCTTCCCCCTTTCTGCTGGGGCGCAGAGTTGAGAGTGGGAGCATGTGACATGGAAATCATGTGTTGAGGATGGTAGCACAAGAGAAGGAACTGGGCCCGTTGTTGGCATCTGTTTGTTACAATGGTTGAATCTGTATCCTAAATAATACCAGAGCTAAACATTTAGCAGAATATTGCTCAGACTTCCCTGACTTGAAAACAAACATGCTCTTTGGAAAGAATGTTTGATTAGTTAACCAAACTTTCTGTTTATGGTCTTAAAACCCAAATCTACTCAGTGATCAAGAATGACTCTTTAATTCGGACAAGTGATATCACAGGGATGGTAAGGAAACTGTAGAACTTCAGCTTGTTTTCAGATCATGGATGCTTGGGCAGTGTTCAGTTCTTTCTGCCTGATTCTAATTACCCCTTCTCCTACAGCCACAATTCAGAATTTGTGCATGTGGTGTAAATGGTTTCATGTAGGAAGACTACCCAAATGAGTCTTCTTGTCATCTGGCCTCTCAGGCAATGTAGAAAACTCAAGGCCACATCTGCCATATGGTATAAATATAAAAGAATCGAGAATTGTTCATATATTACCACATAAGGTAGGTTAAAATAACTAAGGCTAAACTGTACAGCAGCAACTTCTTGTAAACCAGCTTAAAACACTTACCTCACAGTTTCTGAGTCAGGAATCTGGGGTATAGTTTGCTGGTGCCTGTAATTCAGGGCCTCCCTCTTACCAGGTTTTAATCAAGGTGTTAGACTAGATCTATTAAGAAACTTCAGTGTCCATTCATGTAGCCATGGATCCTCTAGTGAGTAGCAACTTATTTTTGATTTTTTTGGATGGGTCTTTGGAACACAAAGTATGTTTACCATGTGAGTTGAGGTTGCTCATCAGCCAGAGATTTTTAGCAGGTGATTCTGGTGTGATCTTCCTGGATCTTTTGGGGCCCCCTTTATGATCTATAGCTTTCCCAACCCAAGTAATTAGCAACTCTGGTCCACTCACAGAAGTTCTCAATCCAAATTACTTAGAAGTTAAAATAATATGGCTTGGGAGACTGAGGATCACAAGTTCAAAGCCAGCTTCAGTGACTGAGATCCTCTCTCAAAATATAAAATGGGCTGAGGAGATGGCTCAGTGGCTAAGCACCCCAGGTTCAATCCCTGGGTGGGGGGAAAGTTGAACTAGGTGATTGAATTCTACATATATTTCATGGCTTTGGGCATACCCTCACAACTTTTGAGGTCATTCTCTAATTCCATGGTCAAGGTACTTGATATTATTTCATTTTCCCTATTTTTCACACCTGTAATACCAGTAACTCTGAAACAGGAGGGTCACAAGTTGGAGGCCAGCCTGGGCCGATACTAGTAAGACTTTGTCTCTAAACAAAAAATGAAAAGGACTGGAGATTTAGCTCAGTAGCAGAGCACCTCTGGGGTTTAATCCCTAGGACTACACACACACACACACACAAAAAAAAAAAAAAAAAAAAAGAATTAAAAAAAAAAAAAGAATTAAAAAAAAATACAACAAAATAAGATTTTATTTTTTATTTTTCAAGTGAGAAATCTAAAAATTTGCAAAGCAGTATCAGGATTTAAACCTCCTTCTAGGGCTGGGGATGTGGCTCAAGCGGTAGCGCGCTCGCCTGGCGTGCATGCGGCCCGGGTTCGATCCTCAGCACCACATACCAACAGAGATGTTGTGTCCGCCAAAAACTAAAAAATATTGAAGAATTCTCTCTCTCTCACTCTATCTTTAAAAAAAAAAAAATAATAATAAACCTCCTTCTATCTAAAGCCAAAACCCATTTTGTTTCCAGGCCTCAATAAGCAGAGTTGGTCCGGAGGCTGGAAAAATCATTTGACAGCATTCCAGGCTTGTCAACATCTTCAATGAGTAGCTTTGTTATTGGCTGTAAACAGTTGTAAATTTCCAGAACCATGGGCACCATTACTCAAATGCCTCATAATGCCAAATGCAAATGAAAATTAAAGTCCCAGTGTAATTCTGTTTTTGGATCTCCCCCATTAACAGTTAATGGAAAACTGGAGACTTCAACTTTTCTTAAATGACATTCAGTCAGCTCTTTCAAAATCTGACCTCTTCTGTCCTTTGGTGAAATTTCTAATTATGGATAAACTATCGAATGGTTGATGCCACTATGCTTTAAAGCCACTTTTGAAATGTGATACCTATTCTGCTGAAGAAGAAACTGAGGCTTCTTTAGGCCAGTTTTGCTGAAACTGTTACAGAAGACATATGGGCAACACTCTACTCCTGCTTTGCTTTTCTCCAAAGTTCCAGAAACCCTAGCTTATGGTGACATGCTCTTCCACAACAGTAGACCTTAAAAATCAAAATCCTAACGGGATGAAAGAAGTCCATTTGTTTTGAAGTTGCTGCCTCTCCACTCTTTCGGAGTCTCCTCCCCAACACTGCCTGTCTATGCCTTTGATTTATAACCTTCAGCCCACACAAACTTTGGTTCTGCAATCCTTCAAAGAGGTTACGGTGTAAACCAGGAGGAAGCTTTTAAAGAGGAAAACTGATTAGGGTTGAGGATGGGGGTCAGGAAGGAAAGTTGGAGGAAAAGCAATGAAAGGAGATGACATTTGGAACAGGCAATGAGCATAGATAGGAACGGCTCATTCAAGGACTGGTGAACGTAGTTTTGCCAACCCAGATGGAGCTTTTGGGTCTGTGGTACAGCTTCCAGCAGGAAAGCTTATGGCCCTATACAACCAGGATGGCCAGAATGTGAGCCTCCCCTCCCCCTTTGTCTAAATTTCTTTATATGCTTGCACAGCCAGAGCTCCATGTTCCCAGCTCCAAGGCTTGGGGTTTGCTTTTTATCCCCTGGAGGGTAAATAATAGCAGCTGTAGTCTTCTGCCAATAAAGAACTTGCTCCCAGCTTGGAGGTTCAGTTAATGACAAATGCAAAGGGTTTCTAGAAAACATGATACCACCTTTGAAAACCGAGATACCAAATAAATGCGATAATTATCATTATGGCAAGGATGGATAGGAGGGCTTTCTTGAAAAAGCAGGCTTAAAACTGTTGGTGTGGTGCTTGAGAGGAGTGCCAAGATTCTCCTTGAATACACTTCTGAAAACTGCTTAACTTAAAAAGTTCTTCCTTTGGAAAGTTTCTCATGGAGTGTTATGTTTGTAGACTCAAGAGGTAGGTTCAGATTTAAGTATGACTATCAATTATTATCAGTGTCAGTGCAGCTTTCTCCTTGGAAAAACAGGGATAGTCCCTTTCCTTTATTGAATGTTTGTGAAAGTAAGAAGTCATGTATGCAAATTGCTTGGTAGTGTCTAGACCTTGATAAAAGCTCAATAAAAGATTAACTGGTAGCTGTTTATGAGAAAATTAATTTGGTTTACATTTCTTTTATTCTTGCACATTGATAACACAGATCCTGTTCAGAAGTTACTCTATTGAAAAATCCTCTGGACTAAAGTTAGATCTTGAATATTAAAACAAGAAATATTGTTGAGGTTGCACAATTATATGCACCAGGAAGAATACACAGAAATTTAACATGATCCCTGACTTCAGAATTGGCATGAAGTAACTCAGTAAGATGGGACTAGATTGGAAAAAAAAAAAAAAAAGTCTAGAGATAATTCTAAAGATTTCTTTTTTTGGGCTGGGATTGTGGCTCAGCGGTAGAGCGCTTGCCTAGCACAGGCAGGACCCAGGTTCGATCCTCAGCACCACATAAAAATAAAGGCATTGTGTTGTGTCCATCTACACCTAAAAAAAAAAATAATAATTAAAACATAAATCTTTTTTAGTTGTAGATGGACACAATACCTTTATTTTATGTGGTGCTGAGGACCGAACCCAGTGCCTCACACAAGCTAGGCGAGCGCTCTATCACTGAATCATAACCCCAGCCCCTATTTCTAGGCTTTTATTCTTTACTTTCTGATTACTCTTTAATGTTCCTTACACTCCCCAACTAGATTATAATTAGGACACCTGAACCAAGATGAATTTATTTGGCTTCAATCATGCATAGAATTGACTGAATTTATATTTGGAAAAACAATCAGGGTCTTGGGATTAGAGCATTTGCCTAGCATAACCAAGACCCTGGTTTCCATTATGAGCACTACACCCCGCCCCCCCCCCAAAAAAGTTTGCATTTATCTAGCCCCTACTATGTGCCAGGCAACCTCATTTCATGTATTTACTCATTTAATCTTCAGAGGAACTCTGGTACTTAGGATTTTCATGCTTACTTTACAGTTGAGAAAAATTGCAGCCTACTGCATCTCTTGGCTAAGAAAAGGCATGTAGGTGTAGATAGGTATCTTAGGAAAATAAATCACAGTGGAAAGATGGACTGAAGTTTACATTTTTTTTCCTACCAGCTTAGCAAGGATAAATTATGCTTTTGTAATTCAAAAAATAATGCACTAGAGGGCGCTGAATACACAAACTGTGACAACTGTTTTGATTTAAAAGGCCCTCATAAGAGTAAAGAGTATAATGTAGTTTATATGAACTGAGAAGCTATATACCCACTCCTCAATTAAAAAAAAGAGGAAAGGGAAGATAAACAAAACATCATGCTTTATATAGAGCAATTCACAATTTGTCTCTACTTGTTATGACTGTTATTCAAATTGTCTTTCACTAGGTGTTTTCTTTGATCTGCCTGCTGAGTGGCAAAGGGAAAGGGTAGGGTAACCAGGATGAAAATAAATTTTAAAATACTACACCGAGACACATTTTGTTTCATCTTTTATTTTAGCAAAGTAAAACATGCAATGCAAGAGAATAAAATGAAAGAAACAATACCTCATCCTCAAACTCCAAAGACAACATCTTTTAGAGATAACTCCAGTTTTTAAAGATTTCTATTTATTCATTTAACAAAATTACATTATTTTCCTCTACAAAAATTGAGAAGTTAACAAAATACCCATTTCTTGTAACAAAGATTTATAAAGTAACTTTTATTGTTTCCATTATTTCAAAGTAATACATTATTACTCCAGAATGTATTAAAAATAAAAAGTAATAAAATTCTTATTTATCATTAGGGTGTGGTGGCATGTTTATAATGCCAGTTGCTGGGAGACAGAAGTTGAGGATTATGAGTAGAGGCCAGCCTGGGAAAACAAAGCCAGACCCCCGTCCCCATCTAAATAGAAAAACAATGACAAAATATTCATTATTCCAATAGCTCAATATCCAGAGGAAATTATTATCTATTTATATTTTTTGGCATTGAGGATTTAACCCAGGGCTGTTTTACCATTGAGCTACATTTCCAGCCCACTTTGAGACAGGGTCTCACTAAGTTGCTCAGGGTCTTGCTAAGTTGCTGAGGCTGGCCTTGAGCTTGTGATCCTCCTGAACTGCTGGGATTATAGGTGTGTAGCATCATGCCTGCCAGAGGAAATTATTTTCATGTACATACAATAACTTTTTTTTTTTGGCAAAACAGGATTATCTTGTATATATTATTTGTCCATCTTTCTACATCATTAATTTTTTTTTCCTTGTTCAGGGCTAGGGAGTGAACCCATGGCCTCTCAAATGCCAGGCAAGTGCTCTACCACTGAGCCATACTCCTAGCCATCATTTCATTATTCTTTTACATTTTTATTGGGATAAATAACTTAAGAATTTTTATATTACAAGAAATGTGTAACTCCATATGCCTTTCTCAATCACTGCAGCCTCAAACCTAAATGCTTTTCTAACCTTTATCATCACAGATTATATTTAGTATCATTTAGACTCAGTTATGGGTCACTGAGAATATTGTCTGAAGGAACAAGGATTTGGAGCCCTGCAGGGTTTTGTAGAAAGCAACTGAAAACAAAATAAACAATGGGAAGGGAAAAGTTCTACTTATCCCTCAATATTTCAAGACACAGTGGATCATGGAGTCACAAATTTGTAGTTTTTTCTTTCTCATGGGAAATAATAATCTCACACTAAGTTGCTTAGGGCCTCACTAAATTTCTGAGGCAGGCCTCTAATGATCTTCCTGCCACATGCTTCTGAGTGGCCAGCATTACAGGCCTGAGCCACCATGCCCAGCTTGCTCTTTAGAGGGAGGGAGGGAGGGAGGGAGAGAGAGAGAGGGAGAGAGAGAGAGAAAGAAAATATCCCCTAATCTGTACCTAGCTAAACCCAGCTCGCTGTTCAGGAAGCAATGAACAAAAAATTAAAAGGGGAGAGGGTGGTTGCAGCATAGTAAGAGTTGGGAAACATTATGGCTTGCTATCAGGCAAAAGCCTAAAATGCAGGTGGGAAGAGGACAGACCTCTTCATCTGTTTTCCTTGTGGAAAAAACAAAACAAAACAAAACAAAAAACCCCCACGAGAATGTTACCAAACTATGGCTTCTCCATCACCCCCAGATGATATTCATTCAGAAACAAAGCCCTGCAAAAAGGGATAAGTTGAATAAAAAGGGAAATTTCCTTAGGAACTGGGAGCTGCCAAACATACTAAAGACCTGTGGAAAAAACACCTGCTCCTGAATTACCAGTATTAGACCACACCCATGCTTTCTTCCATGGACACGGTGAATCAAAAGCACTTTTCATACCTAATACATTCGAGAAAAACTTGAACATATCCCCAGTTTTTCATTTTCTTTCTTTGTGGTGCTAGGGATTGAACCCAGGGCATCCGGCAAGTTAAACTTATGCTTTACCACTAAGCTACAACTCCAGACCCGTTATTTTATCTAAGCTTTTTATTTGGTCAGATACTGGGTATATAGTTTCTAAAGGCTCTGCATACATTCTCATTTAATCCATCCAACAAATCTAACAAATGAACAATGAAACTCAGAAAAGTAACTTTTTCAAATTTGTACATAGCTGTTAAGGAGTGGCGAGGAGCTGGATTTCAAGTATTCCGGTCACTCCCATAGGAGAGCTTATTGCTTCTACCTCTCTTAGCCAAGCAGCATAAAACGTTTTTGTTTTTTTTTTTCTGTTGCCCGCGGGGCGGGAGGGGGGAAAGGGGGGAGTGTACTGGGGATTGAAACCAAGGGTGCCTTGCCATTGAATTACAGGCTCAGCCCTTCCCCCCTTTTAATTGAGATGGTCTAAATTGCTTAGGGTCTTGCTAGATTATTGAGGCAGGCCTCAAACTTGTGATCCCCCTGCTTCAGCCTCCTGAGTTGCTAGGATTACAGGTGTAGGCAACCTCGCCCTGGTAAATGACTACTTCCCTTCAGCAATGGACAGTGAGCACAGACTGGCCACCACTAGGTCCTGAAGATGGTGGCTGTGGCAGGGTATTAAAGAGAGTGAATCAACTGCTTCAAGATCAGGGAATGTTCGAAATGATACTGTATTGCCTACTTTTTTTGGCGGGCGGGGGGGGGGCGGGTACTAGGTGCAGAAAGGGTTAAACCAAGAAAGGGAATTAGGCACGCGAAGGCTAAATAAAGCCCTAGGTCTGAAAGCGGAAGCACCGCCATGAGGAAGCCCTGCGAGGCGGAAGTGCGTTTCTGGCATTCCTCAGAGAAAACGACGGCGGTAGGGGAGCTCCTGCCACAAAGCTGCCAGGCCAGACCAGCTTTCCTTTCCCCCAACCCCAAGGATAGGATCGGATTACAGTTTACTTCTGGCCTCCCCCGGGCTAAACCCTAGGATATTCCGGACTCTGGAGCCCCGAATTGCACCTCGGCGGGTCACACGGCGCTCCCCTGGGACCCAGCTTCCGGTGCGGCCGCCTGGGCTACGCCCTGTCTGTGCGAGCAACTGAGTTGCTCCCACTCGCTTGGGCCTGCTGCCAAGCCATTTGTTTGCCTCAGCAGCACAGCCACCCACAACTCGCCCTTCCGCAAGGGAGTGAAGGTTTGGACTGCTTAATTGGGTTCACGGGGCAAAATACCATCCCACCTAGAGATGGGAACCAACTGAAGGTTTCCCCTCACTCAGGCAAAGTGGTTAGCAGGCCCTGCTGGGGCTCCTGGGAGTGTCCATAGTTAGGATACTGGAGTTAGACCACATGCAGTAAAAACTGTTTCCACAAAAGGTCAAAACTGGGATTATGAAACTCACATCATTCAAGAGGGCTGAAGTTCTTCCCCTTAGTGTATCCTGCAAAAGAAAAATCTCTCACTTTAGGCTAATTTCTCCAAGATCAGTTGAGGGGAGGAGTCATTCTAGCTGTAAACTAAAATAACGCTAGAAGCTGGAATTATACTAAACAAACGCTCCATATGAAGAGGGTGCAGAAATAACTTCCAAGCCTCATTAACTGTCAGCCGTCTCTCATTTTCTTAACACCTTGCAAGGGATCCCTAACAGAAGCTCACAGAATCCAAGCGAATTTGAGAAAAGTGGGAAGCATCTCTGGTCACTTGAGCTCATTTTTGGAAATCTGGAACCAACATTATTGTCTTGGTCAGGAAGAACAAATACTCTCCTGCTGGTAGTCAGATGTTTGGTTTGTCAAGTCAAATAATTTAGTTTTATGAAAACATGAGAAGAGGAAAGATTTTGATCACTATTTTAATCCATATTTTGGCTATGTCATGAGGATGTATTTCTTAGGTACAAGGAATCTGATCTGATTCTGAATTCCCCCATGGGGGGTGGGGGTGGGTTCTGGGGATTGAATTCAGGGGCACTTGACCACTGAGCCACATTCCCAGCCCTATTTTGTATTTTATGTAGAGACAGGGCCTCACTGAGTTTAGTGCCTTGCAGTTGCTGAGGCTGACTTTGAACTTGAGTTCCTCCTGCCACAGCCTCCCGGGGCGCTGGGATTACCAGCGTGCACCACCTCGCCCGGCCTCTCCATTTCCATTTTTTTATTTTTAATTAAAATTATTTTCCAGTTATGGCCGGGTTCACAAGCTATTAATGAAATTTATTTAAATTTTTTTCTTTCATTTTTTTGGGGGCGTTTGATATTAAGGATCAAACCCAGGGCCTTATTCAGGCTAAGCACAATCTCCACTACTGAAATAAACCCTAGCCCAGCCCCGAAACATGTACTTTTTTTTTTTTTTTGCAGGGATGGGACCAAATCTAGGGCCTTCTTCATGCTAGGCAAGTGCTTTACCACAGAGCTACATCCTCAGTCCTAAACCTTTTTTTTTTTTTTAAAGCAGTGTCAGTTTACACTGGACCTCACTATGCAGAAGTACCCCCCCTTTCTAAGATCTAATTTTTGGAGGTGGTATTTAATATTATCTATTTTAAAAAATATCAAATTACCTTTATGTAGTTTTCCTGTTCAAGAGGAATAGGGAAGAGAGGGACTATCAAATCTCAGTTGTGATGTAATTCTGTATGCAACAGCTCAAAATAGTGCTGTTCTTTTTTTCCCTCTCTCCTGGCTGGACTGCAGTAAAAATAAATAGCTCTCTAAAATAATCAATCATGGCTAGCAAACGTTTTTTTTTTTTTTTCCTTATCTTTTACCATGTATGTTATACACTATATTATCTGCATTCCTGAAGGGTATGTTAAAATACTGACCCGTTTCATAAAATATTCTATAAATGAGAAGCCTAATGTTACAGTATCATTTCTCCTCTTTATTAGAAATGGAGACAACCTCTTCACTGTAGTTTCAATTTCAAAAGTGAAACATTTAGTTACCTTTTCCAAAATGATCCTGATTTCATCTTGATTTGGTAAGGTTTGTCAACATGCACTTTAATCAGTAATTCTGATGTAGGCTGACCCAGAACCACTGGCAGCTGGGTGTGGTGGCACATACCTGTAATCCTAACCATTCCAGAGGCCAAGGGAGGGGATCACAAGTTTTGAGGGCATTCTGGGCAATTTAGCCTGACTTTGACAAAAATGAATTAAAAAAAAAAAAAAAAAAAAAAAGAGCTTGGGATATAGCTCGATGTTAGAGCATTTGCCTAGCATGCATGAGGCCTAGGGTTCAATCCCTAAGATCATCACAAAAAAAGCCAAGCCATTTTTTTTTTTTTTTAAAGTAACCACATCAGGCTTGCTTGGAACCATTTCTTTGGCTTGTTCCAGGTTATTCTTTAACTTAATGATTTTGCAGAATTAGCTGGAAGAGATCTATGGTGGCATGATAACGCTCAGAATGAACAATTTATGCAAAAGTACAATTTGCTTTGGAATTCTTACCTACTTCACAAATGCTTTGTTGTTAGGACACTGAGGCTCTAAAATAATGTATTTCAAATTTATCAAACCACTTTAAGTTCTCCACCTATTGACAATTAAAATTTACAATTATTTATTACCTTGACAAGTTGACCAAAGGGCCTTAGGTTGAGGGCAAGCACTACAGTTAGTTAGCAGGTTCAGGCAGGGCTGGAATCAAGATGTAAGACTAAGACCCTGTATTGCAGTTACAGCTTGCTAAATATCTATTAGAATTAGTTGACTAAACCTAGTGAGATACTCCCTAAAGATTTGAGGCTGATATTCCACTTCAGTTCTGTACCCAGTGAGACCTTGCAAATCAATGCTACATGGGTAAACAGAGAACCTGATCAGAGTTGCTACTTCCTAAGCATCTATAAGAGTAAATTTGATAATTTTTTCATCCTTGGAGTGTGCATTTTTATTTGTTCTTTTTAGATATATTTGATAGTAGAGAGTGTGTCTTGACATATTATATATACATGGTGTATGATGTCCCATTCTTGTGAATGATGTGGAGTTACACTGGTTATGTATTCATATATGAACATAGGAAACTTATGTCTGATTCATTCTACCGTCTTTCCTGTTACCATTCCCCCCTTGCTAAATTTTTACACTGTGCTCAACTGCTAAATTGTTCTGCATCAGACTTGAAGGAAATTTTTAGGAAAGACTGGGTAGCTGAAGAGAAAGGACACTATACTATGCTAAAAAATTGAGAAAGTAGATGTTAGAAGCTTGGGATGTGGCTCAGTGGTAGAGTGCTTGCTTAGCACATAGGAAGCCCTATATTTAATCCCTGGCACTGCAAAAAATGTTTTCTTTTTCTTTTTCTCTCTTTCTTTCTTTCTTTTTTTAAAATAACCACTCTCCTCCCATAGACAAGCAGGCAGCTTAGGAGACAACTGCTAAGAGACTTGTAGGAAAATGAGGTATTTCCATAATTTAAACTTATGGCCTCCCTCAGTCTCTCCTGTGAAATAAGTAAAATAAATGAAACTCATACTAATGAAGTAAATTCTCATTTTGGATAATGTAGTTACAAATACACAGCCTGTATTTTTTATTTACTTTAGTTTTGTGGTACTGGGGATTGAACCAGTAGCACTCTACCTCAGAGCTCCATCCCTAGCCCTTTTTATTTTATCTTACAGGACAGGGCCAAGCTAAGTTGCTGCCCAGGCTGGCCCGGAATTTGCAATCCTGCCTTAGCCTCGAAAATTGCTGGAATTTTAAGTGTGTACCAACACACCCAGCTTGCATTTAAAATTTTGGCATAGGAGTTAAATAAGGGCTAGCATGTATACATACACATGACCAACTTTAAAATCCAATACAGCTTTGACAATTGTTTTATAAAATGGTCATACCTCACTGAAGAGTCCATCATCTTACAAGAAAACCTTACAAGTAACAAAAAAGTATCCATAGTAATGACTATACTGCACTAAAACTTTAAATTTTTAGTACCATCTTTGAAGGTTAACTTTTCCCAATAAGAAGGCAAATAGTGAATACAACATAGGCCTTGTTTCACAATTTACTTAACTCATTAACTTAACTCATGTTTTTCAAAATGACATTGACAATGGGATACTTCAGAAAATGTTACCACTTCACCAACCACCTAAAAATATTAGGTAAGAGTTTACATAAATGTAACTAAATAATACACTTTATATTATTTTATTATTACTAATTATTAACAAATTTTTAGTTTGCATAAATGTATAACTTAGGAGAACAAAAAAAATTAAAGGTTCCTACTAGAGATGTACTAAATCAAAGTTGATATGTTTCTATATTCTGATTGCTGTGATGCTGTATTTTAATTACATTTTTTCCCTATATATCACTAAGATATGGGGGTAAGGCCCTGTATCAACTTTAAATATACCACAGTTTTTACTCAAGCAACCACTGTTCCAGGGAGCTACACCCTAGACCTAAGTTTATTTTAAGAATATTATTTTAAGCATATTATTTTACCTACCAGGTGCGACATGGTATATATAAATTTTTGCCCATTCATTAACTAGCTCTGAACAGTTATATTCTTACTCCTGGGTAAGCTGGCTTTCCTCTTCTATGGCTTACTAGTTGCTATTTGAGCATGATTTATTTACATGTCTTTTCAGAATAGTTCTTTCAATTGCACCTGTCCTAAATTCACAACCTTTTCCTGTTTAGGGTCACAAAGGAAATATCTTAGGCTTTGCAGCCCAAAGTCTCCAGTTAATATTCTTTCTCTCCCTCTTCCTTTTATGAGTCCTTCAAATAATTTTCATTTCCAGGTTATAAAAAACACAGGCTGTGCTTGCTGTAATTGGCATATTCCTTGTCTAGTCCTTAATAGGAAAAAGGGCCAACAATCATCCTTGTTCATACATGTATGATCACAGTAATTTAGTAAGTGCTGGTTGGATACTTAATTTAATTTGGTTATCATCACCATGCTTTCTGCAGTCTTTAACGATCATTTATAGTTATTTCATTAAAAATGCATGGCAAGGAGAAATTTTCAATTTATTAATAATGTCAAATTTATTCCATGAACACCTGACTAATTTCATTAGTTTACAAATGGAAGGCACAACTAAGTCCTATTGATTTATTTATTTAGGAACATGTTATGACATGGGCTGACAGAGAAAAGACTTTTTTTTTTTTTAAAGATGGACACAATATCTTTCTTATTTATTTTTTGTGGTGCTGATGATCGAACCCAGTACCTCATAAGTGTAAAGCAAGTGCTCTACCGCTGAACTATATAACCCCAGCCCCCAAAAGACACATCTTCAGATTATGCAAAAACCAAGTAGCTGCTTCTTTTCTACAAATGACTTATTTTACTGAGCATCTAGAGAATCAACTTAATCATTCATCTTAAAAAATGCATGTCTCCCATTTTGACCTAGGCCTCTGATTAAACTACTGTTTAATCCTTATCCTTGGAACATAATTTTCCTATTTAGTAGATAACAACCATTTCAAGTCTGCATTTGGTTGTCTAAAATGTAGAGATATGCAGAAATATCTGTATATCACAGTTATTAAGGTCTCTGTGATCACAATTTCCACTGCATAAAACCTCACTCTTAGATCTTCAATATGCTTTCTACTTTAATTTTATCAGGCTATTTGGATGAAAAGCTATGCATTAACAAGTATACTACTGGACTGGGGTTGTGGCTCAGTGGTAGAATGCTTGCCTAGCATGTGTAAGGCACTGGGTTTGATTCTCAGCACTACATATAAATAAATCAATAAAATAAAGGTCCACTGACAACTTAAAAACAAAAACAAAAACCAACGTATACTACCAAAGTACAACTTAAGGTCGGTTCACTTTGTAACCTAATATGAGGAAGGTTTAAGAAAACCTGGATTTCCCCCTCAATTTGTCTTTATTAACCTCCAGTCAACTTTACAGTGGCTGAGGGATTCCTACAGTACCAGTTTGATTTGTGTTAGAAACAAAGATCATTCTTGCCTGCAGAGTTAAGGACAACAAATTAGGAGCACTTTGATACACGCGTCTTTGCAAATGAGTATACACTGTTAACATGCAGAAACCACATAATCTTGAGGAAGTCTGTAGAATGTAGGGGTACAAATCAGGTGGGGGGGAGTAGGAAAGAATGGGGACTAAAAATTAGGTACTTACTCTATGAAGCCCCATTAATTTAGCAAGACTCTGTGTCTCAAAAGCTGGGGACTGAGCTGATGTAGCTCCAGGTGCCCCTTGGCTCAATTTCCAGTACAAAAAAAAAAAGTTACCCAAGAATTAAATCAGTTATTTTTGAAATTCCTCAAGGGCAACAGAGGTAAAGTAACCAGAATATATAATATGGAAATTTGCCCAGGGTAAACCACATACTGACCCAGTACAAGTTTCTGTGTATTAAAAGAAGAATCAGAAGAAAAAGCCAATGACAGCATTTCCAGCTAAAATTCAACGTTGGGGGACGGATGTGTAGCTAAGTGGTAGAGCACAATCCTAGCATTTGCAAGGTCTGGGTTTGATCCCAGAGAAATGCCATTCTAACTGGGCATAAATGGGAGCATATGAAAAAAGGTCGCCACAAAATGTGTATTGCGCTTAGTATGGTTATACAAATTGTTTTTAGGATATGAGAGAGATGCCTAGATTTCCACACTATTGCCACCATTCAAACCTGAAAATAAAATTTCTGCTGTCTTTTCATGTTTCAGTTATAGAATAAAAAAACTGATGGGCTGGTGGGATTGTGGCTCAGAGGTGGAGCACTCACCTAGCATGCGTGGGGCACTGGGTTCAATCCTCAGCACCATGTAAAAATATTGTGTCCGCCTATAACTAAAAAAGAATTGATGTTTCTTCCTAATTCAAAGTACATTTTTCTTAGGAATGATGTGTTAACCTTAGCATAGTCCTAATTCTTGAAAAATTTAAAAGTACTAGAAATAAGAATATCTTGGGAAACAGATTTTCTCTTGCCAGGCAAGCGCTCAACTATGGAGCTACACCCTAGCCTAGAGTCAGAAATACAACAGGGGCCAGGCATGAGCAAAATAGGTAATTATGTGTGATGGAGAGATACAAATAGGCTATAGAAGGAATCCACTCATTTTAAATGCAAAAGGGAGAAGTTCATCAATTTCTACTAGAAGATTAGTTTGCTAATTTCTGACCCTGCATACAAGAATTCAAATGTTCAATAAATCAGAATTTTCAGCAATTCAGAGTTTGACATATTGCTAAAACTATGCCCTATGTATTCACCAATCATGTCACTTTGTCCCTTAGGAATGAAGTCATTAGTAGTAGTAGTAGAAACACACTTTGGCTTGAGAGTTAAACTATAGTTTTCACTACTTACAGAATTGATTTATACTGTTAATTTTTTAAGGAAACTAGGGCAGACAAATAACTGAAAATGTAGGTTTAAAAACAAACTTACAAAAAATTCAAAAACTCTCTAAAATAAAAGGGTAAGCTTCAAATTTCTACTCAGAATCATATAATTTGTTTTAAATCGTTTAAAAAGCTGCCTATCATTTTTGAAGCATTATAGAACAAACTAACAGCAAAAGGTACTGCTAAGGATAGTTATAAACCAAATTTACTTTTATCTTTACTACAGTGAATCAGACTCTGGTAAGGATGAATGTACCAGGATATGATTTAGCTATTTAAAAAACTAAATGGGCTGGGTGCCATGGTGCCTCCTTGTAATTTCAGCTACTAAGAAGGCTTAGACAGGATTGCAAGTTTGGGGACAGCTTCAAAAACTTAGAGACTCTGTCTAAAATAAAAAATAAAAAGGGCTGGGGATGTGGCTTAGTAGTAAAGCACCTCTGGGTTCAATCCCCAGTACCAAAACAAACAAAACCTAAATAAACTGAGTTTCCTTTCCTTGAACTAAAATGTAGACCCAAGATGTTGGCTTTCTTGATAGATTTGTCTACTATTTAGATCACTTCTATTCATTTATTTACATGTGGTGCTGAGAAATTGAACCCAGTGTCTCACACATGATGGACAAGTGCTGTGCCACAAAGCCACAACCCCAGCCCCACATCTATTTACTTTTGACTTTCATCTCTGTAGACTTCTTATCAAATCTCAAGTACTTTCCTTAAAAGCCAGTTTGTTTTCTCTACATACCTAGGCAACAAGTATGGATGTTTTTTATGTGTTACATACTTCCTTTATTCTACTACCATGAGGGCTCTAAGAATCAGTACTTCCCAAGTTAAAGGTAGATAAGTTTTAAAACATGTTCTTTCCTGTTCCATCCTTCCCAAGTTAAAGGTAGATAAATTTTAAAACATGTTCTTCCCTGTTCCACCCTACATCTCCAAATTAAGTCTTTGGCCAAGGGTTTAGCACTTTGTTTAGAACTTGGCCAGCACACATAGACCTGGTGTGAATTCCCAGAAACCAATACACACACTCAAAAAAGAAAAAATTAGGTCTTTGTTCAGACGATATATCTAGGACAAAATAATTAACTTTGATGAAATGAGGGAGACAGGTATTGAAATGACTGGTCTGCCACCTTAGGTAAGATAATCACTTAAATGGGATAAAATATATACAATAGCATGAAATGGTTCTGGGTACTCCTAACATCTGGTGTTGATGGTAGGAGGAGTCACACTAGTAATTAAAGATTTCTTGTCTGGCTTAAAATTAAGACTTCGTTACATACAAGGAAATGGAAGTGGCATGAAAATTGAGCTAAATTTAAACAGGTAGAATAAAGATTGGGAAAAAATATCAATAAAACATTTAGATAGGCTTGAAAGTTCTAATTACCAAGTAATCACCTTATTGACCTAACTAAAAATGTAAAGGCAAGCCTGAGCAAATTAAGACACGTCTCAAAATAAAAAAGGATAGGAATGCAGCTCAGTGGTGGAGCATAGCTGGGTCCAATTCTTAATATGGGGGTGAGAGAGTCTCTTTTAAGTGATATTATCTCCAGGGATAAGTTTCCAGGTCATTTAACACAAGTAAGGCTGAGTTATGAGAAATACCATTTATTGTAATTGATAACCAATTTAGTTTATTATACAAAAAACTGTTATATAGAAGAGAGTTGTTTGTTAAAGGTGCTTCAAACAACTTTTTATTGTACTTACACTATAGGAGAGAAAAAAAACCCCTCCAAACTCTATTTTTAAAATAAGAAATACAAACAGAGATAAACTCTGCATACCTCAATGCTTATGACAAACATAAGCATTGAAGGAAAAAATGCCATCTTTTTCCTAGAAAACAAAACACCACCACAATCCCAAGCTCTAAATAAGGAACAGGTGACATTTACAAATTTTGATTTAACAAATTCATTCACTTCTCCAAGCAAAGGACCCCCAATAGATTTTACAACTTGTTTTTTTCACTGTATATTAAAAGTTTACAGTGAATATTAAAGAACACCTTTTTACGATATCTATGGTTAATACATGCTATATGGAAAGGCATAGTTCAGTTCACCACAAAACCACCCCAAAGAGCTCTGGAACCTAAGTTTTTGCAACACATAGGCAGACAAAATACACTGTTAGTTTTTTTTCATTTCCAGATGAAATTCCATAATAAAAGATGTTTCAAATTTGAATTAAACAACATAGAGGGGATTATGGATCACACTAGCTGGTAGAGAGCAAAAAACTTCAAATTTTTTTAGATACTTAGGAATAAATTTTGTTTTTTAAATTTATTTTCAATATGGTACTTGGGGTTGAACTCAGGGTCTTGCAATTGCTAAGCAAGTGCTCTATCACTGAGCTATATCCCCAGCCTTTTTATTTTATTTGACATGGAGTTAAAGTTGTCCACATTTGTTTTCTAACTTGTGATCCTTCTGCTTCAGCCCCCTAAGTAGCTGGAATTACCTCTGCCTAGCTAGAAATAAATTTATTACCTCTTTAAGAAAAATAATCAAGCCGATTCAAGGTATCCACAACCCTTGAATGTTTTAGAGCCCAATTTGCAAATATGGACTTGAGAATTAGTGCTAACATAACAACACTGAATCCATTTTTCAAGTTAAATGGTTCAAAGCCAGGCACACCTGTAATCCCAGCAGTTCGGGAGGCTGAGGCAGGAGGGTAGAGAGTTCAAAGCCAGCCCAGCAAGGTCCTAAGCAACTTAGGTAGACCCTGTTTCTGAATAAACATAAAAAAAGGACTGGGGATGTGGTTTAGTGGTTAAGCGATCCCTGTACCAAAAAGTTAAACTAGTTGGGCTGTGTTATGTTTAATCACAATTTTTAATGTATATCTACTTATTTCAGTTCAAACCTTTTTCAGATATGAACTTTTCATTTTTCTATGTTTACAGGTCACTAAAATGCCTGGGATAGTAGCGGGCCACAGATGAAAATTTGTAATATATAAAACAAAACCCAGTAACATGTTGAATCAGAAGGTTTTCTTATGTTGAACATAAGTTTCAGTAGTTGTAAAGTAGTACGAGTGACTATTCAAAAATATACCAAAAAGGTCTAAGAGCAGACAATAATAATCAATGTTTAAACTTTACTCACAAAGAGTCATCTCAGGGCCTTATATAATATACAATGTTAATAAGTCCTGTTATTGGAATGCCAATCTCCTGATGTAAAAAATATGTAGCCTCTAGAGATTCATACAGTGACACAAACTAAACTTGAGGTAACAGCAAATTAGGTCCTCTAATGTCAGAGAAAGCAGTGCCACATACTCTGATAAACCTCAAAACACATCATGGTTTCATAAACCCACTTAATTGCTAGTGTTTAATACTGTTGAAGTTTGTAAGGAAAACCATCCTCTAGACTTAAAAAACAAGAATATCCAAAAATACTCAGCAGTTTTATTTCTTCTTCCTTTCTGCAGAACTATCTATGGCCTATCAGCTGCTCTCTGCCTCACTCTCCCTTGGGTAATCTTTTCCTCTTATTCAAACAATAGTGCTGTAAAGAGCTCTTCTGAAAACGTTTGAAAGCCAATTATTTTAGCTTAAGACTATACAGTCTATAAGCAAAGTGTTTAATCTTAACAATCTCTAAAGAAACATGCACACCCAAATGCCAACCAAATGTCAATTGCTGGGTTGGTGGATCATCAATGTTAAGAACAGCTTAAAGTATTTGGGAGAAGAGATGTATTTGGAAGATTTTTGAAATATAAGGGAAAAGGCTAAAGCTGTTTTACCCAGAAGTGGGAAGAAGCACTCAAGACTGGAGGGCAAAGGCACAAAGTATAATAAAGTACAAACCTCTTGAGATGGAATGCCATTTTAGAACATCAGAAAATGTGATGCATGAAACCAGTAAGATTACAGCAATTGTATAAGAGACAATGATTTGAATAAAAATAATGTTTTTGAAGAGATAAGTAAAGAAAGTTCTTAAGAATCAAGTACCAAGCTAGTATTTGATACGCTCAGAAAGCCTGTGGCCCCCTTTAAACCTTAAGATTTGCATTTGAAGCTAGAACTAAGATGGAGGTGAACACTGCTAAGTTCATAGAATAGGCACAAATGATTTTGTCCAGGGAGAACGTTATTCAAGAAAGCAGTCAAAGGAAAGTAATCCCAACTAGCATTTAAAAATCACAGAATAATCAAGAAAAATCAAGAAAAATCAAGAGCTTAATGGATTTGGCAGTTAGGAAACATGAGGAACACATTGATCAAAACTACAAAAGAATTGTTTCTATTAGCTTAGAAAATGACTTCTTTTTCTTTTTTAGGCAGAATGAAGCTGAAAATTATTTTATGTAATCTACTAGCTTGATATTTAGTATCAGATTTTCTAAGTAAGAAAAGTTCCTATGAGGAAAGAAAGGGAGCCAGGAATTTACACAAGACAAAGTAATACTTATTCAAGGGTTCTCATACAAAATGCCTGTTTTAACAGCCTGAGTAGGCAAAAGAAAAAAAAAAAAAAAGCTTTGAACTTTAAAATCTTTGTACTAAGTAACTATTTACATTTTAAGTACTGGCTTTTCAGTTCACTCACATTAGGTTGCTTAATAACTGAAAAAGAAATCCCCATAAACTAGTAAGAATTTAATAATAAGCAAATTAATTAAAAACACAATCTTGTTTACGAACAACAGAAAACCTACAACTAAAGAAACGTTATAATCTTGACCCCTGTTAAAGTCATCCTTTTATGTCCAGGAAGCACTTCCTCCTAACATCTAATACACATATTGTCAATAAGACGTCAAGATTTTAGTTCCAAGTATCTTTGTTGAACAATTCCCCGCTCAACACCATCCAAAGGAAGAGAACGCCTTTAAATCTTCTCTTGTTTTTGGCTACTATTAACAAGAATGGTCAAGTGGGAATAACAAAAATGTATAAATGCATAGTCTTTAAAAAGTCTTGAGCTTCTGGACATCTTCACCTATTCAAGGTTACAAAAACTTAGTTCATACGACTACAAAATTGATTTAAAGAGGTAGGCTTAAATATTTATGATTCAGGGACCTTATTGAATATTATTTATCAGAAGTGCTTACAAGTCCATCTTTTATTTTTAAACGCAGGAGTAAAGACGAAAGGCAACATACTAAAAGTATTGAAAACCACCTTGTAAGTTCATACAGACACCGGCAGCTTTTATTCTGCCTATATTTAAATAGAAAGGCAAATCCCACCAATACGATTACAGTCTTACAGGATTTACAGACAAGGGAGGGTAGTGGAAGGCAGAACAGAAGGTACAAATGGAAGAATTTGAAAAGTGCCCTACAATTCAGATGACAGTCTTTTGGCTGTTTTACACCTGCTTCTAAATTTTGGTATTACTCTATTTTTCTATTCAGATCTGAGAAACTTTACGTTTTCCCAGAAAACAGTCGATACTCCCTGTCATTGTGTCCCCACTCTCCCAACCCAGGAGATAGCATCGCCTCTGGCTACCCACCCAAGTGGCCCTCAGAGACTCATAATCGATTCCCATTTTCAGAGGAGGGACTTGCCACCTTACGTAAGTACTATTTGCAAGGAGAAAGGCTGATAAGAAATTAGGGCGCCAAACCTCCTCCACCAACAGCAGTCACACCCGAAAGGAGTGTCCCTCCCGGGGCTTTCCCGCGAGGCGCAGCTGCTCTGCGATGTGGGGGAGGGGAAGCTTTGAAAGAGTCATCTCTTCCTCTTCAGGCCGCCAACGCCGACCGCACCAAAGTCTCCTCCGCCCAAGCCCTGTCCCCTCCCCCGCCCCAGCCTGGGTCTGCGCCAAACCCCACAGGAATGCGGCCGGTCACATGCGCTGCGGCGGCGGTGGACGTGCCTCTCCCCCCGCGCCCCAAGGAGACCCAGCGCCATCTTGCCCTGACGCAGTTAAAAAGTCACAGGAGCAATCGTGTCTCCACGTCCGCGCCATCGCCCCAAAGTCTCGCAGAGGCCGAGCCAGGGCCCTCACCTCGCGCAGGGACAGGAGAAAATGGTCAGGGAGGAGCCTTGCGATGCCCTTCGCCACTGCTTGGGTTCCATATCGGCCGCGGCAGCAACGATCACCATCGTCACTTCTCCCTCTCTGCCTTTGCAACAGCCTCCCCCGGCGGCCTTGGCCCCACCCGCTGCTGCAGCATGAGGTCATCACTACCCAATCACAACGCGCCCGACAGAACACATCGGGCACCGATTGGCTGCTGAGACCGCCTCTGCCTCTCCCCACTCAGCTTACCGAGAGCTCCGGGTCGCTGTGGGGCAAGAAGACGGAAACCGCCATTTCGGGGAGAGACCCCCCCCCAAAAGGAGAGCCGGAATTGCCGTGTCACTTTAGTGGGGAAATCCTTGTTTTATTATTTGGCCTCCCCTTTTTGTCTTAGATATAGCAGTCTCTCTGCCCCTTCCTCGTTTAATCACCGCCACTTAAAGGAACCACCGCTCCCCTCCCCGCATATTGTCCCGCAGCAGGGAAATCCTTTCCCGGGGCCAAAAGAAGTATAGGAGGCAGCGACGGCAACTGCACCGATGGCAACGGCAGCTTTTACCCCGATACACGGTGGCAGGGAGGCGGCGCTGGCAGTGACTGCATGTTTTCTGTTGCTTCTCCCCCCGAACTCTTCAGTTTCGCTCCTCCATCGAGACGGCTCTGGACCCGCCAGCTCCGCTTTTATCCGGTGCCCGGAGCCTGCGCACTGGAAGTTCCTCGGCCCCTAGTGGGCGTCGAGTGACACCCCAGCCGGGTTCGCCCAGCGCTGGTGGCCAGACTGGGGCGGGGGAGGGGGAGACTGGGGCCGAGGTTGTTTTGCGGGTGGAAGAAAGTGCATCGCTCTAGGAGGGCAATGGAGACAGGGATCTATCCAGGCCCTACGGTCATCATCCTTCCCCACAGTGACATGCCCAAGCTGACTTATAACCAGACATGAGGGCTTCTCAGGGAAAACGGGTAAAGAACCGATTCCGTCAAATACCGAAACTTCCCCCAAACCTTTGGTGAACTGTTGAATGCCTCTGTTGTGAAAAAGACTGACACTCTATCCATCTTACTGTCTTCAGTTACCTTCGCGCCTCTGTGGAGGGGCAACGGCGGGCGGCAGCCCATAAGCAAAATGGCGGCAGACAGCTTCGTCCCCTCCCCCCTGCCCCTGCGGAGCGGGGCGGGCGGGCCCCGTGCACTTGCCGCCGCCGCCGCCGCCGCGGCCGCCGCCGCGGCCGCCGCCGCCGTCGCCGCCATTTTCCCAGAGCGAGAAGCAGTGACACTGAGCGGGCGCAGGGGGCCGAGTCGGAGACGGTGCCTGAGTTCGGGAGCGGCAACAGAGGGGGCATAGACACACCGAACAACCTCGCCGCCGCCTCTGCGTTCTTGTTGACTGCCTGGGTGCCCCCTCCCCTACTCCTTGGTTCCTGGCGAAGAGTCTGCGCGCTGCTGTTTGGGGAGGGGGTGTGTGGAGCCGGGTCCTGTGTCCGCAGTGGCTGCTGTCGGGGGTTCGTCTGATTGCGAAGGTGTGGAGAGACTCCTTGGGGGTCGAGCAAATAACGGGGTTCGGGTGTCTGGTGTGTGAACATCACAGGTCAGTGCCTGTCGTCTCCGTGGGAGTTCGTGGGGTTTGCTGGGTGGGGGCACTGTGTTTCGAGGCTGTGGGGGCTTCTCATCTTTATCCTTCGGGAGGGGGCAGTCGACATTGACTCTCAGGTGTCTTTGCTGGGGCAAGACTTTGCTCGTTTTAATCGAATGTATCCTTTCTCTTGCTTGTCCCTAGAAATGGAGCATTATGGCGGGTTTTAGGGTAGTGGAAGGGGAAACTGGCAGTTAAACCCCCTTGAGAGTGGGAGTTAGGGAGGGGGCGCACTCCTCCCTGGCAGCGGGTTAAGGCCGCTTGGGTGAGGAGGACGCTTGTGACTGTTGGTAGGGTTTGTGTCCAAGAGGTCCCAGGAGCTACCGGCTCTCGCTTTTCTCAGCTGCGTCTTGTTCAGGTGTTGAAAAGCTGTGTAGGCCCCATTCTCTTCTTTTTCCATCTCTTGATTGGCAGTCTCGGGCATAGTGCTCTCGTAAATATGAAGGGGGTTAAAAGAACGCCCTGGGCATCCCTCTTTGTGGGAAAACGAGACCGCTCCTCATCCTCTCTGGGAGAGGATAAACCCGCCCCTGAGGTGGTCACCCCAGTACCCAGCCTTCTCAGTCTCCTCCCCCCACCCCTCTTGCATTACTGCCGTCCTTTACTGTGCCGGAGCCTTAGAATCCACAATATGGCTTATTTCAGAAAAGCTTACTTTGACCAAGGGATTGGCACATACACTGTGGCAGCAGACTCAGATGAGAAACAAACGGTTCCCTGTGCTAAACGGGGGAGGAGGGAGAGAAAAAACAATCCGGAGTGCTCTCTTCCACTAGCCTTAGTTCCGTGTAGATACGTCCTAGTCCTAGCTGAGCTGTCTCTTGAGAATGATACAATTTAAGGTCAAAGAGAAATCTTAGCTCTAGAGTAAACCCCGTGCTACCTATTTTATTCCACCTTTTAGAGATGTGAATAACTAAGGTGTTTGGAGTTCTGAAGACCTTGGAGAGAATTAGGTGAGGTCCATTCAGCTGTAGACAGGAAACATCAATACCTAGTTGGAAAATAGTCCTTTTTTCCCTTTAATTTTCGAGATGGGGAGTAAAAACTGTAATTTCCCTCTTTTGTCCTTTACAGATTCTAAAAATGGCGGCCCCAGGCTGATGTTGTGGTAATCTAATCAGCTCGGGTCCTCCACACCCCATGCAGTGCGTTTGTCTGCAGCATATTACAGGCTTATTATGTTTACATGAAAAGACTGGGATTCCCCCCCCCACCCCAGTCATTTACAAAAAGGTATTGATTTTACTGCAAATTACAATCCTTGTATTTTAGTAGATTAATTTTATTGGTTTTTTCCTGAGGCAAATTAATTGATACCACTTCTAAAATAATAAAAACACTCAGGTAGTCTTGGAAATTTCAGTGGTCAGGATGGATGCAGTTAAATATTAAAAATATTATTTAGGTACCAGTAATAGTTTATGTTGGGTTTAATTCAACCATCTTTTATTCAATATGTCAGAGTATATTAAAATATTCTGCTAAGTGTGTAAGTGTAATCTATTTCATATGATTGGACATTTTAATCTATAGTAATACATTCCCATTCAACTCTTGACAAATTTTGTACATTTTGGGTTTTGTATTCTGTTTCAGAGTAAATTTTAGGGAGCTGTACAAACAAGCCTAAACCTGTTACTTCACTAGGTGTTCAGATGCTGTTATATTTGCATCTGTTTTTTCCCATGTATTTGAAGCTTTCCTTAAGAATTTTCAAAGTTAATTGTATATTTGATGAAGTGAAGCTCCATATTTTGCTTGCTTTTAAATTTGTCTTGTAGCATACTTATCATCATTATGTAAGTAAAAACAGTAAGGCTTTGGTTTGATTCTTGGTCCTTCACCCCCCAAACATTATCATTTACCCTTTCTTTAAGAGATTGTCCACTCTAATAAACCTTAAGTAAAAGTGTTACCATAATAGGGTCCAGAATCCATTTTTTGTCATATGCAGAATCTTATGGACTGAGACTGAAAATTAAATGCTGTCAGGTGTCATTTATCTGTATTTTTAAAAGTGTGAGTAATTAGAGTCATTTCCATAGCGGGAGGTTATCAGTGGGCCATTAATGGCTTTTAATGACCATTCAGATTGTGGAGCAACTAAAAGATGAGTGAGTGCTTTTCAATATGATAGTACTTAAAAAGACTGGAGTATATACACCCTTTTAATGATTTTCTGATCCATTTTTAATATTTTAGAGTAGAATTTACTTCATGGTGAATATGAGAACAAGGTTGATAATGAGGTTCTATTCTACCGAATAATTATTGAAATAACTGGCTTAGGGATTTTCTGCATACCAGCGAGTTTCATCCTTGAAGGTTGAGCACACAACCTTACTTTGAATCTTTGAAATATTTTATTATGTAATGAAATGTAGGTCAGTAATGGGAGAGTTTGCATAGTGATTTGGGATCAATACTCATTTGTATTATGCTCTTGTTTGAGTATGTAAGATCCTTCACTACTATATTAAATGCTATACAGTTATTTTATGGGCTTTGTAGTTAAGAACTATGATTCAGAAGAAGATTGGTACTTGAAACTTACTATCCAATGTAAGAATCAATGTATTCTTATACATTTCATTTTTAACACTGCCTATGCCCAGGGTTTTCTTGATAGTGACCTTGGTCAGGTCTTTGATATACAAAGAAGCTTGAATCACTTGGCTTTAAAAATATGATAGTTAGAAATGATAAAAGCTTCTGCCTCCTGAAATCTACTAGCTTCATACTTGCTTGCTTCATTGCTTTGAGTTTTGTTTTGCTCCTATAAAATAGACTTTAAAAAAAGTATTGTGCCTTATTTAAAATACTTTATAAGTAATATTTTAATCAATTGATTGTACATAATAAAGATTGTGGAGGTAAATTTATTAAAAGGTTATGTATAATTTTTGTTCCCAGAAAGTTTTGAAACATTTGTTCCCTAGGGGGATAATGGCTTTTGTTCTTAGGATAGCTAAGGATAGCTGAGTTTGAGGGATTATTTGCTTATCTGTTTAAGTGGGTTTGTAGAAAACCATAATGTAATTGGAGAGTTAATTTTATTTTTAGAGACTACATTTTGATCATACTTGGCTTTTGTTGTCAGTGTAAAGGATCTCTTTGATCCTTAAGTTTAGAACCTTTACAGGTCTACATTTCAACCCTATAGGACTCTGATAACTCTCCTACAATTTTGGCTTTTCTGACTTCTCATAGCTTCTAGTCAGAGAATCTTCTACATATATACCACATTAAACTCTAGGACTTTTGGATCTAAAAATAAGGAAGTAGAGAGAAAACCTGCTTAAAATATTAGGAGAAATTCCTCCCCTCAATACACATTTTAGTAGTTTCAGGAAAATTATAACTGTCATTAGATTGGATTTTTAAGTTACTGAACCGGTTATAGTAAGTGGTTATTGAAGATTATGCCCAGGGGTGTTCCAACCACTGAGCAACAGCTCCAGACCTTTTTATTTTTAATTTTTAAAAATCAATTTACTTTTTAAAATTAGGTATATATGACAGCAGAATGCATTTTGATTCATTGTACCAAGTGGTAGCACAACTTTTCATTTCTCAGGCTGTACATGTATAGCATCGAACCATATGTGCAGTTGTACATGTACCTAGGGTAATGATGTCCATCTCATTCTACCATCTTTCCTGTCCCCATACTCCCTCTTTTTAGACAAGACCTTGCTAAGTTGCTGAGGCTGGCCTTGAACTTGTGATCCTGCCTCAGCCTCCTGAATCACTGGGATTACAGGCCTGCACTAACACTCCTGGCTCAAGCATTAAACTAAACCTGTAGGTTTATTTTTATAGGTATGTTATGTAAATCATAACAGCTCTGCCTTTCTGCACGTTACTACTGAGACATACATGTGTATATACTGCCAGAGTTATATTTAAATGTATAAAACAGAGTGGTTGTATGGTGCACACTGAGAATTTTAGCAAATTGGGAGGGTGAGGCTGGAGATCACAAGTTTGAGGCCAGCCTTGGCAACTTTACCCGTCTCAAAATAAAAAACTAAAAAAAGGGCTGAAAATGTATAAAACTAACAGAACATTGAAAAGCCATCAAAACCGCTTAGAGCAGAGCATGGTGGTATGCACTTATAATTTCAGCAACTTAGGAGGCTGAGGTAGGAGGATCACAAGTTTGGGGCCAGCCTCAGCAATTTAATTTAGTAAATAAATTAAATTGTCTCAAAATAAAAAAAAATTTAAAGAGCTGGGATGTGACTCAGTGGTTGAGCACCCCTGGGTTCAACCTTCATAAAAAAAACTTGCTTTGGGAATATTAGTACGTAATTTTCTTAGAAGATGTTACGTTTGTTTGTTACTTGAAAAAAATTTAATAGATTTTCTTGATAAAGGATTTATTCTTAACAGATGATAGGTGCTCAATTATTTGTGAATTTAAAGCTTTTGTTTAAATGAATATATTTCCATCTCAAATATTCTGAATGATCAGGGTCTGTACCTTGTTATGAGTTAGAATAAATTGCTGAATACTTTGTTCTCTGAGACTTTTTACTACTGAGTATAATATTCTTTTTGCTTTATGATAAGATTTCTGTTTGGGTTACTGGCCAAATAATAAGAGGGATCTATTTAAAATACTGATGAATGAGTGTTTCTAGCTTTTAGACCAAGTTTAAAATTGGAGTGGCTCAAACTTATTGACTGCTTTATAAATATAAGAATGCTAGGAGGAGCTTTTTATTTTTCTTAATATTAAACTGATTACTTTTTTATTAGCTAAAATTTTACTAAATACAGAAGAGCGGTATTTGTGGTTGAAAATTGCTTTCTGCTAAATTTGAGGTAGATAGAATTTAACTAAAAATAGAACTATTGCTGCTAAACAATGAGTATTTTATACAGAGTTAAGGATTAGCAACGAAACTTATTATGGTGAATATCTGTGCAAAGTGCCCCAATAAAAATCAAGTGATGGTGACCCACTCTTAAGTTAATTAGATCTTATTTTTGTCTTTAAGGATATGAAAAGTGTTTCATCTTTACTAAGTAGGATGCTTTTTACTTAAAGTCCGGAAAACAGTTGTTATATTTCACTTGAAATACATTATCATTTTATGAAATCAATTATTTTTTCCCCTCTTGAACAGTTCATTAATCATCTTAGTTTTAGTTTAAGAAATCATTTTTATATTATTAAGTGAATTTTAAAGCTTATTGCAAATCTCATTTAGTTTTTGTTGAAACTAAGTTCTTTGAGATGTTGGACATTTGCAATGCATTAGCTGACAAAGAATTGTATTTTCATGTGTTGCATTAAGGTGACATCAAGGGCTGGGGAATATAGCTCAGAAATAAGAGTGCTTGCCTAGCATGCAGAGACCTCAGGTTCAGTCCTCTGTACCCCCCTTCCCAAAGTCATTGAAACAGACATTATGTCTTTTAATGAGTAAATAATAACCTACTGCAATTTAATGAGTAGGTAATCAACTGCTTATCCATTATTTTATTTTAGGTACTGGGAGTTTAATTCAGGGTGCTTTACAACTGAGCTATACCCCCAGTCCTTTTTTAAAAAAATTTTGAGACAGGATCTCACTAAATTGTTTAGGTCCTTGTTAAGTTGCTGAAGCTATCTTTGAACTTGAGATCCCCCTGCTTCAGCCTCCCAAATTGGTAGGATTACAGGCATGCACCACTGCACCTGGCTGTGCATCATTAAATTATGAAGTTGAAAGATTAAATGTTTTCCTATGTTTGGGCTAAGAACAAGTGTCAGTGGTTTTCGGGGGAGAATAAAAGGAGGTTTGTGGTGAAAAATGGTTACTACTTAGACATTATGGAAAATTAGCTTTGGTTTTTTTAAATGTTCACAGAGAACAACAGAAAGATACCTATCATTTACCTAAAAGCAATTTTCTTTGGTTTCTAATCTTTAGAAGAGGGCCTCCAAAGCTAAATAATTGCTGTATCAAACTGAGGACTCCATTTTTTAGTTTAAGAAAATCAAACACACATCCGTGTTGAGGAATGTTTTAAAAAGGCATTTAACTTTTTATTTGGAAATGATTTTGAAGTTACAAAAAGTTTATGTAACTTATACATAAGGAGAATGTATATGAGAAAAACACTCTCCTGATATTTTTGTGTTCTTATTTCACACATTAATAAATGTAAAAAATTCTGAGTTTACAGAAACACATCTTGGATTTCTTTTTATCTTTTTGCTTCATATATCACTTAAAGACAAGATTCAGGAATTTGGAAACTTATGTCTTCTTTAATGAAGTGGTAGATCAGAAGAGACTGTGACCAATTTGAATTGTTAGGACTGTGCCCTGGTAGCCATAAATTGATAGGAATCTGACATTAGTCTATTATAAAGCTCATCCAGAAAATAATATTGCTGTATTTGAAATTATCTGCTTTTGTGCTACTTCTCTTCAAGTGAAACTGCTTCATTAGTTGAATTGATACAGCCTTAAATTGTTAAGTCTTTACTGAAACAATATTTTTAAAAGTTAGACAAAAAAATGAATTTTGGGTGGCTACTGTTTTCCTGGCACTAAGGATATGGAGAGTGATGAGACTGTTTCTGCCTTAAGGGAGCTCATAGTTTATTTTCACCTCTCAAAAGTCTGCTATTTTAGGGTTTGTATTGATGCAAGGAACAGACATCAACTCTAGCTAGCTTAAGTAAATAATTTGTCATAGGCTTTAGGGAAATCTCACATAATTTATTTGAAGAAAGTACAAATAGGCCTCAGAAATTAGCAAGGTGTCAGAGAACTATTCTCCATCTTGATCCCTCTAATTAGCTGTTACTGGTTAAGGAGATGCTTGTGGGGAAGGTATTTATGGTGTGTGGAGGGGCGTTTCCTTGGATGAACAACAGAAAGATACCTATCATTTACCTAAAAGCAATTTTCTTTGGTTTATAATCTTTAGAAGAGGGCCTCTAAAGCTAAATTATTGCTATATCAAACTGAAGACTTCATTTTTTAGCTTAAAATCAAACATTGAGGAATGTTTTTAAAAAGGCATTTAACTTTTTATTTTTGAAATAATTTTGAAGTTACAAAATGTTAATGTAACTTATACATAGAACTTCATATACTCTTCTAAAAAGAAATTAAATGAATTTTGTAAAAGAAGTATGGTAATGACACCCAAACTTGTCTTGTATCCCACTACCCACCACCCCCAGCCTATGCTGAGGATTGAACCCAGGGTCTCACACGTGCTGGGCAACTGTTCTGCCACTGAGCAATATCCCTATCCCTTTTTATTTTGAGACAAAGGTCTAAGTTTCCGAGGCTGGCTTTGAATTTGTGATCCTCCTTCCTTGGTCTCCCAAGTCAACTTATAATTTTTGCAAAATAGAGAGTGTGCCTTTTTTTTTTTTTTTTTTTTTGGTAATACTGGGAAAAATAGTGGGTTTCTTTGTATCATCTTCACATTTTTTATACCCAGATCACACAATTTGTAACATTTTACCATATTTGCTTTATTATTTTCTACATACATATACATTACTTTCCTGAAACATTTGATTGCGTGTATCCTGTCCCTTTATAGCCTTTAATATGTATGTATTCATTTTCTAAAGACAAGCATGCTTTCCTATGTAACCAGAGTAGTTATTAAATTTGGAAATTTAGCACTGACATAATACTTTTAAATAGTCTATACTTCAGAGTTTCATTGATTATTCCAATTATGTTCTTTACTAGCACCCCCTCCACCCAAATAGCCAAATCACAGATTGCATTTAGTTATTTTGTATCTTTCTTAAATCTCCTTTATCTGGAGCAGTTACTCAGTCTTTTTTTTTTTTTCATGACATTAACAGACTAATTATTATACAATGCCCCTTAATTTAGATTTGTCCAAGGTTTCTTCATGATTCAGCTTTTGCATGTTTTTGACTGGAAGTCATCTGGAGAGACATGATATTTATTTGTCCTTTACCAGTATGTTTTTCATTTTGATTACTTGTTTAGGGTGTTGAATTGTTTCTCTATGTATACTTACTGCTTTTCATTTTGCTATTATCAGTTAATCTATAGCAGTTGAGAGTGTATAAATATCCTGTTCGTCATCAGAGATTATATAATGTCCTGCTCTTATCAGATTTCTCTCTTCTAGATTTAATATTTATTGATTCTTGCCTGAGTAAATTTTTGCTATGTTGATTGCAGCTATATCAAAGTTTTAAATAGTGATTTGTTTTTCTGTAATGGGGAAAATGTATAGGAGTTTCATTTTCTTGATTTTCCAGTATTTTTGTAGTGCAAATGGGTTGTTTATGTAATCACAACAAATATATTTTAGGGAAGCAAAGTGTAGATAATTTAGATAGTATAAAGATAATATTCCTGCACAGTTTTCCAAATAAATGAGATTTAATTTCCTGGATGTTTGTTTAATTTGAAATCCAGAACACAGAAATTAAATACTTAGAATTTATTTAAAAATTATGTGATTCCAGTTCCTCATTTAATATTCAGAATTATTGTTAAATGTGTCTTAGGTTTTATTGCTTAGGTTTATGATTTGCTTTAATGCTATCAGTGTGTGTGTGTGTGTGTGTGTGTGTGTGTGTATATATATATATATATATATATATATATATATATATTTTTTTTTTTTTTTACTGTGGAATTAACCCAGGAGAGTTTAACCACTGAGCTATATCCTCAGCCTTTTTTTATTTTGAGACAGAGTCTCACTAATTTGCTGAGGATGGTCTCAAACTTGGAATTCTCCTGCCTCAGCCTCCCAAGTCATTGGGATTGCAGATGTGAGCCACCATGCCTGGCCTAACAGTTTAATTTTTTTAAACACAGGGCTGAAAACATCTATTTTCTATTAAAAAGTCATTCAAACAAGTTTTTTTGTGAAGTAAAGAAAAATTTTCTGAAATCACATTTTAAAATACTTTTTAAAAGGAGTTTGGTGCCAGGCACGGTGGCACATGCCTGTAATCCCAGCGACTCTGGAGGCTGAGGCAAGAGGATAGTGAGTTCAAAGCCAGCCTCAGCAACAGGGAGGCAGTAAGCAACTCAGGGAGACCCTGTCTCTAAATAAAATACAAAACAGGGCTGGGAATGTGGCTCAATGGCTGAGTGTCCAAATTCAATCCCCAGTACACTCCCTCCCCCGGCCAAAAAAAAAGGAATTTGGTGACATGGTACATTTAATACAGCAGAGCACAAAACATCTGTCATTGTAGGACAAAACAGCACATCCTTTTTTGAACATTGTATTTTATGAAGTACTGCTCATGGAAATAAGTTAGGAGTAGAAGGATGACAAAGGAAAAGAAACAGGAAAGCACTTAGATTTTTCATTATGTTATAATGATACTCATCAATTTGGCATATTTCCTTTTGGTGATAGCAAAATGTTGGTGGTGAATTTGAGGGATAATTTGAATATTATATTGATTCAGCCATTGGGTAATTTATTAAAAGAAAATTATTAATTTCTTTTGAAATAGTGGGAGAAGGAAAAATTTAAGAGTTGTAAATACTTAAGAGTATAGATTATATTCTCTAAAACTTAAAATTCTTTCAAGAAAATTAATATTTCACAACAGTGAGTAAGGAAATTATACAGGGGATAATTTGCATTTTGTAGGTGCTTTTAAAAATGTATTTGAATCTACTACACCCAAATATGTCTGAAGAAATGAATGAAAGTATAGTTTTCAGTACTACCAAATGTTATCCCAGTATTTATATAAAGCATATGGTCAAAGGTGCAGAAGCAAGTCTAGAGGGTTTTCTTTTATGCCAGAGCTTTCATCTTGAACATGTAAAGTAACATCCTATTGACTGAAATGCAGAAACTAGTTATATGTGTGAGGTCTTTCAATTAAGTATTTCTCACTGATATCTCCTATCAATTACATGGAGTGCTTCTAAAAGTGAACATTCCTGGGCCCCATTCCAGAGCTGCATAATCGTGTCTTTGGACATATACATCTGCCATCTGCATTTTAGTACTTTCTAGCTGATTAAAACAAACAATTATCCTAGCTCTTTGCTTTTATTTTACAAGAAGAATGAGCCCCAGAGAGGTTAAATAATTTTCCTAAAATAATACAGTTTAGATTGTGGTTGATTGGGGATTAAAATTTAGGTTCTGATGCTTGGTACTTTATACTTTTCCAAGAAATTGTGTTGGACACCTTCCTTTTCAGTAGGCAGGCCCTATTTTTGGAGTCACTGAAAGAGGAAATGCTAGTCTTTGTGCAGTGTCATGTGACCAACTCTGTGTTCACATCCCAATTTAAGATGATTTATTGATTTCCAGAACATGTTTTATTTGAGTAAAGATCTTGGATTAAAATTATATCATTATGAATTGGGATCTATGGCACATGCCTGTAATCCTAGCGGTTCAGGAGGCTGAGGCAGGAGGATCATGAGTTCAAAGTCAGCCTCAGCAACTTAGCAAGGTGCTAAGCAACTCAGTGAGACTCTGTCTCTAAGTAAAATACCAAAAAAGGGTTGGGGATGTGGCTCAGTGGTTAAGTGCCCCTGAGTTCTATCCCTGGTACCAAAAATAAAAATAAACTGGGATCAAGTTGTAGTGAATCTTGAATGTCAGGATAAAAGTATGTGTTCTTGTGGGAATGCTACAGAAAGTTTCTCTTTGGGAAATGACATAATGTTACATGCTTATATATATCCTCCAATTTTTTTTAAAGAGAGAGAGAGAGGGAGAGAGAGAGAGAATGAGAATTTTTTAATATTTATTTTTTAGTTATCGGTGGATACAACATCTTTGTTTGTATGTGGTGTTGAGGATTGAACCCGGGCCGCAAGCATGCCAGGCGAGCGCGCTACCACCTGAGCCACATCCCCAGCCATATATCCTCCAATTTTTAAGATTGTGAAAATATAATATTATATTTATGTATATAATTATTTATATATATATATAATCACTATATATATAATCATTAAATAACCTACAACAGCACTTCTTTAGAGGCAATATTGCATAGAACTTAAGAGTAGAGACTGTGGAGTCATACCATTTTGGTTTGATTGCACTCTAATCATATTGTACTGTTGTGAACAGTACAACCGATAATTTGACTGGGCAAATTATTTACCTTTTAGTGCTGTATTTTCTGAAGCTGCAAAAAGCAGATGATATTAATGAGTCGATCATAGGGTCATTTTTTGAGAGTTCAGTAAGGTAATATGGGTAAAATCCTCTGTAGGCTCTAACTGTTTCAAGTTTAGTTTTTGGAAAAAAAGCCTTTGATTCTCATCTCAAAGGTCTCTCATGCTGAGGGCGGTCACTAGCTATAGTTTATTTTTCTTAAAGTGTTTATTTTTTATTTTTTTGACATGGGGTTTGCTATGTTGTCCAGGCTGGCCTTGAACTCTTGGGCTCGGGCCACCCTCCTGCCTCAGTCTCCCAAGTGCTGGAACTATAGGTGTGTACTTCTGTGCCTGGCTTCATAAAGTGCTTTATATAGATACTATAGGAGTTTCCCTAGTGTTCTTTTAATCAATTTGCAGGATTCATATTCCTCCTTTCAAAAATATTAATGTCCATGCATGTTGAATGAATATAAACTACTCTGTGTTGCTTCTGCCACTTGAGTTTATTTCCAGATTGGCTAATTTCAGTGTACTTGGATTGTGTTACTTTATTTTGTGTGTGTGTGTATTTGGTGCTGGGGATCAAACCCAGTGCTTCATGTATGCTAGGCAAGGGCTCTACCACTGAGCTACACTTCCATCCCAGCATTGTGTTATTTTATTAAATATTACATATGTTACATAAATAAATGATAAATATATGGATGTAAGGAGAATTTTTGTTTAAATGAAAACAAATGCTTTGGAAATTTGATAAAGGCAAGTTAATTGCTGAAGAAAAACTTGTCAAGTTAATTTACTAAAATTACTAAAAGGGAAAAAATAATAAAAATCTAGAAGGAAGTTCATATGTAGATTACTTGACAAGAGTCTAAGTGATTTCTTCTTATCTTTAAGTAAATTAAAACCAAAAACTACTGACAGTACATTATTGACTGTCTATGTTTTATGAAGAGATGAGAACCCAAAATTCCAGTCAGGAAACCATATACAAAGAATATGTTTGGACTTGACACCAAAAATCGATGTTCATGGCCAGTACAGTGGCACATGCCTGTAAATTTTTAATTTAAAATATGAACAATTTTTTTAATTTTTTTTTTTTTTTTTGGTACAGGGGATTGAAATCTGGGGCACTCAACCACTGAGCCACACCCCCAGCCCTATTTTGTATTTTATTTAGAGACAGGGTCTCACTGAATTGCTTAGGGCCTCACTTTTGCTGAGGCTGGCTTTGAGCTGGCTATCCTGCCTCAGCCTCCTGAGTCACTGAGATTACAGATGTGCACCACTGTGCCTGGCTCTTTTTTTTTTTTTAATATTTATTTTTTAGGCGTAGATGGACACAACATAATGCCTTTATTTTTATGTGGTGCTGAGGATCGAACCCGGGTCCCACCCATGCTAGGCGAGTGCTCTACTGCTGAGCCACAATCCCAGCTCTGTGCCTGGCTCTTAATTCATTTTTGAGAGTGAGGTCCATAGACATTTTCCCTCAAGCTTCAGCTTTCTAGTTGCGATATGCTAGTCTTTACATTTCTAGGTTTTTGTTTTTCTAGTAATATAGAAGAGGAAGAAGTTGATCTTTGAATGCCATAAGTCTTGGAATTAAAGAACTAACAGAAATGCAATAAAAGTCAACTATTAAAACATAAGTATTTACATGTAGGTTTTTTAAAAATTAATTTATCCTTTGCTGATTTTATAGGTTGCTAAATACTTAGAAATTAAACTGTAGTCTCAGGGGTTTTTTTTCCTTTTTTTTTTTTTTTTTTAATTTGGTACTGAGTATTGAACCCAGGGATGCTTTACCACTGAGCTACATTCCCAATCCCAGACTCTTTTTTAAAAAATTTGAAACAGGGTCTCTAAGTTCCTGAGGGCTTCACCCTGTTGAGGGGGCTGGCCTTGCACTTTTGTTTCCTCTGCCTCAGCCTCTCTAAGCACTGAGATTATAGGTGTGTGCCACCCCACCCAGCAAGATTTTTTTCTTTTATGTTGCTAGGGATTAAACCCAGGACCTCAAACATGCTAGTGTGCTACCACTAAGCCGTATATCTCTAGCCCCTTTAGTCTTAAGATTTTAAATACATTTTGAATGTCATGGTAGCTTTTCTGATAGTAATAGAGTTACTGTTCTTTTGGCATTTGAGTATCATTGGATTGATTAGTATCTTCATATTTTCTACTAAGAGGCAAGACAATTAACATAAGTATCTACAGTGTATTATATATCTTATTTGCTCTGCACAGCAACTTTTCAAGGTAGATATTTTGCCCATGTTTCATGAGAGGCTTGTCAAGACATATTTCTGAGGGCTACATAGCTAAAGTGACTAATGATGAATTCAAATTAATCCTTTAAAAATCTTCATAGCTTTCTATTAATCTGAGCATAATATACTAATTCTTGACCAGATAATGAGAATAAATCAAAATTAATAAAAAACTTTGATTTTAATAAATGATTTATCAAAATGAAGATAGTTACTTGATGGGCTAGGGCTGTAGCTCAGTGGTAGAGTGCTTGCCTAGCACATGTGAGGCTCTGGGTTCAATCCTCAGCACCACATAAAAATAAATAAATAAAATTTATTTATTTATCCATCTACAACTAAATATAAAAAAATAAAACATTGCTCTAACAATGAGATGTTTTAAAAAAAGAGGTTTTAAAAAAAGAAGTAGTTACTTGAGAGAACTACTTTGAGGTACCCTTAGTTATACTGAATTACCCAAACTCATTGCAAGTACCTTAATAACAACTTAATTTTGTTCATTGTTGATTCCCAAGCACTTAGAGCACTATTCATAACATAGTATGTGTTCAGTGAATACATTGAATGAATGTGATTGATTTTATTATATTTTGAAATGATAAAATAATTTCTATAATCTGATGGGAGGGGGGCAATAGTTGTACAACATTAAGGATTTCTCCCATTATTAGAGACAAGATACTTAGACCTTGATGGTAGCAAGCTGAAAGAATTGTTGGTTGTTAAAAGTTACTCAAATGATGAAGATGGTGGTGGAGGCCATGGAGACTGAGGAAGAATAAATTTTATTTGTGGTGCTGGAGATTGAACCCAGGACCTTGAGTATGCTAGGTAAGTGTTCTGCCACTGAACTACACTCTTAGTTCAAGAATGAATTTTAGCAGGGCGTGGTGGCACATGCCTATAATCTCAGTGGTTCAGGAGGCTGAGACAGGAGGATCATGAGTTCAAAGCTAGCCTCAGCAATGGTGAGGCTCTAAGTAATTCATTGAGACCCTGTCTCTAAATAAAATACAAAATAGGACTGAGTTCAATCCCTGCTACCCCACTCCCCCCAAAAGAATGAATTTTAAACATTGGGGAGGCACAAAAGATTGAGTGAATACAATAGGAGACTGAAGAAAAAAAAGTTTTAAATAGAATTGAAAGAATGAGATACTAATTAAAAAATGCAGTGAAAGAAGGTGTGTGAAAAAGTTTCTGTTTGAAGGTTTGATTTTTGAAATGATGGTAGATAATGAGTAGATATATACTCTGTAAATGGCTGGGAACAGAAAAACAAATGAATTGTTGGATCGATGCATGACTAATAATGGGGAGGGCTGAGCCTTAGGATATAACTATATTGGTAACATTTAGTGGCAGATTTTGCCTTTTTTTTTTTTTTTTTTTTTTTAAAGTTCATGTTCATCAGATGGTCCACTACAAGGTGTCTGAAGGCATGGCTTTCAGTTAAGGAGGAATGTGTGGCAGTAGGTGTCTGGGTTTCTCTAAGTTTATTCCTCTCTTCTGCTGTGTTCACTTTAGCTGTCATTTTACAGCTCTTTTTTTAAAGGCTCTTTCTTCCTTGCTCCTAACTCATCTTGCTGTATTTTAAACCAGCTCTGTTTTGCTTGAGGTTTAGGCAAGGAGGGGCCAGCTGAATTCTGTATTATCTTTTATAAACTAAGAAATTGTTATTGTTACTTCTGAACCTATCTAAATTTTGCCCCAAATGACTTAGGTTATCTTTTTAAGCACTTCATTACATGCTCAATACAATTGGTGATATTAATGGATATAAAAATTAAGACAAAGTTAAAAAAAAAGTTCATGTTCATCTAAAAGGAGCAGGAAAAATTAAACGTGTCAGGGAAATTGTAGTTTAATCTTGGGTGGGTATCTTAGCTGCTGAATTCTAGGCTATGAGAGCTAACATATAAATATCTCTCTTCTTGCTTTGAGGTTAATGGTCTTATTGTGGAAACTGTACTTCTAACTGCCACTTCAAAATAATATATGTCAAAATATAAACCAGTGGATTCTTTAAAAAGGTAATACAATCTTGTATTACTTCTTGGGAAGCTAAGAAGGGAAAAGATGGTGTAGAACAGGTTTTAAAGTTGGAACAGTGTTTTGAAACAAGAGTCGAAATTGTGTTTTGGGTGATCTCCTAGGTATCCCAGAACTAGTGTTGTAGCACAGATAATAAAGTTGAAAAATTGGGACGGCTTAAAGGAAGCATGGTACTTAAATGTCTGACAGTTTGATAAGGTTTTATTGAATGGGAAAGGAAAAAAAGTATAAAGAGAATGACTTTAGAAAATTTTCAGAATTAGGGATGTGAGAACAGTACCAAAAAATTGCGTAGTTGAAGGATTTTTTTATTGGAATGTTGTTGGTATAGAACAGGGTAACTTGATAAAATGTCAGCATTAGGAACTTAATTTGATTGTTAATTACTGTGAACTATACTTTTTTGCAAAGGGCAAAGATAAGAAACTAGTAGCCTTTGAAGTATGATACATAGACTAATGTTGTAAGCATTAGTTTCAAAATGGAGCTCTGAAGTCAATTGTTTGCACAGCCTTATCCAGGCCATGTCCCATACTTAATAAATCAGAATCTCTATTGTGAAGTCTAAGAATCTGTCATTTTCTACTTTTACCTACTATATGAAAATTAGTAGTTTGTGGATCTGTATTTGGGAGCTACTAATTCAAACATCATGTTAGAACATGGAGAAAAAACACTTAGAAAATTATTCTTGTACAGTTCTGTTATTAAAGACAGTAGAATCAGAAAGATTCATCGAAATCCAATTAATTAGATTTAATGTGCATTTTTTTTATTCAAGTTCTCTAGTATGAAAAAAATAGATTAGAATACAGATAGGTGCCATACTTAGTTAGCCCTGAAAAGTGAAGACATTATTCCACTTGAGATTAAGGAATGAGAGAATAAAATTTTTCGCCCTACTCTGGTGGTCTTATTTAAAGGCTAGTAGAGTTACAATAAACAAATTTCATAATCTATACAGGTAAAGTGAATAAAAGATAAATATGTTTGCAGAACTTTTTGTCTTTAAATTTTATTTATTTACTTATTTAGTGGTACTGGGATCAAACCCAGGTCCTCATGCATGCTAAACACATATTTTACCATTGAGTTATACCCCCGCCTATTAATTTGGTTTCTAATTATAAGAATGGCATAGACACTACTTTTTGAAAGAATATTTCTTTTCAAGGACAAGTAAAGTAGACCAGTAAAACAAGTTTTTTTATGTCACATTTTGAGTCAGTAAGTAATTTCTTTTAGCCAATGATTTTCAAAATGTTTTCCAGAAAGCCCTAGGCTTTTCCTGTAGCTTAACTGGTAGTTGAGTACATGCAGGCCTGTACATTTCTCCCACCATTTTTTTTTTAACCATGAACATAAAAAATATGAGGTACAAATGCCTACTGTACTTATTGGCAGATATTACTATCACTTGTAGCTTTTTCTGTTATATCTGGCAGTAGCCTTAACACCATATTTCACATTGATACTATCCATCTTTGGGAAAAGTATAGGAGAGTAAAGCATTATTCATCTTAAAATAGATGCTTAGATTTTTGTGTGAGATTTCATTTTTAGGAAAGTTGTTACCAATGTTTAAAAAAGTTTAAAGGCCACAATTGCAAAGTCATTTTTTTAGTTTAATTTTTGAGGTAATTGTAGATTCATGTGCAATATTATGAAATAATAGAAAGAGTCAGTGTGTCCTTTACCAGCTTCCTTGAATGGTAACATCTTGCAGAATTGTAGTACAGTGTCACAACAAAAAATTGACATTGATACAATCCATCCATTTTATTCAGATTTTTCCCAGTTTTACTTGTACTTCCTTGTTTACATTTTGTTCTATGCATGATTACCTGTGTCTACCACCACAATTGATACGGAACAGTTTCATCACTGCAAAAATCCTTGGTATTGCCCTTTATATAGTTGTATTCACTTTTCTCTTCTCCCTATGAATCTGTTTTTCATTTCTGTAATTTATCATTTTACGAATCTTATGTAAATAGAATTTTACAGTATGTAACTTTGGGGATTGTCTTTTTAAAAAGTCAGCATGATTCCTTTAAAATTAATCCAAATTGTTGCATGTATCAATAGTCTTTGCTAAGAGTGCCCATTTAATGTTATTTTCACATTTGTTAGCTAACATGTAGAACATACAACTTTAAACTTTTTAAATTTACAGAATTTTAATGTTGTTCCTCATATTTCCTTTGTTAGCTTTTCTGCTTTCCTACTGTCACAAATCCCTAAGTCCCATAGGACTGTAGGGAGCATGTTTTAAAAATTACTCATGTGGGGCTGGTGATATAGCTCAGGGGTAGAGCACATGCTCAGACCCGGGTTCAATTCCCAGTACTACCACCAAAAAAAAAAAGAAAAGTGTTCATGTAGGACTTGGGCTATAACCCAGCAATAGGGCATTTGTCCAGGATGTGTGAGGCCCTGAGTATTGATCCCCAGCCCTGAGGGGAAATTGACTTATGTAGATAATAATTACTTTTCTATAAATGGAAGAAATTTTATAACTCATTGAGCTATATGATGTTGTGCTATGCAGTACTCACTTAATACTTTTGTACATAAGAATGAGATTTTAAGAAATTTGGGAAGGTGATTATTCTTTTTGCTTCTTTTACTGTGATAGGTGGGAGGTGATTATTCTTAAGTAAAAATTCTTTTCTGTATTTGTGTATTGAACAGTGCATTCTAAAGTTACAGGACACATGGTGAGTAGAAAGCAGGCATAGATAACTTTTTAGGATGAAATGACTTGTGAGTCATTTCATCCTAAAAGTTATGAAGAATATAAACCAAGGTTAAGCTTAATTCTGAGGGAAAAACAAACAAACAAACAAACATGACAGGGTTTCATAAGTTGCCCAGGCTGGCTCAAATTTGTGATCCTCCTGCTTCAGCCTCCCCAGTTTCTGGAATTAAGGTGTATACCACCCACACACTTTTGTGTGTGTGTGTGTGTGTAAGAAATAGAAATCATACATATTTATACCTGGAAACCCAAACCTAATCAGATACTAATAATATGTGAGTTGCAATTTGCATAGAAGGTCACATTTGACTACTTTTTACTTTATAGTTCAGGGATCTCCAACACTTTGGGAATAACAAATATTATTTTAAATAATAGAGTGGGGAATTTAAAAACTGGATAAAATTTAATTTATTCTAAGTTGAGGGGGTTTGGAATGGAGAAATATACAATAGTTGAGCTGGTTACAAAATTGGTGTTGAGAACAACTTCCCAAAAACCTGTTTAGGCCGGATGTAGTGGCACATGCCTGTAACCCCAGCGACTCAGGAGGTGGAGGCAGGAGGATCACAAGTGCAAGGGCAGCCTCAGCAACTTTGTGAGGTCCTAAGCATCTTAGTGAGACTCTGTCTCATAAAAAAAAAAAAACTGTGGGGATGTAGTTCAATGTTAAAGTGCCTCTGGGTTTGATCCTCAGTATCCACCACACCACCCCCATCAAAATATTTTGTTATGTCTTATTCAACATGTATTTTTTTAAAAAAAATCAATAGACTTTATTTTTTAGAGCAGTCTTAGGTTCACAGCAAAATTGAACAGAAAGAACAATTCTCATGTGTGTCTACCCCAACTCAGGCACAGCCTCTCTCTATATCAACATCTTTCATCAGTGTGGTACGTTCGTTACATTTCATGAACCAGCACATCATTATCAAAGTCCATAATTTACATTAGGGTTCACTCTTTGTGTTCATGTATTATTTTAAAACACATATTTTAAACTTTTTAAAGTTTAAAAAGTTGTTCTTGATTCTCTAGCTTACTTTGATTCACATCTCTAATGGGCTAATGATATAATAAATTGGATTGCTAGGTAAGCTATATGGAGTTCCCCAAAGACCTGGCTTATTTGTCTCTGCTTTGGCTTTATAGGGATGGTTTTACTCATTGAGTAATCTGAGTGTTGCCATTGGTTCCTTCTTTAAGATACTAATCTTAATCAGAGCCAATCTTGTTTTGGCAAAAATTCTATAAAAAGGACTTTGGGGGTCCAGATAGCCTATTTATTTTGCCATTTCTCTGTGTAAAGAATTTTAGTTTAAGGGGCTAGGGCTTGTGGCCCAGTGTCAGAGTGTTTGCCTAGTATGTGTGATGCACTGGGTTCGATCCTTAGTGCCACATAAAAATAAACAAAATGAAGGCATTCTGTCTGTCTGTAGCTACAAAAAAATTAAAAATAAAGAATTTCACTTTAAGAAAATAATTGGACTGTATGTTTGGATTGTATAATAAAGTGGTGTGGCTGTTGGTTTTTTAAATGAAACTACTTGTAACAGTCTCTAAATATGTAGTACAATACAGAAGCATCCTTTCTTCTTTCCTGAAAAGAATGGGTTCTGGAATAGATGAGAATCTCATAGGAGCTTATTAAATTTTTATAATAGCCAGAAATTGTTCTCTAGCACTCATTTTTTTGTTCGTTTGTTTGGGAGATACTGGGGACACTCAACCATTGAGCCACATCCCCAGCCCTATTTTGTATTTTATTTAGGGACAGGGTCTCAATGAGTTGCTTAGAACCTCACAATTGCCAAGGCTGGCTTTGAACTTGCGATCCTCCTGTCTAAGCATACGAGGCTGCTGGAATTACAGCTGTGCACCACCATGCCCGCTCCAGTACTCATTTATAAAGAGCTTTAAGTATTTAATTCCAGGAAATGTTACCTAATTATAACTACTGAGTGCCCCATACAAATCCTTAAACAATTCAGAAACATATTCTATGGTTGTTCTCTACAGGTGAGGAAACTAAGCCTTAAGGAGAGTACATAACCATTATTAAATGGCATGACGTGAAAACGAAAGCATTGCTACTCTGATATTGAGTTTAATAGTAATGATTGGAATTGTACTAAATGGGATACAGTGAAACTCTAAAACTCTTATTCAGAAAATGTGCATTTGAACATTGAATTATGTGTACGTGTTTTAGTTTTTCAAGTAAATCACCAACAAAAACCATGACTAAAGACTGATATTTCTCAATAGAAAGATAGAATGTTATTTGCCTCAGGAGTATAGTGTAAGTTGAATTGGTGAAATCCTGTCTCTGAAAACTGTTTTTTGCGTGTGTGTGTGTGTGTGTGTGTGTGTGTGTGTTTGTTTGTTTATGTGTACTGGGGATTTAACCCAGGGGTACTTTACCACTGAGCCACATCCCTTGCTCTTTTTATTTTGAGACAGGGTCTTACTCAGTTGCTTAGGGCCACTCTAAACTGCTGAGACTGGCCTTGAACTTGGGATCTTCAAGAGACAGGGTCTTATTGAATTGCTTAGCATCTCACTAAGTTGCTGAGGCTGCCTTTGAACTTCAGATCCTCTTGCCTCAGCCACCCGAGTGTGCTCTGCCTCGACTTTCAGGTCCCTTAATTCTTAAGAGTTACTTTCAGCTTTTTAGTGAGACATGTGCTTATTTCTGAAAATAATGGGCAATTTTATCTTTATCCTTTGATTACATGCTTTGCACTTTTCCTGAAACATTTCATACTGATTTTAGACTTGGAGCCTGTACTTTTCCACTTTTCTGTTATTCTAATGCATTATGTGGAATGAATGTAAGTTTGCTAACTAGATCAGGTTTGGTAGAAGAATAAGATGAATTTTTTTCCATTTTGTTTAATGTACCAGAGTAAATGCAGACCAGTATTCTGGAGTGAGATATTTCTAGAATTAATTTTTCTTTTAGGGAGAAACAGCTGTCAGTTTTTCCTGTTTAAATGATAGGGTTTTTTTAAAAAAATTTATCAGTTGTGTGGCAAATGTTAATTTCAGGCAAACTATAGGCTAAAAGCAGACCACTTGAGTTCAAATCCTAATTTGACTATTAACGTTGGACAATTTTATCCTCTCTGCCTCATCTGTAAAATGAAGATAATAATTATACCTGTACCTTAGGCTTGTTGTGAGGATTAAGCATTATAAATACTTGGTATTTGTTCATTATTATAACCACTAGTTGGGGAGGTTTGAATATCAGATAAGAACTTGCAGAGTACTATCAGGTACTAAGATAAGCCCAGCTAGAGAAATACATACTCATTGTCTTATCAGGTATGTAATTTATAGCTTTTCAAAATCTTACATTTATTCTGTTGTTTTGATTATCAGAATTAATCTAATTGATTTGTGATTATAAGATGTAAACTATAAGATCATCGACACAACCAACCTCCATATTTACTTGAAACAAAGAGCATTGAAAGGACTTGCCTAAGGTTTCATAGGTATTAACTTGGAATGGATCTGTTTTTTTATTGGGGGGGGGGTAGGGAGTGGATCTTGATTGAGCATTTTTTATTATGTATTAGCTACTATAAATAATAAAATATTAAATTGATGACCAAATTTAATTTCTGATTATAGGAAATCTTAGATACATGGTCCCTCACCATTTCTTTTCTAGTTTATTGATTTCCATTAGTAATTAGGCCAAAAATTCACCTCTTAGCAGCATACATCCAACAAATATTAAATAGTCAATATTTATTGAACATGGTGTGAGGTCTTATAAAGAAAAGAAAGATAATGGATGACCCTTTCCTCAAAGAGATTGTTAGATTAGGCATTTTATTGTAATTTTAGGAAAAAAATTTTCCTCCCATTTTCATTCTTTTTGTCCTTCGGGTGATCTTTTCAGTTTTCTTTTTTAGCATGGTCTTAAAAGCAGCTTTAGTCTTTAGCTTTTCAGATAGACTGTTTTCTGTCTGAAATTGCTTTTTCCATCTTTAATTGCTTTTTTTACCTTTTGTTTTTATTATTTTTATCATTGGCTTTTAAGTCTTTTTAATATTGTATTTTTCCAGTATCTTCAGTTTGATTTTGTATTTAACTTAATTGTTGTCTCTGTTGTGTTTATGTTCATTTGTGTAAAGAGTTGAAGATTAAATATATCACTTTAGGAATTTGCTATTTTTGTGTGAGTCCCTTTGGTTTTAGGTACCATGTTAATCAGAAGTACCTAGAATTCTGTGCCATTTAAAAATAGCTCAATGCTCCTATGTTCACTTGGTTTCTAGGTCTATTCTGGATAGCAGGTTTTGTGAAGACATTTATTCTTTCTTGGACCTCAGATTTCCCAGACATCTCATGGTATTTCCTTTTATATTATTTCATTAATGGCTGCCATTTATTCTTAGTATATTTTGTATATATCTTATTTGACAGTTGGATGAACAGTTTTTTTATTCTTCACATATATCAAAGTTTGTGATAATTGTTTGGATTATTTTAATTTTCCCTCCTTATGCCTGTGTTATGAGCTCACTTTTTTTCTGCTTACTACATTGACTTTACCATTAAAATTTTTTTTTTAAAGTCAATTTTTTTGTGTGGGAGGGCAGTATTGTTAATTGAACCCAGGGCCTCCTGATGTTAGCAAGTGCCCTATCTGTAAGCTATATTTCCTGCCCCTTTTAAATTTTTGAGACAGGGTCTCTCTCTCTCTGGCCCAGGCTAGCCTCAAGGTTGCAAACCACCTACCTCAACCTCCCAAGTAGTTGGAATTACAAGCATGAACCTCTATAGGATTTTATTATTAACTAGATTTTTAAGCAGTATGAGTTTTTATGGCAATAGTGCTTTTGATATTATTGGAAATAATGAAATATTTGCCATTTTTTGGTCTCAGTAGATAGGACCTCTTCTGATCAGTTTTGAGTAGTTACTGGTATCCTTTTCTATTGGGTCAAACTCAAGAGTGTAACGTTCTGTTTCAGATGTGATGATGTGTCTTTATCCTGAGGATGAGCATTTGTGTTTACAGAGAGATGAAGTTCTGGGGATGTCATCTAGTTGTTTTTATAGCATTTGATATATAGTTTGGCAGTTCATTTAGTTAGTGAGGCCAGAGGTATGATTTGTCCTAGAAGCTATAATTCATTTTCCAATCCTTTGTAATGTTGTGTTCCAGGCACAATAAAGATTAGGGGGAGAGGCAAAAATAACACAGATAAAAGCCACTGTCCAAGTTGTAGCAAGTTCTTCACTGCTATCTAAAAACAGCTCAAAATAGTGTTTATTGAGGATTGTATATCTAAGAATGAAAACACCATTATATAGGTACGCTAGTAAATCATTTTAGATTAAATATATTATTGGTTTACTTAAAAATACATAAGAACATGCTTTTTACTTTCTAGTTCCTACCTCTGGTAAACAAAGCACAACTGAATGTGTATATACCTAAAAATACAAGACCTCTCTTAAGTCTTATATAAAGATGAAAAGTTGAAGAAAACCTCTACCAACCAGATGCTATTAACAAGATTTTTTTTTTTTAATTGCAGTTGGTACCTGTTATTAGGTCCAAGTCTTTAGCATCTTAAGGAAATACAGAATAATATAACATCTGGATAGAACAAACTTGTAGTTTTATACATTGTTTGCATTTGTCACATAGAAATTTTATAATTTTATAGCCTTTTGATAGTTAATAAATATGGGAATAATGAAGTAATTCTACTATAGTTATGGCGACAGAAAAGAAGGTAAGACATTTCCTTTTGTTCACTTTGCTTCAGTTATTTTGGGAAGAGACTTTTAATTTGTGGAGTGAAGATAAAAATATGGCAATTAGGGCTGGGGATATAGTTCAGTTGGTAGAGTGCTTGCCTTGCATGCACAGGGCCCTGGGTTCAATCCCCAGCACCACCCCTCCAAAAAAAAAAAAAAAAAAAAAAAAAGGCAAGTAAAGAACCTTAATTATTTTACTTTCAAAAGCTATTAGAAGATTCTCTTTAAATGAGAACTACAGAGTTTTTCTAGTTACACGTTGTTTTGTTATGAAATAAGAATTCTTGTTAGGTGACTACAAGTTGAGTATCCCTTGTCTGAAATGCTTGGGACTGGAAGTGTCATTTTGGCATATTTGCATTAACTTTCCAAGTTGAGCATCCCCAGTCCAAAAGTCTGAAATCTGAATGAATGGATTTCAGAGTATTTTGAATTTCACATTGGGGGTGTGCAAACTGTACTATATATCAATTGCTTAAATATATGTGAAACATTCTTTCTGCTTTACATTAATTTCATTTTTTTCATAGAAATCCTATAAGGGTAAATCCCCATTTTGTAAATATGGAACCTGGTAATAGTTGTGTTTTTTTGTTAAAAACATGCTGGGGATTGAACCCAGGGTCTTGCACATGCTAAGTAAGTGCTGCTGAGCTACCCTCCTATCTCTATTTATTGTATTTTGAAAAGGATTTCTCTACTCTAATGTGTCCAGGCTGATTTTGAACTTGGGATCCTCCTGTGTCAGCCTATGGAGTAGCTGGGATTACTGGAATGGGCCAGTGTGTCCAACTCTTGGGTTAAATAACCTGTCTAGCATCACACACATCTACTAAATGATAGAGTCAGGCTCCAAAGTTACTGTTTTTAATTTTTAGGGGGTAATTACTAAGTATTGTTTTTTTGTTAAAATTGTTTTATGTGTATGTGGAGATTTTTGTTTTGTTCTGAGGTGGGGTCTTGCTGTTTTCCAAGCTGGTCTTAACTCCTGAGCATAAGCCATCCTCCTGCCTCAGCCTCCAGAATAACTGGAACTACTACATACATGTGCTACCGTGTCTAGCTTATTGTATATTTTTATACTATAATAATTTATAATCTAGTAGTGTTCTTCTAGTTACACGTTGTTTAAAAGTAAAGACTGGTTTTCTTATAGAATTAAAACCATTTTTAACATCTCATTTTCCCATTTTGTTAATTTTTTTCCTCAGAAGGTCTGAACTTATAATTTATACCATTTGTGAAATAGAAATTGACCTTTACAGGTATTGTCAAGTTTAATTGTAAAAATTAAATATAAATGCAAGGACTGCTATTTGAAGAAATACTGTTCTTCTTTACTTTAGGTATAGCATTAACAGATAGGGACTATATTGACTGTTGTTTTCTAGTTTATGGAATTGTTGATTTTGTTTCCAAGTTATATGATGTCATTATTGAAAAGCCTTTGAGTAGATATTTTAAAAACAACATATTTAGCAAGTGTTATAGAGTGAATTTAGATTAGGAAACTTGATGTTGAAACTGAATGTCTTTTAGTTACTGTCATAAGTTTGTTTAAAAGACACCAAGTTTATTAGTTTTCTCTACTAACTGGCATTAATTAGAGTTAGTAACTCTGTGCAGTTAATGACTCTAGAGAACTCTAGAGTTCTTTCTTGATATTCATAGATTTATATATTATGGAAAATAAATTGATTTTTTACTTTAAATAGTTTTCTTTGTATACATGTATAAATATTATAATAGCATTGATTCAAATTCTGGTATCATCTCAAGATGAGCAACCTTGGTTCAGTTATTTAGCCTTTTTTTATGTGTTCCTATGTGGTAAAATGGATATACCTACCTCAGGACTGTGAGGCTTCAATAGACAATTCATGCAAAAGGGCTTAGTATAGTGCTTAGATAAGTTGTTAATATATTGTTAGATTACTCACTGAACCAAGAAGACTTGTTTTTGAATACTAATAAGTTCCAATTTTATCTTTTAAAATGAATAATATTTGTTGGCTGTTTACTGAACAATATCCCTTAGAATATGTCTTAAGTAATCTTTTTTTTTTTTTTCTTGTTTTGGTACTAGGAATTGAACCCAGGGGTGCTCTACCACTTAGCTAAATCCCCAACTCTTTTTGAGAGAGAGTCTCACTTAGTTGCTGAAGCTGGCCTTGATTTTTCTATCCTCTTGCTTCAGCCCTCCAGAGTTGCTGGGATTACAGGCCTGCATCCCTGCATGCACCTGGCAGTAATCCTTCTTGTAGCATCCTAAATTCATTCCCTAAGGAAGATTATGATTTAGAAACTTGTTTTCTTTTGTTGTTGTTTTGGGAACCTTGCACATGTTAAACATGGGCACTGCCACTGAAATATACCCCCAGAAGCTTTTATTTTGATCATGATTACACAACTTAATTCCAGAAAAATAAATGAAATAGATACTTCACTGAGCATATTGCCATTTGAGATCTTAATAAAGAATGCTTTCTTTACCTGTTATTTACTATTATTATACAGTGTGATTGTAGCTAGTTAAGATAGTTCTTAACTATTTTGTTCCCATTTCTTTTAAACAGGGTTTGTGGATGCACTTAGATGTTTGCAATGAGCACTGTGGCTGGCATGCCCCAGTGTTTTGGATACCAATGCATAGGACTCCATAGTAATCGAATTTACCAGAGGCGAACGTCATGAGCATAGTGATCCCATTGGGGGTTGATACAGCAGAAACGTCATACTTGGAAATGGCTGCAGGCTCAGAGTAAGTATTTAAGTCAAGGTATTTTTGGATTGAGAAGGGGAAAATATTTTATACAATCATTTTAGTACAACCAACCAGTGCTTAATCTGTATTTATATTTTTTGTCTTTTTGTATTTTTAGCTGAAATATCTGAAGCTTAAGGGCCAAAATTTCTTTAGCTAAGATCACTTCTGCTAATAACTTTTGAGCCAAAATGCTGTGTTTTTTAAGAATTATTTTTTGTCTTTTTCATTTACTGATTGTTAGCATCAAGCTTCAAGATAGATGGGTGTGGTGGCACATGCCTATAATCCCAGCTACTCAGTAGGCTGAAGCAGGAGGATCACAAGTTCAAGGCCAGCCTGGGCAACTTAATGAGACCCTGAATCCAAATAAAAAATTTTAAAAGGGCTGGGAATATAGCTCACTGGTAAATTGTCCTTGGACTCAATCTTTATTCTTTCACTCTTCCCCAAAGAGAAGATAATAGGTTGTTTTAATGTTAAGATTTTTTATTTATATATATATTGGAAAGTAATTTGATTTTAAATTTTAATCTTTTTTTCACCTTGAGATATTGGGGATATAAACCCATGGCCTCACACAGTAGGCAAGCATTCTATCTCTGAGCTGTAACCCCAGCCGTAAGCTTTATATTTTAATCCTAACTAACAATACATCCATATATTATGCTATCCATTTAAGTTTAGGATTTTCATTTTTTAAAAAGAAAGTTGAGTTGAAAAATAAACTTAAGTCATTTTTAAATAGAATAAAGAGAGTGCTTCCTGCTAGATTATTGTTTTGACAACTTTTGTTTTTATGGGTGCCATTTCTGAAGGATTCAATGAAAGATTCTTACCTTGCCTCTAGACTATTTGGAAATAGGTACTTGTCTGCATAGACTTAAATGTCTTTTTTGGTTTTGAGTGACTTGCTACTTAAATTCTAAGTTATTGCTATGAAAGTTGTTAAGTTCAAGTGAGTATTGAGCAGAGGGATGGAAAGCTCAAATGTTTTATTATCTGGTTGAGTGTATAGATGTATCTTACTTAATGGGACTGACTGCAGGATACTGGATAAAATGTAATTTAAATTTTAAAAAAAGGAAAAATTTTCTTTATTTTAGGACTCCAGAAATTGTCACATGGAACGCAAGAAAATAGACTTACTGTTCCTCCTTTTGCTGGCATTTCTAGTGGTCTAGAAGCATTTTGTTTTTACTACTCCTGGTTCTGCCATTGGGAAAGACACATAGATGCTCTCTAGTACTCTTATGCTACACAGTACATTTAACTGTATGATTATTATATGGTTTTTAAAAACCATTATAAATTACACAGTTTAATTCCAATGAAAATAAATGAAATAGATTCTCTGTCTGCACTACATATAAGTTGCTTTTGGTTTTGGTTTTGGTAAATAAAAAACATTCCCAAACAAGGCACTATTAGGAAAATTAACTGTCACTCATTCTGCCAAAACGGATACTATGAAGGAAGGAAACCCAGAAGCAAGAATTGAGAGGCACCAGGTTGAAAGTATTAAATTTTAGTCTTTGTTTCTTTTTTTGTTGTGTTTTAATTTGCAGTTTTAGGATTAAACACAAGGCCTTGTGCATTCTAGGCAAGCAGTACTTTACCACTGAATTAATATTGCCCAGTCCCTGGACTTTAAAAAAAAAACATAAAGTATCCAATAGATACATATCCAAATCTAATGAGTTATAGGCATTTGGGTAATAATAAAAAATTATTTGCTCTCTAGAAATATTAACCTCTACATTCCTTATTTATTTATTTATATAAATATATTTATGTATAATTAGTCTAGTATACAGTGTGTGAGAGAGATCTTTGCTTTGTTCATGTGACTATTATGTGTCTAAAAGGCAATTTACAGAGGCAATATACAAAGCCTTGTGTTAATTATACAGTTACAAAGGAATGAATAACTTGCTGGAAGAGAGTAGTAGAGGGGGTAAATAAATAGCTGCCTGTTTTCTTTGTTAAATGTATTCATAGGATACATATATAATTATAGGATAACTGTGACTTATATTATGGAGTCAAATCTTTAAATACTTCTGATTCTGGAAAATTTTTTTTGTTTCTTGCAAAGGTGTATGTCCCTCAGACATAATTCAGAAGGCAGAGTGCCAAATTTTGTTATGGGACCAACCATCAGAATTTTTGTATTTTTAAATTCTCCTTTTTTATGTAAGACCTGTAAGCTCAGAAAGACCCTTAAGTCACATTTCCCCCTTTTCCATGAAAATATAAACTTTGGAAATGTTTTCATGAGAAAATTTTATATAGCTATCATATGTCTTTCTTTTTACTTCCAATATATCATGAAAAGATACTAAAGTTATATAAGATGGAAGAGCTTGTTGGGTGTGGTGGCACATGCGTGTAGTCCCAGGTACTCAGTACTTGGGAGGCCGAGGCAGGAGGATTACTTGAACCTAGGAATTTGAGGTGACCCTGGACTACATAGTGAGACCTTATCTACAAAAACAAGCAAAAAAAAACACTGAAAGCAAGAGATTGGGGAAAGGATGCATGGAATTCCCTTGTATGTTCCCTTTGTAACCTCTTTATGAATATATAATTATTTCAAAATAAAGTTTTTTTTAAAGGATTATATTTTATTGTATTATGGGCGTATAGTTTTATTGCATATTTTTAAAAAAGATTGTACTAATACAGTGTATCACTAATAAACTAATTTAAAATTTGGAAGGTACTCAATGTTTTTATATTGAATAAGTTAATGTATTGGATCAAAATTTATACTCACTTCTAAGGCTATGAAAGAAAACTTATTAGATCACTTATGCTCATCTGGTCTACCCTAGTAGACTAGTATTTTATGGGTAGAAAATTGAAAGTTTACTTCAAGATCTATGAAGAAAGGGTCTGCTAAATGCTAGTGTTTTAGTTCCTAATAACATTTATTTTGGGATAATTGTATCTCTAAAATAAAACTCATTCCCACCAGCTCCATTTTCTTTATTACATAATTGTTTTCCACTCATCAGTAAGTTTTGGCAATTTCAATTTTGATTTCATTTTGTCTTTCCTTGAGGATAGAGACCTTATATTTACTATTTATATTTAACCATTGCCTTGACTAGAGTTGGACCTTCCTAAACCCTTGAACTAAAAAGAATAATTTTAAAGTACTTTTGGAATAACTGGTTACTAAGAATTGATAGACTGTGAATTAGGGATATCTGCTCTGTAAGAAGAATAAAATTTTGTCTCATGGCTTATATTTTTTCGTAAAGCAATTGTAAACTTTCCATAGTCCAATTTAACTAAAAGTGCTTTATTTAAAAATAACTTTATGCATAAAATCAAAAACCAATACGTACATCTAGTGAATAAAAATGGAATTGAAACAAGCTACTTATAGTGGAGACTCTTGTATAAAACCCTAAGAAATTGCCTTCTAGCCACTCTTGAATCTTAGCATAGTCATTTGTTCCTAGATTTGAAAAATACCAATCACAGCATACAGGTTAACATGATAACTGACTGGTATAATTATTGTTACAATAAAAGAACATGGAAAAATAATATTAAAGGGAAAATGAGCAAGGTATTAATATAATTTTGAAAAAAACTGGTTAACAAATTTTTTTTTTTTTTTTTTTTTTGGTTAACAAATTTTTTAAACCAGGAAACTATATCTGTGGAGTCCTTTGATTAGCTCCATGTCCATAAATGTAGGCTAATATTAGAAATAGACTACTTGTTATGGCATAATTTTGAAAACAAGTCAAGAGGAAGCACAGTTTGGACCATCATTTATAAGCACCTACTATGTAAAAAGTGTTTTGCTAGAGACTAGGGGTTAAAAAAGTAAATTTTAAAATTTTATCCCTATTCCTAAGGAAATTATAATCAGTTGGAAAGTCAAAACTCTTAAGACCAGAGAGTTTAGAAATGTAATATGAGTCACATATGTAATTAAAATTTTCTAGTTGCCATATTAAATGTTTTTAAAGAGATGAGATCAATGTTGTTATGTATTTTACTTAAGTGAATATACCTAAAGCATTATCTTAGCATATTATCAGGATAAAATATGGAGATGTTTTATGTCCTTTTTTCACACTTAGTCCTTGAAATCCTGTTTATGTGTTACACTTCCACACCTATCTGTTCCAACTAGTCATATATTTCAAGTAATCATTAGACTATGTATATAGTGACTACTGTATTGAATAAAGCAACTCTGAGACTAAATAACAAGGTAGAAGGATGTCAGAAAAGAACAGGTTTGTTACGAAAGTTGTGAAAGTGAGACATAACAGGCTCTTTCTGAACAAGAAGGATAAAGATATAAATTAGCTGTTGTCATTTTCATTTTATAGATTGAGGAAACTGAGATCATGGCAAATAAGCAGCAGAAACAGAACTTAATGATGTGTTGAATTTAGTTTTTTTCTATTGTAGCACTTTTGGTAATATTATTTCAAAGAACTACTTTGATTTGACATATAGTAGTAGCTTCAGTTCTAGCAGGAATGTATGACTGCATACAACAAATGTAATCCCCAGGTCTTTGCTCAAAGAGTAAGGAATTGTGAAAGTAAAGAGCCTAGAACCCATTATCACTTGATGACTAGGAAAGTTGAGCCAGAATTCAGCTGTTTATTAGAATTATGTGTTTTTAATCACAATAGAACTACTTCTTTTACTTTTTACCTCTTCTGCTCTAGCATTTCAATTCTAAATTAGTTACACCCCTCCCCACCTACTCCCGACCTCACACACATAAAGGAAACTCTTCTGGAGCTGGAAAGTAGAAAGAAGCATAAATGGGAAAAAAATCCAATCCTTCTTGGCATTGGAAGCTTGAATTATTGTTACCAAGTTTCCTTAGTACCATTAGAAATCATTATATGTTTTTTGGATAAAGTGAACAGATGTTACATGTAAGTAGAAATGAATTATTTGGAGGAAGACTCCTTATACTATACCTGGGGATTGAGAGGACCAAATAGAGATATCTAGATTCTTTCACTTTTGTTCTGTCACCAACATGCTAGTGAGCCCTTAAGACACTTAATTATTCTAGACTTGGGTATCTTCATTTGAAGGAAGAGGTTGGGATTGAAGTATTGATATGACATTTTTTTACTCCACATTTCTGGGAATCAACACATTTTTTACCTCATATTTTGCTATAGTATATGATATTGTCATGTCATTGTCACTAGAGCAACCTACTGCCAGAATTCATTAATTTGTTGGTGTTTGAGTACTTTTAGTACTCAAAGATGATAAATGTATTATGTATATTGAAATGTTCTCATACCTTTTTATTTGTCTGTTTTCACTAGTGTTTTTTTGTGTTAGAGACTGACCCCTGTCCTTGTGATGCTAGGGCCAGTGCTTTACCACTGAACTGAATCCTTAGCCGTAGTGCTTAGCTTTTTGCTTATTATTTCTTTACCTTTAATCACCATCAAGAAACTAAAAGTGGATATTAATTTGCTTAGATCTTTATTTGGAAGTGCTTTCATTTAAATGTGGCTTTAATGTTTAAAAGCCCTGTTTTAAAATTCTATTCTAACATAGAATACTAGAATCCTTGGGAGGTTGAAGCAGGAGGATTGTAAGTTTGAGGCCAGTCTGGGCAACTTAGTCTGTCTCAAAAAAAATAAAAAGGCCTGGGAATGTAGCTCAGGGTGGAGCCCTACTGGGTTCATCCTCAGTACTGACAGGAGCTGGGGACAACTGTTCTTAGAATGATGCTGAGTTTTTCATGTGTTTTATATTAATCAAAAGCAGATTTTTCTTATAGTTTTTTTTTTCAGTTGAATCCATACGACTGTCTATAATGTGGTGTTAAGAAGCTCTCCAACTTTGAGCAGCTTTTTTTTTTTTTTTTTTTTTAAATATAGGATCTCCTAATTATCCCAGCAAAAAAGTCAGGCAGGCTTTATTCCCATTTTAGGAAGCAATACCACTCAACACTCAAGGAGATTAACAGACCTACCCATGACCACAAAATTAATAAAATGGAGGCTTAAGTTTGAACCCAGGTTGCATGGCTCCAGATCCGTGCTACCACGTAAGACAGGAGAGCCAGTTTTTCTTAATAGAAGAGTTAAAGTAAAATGGTACATGTGATAAACTGAGACCAATTTTCATACCAAACCTGCTTCCCATTTTAGAATTTCTTATAATTTTAATGTCTATTTTTAAATAGTAGAATGTCAGAGGGATGAAAGGAATGGACAGATTTTGGTTACAGATTGGTAGAAGCTATTGAGAACTCATGGAGATCTTCTATACAGCATATAGGACAATTAGTACACTCTATCCATTAGTGATACCCAGTGTGTGTGATTGAAAGTTTTAATATTAAGGGGGAGAATTAGAGGTTTTACCTAAAACACTGGTTTGAACTTTTCATCAGAATTTACCTATATTTTAAAGGACTATAAGGAGGAAATTAAATTTTTGTTGAAGTAGAAGAAAATCATAAAAATTCATTATCTGGGGCTTTTTTTTTTGTTTTTTCTAATTGCTTCTCAGTTTAATGATTGGCTTTTTTTCCTCTTAGATTTTCAATTTACCTAATTTTTTAAAATGTCTATGCTAAGAATATATAATGTGGCTTGGATGATAATTTGTGATATCTTTAAAAGAATGAGGACATTTTATTATAAACAAAGAATTTAGATTTGTAGAGTGGTTTGGGAAAATGTGGAGACATCACATAGATTACTGCAAACAGAAAGGTGGTAGTTCTTCAAAGTTTTTGATGTTAATTTAGAACTATAACATTTCAAAATAGCTCGTTTTCAAGAATATTACATTAAAAATTTTACTTTTGATGACCAAATGTGTTCTCCGTATTTGTAATTTTAGTGAAGTAATGAAAATTAAGGTGGTATAAATTCAAAATTATCAGAATTTGTAACTCTAAGGCTTAGTATCATTTTGTTATACAGGCTACTTAATTAAGTCACTAGTCCACAGGCATAAATATCACTGTAGAAAATTTCACAGGAATAGTTGGGCAGGACAGTTTGATGGGGAAAAGTGCTAGATCTCTTTAAGAGATCTGAGCTTGCACGTTCACTTTTCTATTAAAATATCTTGTTACTTAAGAATTCATTTTACAAATGTGAAAATTGAAACCAGAGTGGTTATGTGGCATGTCACAAGGAAGCACAGTGACTTTCATGGTAGGATTAGGGCTTAAATCTCAAATGTGTGGCTCTTAGTCATCTCCTGATCTGTAAAACCAAAAGTTGGACAGCATCATCTTTAACATGCCTCCTAGGATAGTACCTGAATGTTACTTTGGATCAGAAGAGACCCTATTACCCTGAGCAATTCCTATCCCACTTCCTCCATGAATAGCTTCAAGGTGGTGTGTTTGGGAATGGTGGCCTCCACCACCAGTTTTAGTCCAGGACAATGCTACTCTCAGTCTCTAATATTTCAGAGAGAAAGGAAACCACACCCTGAAACTCCCTTAGGGCCAGATGCAAACTAGTACCTGTTGTAATTATTTAAGGCTTAGCAATAGCATTTTACAGGTCACAAACACCACCTTAAAGGGTCAGGAGTAGGTCCTGTCTGGCTAGTTTGGATTAAATCTTGACCCTCTCTGTTTTATCTGTGCCTCTCATTTCTGTAATTGTTTTCAGATAACTTGAAGAATCCTTGCATCGTCCTCTTTTGGGGTTGGTACTAGGGATTAAACCCATGGGTTCTGTTACCACTGAGCTGGATCCCCAGCCCTTTTTATTTTTTTTTATTTTCAGACAGGATCTCAATAAGTTGCTGAAGCTGGTCTTGAATTTGTGATACTCCTGCCTTAGCTTCCCTTCCTAGTTACTGGGATCATAGGTGTGCGCCAGTACTGGCTGGCTCTTCCTTTATTCTCTGACCTCTTGCATACAATTGTGTTTTCACATAATACATATTTTTTTAAGGCATTGTATTGCTTGTTTTTTTTTTTTTTGTTGTTGTTGTTTTGTGTGTGTGTTTGGCACAGGGCCTTGCACATGATAAGCACATGCTTTACTACTATTACACCTGCAGCCCTGTATTGCCTAGTCTTGCAACAAGATTTGATACTATTAACTTTCTAGGGCTGAGGGTGTAGCTCAGTGATAGAGTGGTTGCTTAGCATGAGTGAAGCCCTGGGTTCGATTCTTAGCACCACATATAAGTAAGTAAAATAAAGATCCATTGACAACTAAAAAAAAATTAAAAACTTTCTATACCTTTGGCATTAGTGAAAATATTCTTTTTTTTCTTTGTGGAAGATACATATATGTACAATATTTGCCTTTTTTTTTTTTTTTCCCCTGTAGTGCTGGGGATTGAACCCAGGGTCTTGTGCATGCTAGGCAAGCACTCTACCAACTGAGCTATATCCCCAGCCCTTGTTATTCATTTTTAAGTGTCAGTTCTGTGGCATTAAATTACATTCACAATGTTGTATAGCCTCCCATTTGTTTTTACACTTGAATCCCCCTAAAAAGAACCTTTTTGTTCATTATATAGTACCTCCTTCCCTCTACCTTCAGCACTTTGTAGCCTCTTCTGATTTCTCTTTGCCTATTCTGGTATCTCTTATAAATAGAACCATAAAATATTTATTCTTGGGGCTGGGGATGTGGCTCAGTGGTAGAGTGCTCTCCTAGTGCATGCAGGGCCCTGGGTTTAATCCTCAGCACCACATAAAAATAAAATAAAGGTATTGTGTCTAACTACAATTAAAACAAAAGAAAATACTTATTCTTGTGTGCTGAGCTTATTTCACTTAGCATGTTTTCAGAGTTGATCCATGTAATATGTATCAGAATTTGATTCCTTTTCTAAAAAAAATAATTTGTCAGTGGACCTTTTATTTATTTATTTATCCATTTATTTGTATACAGTGCTGAGGGTCGAACCCAGGGCCTCACACATGCCAGGCAAGCACTCTACCACTGAGCCCCAGCCCTTTTGATGCCTTTTTTTATGGCTCTATTGTATAATAACTCTATTGTATAAATATAAATTATACAATAACTATTTTGTATAAATGTACTGTATTTTGTTTATTCATATATTTGTTGGTGGATGTTTGGGTTGTTCCCATCTTTTGACTGTTGTGAATAATACTGTTTTTAACATTCGTGTGCAATTATCTCCTTAACTTCCTGTTTCACTTCTTTGGGAGCATACAGTTGTTTTATGACTTGCAATTGGGTTAAATTCCAGTCAGCCCATATTAAGTTGAAAAATTTCAGTTTGAAAATATTTCAAGTCAAAAATGCATTTGATACATCTAATCTTTATGATAGCTTAGCCCACAATACACTGTAGAATATGTACCCATGTGATTACAAGACTGACTGAATACTGTGGGCTTGCTGCTGTTGCCCAGTCAAGGTAGCCTGGAAAAATATCAAAATTGAGAGTTCCAAGTATAGTTTCTACGGGATATATATTTTGCTTTCCCCACTGTCATAATGTTGAGTATCATAAGTTGAACCATCGTAAGTCAGAGATCTTCCATTTACATAGGAGTGGAATTACTGGGTCATAAGGTAATTCCATATTTAACATTTTGAGGAAATGCCAAACTTTTTCATTTGTTCTCTTTTTATGACTTTTTAAAATTGTTCTTTTCTTATTTCATAAGTATTTGTGTACTTAATTTTCTTTGTAAACTATTCTGGAGATTTCATTCACTTCTGTAACTTTCACTGTTTTCACATGCTCATGGTATCTGTATCACTCTTAATCTCATCTGTCTCTTGAGCTCTGCCCATCTAGCCCTCTGTATTACTAGACCTTTTAAATTAAACACCTCAAATAGTTCAAACTCAGTAAAATCATTAGTATCCTCATTATTAGTGTCTTCTTTCCCTTTTTGCCCTCTTCAAAAAATGAACACCAAAAAAGCCCTCTTGTATTATTTTTCACCCAGTGGCAACAACATGTACAAATCATGATCTTTCTAAAAGCAAATAAGTCATTTAGTTTTCTTTCTTTTCCATCACTGATTTCTCTATTGCCTTTAAATGTAAATTCAAATTCTTCCTAATTGTGTATAAAGATTTTTTGTATATATTGTAATTACCCTTTTCAGCCTCTCACTTCTTTTAAGTGTATGTTGGCATGCATAGGTTCATTTTATACTCAAGGTATTTCAAAATGCATATCATTACTCTAATAAACCTTTTTTGCAGGTCTCCCTCTTCGTTCATGCCAATTGATCTAGCTTGATTTCTATTCCCTCCTATTTTTCTTTTCAAAATTGGATTTCTTTTCTCTCAGTGTAAAGTTTAACTTTCTCTTACTCCCCACTAGACTATGAGCTTCTATACAGCAGGAACTTTACTTAATTTATGTCTATATTTCTAATGCACCTTCTATGGAAAGAATATTATCCTTTTCTGCTTTAAAGGACTTGAGGGCTAGAAGTCTTTTATATGCAACAACTGAGTTTTTCCTTAACTGTCTTGTGTCAATGATTGATATATTTTTCAAAAGCTTACAGAAAGTATTTATTTATGAAACTGGGTATTGAACCCAGGACTTCATGCTTACTAGGCACCTGCACTTACTGAATTACATTCCCAGCCCTTAACCTTTTAAAAATATGAATAGAATGTAGTTATTGTGCATATTTCTGAAAACATTGCCTAAAGGAAGTAAACATCTTAATCTATCTATACAGAGATGATAATCACTAATGATATTTTGGTATATACCCACTAGAATTTTTTTTCCTTCTCTGTATATTCAAGTACACAGTACAGGGTAATCAGAGTGGTATCATATTGACTATATTATAGTATAATTTGCCTTTAACAGTAAATTAGAATGTGTTGGATTTTTTTGTTGTTGTCTTGAGTGTTTTTTGTTTTGTTTTGTTTTGTACTGGGAGATGAACCCAGGAACATTTTACCTCTGAGCTACACCCTGCAATCCACCTCAATTTTTTTAAATTTTGAGAGACTGGTCTTGCTAAGTTGCTGAAGTTAGCCTTGAATTTGCAATACTCCTGCTTCAGCCTCCTGAGTCACTGGGATTATGGGCATGTACCACCGTGCTGGGCTTGAATAGGTTTTTCATACTAATGTTCAGACTCTTGTTTGAATGAGTTCTTCATAGTCCAGTATAGTATACATCAAAACTTGGTGAATCCTTTATAGAATATATAAGTTAGAGTAAAATAACAATTCAGGATAAAAATTTTAATGTATATCTTGAATGATTTCCTTAGAGTAAATGTGATCTTGAATTCCTAGGTCAAATGGAGTACAAGATGATCTTAAGTCTACTGATACATGTTGCTAGATTGCATTCCTGAAAGTTTGTGTCTATTCAGAAGAAAGAAATATAGTGGCAATTTGGGACATTCACTGTAGAAGAAAGATTTTTAGAATTTAAGTCTTGAGAGTATCACGTTATGATTTTATGTAAAATGTTCAAAATTTTATATAATGTATTGTGAGACATCAAGGTCATAAATAATGCAGTTAAACAAAATTGTCTTAGAAAATAGTTACATTTAAAAAGTTGATTTATTAGGTGTTTCTAAGACCAATGTTCAGTAATTTGCTACAGAGATTTACAAAACTCAGCATGTGTTTTACTCATAGCTAAGATTTATTACAGCAAAAGACTATACAAGTCATCAAAGAAAGAAAAGCATATGAGATGAAATGCAGAAAAGCAGACCTTTCCCTGTTGATTTACATTGGATGCACTTAATTCCATAGCAGTGAATTTTGACAACACATGTGAAATGTCCACTGGAGATTGGCATATAGTCTCCATCAGCCTAGCTAGCATGTACCAAATTTCCACTCCCAGAAGGAAAGCAGGTATTCAGCATAAATCATATAGTTTATACAAACATTTTAGACACAGTAATACCACACCCTTATCATTTAAGGAAAGTTTTTTTTTTTTTTTTTTGTCTCGCTCACTCCCCTCCAGTGTAAGGAACTGTTTACCAGAGAAGTTCCCAAATAGCAGCAAAGGACCAGCCTTGGAAGCAGGCCTTTCTATGATAACTCTTTTCTATACTGTTGATTCTTGCAGTATTAAGTTGAATTGTATGAATTATCACACTCCCCTTTTTGGTGATATTGTGGATTGAAACCAAGGGTGCTCTACCACTGAGCTACACCCCCAGCCCTTTTTTATTTTATTTTGAGACAGGGTCTCGCTAAGTTGCTGAGGCTGGCCTTGAACTTGAGATTCTCCTGCTTCAGCCTTCTGAGTCACTGGGATTACAGACATGTGCCACACCGCCCAGCCATGAATGCCATTTTTATAAATCAAAATTGGTCTAATATCCATAGTAATTTTATATTGTTCAACTTAATAGTAAGGGAAGAAAGAATTAAAATTTGTTGAACGCCTCTGTGCAAGGTAAGTTGTTTTACATTTGTTGCATTTTATTTTGTAGCATGATTCAAATATTATTTCATTGTACAGATGTGAAAATAAATGGTAAGAAAGGTTAAGTAATTCCCCTAAAGTCATGGATTATAAAGTATCAGAACAATGTAATGTCCCGTCCCGCGTGTCTATTTTAGATCAATATTATGCATTTTTTCACTGTACCAATGCTGAATATCAATTGTGGGTTAATTTACTGTCTGTACTTATCAGAGTGATGGATGTGGAAGTGAGGGACTTAGAGCACTTTTCCCCCTTTTCTCACCATAGGTACTTTGAAAATCACTGTTCTCTCATGAAGAGGAAAATGAAATGTAAATACTGTTTTGGAAGCTATAGTAGGCATTTGTATAAAAGTCTCTTTGTTAATGCCCAAAAGTTCCATGATATTTTATTTAGCTAAATATAGTATTAAATAGTGTTTTTTAAAAACCCTCATTGTGATACTTAAACTTGATTAATTAACAGAGTAGAATTTTTAAAATTTAACCCAGGTCAGCATATGACTTCCTCCACCTCCTGCCTAGTACTAGGGATTGACCTCAGGGGCACTTTACCACTGAGCTATCTCCCTCAGCCCCTTTTTATTTTTTATATTGAGACAGGGTCTTGCTAAATCATCCAAGCTGATCTTGAACTTACTATCTTCCTGTGTTAGTCCAAATTGCTATGATTACAGGTGTGTATCACCATACCCCGCTCAACATGACATTTAATACTGAATTTTATAGCTAGTTGATTTCCTTCCTCTCTGCATTCTTTCTTTTCTTTGTACTGGGGATTGAACCTGGGGTTCTTTTCCATAAGCTGTATCCTCAGCCCCTTTTAGATTTCTTTGAAACCAGATCTCAGTAGGCTGCTTAGAGACTTGCTAAATTGCTGAGGTTGGCCTTAAACTTGTGATCCTCCCACTTCAGCCTCCCAGGTTGCTGGAATTATAAGTGTGTGCCATTGTGCCCAGCTTCTCCATGCATTCTTCTTCTTTTTTTAAATTTTAATAACACATGTACTTTTTCTTATTCTAAAGGCTTCAGTCCAAATCAAGGTATCATCAGGAGTGATTTTTTTAAAATTGCTTTTAGTTGTAGATGGACACAATACCTTACTTTATTAATTTATTTTTTATGTGGTGCTGAGGATTGAACCCAGGGCCTCACACATGCTAGTCAAGTGCTCTACCACTGAGCCATAGCCCCAGCTCTCCATGCATTCTTATTTTTAAACTTAATTTGGTGTGTGATTTTTTTTTCTTAAAAAATACTTTTTAAAAAAGTATAAGTTCTAGGAAATTCTTTTTTACTTCCTAAATTATTTTAAAAATTAAAGTTTTAACTACTTTAAACTTAATTAAGTTTTAACTACTCTAAGTTTAGAGTAGAAGTCAGCAAAAATTTTTGGTAAAGGGCCAGAAAGTAAATATTTAAGACTTGCAGTGACAGAGTTTCCATCATAATTACTCAGATCTGGAGAGTAGACAATGGGTGTAAAGGAATGAACATGGCTATGTTCCAGTAAAAACTTTATTTACAGAATCAAGCAACAGACTGGATTGGGTTCAGGAATCTTAGATTTGCCTACTTTTTTTTTTTTTTAAGTATTTTTAGTTGTAGATGGACATATTACCTTTATTTATTTTTATGTGGTACTGAGGATCCTTCCCAATGCCTCATACATACTAGGCAAGCACCCTACTACTGAGCTACAACTCCAGCCGTTTGCCAACTTCTTATTCAAAGAAAGTATCTTCATAAGGTTTCTAATAAGTAATACAATTTTTCTCTGACTTCACTGCCTTAAGTATTAGTTTAGTGTCCCTTATCAAAAATACTTGAGCCCATAAATGTTTCAGATTTCATTTTATTTTTGGTGGGCAGCACATTTGGAATATTTGCATAGACTGTTCTAATTGAGCATCCCAATCCAAAACCATAAACCTTCTGAGCACTGACATGGCAGTCAAAATGGAAGTCTCTAAATTTTTTTTTTTTTTTTTTTTTTTTTAGTACTTGGGATTGAACTCAGGGGTACTTGACCACTGAGCTACATTCCCAGCCCTATTTTGTATTTTATTTAGAGACAGAATCTCACTGAGTTGCTTAGTACCTCGTAATTGCTGAGGCTGGCTTTGAACTCATATTCTCCTGTCTCAACCTCCTGAGCCTCTGGAATTACAGGCGTACACCACCGCGCCTAGCAGTTTCTAAATGTTTGAGTGAAAATTTCAACCCTCTCCCTGTTTTTAAAACTTATTTGTTAAGTTATTGCCTTGCTTTAAATGACATCTTTATGCTGGTATTTTATTTCCTGTCATACTTTTTTTTTGGGGGGGGGTACTAGGGAATCACTGAGCTATATCCCCAGCCCTATTTTGTATTTTATTTAGAGAAATAATCTCACTGAGTTGCTTAATGCCTCGCCATTGCTGGCTTTGAACTCATGATCCTTCTGCCTCAGCCTCCCTAACCACTGGGATTACAAGGCATGTCATCCCCATACTCGGCTCTCATACTCTTTTCACCGTTAAAATTGACACCTTCATTTGGAATTCCTGATGATCTTCTGCCTCCAAGTCTCCTTTTTGTTGTTATTTAGGCTTAACCTAATTTTATAAATGGCTCCCTCTCTACCCTCTCTCAGGTTCACTCCTGATTGGTCTTTTCCCCTCATTTTCCACATCTAATACATTGGTGAGTCCTGTGTCCCCCTCCAAAGTACATTTTGAATCCTTACACTTCTGTTTCTTTATTTGTCTAAATATGAGCTTTTGTCTCTCTTCTTCCCTGACCTCTCACTATGTTGCCCCTAAACTCGGCTCAAACAATCCTCCTGCTTCAGCCTTCTATGTAGCTGAGACTACAGGCATGTGGCACTGAGTCCGGCTATTTGTCATTCGTTTCTTGACTAGACACTGGAGTACAGTAGTCTTTGTGTTTCTGTAATTAATTCTCTATGTTGAAGCTCCTTTGATTCTTCTGAAGTATAAATCAGATGATACAATTCTTACATTTAAAAACCTTCCTGTGACTTTATTTCATTTGAAATTTTAGCTGCCCATAAATTCTTACTTTTTCTTCCCAGTTTTTCTCTTGGGCTAGTTTACTACCATGTTGATTTTGTTTTTCCTTGTTCTTTGATCATTATAAATTTGCTTCTACCTCAGGTCCTTTGTAGTTGCTATTCCCTTTGCCTGGATCATTCCTCTTTTGTTCTTTTCACAGTTTTCATGAAACTTCCGTATTACCTCCTGTGAGGTCTTTCTTCATTGTTATAGGAAGTAGTATCTGAAATACTTCTCCAAAATAATCTTACTTCATAGCTTCTTTTATCTGTTTACTAAAATAAAAGCTTCATGACTATCAACGTATAGTAATTGAGTCATGAATCATATTGCTTGAAGGTCTCATGATTAACCCTAAAGTTCATTACTTTTTTGTTGTTGTTTGTTTTCAGTACTGAAGTTTGAATCCAGGGTTTCGCTCATGCTAGGCAAATGTTTCACCACTGAGATACATCCCTAGAAAGAATGATTGTTGGATATTCATGTTCTGCCTAATTCTGTTTTACTTATTGAGAAAGAACTAGTGGGTGTGGTTGCATATACCTATAATCCCATGAGTTGGGAGTGGATGCAGGAGAATTGCAAGTTCAAAGGCAGCCTCAGCAATTTATCGAGCTCTAAAACCCTATCTCAAATAAAAAAGCATTGGAGATGTGGCTCAGTGGTTAAGCATACCTGGGTTCAATCCCCAGTACCCCCCCCCAAAAAAAAGAGAGAAAAATTAAAGCTAGAAATATTTTATAACCTGGTGATTTCAACATACTGGATGCTACAGCTTGCTAAAAGTAGCAGTTCTCCTCAGTACCTATTTTGGGAAGCTGGAAAATATTTGCTAGCCTAGGCAATTTATCGAGGCTCTGTTTCAATATAAAATTGGGGATTTTTTTTAAAAAGGATGGGGGCTGGGAATGTAGCATGCCTGAGGCACTGAGTTTAATCCTCAGCACCTCTATTAAAAAAAAGTTTTATAGGGCTGGGGATGTGGCTCAGGCGGTAGCGCACTCACCTGGCATGCGTGTGGCCTGGGTTTGATCCTCAGCATCACATACAAACAAAGATGTTGTGTCTGCCAATAACTAAAAAATAAATATTAAAAAATTCTCTTTCTCTCTCCCTCTTTCTCTCTCACTCTCTCTTTTAAAAAGTTTTATTAACTGATTTTTGTTTTTAAAGTGATGGTGCTTTTACTAGGAAATTTTTAAATCACAATGTCTTTCAGTGGTGAAGTACTTTTCCAGATACAGTTATCTGGAAAATATTTATATAGTTAAATATAAGATATTTATGTAGTTAAATAGAAAGAGTCTTTGACCTATTGGCTCTTATCTATAGCTCCTCCAGCACACTTCCAACTTCATCTGCTTTGAATTTTATCTTGTAGGTTTTGTGTTTCATAAACTTCAATGAACATAAAACTTAAAGTACTTATTAAAATGGAAATTTCTGCTAGGCGCAGTGGTGCTCAACTGTAATCCTAGCAGCTCAGGAGGCTGAGGCAGAAGGATTGAGAGTTCAAAGCCAGCCTCAGCAAAAGCAAGGTGCTAAGCAACTCAGTGAGACCCTGTCTCTAAATAAAAATACAAAATAGGGCTATCTGTGTGGCTCAGTGATCAATTCCTGGTAACCTTATCCCCCGCCCCTCAAAAAAAGGAGATTTCTGAGCCTGATCTTTAAAACTTTTGATTCATTAAGTTTTAAGTAGAACTGTAAAAAAGTTATAACTTGTACTATAGGTAATTGTGCTACTGAAGAGGTGATCATGCTTAAAGTAAACATGCTTAAATGAATCCTCCTGCTGTCTCTAATTGCATGTGTGCCTTCTGTCTGGAATACTTGCTCCATTATTTTTACTTCTCTGTTTCTTGAGTTTCGTCATTCTTTAAAACTTTTTCCCCCCCCTGTAGCAGTGGTGGGGATCAAACCCAGGGCCTTGCACATGGTAGGCAGGCACTCTACCACTAGTCCTCATTTTTTAACACTTAATTATATGTAATTACTCTCATGAAGGCCCCTGTGTATATATTTGATGATACCACTGAAATCATTGGTGTATTTGTACTATAAATCAATTTCTTGAAAAGAAGGACCATTTCTTTTTTGATTTCCGGCATTTGATATAGTATCCTACTGCTTGGTACTTACTATGTGCTCAAATGTTTATTGAATGGATGAAAAATATATTATTAAAAATTCCTAGGGGTTAGGGTTGTGGCTCAGTGGTAGAGTGCGTGTCTAGCATGTATGAGGCATTGGGTTTCTCAGCACCACATATAAACAAATAAATAAATAAAGGTCCATGAATAAGTCATAAATTTTTTTTTTTTTTAAATCTCTAATTGGGTATTGTGGTGCTCGACTATAATCCCAGCAGCTTGGGAGGCAGAGGCAGGAGGATTGAGTTCAAAGCCAGCTTCAGCAACAAAAAGGCAATTAACAACTCAGTGAAACCTTGTCTCTAAATAAAGTACAAAATAGGGTTGGGGATGTGGCTCAGTGGTCTAGTGGCCCTGAATTCAATCCCCATTCCCTCTGCCCCCACAAAAAAATTTCTTGAAGGCAGAGTGTCTTATTTTTGTATCTATGGCAGTTCGTTGTGAACATTAGACCTTCAATGTTCATTTAATCCATGCCGTATCAAACTGAGTTTTATGAATACTGTCTCCTAGCGGCTTGGTGAACTCTCTGAGGTTTTAAAAATGTGTTTTTTTAATTTCAAGTTTGGAAAATTTGTAATCATTCTCAATGAAAACCACTTTACACCTAATACTGCTGTGATATTTTAGTGCATGTGTTTAAATTTGTGTTTTATGTAGATAATACACAGATCATCTAATAGCATAGTAATTTTTAAAAAATCCGAGTCTCCAAAGAAACCCTAACCCCCATTTTCCCCCTGCAATGCTGGGTATCAAACCCAGAGCCTCTTGCATGCCAGGCAAATGTTCTGCCACTGAGCCACATCCCAGCTCCCCTCTATTATAGGAGGTTTGTATATTACCTAATTTTGAGAAACTGCTAAATGAATAAACACTACTTCGAAGTCTAACTGACCTCTCCATACTCCTTGAAGAGTTTACCTTCCATGTTTTCCTATCTCCTTGCATATGCATGGGGTATTGCCTTTCTCCATTGTTACTACAGTTTTTATAGGATTTTTTTCAATAGAACATATATCTGGTCAAAACCCTGTGTATCTTTCAGAAATGTTCTCATCTCAGTGAAACTTCATGATGTTCTTTATTCTTCTTATTGTTCAAGTAGCCTTATTCTTCTCTTGAACTCCTTAGAGTCTATACCCTAGAAATTTGATCTTTTGCAACTCCAGTGAAGTTTTATTAGGTTTAAACCAAACATTGAAATTTACTTGATGCCTGTCTGCATGATATATTGGAGAGGAATGACAGCGTGTCAGAGTTTAGCATCAGTGTTTTTCTTCAGTGTAGAAGCATGCAGCAGTTCACGTAGGAGTATTGTCAGCCATCTAGGACCCATTTTCTTTGGTTTCTCAGGTGACAGGTCAGGTACAAGAAAGAGAAGTTCAAATCCATAACATCCTCATATTAAGTAGGAATAGTTCTTTTAGTCCAGAAACAATTTACCAATCAAATGCCTAACAGGTGTATTGTAAAATAATGAATCAGGTTTTATGGGGAACAGAAATAGAAAGTTAAATTACGATCAAAAACTCATATAGAAGAGGAAGGAGTTTTGCTAAATATTTACCCATATCTATTTTGTGGTATTTTACCCTGCTTTTGCATTGTATGATAATTTTTATATACCTCTTTATTTCTGCTGCTCCTGATTCTACTCTAAAGGTCAGAAACTCTATGAGAATATGTCTTTCTTTATAATATCTGTGGTCTAACCAGGTGTGAATGGTGCATGCCTATAATTCTTGCTACTGGGGAGGCTGATGCAAGAGAATCATGAGTTCAAAGCCAATCTCAACAACTTAGTGAGATCCTCTCTCAAAAAATTAAAACAAAAACAAACAAAAAAAATGGACTGAGGATGTGGCTCAGTAAGTGCACCTAGGTTCAATTCCTGGCAAACCACTGCTCCCCTGCCCCCACCTCCACAGGTATGTGTGTGTGTGTGTGTGTGTGTGTGTGTGTGTGTGACTGTGGTCTAAAAGGTTACCTTATATACATGGTAAGCATCATTGCTAAACTCCACTTATTTCTCTGTAATTTTTTTGCTAGGAGTCGAACCAAGGACCTCCATACATGCTAGGCAAGCTCTCCATCAATGAGCTGTATCCCCAGCCCTTATTTATTTATTTATTTATTTGTTTACTTATTTATTTATTTACTTACTTATACTTATTTATTTATTTATTTATTTATTTATTTTAGGGCCTCAAGTTGCTGAGGCTTTATTTTTTTTAATATATATATTTTTAGTTGTGGATGAGCCTTCATTTATTTATTTATTTTTATGTGGTGCTGAGAATCGAACCCAGTGTCTCACACATGCTAGGCAAGTGCTCTACCACTGAGCCACAACCCTAGCCCCCTGAGGCTGGGTTTGAACTTTTGAGCCGCCTTCTTCATCCTCCTGAGTTACTAGGATTACAGGTGTGCACCACCGTGCCAAACTTCCCAGCCCTTTTTATTTTATTTTGAGATAAGATCTCAATAAATTGCCAGGATGGCTTTGAACTTGGGATCCTCTTGCCTGAACCTTCTGCATAGCTGTAGGCAAGCACCACCATGCCCAACTTCTGTATAGTTTTTAAAGGACACAATTGAAATAATCAAAGGCAGCTTGACAATGTGTATCAGTTTTATGTGCATTTACCCTTTTTTATTCAGCATTGTGCCTCCAGGGATTTATGTTGTTTAAATACTATATATGCAGAAAAGATATATGAAGGAGGTATACAAGTGCAGTGATAGTTTTAACTAAGAAATGGAAATCATTTGTTAGGATAGTTGTTAAGTTGTAGTTCATTCATATCATGAAATAAGCAATTATTACCAAGAATAAGGTAGGTAGATGCATATTGTCATTTAAAGCAATTTGTTCATATAGTCCTAGTTTTCAAAACCAAAAATTACATAGGTATTTATGGATAGAAATATTTAGAGGGGGATACATGGCAGTATCAATGTGGAAATGTTTGGGGATCAGGTAGTTTTTTCTTATGTACTTCCGTATTTAAATTTTATAGTAGTAATTGAGTGTGGTGTCCCATAACAGTAATCCTAGCAACTGGGGAGGCTGAGGCAGTAGGATGTCAAGTTCCAGACCAGCCTTAGCAATATGAGGCCTTAAGTCATTTAACTGAGACTCAGTCTCAAAATAAAAATTTAAAGGGCTGGGGATGTAGGTGTGCTGTAAAGCCTCCCTGGGTTCAATCCCAATGCGCACACACACACACACGTATATTGATTAGCAGGTATTCATTTTGAAACTAAGAGTTTTAACAGTATAGATATTAGAGTAGAATTAGTCTAAAAAAGTATTCAGAAAATATTGGAGACTCTTCTTTTTGTAATCTTCTGTACCATTGAATAACCTCAGTTTGTGCCTCTTTCTGGCACATTGGGTCTCACAACAGCAGCTACTTAGATCAAAATTGAAACTTTTTAAAACAGGAACAGTATATTAAACAGTCAATTATACAAATTCTTTTTTATGCTGTTGATCTTGTGACCATTAAGTTACTATAAATAGTGCAAATAGTACTGAATTCTAAGGAACAGTTGTGAATAAGTAGTAGTATAAGGATTGTCATGAAAAAAATCATGTCAAGTAGTAGACAAAGTATTATAAAATATGGACACAGAAACAGTTTATAGCAGATATAGTATTATAAAATATGGGCACATAAACAGTTTGTATTTATGAGGAGAGATTAATTCCAAGACATAGATTAACTCCCACATTCATCAGCAGAAATTAGCCAAAGAAGGGTTTAGGAGATTTTGCATGAGTAATGAAGACAGGAAAGGGATGTATGTAAAATACTAAGGCAGGGACCTTACAAGTAAACAACAGTTGGGAGTTGTTATTCCCAGTTTTATCATTAGTTGATAAGTCACTATCACTAAACTGTTACCAGGCTAAAACTACAGATCATCTGATACAGGCTGCTGCTCATGTTTTTCTTCTATAAATCCCGGTTCATTGTGAGGTTTCCTAACTTCCTAATATTCCTGATGTTCTCAGTTATGTCTCAGTACACTGAAAATATACATAGTTTTTAGCATATTGAAACACTTACTTCATATTCAGGTCAAGGTCTGTATAGATTTAACATGTGCTTAGTAATGCTTAAATTATTCCCACCACTTCTCTCCACCCACATGCTTAGTTGTTCCCACTGTCACTCTATGTGTATGTGTTTTGCTACCCAGGGTCACTTTACCACTCAGCTATATTCCCAGCCCTTTTTATTTTTTTATTTTGAGAGAAGTCAGTAAGTCACCCAAGCTGGCCTTGAACTTGAGATCTGTTTGCCTCAGATGCCTGAATAGCTGGGATATAGATGTGTACCACTACACCTAACTGCCAGTGGATATAGTAAAAATAATATTTGGTTTTTAGTAATTTTTTTGGTGGGGAGGATGCTGGGGGTTAAACTCAAGTGTGCTTACCACTGAGCCAGCCCTACGCCCACCCACCTTTATTTTTACAATTTTTAAAAATTTATTTCTTTTTTGGTACCAGGGATGTAATGTAACTCAGGAGTGCTTTACCACTAACTCACATCCCCAGCTCTTTTTATAGAAATTACTATCTTTCTATCTTCCTTTGGCCTCATTAAGTAGCTGAGGCTGGCCTTGAACTTCAATCCTCCTGCCTCAGCTTCCTGAGTCGCTGAGATTACGGATGTGAGAAACCAGGCCTGCCTGGCCAAAATTTTGAGATAGGGTTTCCTGAGTTACTGAGGCTGGCTTTGAATTTGTAATCCTCCTGAGTAGCTGTGATTAGAGGCATGTGCCATTATGCCTGACTGTAGTAAACTTTTTTAATGATAGGAAAAGCATATTTGAACTTGAAGTAGGAAATTTATTTTACTTAAATAAAAGTTTTGTTATGACACGGAATATACATACAATGTATCTTATCCACAAGATATCTACTTACTTTATAGACATTTTATTTGTATTGCCAATGTTTAAGTATTTTTTGTCATATAAAATTAATTCAAAGAAGGGGGAAAAAAAAAGAAAAAGAATGGGATTCTCATTAATGAAACTTTTTTTTTTCCCCAGACCAGAATCCGTAGAAGCTAGCCCTGTGGTAGTTGAGAAATCCAACAGTTATCCCCACCAGTTATATACCAGCAGCTCACATCATTCACACAGTTACATTGGTTTGCCCTATGCGGTAAGTGTCAAACATTTCTCTGGAAGGAAATTTCTAAAATTTAGAGGTTGAAAGAAAATGGTCTGGTCTTATGCTTAAAATGGAATATTTTATTTATTTTTTTAATATTTTTTTAGTTTTAGGTGGACACAATGTCTTTATTCTTTATTTTTATGTGATGTTGAGGATTGAACCCAGTGCCCTGCGCATGCCAGGGACTCGCTACTGCTTGAGCCACATCCTCAGCCCCTTAAAATGGAATATTTTAAATGCACATTTGTTTCATATCATCTAAAGAATATAGATATATATTATGTAGTTTTATAAGAGGAATCTTCCTAAAGATTTTAATATTATTTTGCAATTATGCTAATAGTACTTTATGTTACATTTCTTTCCCATGAGTAAGGTTACATTGTGTTATTTGCTGTTAATTCTAAATTATATAGTAATTTACATGTTAATGAAATGTAGTTTTTATTTGTTGAGCACTTGTTATGTGCCAGGCTTTATGCTAAGCATTTGTATATACAGTGTCTCATTTAATCCCCAAAAAGAACCTCTTGATATCTGGTTTACATCCCTATTTTTTATCTGAGAAAGTGAAACCTTCTCTAAGTTAATTTATTCAGTATTGCATACCTAATAAGAGCCAGAGATTAGATCCAGTTTCAGAACTGGATGTATTTGTGGTATTATGAAGGTACAATTGTGAGAAATTTTATTACTTGGACCAAAGTAAAGATTACCAAATTTTTAAAAACCCTATGTTATATAATTAGAGATAGTATATCTTCTGTTGTTGTTTCTATTATTCTTAGTTTCTGTATTCTTGGAAATTTTAAATTTTTTTCACCTTTATTCTCATGTCCTGTACCTGCTTTCATCTTGAAGGTAAAGCTGTGTGACCAGAGGACTATTATGATGTCTTTTGATTTGGGGGTCAGGGTGACATTGATGTGAAGATGATCTCCCAACCTTGTAGATAGCTATATTCACTTACCATTGTTTTAATATATTGCTTAATCAAGTTATTTTTTTTTAATGGTATTCAGGAAGAGTTGAGCCAGTTTCACATCTCTTTTGAGTTATAAAATTAAGGGTTAAATTTTGTTTAAATTTCTTAGGGCATATTGTTGAAATTAAATAATATCATTTTATTTTTGTGTTCCATTATCCAGGACCATAATTATGGTGCTCGTCCTCCTCCAACACCTCCAGCTTCCCCTCCTCCATCAGTTCTTATTAGCAAAAATGAAGTAGGCATATTTACCACTCCTAATTTTGATGAAACTTCCAGTGCTACTACAATCAGCACATCTGAGGATGGAAGTTATGGTACTGATGTAACCAGGTGCATATGTGGTTTTACACATGATGATGGATACATGATCTGTTGTGACAAATGCAGGTAAAATATTTCACAACATTATTATTTTTTGAATGCTCCTAACCTTTGTCAATTTGGAAGAGATGACTAGAGCCACTTTTGAAGGAATTTATGATTACATTTTTAAAAGTTGGACTTCTACTATTATTGATGCAGTTCATTTTGTTTTTAGAAAAAGCTCATGTCAACAAAAGCTGTCTCCCAATCTATGAGAAATCCCTATTGTAAATTGAGTAATAGATAATCAGTTCTGAATTATATTTATATAGGATTATCTCTTTTCACTTAGTTCAGTAGCAATATAAGTACTTAGAGGAGTAGATAAGACAAAGAGGGAAATTATGTCCTTTGAGTTTCCTTTGCAATTATTTGTGCTGTGTAGTCAACTGTGATTTTCCATTTTGGGGGAATTAAACATTTTGATTGATGTTTATTTGACCTGACTCTCTCACCTCCTTTTGACTTGAACCTTGCAGCACTCTGGAGTCTTCTTGTACCAGAACCACAGTCTCCCCTCCCCCAACCCTGATTCAACCACCAAGAAAGGCCTCCTCCCCTAGAGAAGGTGTGATTGGGACAGAAAGTGGGGTTTTGTTTCACTTGGGTTATTTATTCATTTATTTTTTGTGGGAGGGACTTTGGGAGGATGGAGAGGGAACAGTAGGATTTCAGCCTTAAAAGTTATTGAGTCCATCCCCTATATAGGGTGGGGAGTAGAGAGAATTTAGGCAATAGAAGGCAAGAAAGTTTGGTAGCTTTATAGGATTTCCTGAGTTTGCTCCTTATGGCTTACTTGATTTGAAGTAGCATGGCTTATATCCATATTTGAATGTAATACCCATATAAAGATGCATCCTAGACCTTAATACAAATTAGTTTGCATTATTTATAAAATGTTCCCACCCAGTAAGTTAAGTGATTCAGAGTTGCATATTATTAATATAAACTTGCAGTTAAAGGTAATATTTTAAAAAGCTCAATTTATTTTTGCCCCCAAATGGTAAATTAATATGTAGAATGTGAAATTGGTATTGTATTTCTGAAAGGTTGTAATATGAATACTTTTTAGTAATAAAACTGTGGTAAATTTATTCAGGAGGTAAATTGAAAATATAAAAAATGACATATTGTTTTTCTTATATTATTGTCAATTCTTATTGTAGCCAGTCATACAAGTTTTCTCTTAACTGACCCACTGTGATAAATTACGTACCACCATGTGGCATTGTTTTTATATTAATGTATAATCTCAGCAGTGTTTTTCTTTTGATCCAGTTACAGTGATCTATGTATGATATGCAGTTATGTCTATTAGAGAGTGGTGAAATTGTTCTTAGAATTTTTTTTATATCCATCTACACATTCTTTTCTTAAAATATTTTTAGTTGTAGATGGACACAATACCTTTAGCTTTTTATGTGGTGCTGGGGATTGAACTCAGTGCCTCACATGTGCTAGGCAAGTGCTCTACCATTGAGCCACAACCCCAGCCTCATCTACATGTTCTTGAAGGACCACTTTACAGTGTTTGGATTATTCAAGGTATTTGCTTCTCAGTGACAGCTCTCTATTTTTCTTCTCTCTCTTTGCTCTTTATTGCTCAATCTGTAATGTACCATACAGCTTAATCTCTCACTCTTTTTTTTCTTTTTTGATGTCCTACAGATTATACCCCAAATCTTTTTTATTTAATTTTTTTTTAGTTGTAGATAGACACAATATGTTTATTTTGTTTTATTTTCATATGGTGCTAAGGATCAAACACAGTGCCTCACACATGCTGGGCAAGAGCTCTCTACCACTGAGCTACAACCCTATCCCAAGGCTTAATCTTTTTAAATCTTTTCCCTTTATTCTTTTTTTATGTTGCCTCTTTATATTTTTTCAATATTCCTGCTACCCATTATCATTGCTTTCCACCCTGACATCTAGAACTCTGTTCATTTATTCATTTTCTGTCTTTGTTTCTTCTGTTGTCTGGATAGCATCATTATTTAACCCTCAAATTTAATGTAATCTATTTTTCTAACCTTCATTATCATTTGACTGCTTTTGTTTTCCTTTTTCTTTCTTTGGGTACAGGGGATTGAACCCAACGGTGCTTTGCTATGAAGCTACATTCCCAGCTCTTTTTATTTTTTGAGACAGGGTCTCATTAAATTGCTGAAGTTTTTGCTAAATTGCTGAGGCTAGCCTGGAATTTGTAATCTTCCTGCCTTAGCCTCCTGGTTGCTGGGATTACAGGTGTACAGCACTATACCTGTATTGCCCTGTGTTTCTTTTTTACTTCTTTTATAAACATATATTCTATTACATACCTCCAAAATCTACTAGTTCTTGTCTTAAGATTCTTAGTTAAGAACAACAAAATAAGCAGTTTATTACTTTTATATTAAAAGTGGCTAATTATTATGTAAAGAATAGCTAAGACTATTTTTGCAAACAAACATACACATTATTTCAGATAATTGAAAATTTGGCAATAAAATAATAATAACAAATTGAGAAGTTTGCTGCAGGCTGGTCCATACATTTCATTGAAAATAATTAGGTTTAGGGGCTGGGGATGTGGCTCAAGCGGTAGCGCGCTCGCCTGGCATGCGTGCGGCCCGGGTTCGATCCTCAGCACCATATACCAACAAAAGATGTTGTGTCCGCCGAGAACTAAAAAAAATAAATATTAAAAATTCTCTCTCTCTCTCTCTCTCTCTCTCTTTAAAAAAAAAATTAATTAGGTTTAATTTCTCTCCCCAATGAATGCCTCTTGGGTTCTTTGATTTCTTTTTCTTTGCCATTATTCTGATTCTGTCCTTTTAAAGCTTAAATCTGAAATGTTGGGAAAGCCTCTAGTTTGTCTTTTTACTTCCATTTTCTTAGCTACTTTGTACTAATACTATATGCCACTGAAATTGTTAAATGTTGACAGAAGAAATTTGCATACATCCCAGTATTCTAAGTCCTATATAATCTGACTGTACTTCATTAATTCACTTTTAAACCCTCCTCTGATTTCACAAAATGAATAATTCTCTTCATTCATATTGGCTACCATCTGGCCACCTTCTCCTTGTATCTGTTTATTGATAAATACAACAATGACACCTTTTCTTCCTATTTGCCAAAATGAGATTATTTTCACACTCATTATCCTCTATAGTGCTTTCCCCATGAACTTCAATTAGTGTGGACATCTCCATATTGTAATTTCTAATAACATACATAATCTTTACTTTTAGCATTTTAAAATTGTATTTGCTTTAGAAATTTATTTCTTATATCCTATTTTGCCCTCTTGTTTTGCATCTCAAAATTTTCTGTGAGGATACACTTCTGTGAATTCCTCCTAGCACCTTTTAGAATGCTAAACTCAAAGTAGGCCTGCTTAAGTGGTGGTTTAAATAGAATATAAAATCTTAATTTAAGGATGGTTTAACATTTTATATGTTTTCCTTTTTTTAAGTGTTTGGCAACATATTGATTGCATGGGGATTGATAGACAGCATATTCCTGATACCTATCTATGTGAACGTTGTCAGCCTAGGTAAGTTGCACATACATGGTAAGATTACCAGTAATTTCACTGAGCAAAATAACAGAAATTTATTTATGAATTCTACATTAAAGAATTAATAATTGTATTTTACCGATTTTTGAGAACATTTTCATTTTTTCTGTTTATTATTATTTTTATATCCCCAAATCTCTAATATGAGGAAGAATCTTGTCATTTATCATATGATGTATAGTTTACTTTATAGGGATTTTACTTTATTGTGTTGGTTTCTTTTTTCACTGAAATATACAAGAGTCACTGAAATACCACTTCCTTGATTACATACAGAATTTAATAGGTCTGTTATGACTCCTGTTTGTAGTATATGGTTTTCTTCTTAACCCCATTTATTTCTTATTTTATGGATATTTAGACCTATATAAAACTTAAGTAATATAATGAGCTCATTTCCCCTACCTTGCTTCAGTAATTATCAACAATTATGTTTTGCCTGTTATTTTTACTTTAAAGATAAAATACAAGAGTTTATAGTTAAAATTACAGTTTAAATTTAGGAATACAATTTTTTATTTAATGTTTTATATTGTTTATACATATGTCCTTTTATCATAGTTTTCAACAACATAGGAATAATATAATTAGAATATCACATGATTACTTAATTGTTTAATGTCCTACAAAAGAATACAAGAATCTCAAAAGTAATACCAACACTAGCACCATTAGTGAGATTACATAAAACTTTTTTCCTCATAGGGCATAGTTCTTAAAGAAGTTAGGGTCCATTTATTGTATTTAAAATCCTTTGAAAGAATTTCAGTGTGTCATTACAACCCAATTTATGCATACTTAAGTTTAGATTATTAGTTCTATTTTTCTGTTTAGTTTTCAGTTATTGGTGATATCACATATAGTTGGAAAATAATGCAGAAATCTTGTGTTTACTTACATAGTTTCCCTATTGGTAATATCTTGTGAAACTGTTAATTGAAAATTATAATTAGTATTTTGACATTGATACAGTCATGGAGTCAAGTACAGAGCATTTCCATCACTGCAAGGTTGCCTTATGCTGCTTTATAACCATTTCTACTCCACCCCTCCCAACTCTGACCTTTGGCACCCACTAATCTATAATAATATATAATCTCCATTTCTATAATTTTTGTCATTTTAAGAACGTTCCAAAAATGAAATAATATAGTTTGTGACCTTTTAGAATTGGCTTTTTCATTCAGCCGAATTCCCTGAAGAGCTATCCAATTTGTTACATGTGTTACTGTTTCATTCCTTTTTAGTGTGTGGGATGTATGTGGGGTGTGTGTGTATATGTGTACACAGTTGTTTGTTTACACATACACAATAGTTTACATGTTTAGTTTTATAAGAACTTGTCACACTGTTTTTCATAATGGCTATCTAATTTTACGTTCTTACCAGAAATGTATGAGTAATCCAGTTATTTTTTTTAAACTTGTTTTTAAATTTTTATTTACTCTTATAATTATATACTTTATAATTATGTAAGATGTGCTTCTATTATTCTAAAGTCAAATATATAAAACAAGATATATTCCAGTAAGTCTAACTTCTATCCTTGCTCCTTCTACACCAGAAGTAACTATTTTTAAAAATTGATTTTTCCTCCATTACTTGTTTTCTTACATGTAGATATATACCTATATATTTGCATTTTTCCCCCTTACATAAACAGAAGCATATTACACAAAGTCCTTACATTTCTTTTTTTTTTTTTTTTTTCCCTCTTAAAAAAAATATGTTGAAGGGCTGGGGATGTTGCTCAGTGGTTAAGTACCTCTGGGTTCAATCCCCAGTACCAAAAAAATGTGCTAAAAGATCACTTCATATAGTGTATTTTTCTATACTACTACCTAGCTTCTGGACAGACTTAAGTACTTGATTTATTCAACCAGCTCCTTCTGGGAAGACATTTATTTTCAGGCTTTTGTTATTGCAAATCAAAGTGGGATTGTACTTTTAAAAGAGTAAATGTATATAAAATTTTGCCAGCTGTTGCCAAATTCCCCTCTGGTGAGAGCTATGCAGTTTTGAATTCCCTCAGTAATGCCTGTTTTCTCAAGTCTACAATAGAGTATTTGACAGACTTGGATTTTTTCACAGTTGAGAAATTGTAATATCAGTATAGCTGTATTTCTCTCATTGTGAGTGAGACTTTTCTGTTTTTGTTTTATTTTATGATAGTTACTAGCTTTTGATGGAATAAGTGTCTGTTGATGAATTCAGTAAGAGTAGGTTAAAAACTGACTAATAAGAGGGCAACTGATAAGCAGTTGAAAGAGATCTGCTTATCATTCTATGATAAGTAGAATTGTTATGTGTAATGCTAATAATTATGTGTCCTGGTAGACATAAAGGCAAGTCTGTTACTGAGTTATAGACATTTCAGTCCACAGTCCTTATTCTTTCATTTAAAATAATCTTGTATTATTTGGTCTCTACACTAATAAGTATATACAATGAAAAAGCTGGGGAAAAAATACTAATTCCCATGGATGATATAGGTCAAGGACAGAAGCTGTTTAAAGTTTATGACATGTTTTGTAAAACGTTTAGTGTTTGTTATTTCAAGAGTGCAGATAATTTAAGGCATATGGTAATATGCAGTAGATACTAATTCAGTATCATAAACTTAAGAAGTTTAATTTGTGAATTTAATTACATTGTTAACATTATGGGTGTTTTTTCAGTTTTTTTTTATTGCATTGAATATTGAATTTGAAATAAATTGTGCTCCTTTCCTAGGTAAAATAGTATTTTCTAAATAGAATGAAATAGTCAGTTAATTGGCCTCTACTGCTTTAATATTAGAGCATATCTAAACTGAAAGGCAAGAGAAGTTGCATGTATTTTGTATTGTTGATCTTTTACTGAAAACATTAAAAAAAATTCTGCTTCATATGTAGGTTTATGAAAATCTGATCAATAATTATGTTAAAATTTTAATGTAGGAATTTGGATAAAGAGAGGGCGGTGCTACTACAACGCCGGAAAAGGGAAAATATGTCAGGTGCGTAAAAAGTTTAAGTTTAGTGTGATAGAGAAAATAAATGACTTGTATGGTTTTAGTTAGATATAAATACCCTATTGATGAATTTTTGTTGTATATATTATTTACAACCTCAGGTATAGATTTTAAATATTCTTTTTATGGCTCATAGATTTTGTATATTGATTTAAGGAAACATATTTGTTCTTCAGAGAGATGGCGATCCATTAGTTTATCATGTGAAATAGAATCTCTTTGCGCACGCGCGTGTGCGTATGTGTGTGTGTGCGTGCGTGTGCGTGTGTGTGTGTGTGTGTGTGTATGTATGTATGTGTGTTGTGGGGAATTGAACCCAGGGCTTTGTGCATGCAAGACAAGCATTCTACCAACTAAGCTATATCCCCAGCCCCTCCTTCATTTTTAAAGACAATTTCCTAAATTCTATATAAGATTTGCCATGCTTTTGGTTTAAAATATATTTGGGTTAAAACCAGTACAACTGGTTTTGAATAATCAGTTTATTTTGCAGTTCCTCCTTGATGGACATTTTGGTTCTTTTTCATTATTTTTGTTTTTAAACCCTCCTTTTTTTGGCTAGATCCCTAGAAATAGAAGTCCTGATCAAAGAGTAAGTGTATTTAGTTTTTCAAGGTGTGGCTAAATTCCTCTCCATAGGGAATTTTGAATTGCCACTGCTAATGTATGGTATTGCCTGTTTCTTTCCTCATTCACACAACCAGAGTTTTGTTGTCAGACTTTTGGATCCTTTGTAGTTTAATGAATGACATTTGTAGTTTGTATTTAAATGTACCATCTTCTTATGAGTGAGGTGAATAAAGAAATTAAAAAGTATGTTTATTCTTTAGAAAAACAGAGATAATACTGTGTCATGTGGAATGCTGTTTTACTCTTTGAAATAGAAGTATTAAATGTCCAATAATTTCATTTTGCATTTGAAGATGGTGATACCAGTGCAACTGAGAGTGGTGATGAAGTTCCTGTGGAATTATACACTGCATTTCAACATACTCCAACTTCAATTACTTTAACTGCTTCAAGAGTTTCCAAGGTCAATGATAAAAGAAGGAAAAAAAGTGGGGAGAAAGAACAAAACATTTCAAAATGTAAAAAAGTACGTTTGCTTCTTTTTAAAATGAGTAGATAAAATAGTATATAGGGGAATGAGCTTTATAGTAAAGGGAGAGTAATGAATTATAGCTAAACAGATATAGCAAAATCTAAACAAACATTTAATATATTTAGTGTGTTTTGAAGATTGAAGTGGAATAGAAATTTTGCAAACTGCTTGAAATTGTCACTCTGATAAAGTCTGAGCATAAAATACAAAAGATTGCTATTTTAGAAAACAAATTACAGTCTTAAATTTGTAATAACTTGTAACTGTTAAGGAAGCATGTGATGGTTGTTTATACCTACTCTTCTCTATTTGAATACTATCTGATTATTTTAATAAGGCTTCCTGTTTGAATTTCTTACCACTTAGGTTTTTTTCCACTTAATATTCTAAGATCTGAAGGCAAAAGAGTATCTATTAGCTAAGTTTTCGTTAAATTTGTTAATGAAATTTTGTTAGTAACAGATCACATATATGATTATGATCCCAAAAGATTATAAAGGGAAAACTTCTATCATCTAGTATTTTCATTGTATGTTTTCTATGTTTAAATACAAAAATACTTCATTATATTGCAGTTGCCTACAGTAACATGCTGTACACATTGCAGTCTATGATCAATAAGTAGGCTCTGCTCTGCTCTGCTTTGTAGGTTTGTGCAAGTATACTGTGTGGTGTTTGCAATAAGGACAAAATAGCTCAGTGATGCGTTTCTCAGAATGTATCCCTGTCATTAAGCAATATGTGACTGTAATTGCTAGTAAAGGTTTTTGTCATACACTGTAAAAAATATTTTTCCTAATGACTATCTTGTTACAGAGTAAAATTTTATGAAATCAGGACTTCAAAATAAAGGTTTTTCTTAAGTAATATTTTATGATATATTTATTTAATAGGCAGCATGTACTTTTAAATACATTTTTCATTTTCAAATTTCCTCTCTCTGTTTAAAATCAGCTTGATTATCTTAGCAGTTTTCATGTACATATCTGCCTCATTTTCTGTTATTCTTTTACTTATTTTTTATCCAGTCTGGACAATTCATTGTTGCCACATTCTACCCACACTTGCTGAACATGCTTTACCATTTGGAATATTCTTCTCTCCATCTTGATCTTTTTATTCTACTATATATAGTAAGGCCCATCTCAAGTACTATTATTTCCATGAAATTTGCTCTTCTACTATCAAATATAATCTTTCTTTGCATTCTGTCATGGCACTTGGACCTTTTATTCTTGAACTTAACCACATTTTCCCTTATTTCATTATGATGTTCCTCATCTCTTAGATTGTAATTTATACAAAGAGAGATTGTTAGGTGTTTTTGTAGTTTAGAATCCTATTAGCAATTAGCATTTTAGGGTCAGTACTTTATCACTACTCATTAGAGTGACAATTTCAAACACTTTGCAAAATTTCTATTCCACTTCAATCTTTAAACATTTAGCAATTCACTAGACGTTAAGATGTTAACACACCTTTTTGTCTACTACTTTCAAATCTTATGATTTCTTTTTTGTTTATTTTACAAAAGTTAACTTGGAAATTTCTTATGTTTCTGTTCTACATCTTTGGTTTAATACAGCATAGATTCTGTATTTTCTCTGGCTGGAATGCCTTGGGTATTTGAAATAACTAAACTCTGAGTCTTGATTATGTCTCATTTACTTTTAAAACATTGTGGTATATTTAAAAGGGAAGAGATTTTTCTCTGGCATTTAAGTTAGTAACACCAGGAATCAGGGTGTTAAAAAAAAAAAAAAAAGAAGAATCCAGGAACTGGCCACTAAAGATAACTAGTTTATTATTCTGCTAAGATTTAATTATAGTTTGGGGGCAGTATGTAATATAAAGTATATAGCAAAGGATATAATTTTGCTTTACATTCAGCATACTCTGAAGGCAAATTGTTCAAAGTAAGAATAGATTTAGCAAAAAATATTCTGGACAGATTTATTTTATATTCACAAAATCCTAGTAAGATATTTTTGGTATTTTAGCAATTCACTGCTTTTACTTCTCTTACAGATTGAGCATCCCAAATCTAGAAATTTGAAATGCTACAAAATCTGAAATGGTACTTAAAAATTTCAGGTTTTAGATTTTCAGGTTAGGGATGCCTAATTTTCAGATTACATAAATGCAAATGTTTTTCAAAATTCCAGTCTGAAAATCTTCTGTTCTTAAGTACTTTGAGTAAGGGATACTCAACCTATACCATTTTCTTTCACTGTTTCCTCTGTACACCAAAGTTGACTCTTCCTTACTCCTTGTTTACTTTTTTTTTTTTGGTATCAGCACAACGAATACACAAGCTCTAAAATCTTTTAAGTCACCTTTAGTCTTGATATACAGATTTATCTTCAAAAGCTGTATTTATTTTTCCTTTAAAATGTCTCTTTGGTGTATTTTTTCCTCTTTTCACTTCTACAAACCCAGTCTAAGCTACTATTATCTCATAGTAGTACAATAATTATCTTTTTTATTTTTTAAAATTTTTTATCTTTACCCCTTCAATCCATTATGCACTTGGATATCAGATTCCCTAGAAATATCACTTTTGTATCCTTTCTATGCTCAGAAATAAGGATTTTCATTAATAGTAAAGAGCAAATATAGTATTTAAGTCAGAATCATAAAGTCTGACTTTTTCAATAAGCCTTCCATGACCTGCTTTGATGTTATTTTAGCCAATCCTTCATCACACTACTTTTCAATAGGTAAGAGTGATAGTATATTAATTTTCCCTTGAACTTGGCAATTTCTTCCCATTTCATACATTCTTAGTTTTTTTGTACTCCCAGGATTGTATTTCTTTCATTTGTTCATCTGTCTGGATATATGCATTCTCAAAGTCCACCTAACTTTTTCAAGGTTGCTCTTTTCTAATATATTGCCTACGTACAGATTTAACACTTAAATTTATGTTTAGATCTATCTAGCTATCTCTAGGTTTATTTTTGTTAGTCTCTCTAGATAGACTTTACACTTTGGGATGAAGAATTAACAAGATAGTAATTAAGTCTTAAGTAACTCAAGATCTTGCAATTAGTGTGGCCTCAGTAAATATTTATTGAATAAATGCACTTCTGTTTACCACAGAGCTTATTATTTAAGCCGCATTAAGGGTTCAAATATTTCTTGCTAGCTAGTTGCCTTAGAGAATTAAAATTATAATATTTCCCTCCCAAACATCTCATCATTTTAACCAAATTATTACAGCATTTCTAATATCTTACCAATTTTTTCACAAAAATTTCTTTACAATTGTAATACTTATTTATGTATTTATAGTTGCCATTGGACCTTTATTTTATTTATTGATACGCGGTGCTGAGAATCAAACCAAGTGCCTCACACATGCTAGGAAAGCACTCTGCCACTGAGCCACAACCCCAGCCCTGTAATATTTATTTATTTATTTAAAAATTTTTTTTAGTTATACATGGGCACAATATCTTTATTTATTTTTATGTGGTGCTGAGGATCCAACCCAGGGTCCCACACGTAAGAGGCGTGTGCTCTACCGTTGAGCCACAACCCCAACCCCTGTAATATTTATTTTTAATTAGAAATTACAAGTATGTGCTACTGCACCCAGCATATTTTATTTTGAGTTTTTAGTTTCCACACAAAAACATAAAAGTCATACATATTCATGGTATACCATGTAATGGTAAAGTTTAAATCAACATTTGTCATTTCTTTGTGGTGAAAACTTTCAAAACCTCTTCTTCAAGCTTTTTGAAATGTACATTAAATAATTGAGTCTGTGGTTACCATACTATGCAAGAGTTATGGTTATAATATTGAGAACATAGAATATTTGGAAAGTTTTATCTGATCATCATATATACGTACTTTTATATTCTAAATACTCTTCATTATATTTGTGATAGAATAACATTCTAGTACATTTATTTACTTCAAATTCTCCAAGTTTTACTGATCAGTTTTTTTCCCTTAACTATAATACTTCAGTGAACCAGTTGATTCTTAATTATATCCAGCTTTTAAAACAACTAACCCAGAATTCCATGCTTATTTTAGGCCTTTCGTGAAGGATCTAGAAAGTCATCAAGAGTTAAGGTAAATACATTACATTTAAGGAGTTTATTTAAGTGGCTGCTTGTCTTTTTGCTCTCTTCATTGTGCACCGTTTCATCACTTATCTTACAAGAAGTGGGACCTTAGAATTCTAATTGAATTAATAAATCACTGTTGTTGTTTATTAATACTATGGAAACATTAATCAAAGGGGGTGGTGGCAGGGTAGGGTGGTACAAGCCTATAATTTCAGCAACTCTGGAAGCTGAGGCAGGAGAATTGCAAATTGGAGGCCAAATGTGGTAGCTTAGTAAGACCCTGTTTCAAAATAAGAAGAAGAAAGACTGGGGATGCAGCTTAGTGGTTTTGATCCTCAGTACCCCCTCCAAGTGTATATTCATAATTTCAGATAGTAAAATTGGAGTAATTAGAATTTTATTTATCACTGCATTTTATGTCTCCCATAGTACTTTATATTCGTTTTCTATACACATGAATACAGAATCACATTTGGGAAATTGAGATTTTACTTTTGCATAGTTTGATTCTTAAGGTAGTCAAGTCAGCTGTACCATAAAAGCATGAGTCTCACTATGTAAATACAAACTAGTCACATGTACCTTAAATTAATTAGAACACAGTCCCCTTGCTAAGAGCAAAACTCTCTTCTTTTGGCTTCTGATATCTAGATTTTTGTTGGGTCACAGAGGTAAATATATAGTGTTATAAAGCTTTCTGGGTTAGGTAGTAAAGGATAACAAGTTTCTTTTTTAAAAAAATATTTATTTTTTAGTTGTAGTTGGTCACAATACCTTTATTTCACTTATTTATTTATTTTTATGTGGTGCTGAGGATTGAACATAGAGTCCCATGCATGCCAGGCGAGTGCTCTACCGCTGAGCCACAACCCCAGCCCCAGGATAACAAGTTTCTTAAGTAGTTGAACATTAAATAGGATGTGGGGAGTGTGTTATGGTATATTTTTTGTCCCATGGTATAAAGCATAATAATTATTCGTTATGTCACATTTCTAGAAAACACATCATGAAACTATCATTTTTATCTCAAGAATATTACAACATGGTGTCATTCAGCATATGCAAGTCCCACATTTCATAAAATATTCTTTATATGATAAAGTTGAAGATTTATATTTTATTCTATTAACTTGAACTTTAGGAATTTTCTCTGATAGAATAAAGAGATCTGAAAAGTTTTTTGATTAGTTACAGGCAAATCTTATTACCTCAGTACTAGGCTTCATGAGGAAGGAACATTTTTTATTTTACTGAAATACTTTCCTTTAGTACATAAAGAGGTGAGTTAGGAATGCAAAAATTTTTCAAATTCTTTGTGAATATTAGAAAATATATTTTAACTTGAAGATCATGTTTGAAAGTCATTACAATTCAAATAAATAATTCTGTAGTAAACTTTATAAAGTTCAAGATATACAAAGTTCAAATGTGGTAGGATAATTTCTGGTCTTTTTGCTTGGATCAACTTAGAAAGCTAAATGTTTTCCAGTCCAGTTTATATTAATTTTTAATGTATATTGCCATTAATTCTGTGTATGTTTGTGTATGTAACTACTTAAGTTCAAACTGTAATACTTACTTTGCTGTGATTTTAGGGTTCAGCTCCAGAAATTGATCCTTCATCTGATGGTTCAAATTTTGGATGGGAGACAAAAATCAAAGCATGGATGGATCGATATGAAGAGGCAAACAATAACCAATATAGTGAGGGTGTCCAGAGGGAGGCACAAAGAATAGCTCTTAGATTAGGCAGTGGAAATGATAAAAAAGACATGAATAAATCAGAATTGAACACCAACAATTTACTCTTCAAACCTCCTGTAGAGGTAAATATATTGTCAAAAAATTATAAAAATCCTTTTTATGCTATATATCTTCAGTTAGACTGAAAGCAACCAAGTGTAATTCATGTCAACATATACTCTGATTTTAGAGCCATATACAAAAGAATAAAAAAATTCTGAAATCTGCCAAAGATTTGCCTCCTGATGCACTTATCATTGAATACAGAGGGAAGTTTATGTTGAGAGAACAGTTTGAAGCAAATGGATATTTCTTTAAAAGGTATCTATTTTTTCCTCACATGTTCCTTTTTTTGTAGTTAAATATTATATTTATGGATATTTAGATGCTCTGATTATATGTATTTTTTGTTTCCTGACATGATCATTTCAGTATTAAAGTGTAGTGTGGTTGACTAGTGTGACTAATATAACTTTTGAACTGTGATAACATTCACCAAAGAAAAACACAAAGATGTTTCTCAGTTTCTTACCAATCTTTGCCTTGTTGAAAATTTTAAAATAGTTCACTTGAAAGAAAAATCAAGGGGCTGGGATTGTAGCTCTGTGGTCGAGTGCTTGCCTAGCATGAGAGGAGCTGGATTCTATCCTTAGCACCACATAAAAATAAATGAATAAAAAGGGTATTGTGTTCATGTACAACTACAGATATATTTTTTTAAAAAAGATAAGACCAAAATAGTTTGGATCTATAGGATATTAGTTAAGAATTCTGATTACCTGATAGTACCAGGAATCCTTTCTATAGTAGACCTGTGCTAATTCCTTGTAACATAATTACTAGCACCTGAAAATACCATGGTGACCACAGGCAAATCTCCTTCTCCTTTTTTTAGACAGTGTTAGATTTGATTCCTATATTTTTGCCACCACTTTAGCTTTGGTGGCATTCGAATGGTTTTGGAGGCCTCTTATGTCATTTGGGATTCTTGTGGAATTAATATCTTTTAATAGTCATCGTTTCCTTGAAGTTTAGAAGTATGTTCCTATCTTTAGGGGGATAACATTGCCAATACATGTCTTACAATCTTCATTTTTTTGTTTGGAACTTGAGTTTTAAAAGATGCCTAAGAATCTTTCCCTGTTATATCAGATTTTATCTGAAATTCGAATAGTTTTAAATATACCAAGAAATATGGACTTTAAAAGCATGGAATTAGGAGGTGAGGATGGGGCTCAGTAGTAGAGTGTTCAAGGCCCTGGGTTCAGTCACCAGTACCAACCCCACAAAAGCATGGAATTAGAATCTTTCTGTAAAGGCAGTGGTAACTCTATCTTTGTAAATAATTTCTACCTCAAATTAATTGCCTTTTGACTTAGGTAAGGTTATAGGGACAGGTGAAAATCTCATTAGTATAAAGTAACAAGGGGAGGGAAGTTCTGTAGTCAAGACTAATTATTTAAAATTTTCACTAAACTGGGTACCTTGGCACACACCTGTAATCCCAGAGACTTGTAAGGCTGAGGCAGGAGGATCACAAGATCACAAAATCAAGGCCAATCTGAGCAATTTAGCAAGGCCTTGAGTAATTTAGCGAGACCCTGTCTCAAAATAAAAAGGGCTGGGGATGTCACTCAGTATGGAGCATCCCTGGATTCTATCCTCAATACCAAAATAAAAATATAATACTTATTGTCTTTTTTTTTTGAAATTTCATAAGTTTTTTTTAAAAAATCCATTCTTCTCTGAATAGCAACTTCAGATTGTTATATACAAAAATGTTAATTCCTTACAAATTTTCTTTCTTTGTAGACCATACCCTTTTGTTTTATTCTACTCAAAATTTCATGGGCTAGAAATGTGTGTTGACGCAAGAACTTTTGGGAATGAGGCTCGATTCATCAGGCGTTCTTGTACACCCAATGCAGAAGTAAGCTTACTGACATCTTTTGGGAAGTGTTGTGTGGAATTTGAGCATTAAGTACAAAAGTCTAATAGTTTAGAATACTTTAATTCTTTGCTCATCGTCTTCCTGTTGTAAAAATCTAGGTGATAACAAATTATACATCGAAGAAATTGTGATGTTTCTTATAAGAGGGAATATTGGACTTTTTAAATCCTAGAAAGTCTATTTAATGGGTAAATATGCTATGATTTTATCACGTTAGATGATAAAGCTAAAATAGATTGTATGTTACTATAAAATTTTTAATGCTCTATTTTAGGGTGGAATATAAAATACTTTTGTTTTCTATATGCCAAAATACACATTTTTAATTTTATAATTACATTTTTAGCTGGAACATTATAAGTTTTGGAGCCAGTCTCGCCTTCTCTGTGGCTTATTAGTTTTGCAACTTTATCCATGCCTTATATTTATCTATCAAAATGTATTATTAAGGAATAAAAGTATTGTGCAAATTATCTAGAAGAGTGTGTGTCACACAGTGTTAGCTGTACCACTATTGCAATTCCTCAAAACTAAAATGCTATCACTTGTAAGACTACCAATTTCAGACATGTTAAAAAGAGAAAAAAATATGCATTAGAAAATAGTTATAGTTTTATTTTTTGTTTTGGATGCCAGGTGGTAGTCTGTGGGGTAGGCAAATTGGTTGAAGGCATTGATATACTTTTGAAAAATCTTCCCAGTTGGTAACCAATGATCAATAAGTCTTAATAATTAATGGTACTTTCCCAAGTTGTGGTTATAATGTACTTTTACTAATAGCTTTGTAACTTGCAGGAGAAGGTGCTTTTAAAGATAGAAAATGGTTTACAGATGTGTTAAATTATACTTTTAACAGGTGAGGCATGAAATTGAAGATGGAACTATACATCTTTACATTTATTCTATACAAAGTATTCCAAAGGGTACTGAAATTACTATCGCCTTTGATTTTGATTATGGGAATTGGTAAGTTCAAGTTGGTAAATAAATCATCTGTTGCTTCAAAGTAGTTCTTTAATGTTCATGTAATAATTTAGGTATTATTATTGCTTTTATAACTTATTTATCATGAGGCAGTTAAAAAGTACTTGAAAATAAGCATTTTGGTATTAGCTTTCATTATTGCTGTTTAAACATTTACAATGTATAATTACTAATGCTAATTTCAGCAATATGCTATTGACTTTATTAGGTTAGAATTTTTTCTTCACTTTCTTGTATTTTAGGGGGTACGATTTTAGTTTTACAATTTACTTGGTTAAGCGGATGAATAATTTCTAATTTGCCTCTCAAGACAAAAAAAAAATTGCATCAAATTTTCTTTGTGGTGTAAATTGAAAGGGTTTGTAGAAGAACCTCCAAGAAACATATTCTGAAACACTAAGAAAGAAACGTGCTCTGAATATAAAAACTTTAAATTTAAAAATTTTAATATACAAATATGAATACAAATCCATGTACTTCACAGACTAATAGAACACTACCCATTGAAGCCTCTTAGATTTAGCAGAGTGTATCACCCTTCTTTACATTTCTTTAACATTTTGTGGTTTTTATGTCATCAAATAGTATTTAGAATTTTGTGTTATCTTTAAATTTTATGTTCATTGTAACCTACTACTTTCTTCTGCATTCTATCTTTTCTTTCATTACATGAGATAAAACTACAGTGTTGTATGTAGGCTCTAATTCATTTATTTTTACTGCTAATGGCTTTTCTCTCTTCCATTACTGATGGATCTTTTTATTTATCACAATATGTTTCTGTGACTTTTTGAACATGTATGCATTTGTACATGTTCTCTCTGTGGTAGGGAGAATGCACAGAATGTTTTAGAATGTGCAGTTTTTAACCAAAAGTGAATTAGTGAATTGCTTTCCAAAGAAACTTTTTTTAAAATACTTTCCTAAGCAGTTTAGTTCCTTTCTAATTCTTTAGTATTAGGACTTTAAAAATTTTTACTAATCCATGTGAAATGGTATCTTTACATTTTTATTTACCATTTTCTTTGATTATTTGTGACCAAATATCTTTTTCTTTCATTTTTTTTTTTCCTTTCCCTTTTCTGTTTTGGTGGTGCTGGGGATTTAACTCGGTGTCTTGTGCATACTAAGCACATACTGTTCTACTGAGCTCTACCCAGCTCCCAACTATCTTCTTATGTGTTACCATTTGGACTTCGTCTTGCTAATTGCCTAATCATATCATCTGACCCTTTCTCTGCGGTGCAGTCTTTTTCTGTGTTCTTTATATTCTGTAGCCTTTGGGGTTATAAGCATCTCAGTTCATTTTTCTGTATTTTTAAAAAACTGTGTTATGTGCTTTTTAAATGCAGATTTTTAAACAGTGTCCATTATGTTTTCTCTCAATGTGAAATTCCTTTTCCTTCAGTATTCATCTCTAATAATTATTGGAAACAGACTTATCATAATAATTTCAGCTTTTCTTTTTTAAGTCCTTTCTACCCCTAGAAGGTGGAAAATTTAACATAAAGACTCTTTCCATATCAATTTGGGAGATTGTACATCTCATTGAGATTAAGAATATAAATTTTCCATAATCTGTCTGTTTTCAAATCCTAGCCCGGTTATTTATGATCTTAGACCAGTGTGTTCAGCTCTCTGTGCACCATTATCTCAAGTATGAGAATAATAATTCTCTCCTAACAGGAATGTTTGAAGATTTAATGAGCTAACACATGTAAACAAACCATTTAAAACAGTTTCTGGCACAAAGTAACTGCTTGATTAACATATCTGGTTGGGCATGTTATAATCCCCATAATTTAGGAATTTGAGGCACGAGGATCTCAAGATCAGCCGCAGCAATTTAGCAAGACTATGTCTCAAAATTTAAAAACCAAAACAAAAACCAGGCTGAGGATATAGCTTAGTAGTGACAGAGTACCCCTGGATTCAATCCCCAGTACCATAGGAAAAAAGTATTCATACATATGTAAATAAGTAAATAAAAGCTGTTCCTATCATTAAAGAAACCTGGTTATTGAAATAATTCTTTATAGAGTATACAAACTAGTTAAGTTTTAGTGTTTTTATACCTGGCATGTTTTTTATTTAGGTCAAATTTCAAGTCAGTATTTTATACCACTCTGGGATTACTGAAGAAATTATGGGTTTTACTTTAATGTTAATTTGTATAACTAACAGTATCATTTTACTTTAAAAAACTCAAGAGTTTTAATTTATTGGTTTTTTTTTTCATTTTATATATTATAAGACCCAGTTGGTAGTCCAAATTCAACATTTGTTATTAGCAAATAATATTTCTTTTGTGATAGTAGTCAGAAATACAAATTAGTTGAAAAGTTGAAGATTAAAGTCAATGATTGTGTATAATTTTGTGAAGTTGCATCTTAAAATGAATAAGAAATTTCCCAATTTTTTTTAATATCTTGAATAAATATTTATTTGGATATCATTTCAGTAAGTACAAGGTGGATTGTGCCTGCCTCAAAGACAATCTAGAGTGCCCTGTTCTGAAACGTAGTTCTGAATCTACGGAAAATATCAACAGTGGTTATGAGACCAGAAGGAAAAAAGGAAAAAAAGACAAAGATATTTCAAAAGAAAAAGATACACAAAATCAGAATATTACTTTGGATTGTGATGGAACAGTCAACAAAATAAAGAGTCCAGAAACAAAACAGAGAAAGCTTTCTCCCCTGAGATTATCAGTATCAAATAATCAGGTATCAAACTCTACTGATTCTTAATGAAGTTAATTTGTCATATTTTTGCCCTTTTTAAATGTAAAGTTTCTTAACAACTTTTAAGTCCATTTTGATGTTTAGTGAAGTGTAAATACAAGTTCTGTTCCTATATATGTAACATTTGTTAAAAATTATTAAGAGCTGGGCATGTGATCCCAGCCGTTCAGGAGGATGAGGCAGGAGGAACCAAGGGCAGGCTGAGCAACTTGGCTTAAAACATAAAAAGGACTGGGGATGTGGCTTAGTGATTAAGCACCCCTGGGTTCAATCCCTGGTACTGTAAAAAGAAATAGCCAACAAATCACTGCAGAATTGAAGATAAGATTTTTCCCAGACTAGAAAATTAGCGAATCCAGCTAGTGCTTCATGAGAATTTGGGCTTATACTTCTTCCCCATCAGGAAATATGTGTTATTGGCTCTCAAAATAGAGATTAGGTTAAGAAATGTTTTGCTCATTAAGGGGCCCTATATTCTAATAATTTTCCTTAAGTTTTAAATCTAAAATTTACCTAGTGCTTCATATTTGCAGGTTTTATGAAAATTTTGTTTTGGGAAGAATATAAACAAAAGTCCATGCTATTGAGTTTATGAATAGAACTTTAGAAAGCAAAATTATTTGATGGCATTCAAGAAAGCAGTTTTAAGATGGCTTGTAATTTTTATATTTAGTTGTGGTTAAAAGACTTTTTAAACAGTTTGATGTCAAGAGTTTATAGATGGAGTAACAGTTTCTTTATATAAGAAGTCATTTCCATCTTTCAGGAACCAGATTTTATTGATGATATAGAAGAAAAAACTCCTATTAGCAATGAAGTAGAAATGGAATCAGAGGAGCAGATTGCAGAAAGGAAAAGAAAGATGGTAAGTTGGGAAGCCATTAGTTGCTTAATGTTATATGGTATTGGCTTAGTGACAGCTACTCTTTCTGTTGTTGCCTTTCCATGGGGCTCTCACACTTTTCTTTGAAGTTAGCAAATTTAGGACACATTATGTGCCATTGAGCATTTTTATTTGGCTTTGTCATTACCATTTAAGTAAATTTCACTAATTCTTTGTATTTTTACTGGTGCTCCTTAGACATTTTAAAATGTATGGCCTTTTAGAAATTGTATGTTTTAGAAATCATTAATATTTTTGAGTCTGAGAACTATTAATAAATTTTAATATTGCAATTACTGTCCAAAATTTCTTTCATTAATGTATCCTTTATCTTAATGATTTGATGTTTAACAATAGATCTTTAAGCTTTTTAATTGTACCAAATAAATGGCTTATGCAAAGCTAAAACAAAAACTCACCACTGGTTTGGTAGCTATTTCTGTTTTATACTGTTATAAAATAACATAAATAAGGTCTTCATTAAAATCAGTTTAGGATTTATATCCTTTGTACTATTTATTTGCAGTTATTTTGTCAGCATAAAAACTAGGACAAGAAATATCCTAAAATTTTAGTGGTAAATAGTTAACTCTATCATTGTATACTTTTTAAGATTTGAAATTATACACACCAACTAATGATCTTCCCCATTCCATTTACTTGTCTTATTTAATGTTCTAGGGGTTTTCAATACTGTTCTCCATGTAATCTCAGGTGCACATGTTGGGGTGGGGTCTTTGTAGACTTGCTTACTGCACATGCATTCTGTTACAACAGTGGCCATCTTTCTATGCTGTGTTAATACTGTGCTTTCTATTGTAAAAGCAACACAGAACTGTTTTCTAGCCTTGGAATTTTAGAATCACTTGTCTGTTGAGACTGGGTAGTATTAGAGATAGAAAAAAAATACAGGTGAAAATTTGGAGGCTGGTTATAAAGGAGGAGTTCCTATATCTAAGGTTATTTTGAATCTTTTAAAAATAAAAATATTTTTTAGTTGTAGTTGGACACAATACCTTTATTTTTATGTGGCACTGAGGATTGAAAGCGCCTGGCATGTGCTAGGTGAGTGCTCTACTGCTGAGCCACAAATTCTCTAAAGCCCTTTCTTGACTATTGATCTTTAGTATTGTTTTGTCCATTCCCCAATTGCTTGTATTTCTATTAGTCATGTAGAAACTTTTAGGAGACCAATTTAGAGTATCAATGATTTTCTTAAAAGGGCATGTGTTTCATAGGAAAAGCGTTTTTTACAAATGCCTTAATTTTGAAAAATATCTGAATTTTCTATGTTCATACAGTATTTTTATTCAGATAACATTCTCTGAAATATTTGACTATGGAGCTATTTTTAAAAAGTTAACTTATCCATCAGTGCTGAGAATAATAGTGGAACTTAGAACATTTCCAGATCCCAGAAAAAAATTGGATCTTCTTTTGATGTTAAACTTCAATGAGAGGGCTGGGGATGTGGCTCAGCGGTAGCGCGCTCGCCTGGCGTTCGTGCGGCCCGGGTTCGATCCTCAGCACCACATACCAACAAAGATGTTGTGTCCGCCGAGAACTAAAAAATAAATATAAAAAAAAAAAAAAAAAAAAAAAAAAAAAAACTTCAATGAGAAAAAAATATATGCTTAAGCATGATTACCTTTTGGTTCTGATTTAGCTTATTAGCATGCTGTATTAATATAGAATAATTCTTCAAAAATTTTTATATTAATTTGAGTTAGCATATTCATTTGCCTTTAAGGTGACTGTGAAGATGGAAAACTTGAAAAGTATGTTTATAACTAAAAGGACATAAAACAAAACTTAATTTTTTTTCTTTGGATCTTCAGTCCTCAAAGTCATTCACTCTTATTTCTTACTGTATAATTCAAATTTAACGTTTGAATTATAAATTTTTGGATTTAATCAAGTAACATAGAACCACACATTCTAAGGTTCTCAAGCAATTAATATGGTTTTTCCTTACAGGGTGTATTTAGTTTTGAAAATTTTGGTATGATTCAACCTTTATTTTTTCTAGTCTTTGCCATTTATAAGGTTAGATTACAACTAGTAGTTGGAACTGAAGAGTTATATGATAATTCTGTTTGGGGGAATCAACATAGGCTGAATTTTGGGAGTGGGCTATAGGGAGATAGGGTTGGCTATAAACGGTACAAAATGTTCAATGAAGGTTTCATTATGTGGTTAGGATACATGACCCTTTTCATTCTCAGTTCTGTTTCCCCTGATGTTTTGTAATGTTCTTTTATTAACATTTTTATTTTTTCATCCATTACATTGTGTTTCCCCCTTGAACAAAGCAAACTTGTGCCTAAATTGTATGGAACTGAATGGATGGTTAGTGTCCATTTCCTCGTATCTGGCAAGAGATATTGGGAGGAGGTAGTACATTCTAGGCTTGCTCTGCCACTGAACCAGATCACCAGCCCTTGACAGAGACTTCTCTGATGGGGAGTTTGAAATGGCTTGGGAAATTTTGAGCCCATTTAAGCTGTGGCCCTGGAAAATACAGAATACTCACTTGATTCCAAAGCTGAAGTACTACAGAGTAGGCTCTCTTTTTGGTACATGTTAAGGTAGGATTAGGGGGCCATAATTAGATGGAGAGAGCAGGTAAAAGGGGAAGGAAAACATGCCTTTAATTGAACAAGCAATCATTTTTAAAGTGGCAAACCTTTTGAAAAATTTAAACAACAAAGATGCTTTTCCTCATTTCTAATTATATCAATAAAACATATTTCTGAAACAATTTTCTGTAAGCACCTTCTTAATATGTTTTGGAGTTTAATCTTGGTAGTACTTGATTATTATAATTTATGAGATTGCCTCAACTGGAGTTCATGGAAGTTATTCAGGGTGGTCTTCACATTAAAAGGACAGAAATTTGAGAAACAGTGTAAGACTATTAAAGGATAATCATATAGCTAGGATCATCTAGATTTAATTATATTTCACTAGAACATGTGTACCTCAAGGGAAAGAGTTTGTACTTTTATTCATTGTCATAGCTCTGACTCCTAGACAGGGAAAAGTACCTAGCTTTTTAAAAAATAGATGCTCAGTAAATGGGCCAACTAAAAGTTCATGACAGCCATTTACAGAGAGAGAGATAGTTCATGAATGTGAATTACATGAAGCTTATAGCCTAGGTGATGCCCTGTAAGATTTGTCAAGGATTCCCCACAATTTTCTCAGCTCTTGTCCTTCACTGGAGAAAGTATTCCATAAAAGTCTAATTTGTTAAAGAGTGCTTTTAGCTAGTTGGGTTTAGTAAACCTTATGTCTAACCTTTAAGATTCCCAGTATATATTGTATTTTCCCAAACTCTCCTTGTATACTCTTGGAATTTTTTGTGGGTGATACCTGACATCCCACAGATTTTTATACTTATACACACACACACACACACACATACACACGGAAAACACTTATTCAGAATCTATGTTCTTACTACCAATGCCTTTGTAAAACATAGTGAGAGGAAGGTAATTTGTTGCAAGAAAAGTCATCTCATGACAGGACTGTGGTGGGTATCATCTAAATCACTGTTTTCTTCTTAGAGCATGCATAAAGTGATGTTGATTAATTTTCTAAGTTTCTCTCATCATAGTGATTAGGAATTGTATTTCTCAAGATGAGTAATATCATGGTACTGAACAGTAAGAGAGGATCAATTTGTCTTATAGGTATTCTGTACAAACAAAATGAGGGTTTTTTGCTTTAGCTGCTTTATAATAAATTTGATTCTCAAAATCCTTTGAATGCTTCCAGTTATGTTTTCACATAAGTGACACATTTTATAGAATATACATGCCCATTTCTTAGTGGTTTAATAAAAATGTGAATTGACTGCTATATACACCAAGTGTCATTTAAGGTATTAGCTGAGCAAAAATGACAAGGTTACTGCTCTGGAGAAGCTTTCATGGAGGATGGGGTGCAACTAATCATGACTGTCAAAAGAGGAAACAGCACCAAGTGTAAATTGTCACATGATAGAACAAATGGAGATACCATACAAGCCATCATCTCTCAGCTGCTGTTTGAAAGTAGGGAGTTTTTTTCTGAGTAAGGAGTCTCATTTTAATACCACATAGTAGATTAATTTGGTAGGTGGTCTCTGTCTTTCCATTTATTAAAAGCTTTTTTTTTTCTTTTTCTTTTAACTTAAAACTTGTTTATTTCGAAATTTTCCATTTCACTGTGGACCAAGGATACTAAAAACTAAGTAAAGCAAAACCAGAGGTATGGTAAGACTGCTTTCTAGCCACTGTGAAGACTCCACCAGGCAGTTTCTCTAGGGTCAGGTCTCATACCTTACATTCTGGATGCCACCAAACCAGAGAACTATTTTCAGTGCCCAGCATCTGTTTTAATTTTTTATTTTAAAGAAAGCCACTTCCTCTTAGTAGCAGTTCAGAAAACAATCAGGAATTCCTAGGTGGCTTTCTTCCTTTTTTTTTTTTTTCCCTTAGTTCTTAGACCCAACTACCCTCCTCTAAGGCTACTTAATAGCATTCACAAGTGTTTAAAATTAATTATAATACTTTATTCAGTAAAGTTAATTTTTTTAGTTGCTATACTGTACATTTTAATTCTTGTTTTTTATTATATAGTCTTGAGTCATGTGGACTTTAGGCATTCCCTATCTACTGAGCAGGAAACTCAGATTAAGAATTATACGTCATGGGCTGGGGTTGTGGCTCAATGGTGGAGCACTTGGCTGGGATGTGTGAGGCACTAGGTTCAATTCTCAGCACCATACACAAATAAATGAATAAAGGTTCATCAATGTCTAAAAAAAATTATGTCTGTTACAAAAATTAATTACATTCCATTTTTACTCCAATGTGCTTATACTTTAAAGTGTATATAATTGAAATAAAAATTCCCAATACCCACACCTCAACTAATAGGGATATTATGAAGCAGACTTTTTTGTTCTGTTTATAAGAAATTATAATACTCTTATTTACTGTTATGAATAAAAACCATGATCAGATGAAACACATGGGAGATTCCATGTACTTTAAGCAGTAACACCTAACACTTGGCATTAACAATATGTCAAAAGTTAGCAGTTTCCTGAAAGTAACCCCTCACCTCTTTTTTCGAAAGTAACCCTATCTAATTCTGTTTCAGGATCTATCAGTTCCCATGGCTTGAAATGAATTATGGTTACAGACTATAGCATCACAGTAGTAACTCTATGTAGTTAATATAATCTGAACTGTACCTGTCACAGGTTTTAGGAGCTATGGGCAGTTGACTAGTGTCTATAGTCACCTATAACTACCTCAGCTTTATTTATAAGTTATTTTTCAATCAGATTTTTAAATGGGTGACAAATTTCCAGTTATTTATTTTTAAGTATACCCAGTTTTATGTCAAAGAATATATTAGATGCAATGATGAATGACATAAGAACCTTATGGAATTTAAAAGTAGATCCATGTACTAATAATTTATCAATGTAGAAAACCAGTCATGTTTACACTCCCAATATTTGTATATTTTAAGATAAAGCTAGGTTAATGTTATTAAGAAATGTTTAGTGTTTTCAGCTTCACTACAAACACAGCAATTATTGTAATGCAGGAAAACTTATGCTGTATTTTGTTTTACATTACATAGTATGTAAGTGGTTGTTAATTGGGAAAAAGGTTAAATTATAAGCTAGGAAAGTTGCATAATAATTATGCAAAGGTCCCACCTTTGACAGGGTCACTTAATCTAGAGGGATTTGGGTTTCTTCTGTAGTACAATACTACATTTTTAAAGATCCTGTCCAGCTCTAAAAGATTAAACCATCTCTCGGGGATTTTGCTTTAATGATCAAATAGTTGTACCTGTATAAATGGAAATTACATATTTATTTGAACAAGTTTGGGTCAGTTTTCTTTACATAATTTCATCCCTGACCCTCACTCTTATAGGGGAATGTTGAACTAAGTCAAAGAACCATAGTGTAAATTCATAACTATCATGCCAGGTATGATGATACATGTTATTCATCTATTCACTTACTGAGAAGGGTAAAGCAAGACCACAACTTTAAAGCCTGATTGGGCAACTTAGCTAGATCCTATCTCAAAAATTAAAAAAGGGCTGGGGATGCTCAGTGGCAGAGTGCCTCTGGGTTCAATCCTCAGTACAACAAAAAAGATAAAAAAGTATCTTCTTTGGTGCCTCCCTTTTGATAATTTTTTTCTTTGACAAATATAATATTTGCTAAGACAAGTTTCTTTTTCTAGGAAAATATACTTTTTGCGAATATTAAAACATTTTTGAGAGAGGAAACCATAGTAATTAACCTCCAGTTCAACAAGTGGAAGCTATTTAGAGTTTTGGAAAAGCCCTTTTTACAGAGTCAGCATTTTTATAGAAAAAAAGAGGTTAGGTAAGTTAATTTAAAGGACCAGAAACATGAAATTAATTCCCTCAGGCAAGAATTTGGCTTTAAAACTTGCAGTTCCAATGAGCACATAATGTCATCTTTTGAGCTGAGCATGGTGGTGGCCTGTAATCCCAGCCACTTGGGAGGCTGAGGTAGGATGATTGCAAGTTCAAGGCCAGTAATTTAGCAAGGCTCTAAGCAACTTAGTGAGACCCCCATCTCAAAAAATAAAAAAGGCTGGGGATGTGGCTCAGTGGTTAAGCACCCCTGGGTTGAATTCCCCATTACCTAATAAATTAATCATCTTTTGCCTGTATAGTTTTTTAAGTGTTTGATTACCACCCTGGACCAGAAGAGCTAATGAGATGGATAAATTTGCAGAAATTTATCCATAAACAAATAATCTTACCTCTTTGGACCATTTCCTTGCCTGTAGAAAAAAAAAAAAAGTTGAGGACAAAATATTTTGTGTCACATTTGCAGTATGGCTATTCGCTGTAAAAGTATCCTCAGATGGTTTGTTTGACACATTCTACTTTCGTTTTCTTACTAAGTGTAACAAAAAAGAAAAAACACAGAAAAAGCAGTAATTTTCAGAGTATAGGTGTCTTAATGCTTGAATCTCTGCTGATTACTGAAGCGCCAATATTGACAAGACTTTGGCAGCCAGATCTTGAGTTTCTGATCTTTCTTTCTTTCTTCCCCACATCGATGACAATGAAGGAGGAAAGACAAATGGATCTGAGCCTCAGGACCTGGTTCTTTCATTTGGAGAACTGGACAGTTGATGGACGTGCTTCCTGGTTCTGGTTGAGAGCTGAAGCATTTGCCAGGCCCTCTGGTCAAGGCTCTGGGTCTTGGTTTTAATGTTCTCTATCCAAAGAGAACTGATGCTCAAAGGAACTCTTGCTGTTCCCTCAGTCCCTGTCTTGAAGTGTCAGTTTAAGAAAGGAAGAGCAGAAGGTAGAGGAATGCCTTACAAGAGTTAAAATGGAGGGCAAGAGGGCTAAAGTAGAAATAAAAATATTTATGGAACGCCTATCAATTTCTAAGTACTGTTTAAAACCTCACATTTTCAGTTTGAACTAAATAATAATCCAGTGAAGTGTAAGTATTATTATCCACATTTTATAGCCTCAGAAAGGTTAACTAACTTGCTTAGAATCATGGAGATGTTTACTAAATGTACCCCCACAACATCCTGCTAAAACATAGCAAAAATATATTGACTGATTTCTTAAGTGCATAGGAATTTTGCTTTTTCACATACCATTACTTTAGGAATTTTGAATTTTTTTAAAGGTTGGCTTCTGTATTTAAAATTTTTTTCAAGTTAGTGTAAAGCATGGTCATTTTTGAGACTTTTTGTTTTGTTTTATCCTTATCATTAGCACTCAGTCAAGTGTTCTTTTCATGAAATAGATTTGTAATAATAAGGCTTACTGAGATGATGTTTGGGATTTTTAGATTTTGAATGAATATAAATTGTTTTTCCCCTATATCTAATAACAACAGACTTGGTTTGCTAACAGTATCATAGTAAAAAATTTTATAATTTTCCCGTACATCTGATCTGGACTTTAGAATATTTACTTCAGAGCAATGACTAATAAAATTGAAATCTTGTAGACAAGAGAAGAAAGGAAAATGGAAGCAATTTTGCAAGCTTTTGCCAGACTTGAAAAGAGAGAGAAAAGACGAGAACAAGCTTTGGAACGGATCAGCACAGCCAAAACTGAAGTTAAAACTGAATGTAAAGATGCACAGCTTGTCAGTGATGCTGAAGTTATTCAGGTATTATTCAGGTTTAGTTTTATGTTCCCATTTAAACTATTTCAAATAAAATTTCCATTTGGGCATGGTGGCACAGGCCTATAATCCCAGTGACTTGGGAGGCTGAGGCAGGAGGAGCTCACATTTAAGGTCAGCCTTAAACGTGAGACCGTGTCTCAAAATAAAAAGGACAGGGAGTGTGGCTTAGTAGCAGAGTTACCCCTGGGTATACAAACCAACAAATTTACATACACAATTGAGTTAAATCTGTAATAAATTTTTAATTGTGCAGTTTTTAGGTCTGATGGGAAACTTAAGACTTAGAATTTAACACTATACTACTTTGTTTTTGAGTAATAACATTTTTAATTATGTGAATTTATTATGTGAATTCATAAATTTTGTCAAGTTAACTTCTGAAGTAGAAGTATCTATAAACATAAAATTCCATTGTATTGTATTTTGAATTAGGAACAAGTAAAGGAAGAAACTGCTAACAAGCCAACCCCTGCCAAAGTGAATAGAACAAAACAGAGAAAAAGTTTTTCTCGAAGTAGGACTCACATTGGACAGCAGCGTCGGAGACACAGAACTGTCAGCATGTGTTCAGATATCCAGCCATCTTCTCCTGATATAGAAGTTACATCACAACAAAATGATATCGAAAATACTGTACTTGCCATAGAACCAGAAACTGAAACTGCAGTAGCAGAAATAATTACTGAAACTGAAGTCCCAGCACTTAATAAATGTCCTACAAAGTACCCCAAAACAAAGAAGGTATGACTCTTAATGAATTTAAGAACTGTTTTCCAAGTCTTGTGCTATTAAATGGTTATATTGGTGTTTAGAAATCAGTCTATAACTTATCTCATAATGAACTGCACAAGAGGCAGCATCATTTTTATGCAGATCTTTTTGAGTAAGAATGAAAAATGAAGTGTAAAATCAAATAATCAAATACTATGTTTGCATTATTGTAAAGATGATAAACTATATCAAGACTTTTACGTTGCCCTATGTACAAAATTTATATTTCTCCAACTAGTTTTAGATGGGTTACAGTACAGCCCTACCTGGTGCTGGGGACTGAATCCAGGGCTATTTGGTAAGCAAGTAGTCTACCACTGAGCTACATCCCCAGTCCCTATCTTTTATGGTATTTTTTATAAATTCCATTGCTTAGATTACAAGAAATAAATGTGATGAAATTATTGATTTCAATAGAATGTAGTAAGAATATGAATGTAGTAAGAATTTAGTAAGAAAGTAGTTTTATATCAAATTATTAATAAAAATCTTTGGAAATGCACTGTCAGAGTTAACAAAGTAATTATTTGGAAACTAATCACTAAATTAAACCAACCTGGGCTTTTCAGCCAGAAACGTAACAGAACAGCTTTAATGAAGCTGCTATTTTATCCCACTGAGATTAAAGGACAAAACACTGGTACCAAAGTTGTCATTTTTTAGGCTCTTTGGGAAGGGAATAGATCATAAATTATTACATCTTCCTTTCACTAAATATTTTGAAACTTCATTTATTTAGTTTTGTTTTTATATAATTCAGGCAGGCTGCTAAATGAAGAAAAGTTTATTCTACTGTGAACCAGGGATTATACTTCAATAACAGATATTAATTTACTTGCCAGAGAGTCAAAGGTTTGAGATCAAAGTGTTTCTGATTCAGAGTCAGTGCTTTCCTTATTGCACACCTACCTAAGGCAGTAAGCCAATCTTGTCTTTAATAGTGTTACTTTTGCCCACCTTGGAAGGACAAAAAATAATTTCAACTTATTTGTAATGAGAATAGGAAAAAAAAAAACTTGGGATTTAAAACATGTGAAACTACCTTCTAGACTATAAATGACATAAACCCTGCCTTTTAATTAGTAAATGACTAAATTGTTCTGGTCTAAGAGTAGAAGTTAACTGTATCTCTCTGGTGTGAAATGTAAGCTTCTAAATCCTGTATGATTCTCTTCAAAAATCTGTCAAACAGTGCCAAATTATGACTCCCTATAAATACCTTCTTCAACTTAATAATACATAATTCTTTGCCACATAGCATTCTGAGAGCTTTATATGTGTTTCTTAAAAACTCATTTAGTCGTCACAACACTTTTGTAGAGCTAAGTTCTGTTACGACCCTTTTTTTAGTTACATAACTTGCTCATAGTCACAGTATAAGTGGCAAAGACAGGATCATTCCCTAGCAGTCTGGTTCTAGACTTCATATGTTTTAGCACTATGTTCTGTTGTTTGTCCTACAAAGGAGCTATATACACACACAAAAAAGAGGGATACTTCTGAAAGATAGGAGCTATGTACTAGGGATTGAACCCAGGGGCACATTACCACTGAGCCACATCCCCAGCCCTTTTTGGAGGGGGGGCAGAGGGTACCCAGGATTGAATTTAGGGGCACTAAGCTACATCCCCAGCCTTTGGGATTATAGGCATGTGCTGGCGCACCTGGCATCCTCAGCCCTTTTTAAGACAGGGTCCCACTGAGTTTCTTAGGGCCATGCTAAATTGCTGCTGTTGGCCTTGAACTTGTGGTCCTCTGGTCTTAATCTTCTGAGTTGTTGGTACTATAGGTATATCCCAATGACAGATTTTTTTTTAAATGTGCATATTTCTGTATGTTTATATAATTGTATGTGTAAATGTATATATGCACATACATGCCTTTTCTATAATCTACATTTGTAATATGAAATTCAAAGGATTTTATTTGATAACCAGATAAACACGAATACCCAGAAAGCAAAAAAAGAAATTACCAAGAATTAAGAAAAGGACTAAGTAAGCCAGGGGTAGTAACACACACATATAATCCCAGCTACTCAGGAGACTGAGGCAGGAGGATTCAAAGTTTGGAAGCCAGCCTGGCAACTTAGGCCCTGTCTCAAAATAAAAAGGGCTGAAAATGTAGCTCAGCACTAAAGTGCCCCTGGATGCAACCGCAATTTATCTCTTAGTACTATTAAGAGTTTTATTCTTGAGTACAAAAACTGACCTCATCTCTAGGATACTGTGAGGAGCGTCTTGGGTAGAAAAATGCTACTTAACATTTTAAGCATATAATAAAGGCAGCAACAAACCTGAACTTAGTGTTGGTGGTACTGATGTCTCCTAAATTTTACAGTATTAAAAAACAGTGTTACAGGTAGCTCAGTGGTAGAACATACAGATAGATGCCCTGCATTCAATCTCCAGCACCACACAAAAAAACTTGTGTAAAACATTTCAAGAATAAAATGAAATGTACAATGATATACTGATTTTTGGTCATTGCATGTATATATCAGTTTCTACTTTGCCTAAGAATATTCTGTGGGAGAATCTGTGCAATTAAATATATAGTGACCCCAATTTTCCTTTTCTCTAGCACTTGGTCAATGAATGGTTAAGTGAGAAGAATGAGAAGACAGGAAAGCCTTCAGACAGCCTTTCAGAAAGGCCTCTGCGTATAACTACAGATCCAGAAGTGTTAGCTACACAGCTCAATTCTTTACCAGGCCTCACTTATAGTCCCCATGTATACTCTACACCTAAGCATTATATTAGATTTACTTCACCATTCCTTTCAGAAAAAAGGAGAAGGAAAGAACCTACTGAAAACATTTCTGGCTCATGCAAAAAGGTAAACTTTTCTTTCAATATAAAAATCTAGAATGAGCCAAATGTTACTGTCATTCCTTGCTACCATTCCTGGTAGTGAAATGATTTTGGAATTGGCTCTGCATTTATAGGCTATATGAACAGGTACGAATCCTATTCATTTATTTCTCCATCTCTCCATTTTACTCTCCATTTTATTCAGCGATGGTTGAAACAAGCTCTAGAAGAAGAAAATTCAGCAATTTTACACAGATTTAATTCACCCTTTCAAGAAAGATCCAGAAGTCCTACAGTCAATGGTGAAAATAAAAGTCCACTACTATTAAATGATAGCTGTTCCCTTCCAGGTAGAATTTCTTTTTAGTATTGTTTTAACATGAGAAATGTGTCAGGATATACACCTTTCTAACAGGCATAGTCTCTTTACTCTTGTGTACTTTAGCAGAGAAACACATTCTGATAAACTTTCTCATTTCTGTTCTCCTTTCTCATTTCTGTTCTCCTAGCCTTTTAGAGGAAGATAGATAAAAAAAACCTTGCTATGTAATATGGTGTATGTTTGGGTTTACGGTTGAATTTCTAATGGCTTTGTTTTGGCTTTGGGGCTGGGTGATTTCAAACAGATTCAAAAGGACTCTTAGAAAAACCTATCAGTACTTACATGATTTCTTTGAAACTTCTAGTCCTATAAGCATTCAGCAGGACAATGCTTGCTAATAGTGAAATTCACTTATTTGGGTGTGGGGAATATTTCATATATTTTTTTTTAATGTTTAGTTTTGTGGTGAAAGTCATCATACTAACTATTGATGAGATTTTCTTTCCCAGAATGTAATACATTATATATTACAGACTTATAGTAATTCTAACAGATTATTATCTCACCAACAGATTTAACTACACCACTAAAAAAACGAAGACTTTATCAGTTGCTAAATTCTGTTTACTCAGAAACCTCCACACCTACTCCTTCACCATATGCTACACCAACTCATACGGATATTACTCCTATGGACCCATCATTTGCCACTCCTCCACGGATAAAATCAGATGATGAAACTTGTAGAAATGGATATAAACCTATATATTCACCAGTTACTCCAGTAACTCCTGGTACACCAGGAAATACCATGCACTTTGAGGTGAGAAATTTCAATGAAAAAAAATTTTCAACTCTTGGTTTTTGAGTTTCATTAAGAACTTGCCCCACACTTCCTCTAACAATTAGTGTGCTGAGAATATAAAATAAAATTTGGGAACATATATTCATATGAATTTAAACATTTTTATTCAATGTTTAACTTTCCTCTTAATATATACAGTAGACTAAATGTATCAAATTGACCTGAAAGCAAATATCTTGAGGAATGGAAATAAATAAAGTCTAACACCAAAATGTTTCTAATTTAAAGTTTTCATTTATAAAAACATCATATATTTAGTTCATGTATTTTAATTTTCAATTCCCATTATTCCTTTTATATAGAATATTTCTTCCCCAGAAAGTTCTCCAGAAATAAAGAGACGCACTTACAGCCAAGAGGTGAGCTGTTATTAAAAAAAAAAAAAAAAGTTGCTGATTGTTTGGGTAATATCATTGTTTTGCCTAAATTACTAGTAGATTTTGAAGTAAACAGTCTCAATATCATTATATGACTTTTTTTTTTTTAATTCTGTAAACAGGGATATGAGAGATCTTCAACCATCTTAACTTTGGGGCCTTTTAGAAATTCTAGTTTAACTGAGTTGGGTCTGCAAGAAATAAAGACCATTGGTTATACCAGCCCTAGAAGTAGGACTGAAGTCAACAGGCAGTGCCCTGGAGAAAAGGAACCTGTGTCAGACCTTCAACTGGGACTGGATGCAGTTGAGTCAAGCGCTTTACATAAAACAGTGGAAACACCTGCACATGACAGGACTGAGCCTAACAGCCAACTGGATTCGACTCACTCTGGACGGGGCACAATATATTCTTCCTGGGTAAAGAGTCCTGACAGAACAGGAGTTAACTTCTCAGTGAACTCCAACCTGAGGGACTTGACACCCTCACACCAATTGGAGGTTGGAGGAGGCTTCCGAATAAGTGAGTCAAAGTGCCTGATGCAGGATGATACTAGAGGCATGTTTATGGAAACAGCTCTGTTTTGTACTTCCGAAGATGGGCTTGTCTCTGGTTTTGGACGGACCGTTAATGACAATTTGATCGACGGGAGTTGCACACCCCAGAATCCACCACAAAAGAAAAAGGTTACAAATTTAACGATTTATAGTCCTTTCATAGTGTTTCTTAGTATTAATATTGAGGGTAATTGATGTATTATGTAAGGCATTCCTAATTCAGTTATTTGAGTTAAAATTTTTATGTGTACATTTTCCCCAGATTATCTGTACATTTTAAAACACTTTGTAAATATTCAAATGTTCACAGAAAAGTGAAAAATTCTAGTGCTATGAATTGTCCTTGTTAAGATATATTGAGATTTCTCTCAAACCCATATATCAGTAACTTAGAAGTAACCCCCCTCATTCAAAAGAGATGAATAATTTTATTCTTTTTAACCTTATATTAAGCAAGCATCCTTGTAATTGAATACATGTTCCTTTCAACATCCCATAATACTATTTACACCATGGACATAAGTATTTTGTAAAGTATGATACTGATAATATTATACTGTGATACGCAAGTTCCATGATTTACCACCATTATTTCATTGGCAGACATTTTGTGACGATTTAGAATGCCTTATTTCAGAGGAATGGGAGAAACTACATACAGCACTTATTTAATTTGTTAATAGGCTTATTGCTTTACAAGTCAAAGAATTTTAGTGATGTGTGCTTTTAATTTTTATAACAGAGTCCAGTTGGCAACTTTGTGGGAAGCAATGTAGTATAGTGGAAAGAGCACGGGCTTTCAAGTAAGACCTAGGTTCGAATCCCGGCTCCAACACTCACCAGCTGTGTGACCTTGAGTGAGTGAGTTACTCAATTTCCTCATCTGTAAAATGGGGATGATAATATTCCTATTTCATAGGATTGTTGTGAGGATTAAATGAGATAATGTATATGAATCATCTAAGTACAATGCCTAATATATAGTGGGCATTTGATAGTTAATTATTTCTTGAGAATCAAATTATTTTATGTAATTTTCTTAATATAAATAAAATAATTTTCTTTAGAAAAAAGAATGAATTGATTCTGTTATGAAAGACAAGAATAAAAGATCTGCCTTTTCTTTTTTGCTTAAGGTTTCTCTATTAGAATACCGTAAGAGACAACGTGAAGCTAGGAAAAGTGGCTCTAAGACAGAAAACTTTCCTCTGGTTAGTATATCACCTCATGCAAGTGGAAACCTGAGCAACAATAGTGATGGGTGTGTCCAAAGTAATGAAACCGGAGAACAGGCAGAAAACACAGCTAGCCTGCCTTTACCAACACCAGCTGCAGTTTATAATGCTACTTCTGAAGAAACCAGCAATAACTGTCCTGCTAAAGAAGCTGCCAGTGAGAAGAATGAACCTGAAGTTCAGTGGTAAGCCTGTTTTGAAATATGCTACTCTGGCAAGAAAAAGATTCCTGCTGTGGTTCTCCCAAGGCTAAGTGGATGGTGACTTGAAACATCTTTGCTGATAGTGTTTTAAACTAGCTGTTTGTTTATTTGCCCGAGTTGTTAAAGGTGTATTGTAATCATTCCTTTATTTATCCACATTTTTCATTCAAATTTTCCTCTTGAAAGAATTTTTGTCACAGTCAACCATTTCTTTAAAACCCCTACCATTACCTTGAAAGAAAAACAGGTTTAGAGTTTTCTTTGGTAGGAGTGTTAGCAATAGCTGTTTTTAAGGTGAGGTCTTGGCAAAGTGGCAAGAGGACACAGTTACTCTGCTTCTTGTTCCTTTCCAAATCCTGAAAGTGTGTAAGGCGTTTTTTTGTTTGTTTGTTTGTTTGTTTTTTGGTTGAAGCATATTTTGGTACCTTTGGTAACCTAAAGTGACTTTCTGAATATTCCTACATTAAAGTTTCCCCCTTCTTCTTTTCATCAACAAATTGGTGGAGGCAAAAAGAATTAGTTACTCAAATAAGTCTCAGTTTGGGAAGCAATTAGCAAAATAAGAGAAGTTCTATTAGCTATTTTCAAAGCTTTAACATGGAAGTATTTTCCCAATAGAGCAAAATCCTTGAACTGAGAGGACATGTGGACCTTCAAGGGACAAAGAATAATCTAACTGGCAGTAGCTTCTTTGAATTAAGGATGAACTAATTTTATTTTAAAGGACTGCCTCCACTTCAGTGGAACAAGTGAGAGAAAGGAGTTACCAGAGAGCTTTACTTCTTAGTGATCACCGAAAAGATAAAGACAGTGGTAAGTAAGCTTGTTCTTTCACCAAAAAGTGGAGACAGCTAGTCACCCTGCACCCTTGTTCTTTGTAAGCTCTAATATTCTCTTTGGTTACTGCTCTGCTTCATCTCTAGGGGGAGAATCACCTTGTGTCTCATGTTCACCGAGTCATGTTCAGTCTTCACCTTCATCTCATTCAAATCACATTTCCCAGTTGCAAGCTAAAGGCCTAGCCCCTTCTTTCAGTGAACTCATGGAAGGTCAGTAAGCAGATGACCTATCATGGCTATATTGTTTTAAACACCTTTTTGAATCAGAAAAAAAGATGCTTTGAGTAATAGAAGGTACATCGTTTTGTGGTGTCAATAAAAGGCAGTATTTTTCGTGTAATGTTACATTTACCATAGTTTCTTCTGTTTTACAGACCCTGACTCTGAAAATCCAGAACCCACAACTACAAATGAATGTCCATCCCCAGATACGTCTCAAAACACTTGTAAAAGCCCTTCAAAAATGAGCAAGGTAATAATAAAGACTTTGAACATGGCCATTCAGAAAAGTTGATGGTAATATGCAGGCAATTTTTTTTCTACTGCATTAAGTATCAGTTTATGATTTCTGGATTCTTCCTTCTGAAAGTACTCAGTTGTGTTTAATATTTTATTTGGTCTGTCACTGAGATTGACAGACAATTTGGATCAAACACTCAAGTTTTCTAGGCAAACTTTTAAAACTTACATTTTTAAAAAAAGTTCACCTCTATTCTAGTGGTATCTAGGAAACTCATAACTTCATGAAATACATACCTAGTCAATTCTCTAAAAACAAAAGGCTAAAAACAAAAGGTCAGGTGACAAATTCATGTAGAGGAATGATAATCTGATGTGTCAGGTAAATCACTGGGAACAGACGATATGGAATCTTAAGATTGGTTTTCGTATCTTAACAACAAAAAGATCTTTTGGATTATTTACGTGTGAACAGTTAGAAGGAAAATGAAAAGGTATTAAAAATCAAAATGGTCCAAGAAAGCAAGTTTATTTACCCAAACCAATCTATGCCCTGGATAGAGTATTCAGTTACGGAACTTAATCCTGAAGAGTGTTGGTTAAAGTAAGACTCCAAAATGGGTCTTTCTCCTTACAGAAAAACACAGACTAATTTCCTCAACTTGTCTTCAGTAAAATTCACTATACACTCACCGGAATTTGTTGAAACCACTCACAGAAACTGGCCTTGCAACATCTCAAGCTTCTATTGTTGACTTCTCAACCCTACATTTCCTTCCCCCTTTTAAAATTTAACATATTAAACCAACAAGAATAAAACTCAAGGTTCATAAAATGTTTCTTAAGTTTAAATATATCAAGTTTATTTGTTTTCTCTTCATAGCCTGGTTCACCGGGACCTGTAATTCCTGCTCAACCACATGGGAAAATACTCACAAAACCAGATCCCCATTGGGAGACAACAGTTATTGTATCAGAAGCTGAGAACAATGTTCACCTAAAAACAGAGCTCCAACAAAAACAGCTATCAAATAACACCCAAGCACTTTCAAAGAACCATCCTCCTCAGCCACATGTTCGCAGTTCATCTGAGCAACTTTCACAAAAGCTGCCTTCTGCACCAACGAAGTTGCACTGTCCTCCATCACCCCACATAGAAAACCCTCCTAAGCCATCTACGCCTCACACACCTGTACAGCATGGTTATCTCTCACCAAAGCCTCCTGCACAGCAGTTAGGATCTCCCTACAGGCCTCATCATTCACAGTCACCTCAAGTTGGAACCCCTCAGCGAGAGCCTCAGAGAAATTTTTATCCAGCAGCACAGAACCTTCAAGCCAATACTCAGCAGGCAACTTCTGGAACATTATTTACACAGACACCCTCAGGACAATCTTCAGCAACATACAGTCAGTTTAACCAACAAAGTGTGAACAGCACGGCACCACCACCCCCACCCCCTCCGCCTCCTTCTTCGGCTTATTATCAAAACCAGCAGCCCCCTGCAAACTTTCAGAATTATAATCAGCTCAAAGGTAGTCTTGCCCAACAAACTGTGTTTACATCAGGACCAAATCAAGCACTTCCTGGCACCACAAGCCAGCAATCAGTTCCAGGACACCATGTTACTCCAGGGCATTTTTTGTCCTCTCAGAACCCCACCATTCACCATCAAACTTCTGCTGCTGTCGTCCCACCCCCTCCTCCTCCACCACCTGCTCCAGGACCACACCTTGTACAACAGCCGAATTCCCATCAGCAACACTCTGTAGCACATGTAGTAGGGGCAGTTCATGCTGTCACTCCTGGGTCACATATGCATTCTCAAACTGCTGGACACCATTTACCACCACCCCCTCCACCCCCTGGTCCTGCCCCTCATCACCATCCACCACCCCATCCTTCCACAGGACTCCAAGGTCTACAAGCACAACACCAGCATGTTGTAAATTCAGCACCCCCGCCTCCTCCTCCCCCTCCTCCGTCCAGTGTTTTGGCTTCTGGGCATCATACGACATCAGGCCAAGCTTTACACCACCCACCTCATCAAGGACCTCCACTTTTTCCTTCAAGTGCTCATCCAGCTGTACCACCGTATCCCTCACAAGCTACACATCATACCACTTTGGGACCGGGACCCCAACACCAGCCTTCTGGAACAGGGCCACATTGTCCATTACCTGTTGCAGGTCCTCATCTCCAGCCCCAAGGACCAAACAGTATTCCAACACCTACTGCTTCAGGGTTCTGTCCTCATCCTGGCTCTGTGGCCCTGCCACATGGGGTGCAAGGACCTCAGCAGGCATCGCCAGTGCCTGGACAGATTCCAATTCACAGAGCACAGGTGCCACCAACGTTTCAGAACAATTACCATGGTTCAGGGTGGCATTAAAATGGACTCCAAAAACATTTTTTAAAATGTTCTGTAAGATAAACTGTATATTTCATATGTACCTATTAAGGTACTTTTTAAAGCTTGTACATGAAACTTTGTATAAAAAAAAAAACAAAAACAAAAACCAGTGCTCTTTCATTGTATTTTTCCCATTTTTGCTTTTTAAAATTCCTTAAAAAAAAAAAAATGTGCTAAGCCAGTATTAGGTATCTTTATTTTATAAGTGAACATTCCAGCTGTTTTCTGGCAATAGATTTGATGCTACATGATCTTTAAATTTTATTGTTGCAGTTGAATTCATTTAGTGAATGTTTTCTATATTATTTTCTACATATGCATTAAGTACACAGCTAAGTAATGGCACTATGAAGTGTTTTTTTTTTTTTTTTTTTTTTTTGGTCAGCAGTTCTATGAGTGCAACTTAGGTATAAAATGCAATACAGATTTTTATAGTTTGGTGTGGACATGGCTCATTTTGTTTTATCAGTTATTTGCAAGCAGAATGTAATTTAATGTATAGATGATTTCTAATGTCTCCTGACAAACTGTAAATACTGCATTTCTTTTGCGTATATAATTGCTTACAGCTTTTTTCATTTGATATATAGCATTGTACATATGACAAGTCTTTTGCAAAACTGTGTGATCTTTGTGAAAGTAGTACAGTATATGACCTTTCATTTCTTTTTTATTTTAAATATACTGTCACATTGAAGCACTGGTTGGGCATTTTAATTCATGTTAATAAATCACAATTATGTCAGTTTTACCAGATTGTCCTGTACAACTTCTAAGATGGGGGTCTGCTTGACTGATTTTATGAGAGTTACAGTTTTCAAATACAATTTGTAAAGAAACTTAAATTTTCTGTAGTGACTACTACCTCAGGAGGAGAGCTAGAGGGAGTAAGAGGTTGTTCCCATCATGGTTTCTACTTGCCATTTATGCAGGAGCAAGAATCACAGGAAATTAAATAGTCATGCTGTGTAAGTCTACTTAAGTATGTGACACCACAATGAATCCAGACCACTACCGATTTACACACGATAAAGAGTTACAGACTGCAATTTACAAGTTATTTTAAAAAAAATTAGTATGCCTAAAAAACAGCAATATCTAATTTGCACATTTTAGAACACGACTGAAATATTGATAAGTGAAACGGGTGTCTTTAAATTTGGCTTGGGTATACAAAACTAAAGGGAAATGGCATTATTTAAGAAAAATAAATGGCCTCTCAAGTGAATTTTTTGTTGCCTAAATATAAAATGCTAGTTCAATTTTGAAAATAAAAATTCCCAGCCTTTGCCTTCTACCTCTTAGGTATACACTAATTAAGTGTATACAATAGCAATGACACTGTTTTTATCAACATATTTTTCATCATCCAAATACTTTGACATAATTTGGGCACTATATACTATACATATTTTGTGCATTAGGAGAAAAAAAGTAAATAGACTTAAAAAAATGAATGAGATTTGGTAGTAATTTAAGTCATGTTTTAAGATTTTAATTTCCATTTCCTTTTGAAAATTAGCTGACGATGGTGCATCAATACAGCTTATCTAGAGTTCAATCCTAATGAGCTTTAAGAACAAAGGTCAACTTTGCCATCATTGATCTTCAAACAAAACGCTGCTTATGTTAATGACTAAAAAAACATTTGAGAAGAAATGAGTTTACATCATCTGTCCCTCTCGATAGTTTCAAACACAGCAAAGTTAACTGGCATGTGAAATATCAATATTCATCTCTTTAGAAGGCCCCCACCTAAAGCATTTTTATTCCTACTTTGGCCTACTACAAAACTAATATATACATAAGCTTCTGTGTAAAACCGTGAAACAGTAAATAAATTCTTTGACTCTTTGATGGACACATACATTCTTTAAACATTGTCCTCTACCAAACTTTCATTTTAAAAAAGAGAAAAAAATATGAAATTTTAGGAAATAATATACAGAAATAAACAGTTTCTCTATGCCCATGGAAAGTTCCCATACTTTATCCCATTAATAAGTTATGTATGGTCCAAGTACAGGAAGAAGCAAGTAGTACATCAGTTTTCACCTAAAAGTATATGCCCCTTTGAAGTTCTTAATATCCATTTGTTCTTGGCCCTTGAGCAGTACTGTTGGCCAATGTGCAGACAGCCAGGTTCTGAACTGGCTATAATCCCCTATGTGATCCACTGCTTGCAACTTTCCATGAAGACTTCACATGGACCACAGGAAAAAAGATAGGATATTCAATGAAGTTCACTAAGCAGGCTACAATATTTAGCACAACTAGTGGTTCTCCTTTGCCTTGTATGCATTCTTTATCAACAAGCCACCAAGAATCTGTTAAAACCATATAGTTCCTAATACAAATGTAATTCCTTCTAGAACAACTGTTTCTACATAGAAAACAAGTTAGTATTTAGGCTATTTTATCATAAGGATACCACCTTAAAATTAGTTTCCTTCCTAACATGAACTAAAACTGCATTAGACAAATTTCATTCAAGTATACTCTAACCTTCCAGAAAATTCTTACCCAGAGGACACATATGTACTCTGGCTCCTGTAAAAATGTTTCCAGTGCAATTCGTGCATAATAGCATCACTGGTCATAGAATCTACACGGAAACCTATAGCCTCACTAGAAAAACTTAGCATGAAGATCTCGTCAATGAATGGTTCATTCTACCTCACAGCAACATAAGATATAATGCCAGTTCCTAAGAGGATTGTCTCTCTCATTCCCTCAGAGTGAATGCTGTTAAGGAAAATTTGAGAAGTTTAAAATGCAGTTAGTATGTTTTTGATGAAACATGGATAAAAAAGATGACAAGTTGAAGGTAATGAATCTATACTGTTATCATCTTTCCTAAATACTTTCTGCCCTCAAAAATAAATGATTTCCTTATAATAAGCTTTAATGCATGTTCTACAACTATATATGCTGCAGCAAGAATGTTGGTATTCTTTTTAGTTTGGAAGACACTGAAAGCAAATGTTTGTTGATCCTGTCACTTCAAATATAGGGCAATGACCAAGGCAATGTCTGGAAAAAAACCAAACACTTTAATTTTTAAGACAACTGCAAGCACCTCAAACAATGGATTATTGTTACAACACTTGTTAGCTTTTCACAATCTAGTTATTGCAAAGGCATATGAATAAATGTTAATGGACAAAGTCAAGAAAAAAGAGGCACCTTAATGAATGTAAAATTTAAAATAAAAGACATTCATTTCACTGACATCTAAAAGAGGCTAAATATACCTCTATATATTAACATTCTAAAATTGTATTGCCTACTAATGGATTTTGTGTCCTGGATTCTACAATTAATTTTAAGGAAATGCATAAACAAAAACTGTGTGCAACCTGCAAAGGGAAAATCATTTTCTCATTCATGGAAAGACAAAGAAAAAGCTAGTATAATAAGCTGTTGTAGCCACACATAAAGCTGCCTATGGAATGAACGTGATCATTGTTACCTTTGAGCTGTGAAAAGTATTCTTCCCACCGCACTGCAAACTGTATATACCATACCTTGTGTTTAGACAAACACGATCATGCTTTTCCAAAAAATATATATATTTTTTCATTCCACACTGAACATGTTTCTCTTGTCCAATTTCATGTATTTAACTTACAGTGTTTGGAGAAGGCAACACAACGTGGTACCAGGCTATCACATTTTCAAACAGAAATCGCTTTTTTTCTTTTAAAGTACTTTAAAAAATATGCAAAAATACAAATGGAACTGCCCAATTATAAGGTATATTTTAGAATGAAAAGCATGTCTTTTCTTCTTTTAAAGTGCCATATAGGGAATGACATCTTGTTACCCAGAGCCATTTTATTTAAAAATCTAATGTAAATGGACTGTTATGGAATGAAAAATTTGCACAACTCCTTGAAGCAGTGAGTCTGCTACATGCAACTTGGGCTACAAAGCACTAAGGACTTGGTAGCTTTTCTGAAAAATTGAGTCCCCATCCCATACTTAATGGAAAGTAACATTTACAAGGGTGCATTTACATACACTATAATACAGGAATGATGTCCCTTTGCCAGAAGATAAAATTGTACATTTCCTTGCTATTTCTTGGTTCCAACTTGATAATTTCTTAAGATTGTAAATTATATAGTACTCAGCTAAAATATTTCTTCATAAATAGTTACAAAACCTGCCAAAACACAAAGGGGAAAGTATTTTTCGTTCAAAAAAATGACATTTGAATGTCACACAACACGAGAAACAATGCTTAGAGACATGTTATTGTTTCCAGAAGAAAATGGTCAGTAAACTACTTAGCTGAAGACAAAGACTACCCTTCCCTAGGATCACAGTGCACAAAAAGCAAAATGTCAAACAACAGTACCTCAAAGCAAAATAAAGGTCTGAGGATGAAGCCAGCTCACTTGTAATCCTGTTAAAGAATGAGAGTCACCGTTTGGGTCCAATGTACTGGAAAACATTTGCTAGCTCAGAATGCTATATTTGTAGAATTTGCTAAGAATTCAACCAAGGATGTCGAAGGCATTCGCCAGCTGAGGCTCGTTTTTCAGGAACCATTTCTAACATCGGGATCAGGAAATCTGTAAACTGTGCAGCATCTTCATGGGGCCAGCCATACTTTTCTACAAGTACATCAAAGAGGCTCCAGGGCTTCAGCTTGGTGATGTGCCGCAGTTCTCCTGCAGGGAGGAAGAAGGAAAAAAACCACACCAATATCAAGAAAGCTCCAAATTTGCATTTCCCATAGTTGGTTCATCTGGGTTCTTTTCATTGAAGCAGACAACCTACCTGCTCCACACTTTATGGCAACAACAAGGAACGCTAGGTTTCCCACCCTAAGCAATTATCATTGTGACCATGTCATATACCAAATAAGTCTGGTGGATGTAAATAAGGATTAATTAATAGTTCATTCACCTCAGTTCTAGGTTAAATAGGTACACTGATAATGCTCAGAATGTTTTCATTTCCAAAAGCTGACAAAGCCACTTTCCTCCAAGTTGGGATCTTTGGTAATTTGCAAGCTTGCCTAGAAAAAGCTGTAGATGTACACCATTTGAAGTCCTTGCACAATTATCTCTTCATGTTATCATGCAAAGAAAAAGGAGTCTTTTCTTGTAGAGTAGCACAAAGAGAACTTTTTGTGATGGTAGAGATGTACTTTTTATCTGTGCTATCCAATTTGAAAGCCTCTGGCCACATGTGGCTAATAAACATATGAAATGTGACTAGTGCAATGAAGAAATAACATTTTAATTTGTCTAAATTTGACCAGCCACACACAGCTAGTGGTTATTGGAATGGGCAACACAGTTTTAGAGACTAAACCAAACAGTTCATTTGTTATAAAATCTGAGTCCAAGGATATCTCTTCATAAACTTTAACCTATAATTGTCAAAATGTACTAGGAGTAATAGAAAATGTGCTATTCAAAAAAGCTGGGTTGCAAATGACTCTGACTGATCTAACAGATGACTAACAAGCTAGTAAATGGTCTTTTTTGTAATATAAAAAAAAAGTTATTTTTAAATCAAACTGCCAAAAGGTCAGGGTAAATTGCATTATGAATAACTCATTTTCTTTGTTCAAAAATTTCACAGGACACCCCACCCCTGCCCATATAGAGGCCTCCTGGGTGCCCCTCAGAGTGTGGGCCCCTGAGCAGCTCCTGCAGACAGAGGAAGTACCACACCGTGCCGTGCCCACGCCCCAGAGCCAGCCACAGGGCCTGCAGCCACACAGCCAGGTCTCAGTGGGGGCAGACAGAGGGATTCAAGCACCCAGCACCTCATGCAAGGGCTGAGTCTTCTCTTTCCTTTCACCTGCTGTAATCTAACCTACAAGGTAAATTCTTCTCATGTATCCACAGAGAGTCACTACTACGCTCATGAAACTCTTCTCAGGAGGCCTGGGCTGTTTTGTTTTATCCACTTATCCAACTCAATTTAGAAACACCCTCCCCCCTTTAAAAGCGTAACAAAAATAAAAGAACATTACAAAAAACAAAAGCAGAAATCACCTAAATCCTACCTCCCAGTGGCTCTTCCTTTTGGCTGCACTCTCTTTTGGACCGGTTTGTCTACTGATTTGTGATCATGTTAGACACAGAATTTGGTATAAGGAAACTTTCAAGAGGGTTTCTTATTGAAGAGGGTGAGGTGCCAAATAATATTTTGGTTCCAACGTGAGCCCTGGGATTGAGTTAAGCATTGCTTCTAAACTGGAGGTCAGGTCTATGTTTAATGAGGAAGACCTGTAATTTCAGTGGTGGAAGGGGTTGCTTGTGAAGGAAACAGTCTCTAAGAAAAAAGTCTGAGGAATCACTAAAGGGTTTTTATCCCTCTAACCCAGAAAATCCAGTTCTCGGAATCCAACTTAAGGAGATAAACCCTAGCATACCTTTTGCCCCCAAATATGCTCCACAAAATTGTAAAGTCATAAATGCTCAATAATGGGAGAATGGTGGTTTAAAAAACACCAAGGTACATCCACTTGAAAAATAACACGGGGGGAAATCATATGGGACAATGTAGGTAGTAACAGAACATGCTCAAAACTATGTTCTGCAGATAATCACAAGACTGATTATTAAATACCCAGGAACATGGAAAGCAAATGCACCAAAATGTCAGTTTTCTTAGTTGTCAGGTTGTTTCCCTGAATCTTCCTATTTTCAGTAATGTAACTACCTTAGAGTGACTATTGATCCCATCAGAAAATACTAAAGAAAACTAAGACAGCTCACACATGATATGCAAAAACAAGTTCTCTGGAAGGGGAGAACTTTCTTGACATTGTTATCCTGTCTTAGAACACATACTCCACAAGTTTGTAGGTGAATACAAATGCTGAGAAACATTCTGCTCAGAATAGGAAAAGAACCTATTTTTGAGGGTGCCAGTTTCTAAACTAAAATCCTTCAATGGATATCAAACTAAGCATAATCATCTCTGTGTATCCACAGGGACTGGTTGCAGAACACCTCCCCAACACAAACACCACTGAGAAGAAAAAGTATTTGCATTAACCAATATATATTACACATTCTCCAGTATACTGTAAATCATCTCTAAAATATACCTAATACAATGTAAATGTGAAATGTTCTATTGCAGTTGTTGTATTGTTTAGTGGATAATAACAAGAACAAAGGTCTACATGTGTTGAGTAGAGACACAGCTATTCTAAAATATATTTCTGAAGTGTGGTTGGTTGAAATATGAGATGGAATCCATGGATACAAAGGATCGACTATACAATCTTCCATGAAAAGATAAGTTGTATCTCTACAGATTCCTTAACAACTGCACAGTACACAATATCAGTGCTGGGAACACAGGCTATGAAAAAGTATTTAATCACATAACTAGCCACACTAAAAACTGATGTATATTTTCAAAGCAGCTAAGCATGGTGGTGCACACCTGTAATCCCAGCAACTTGAGTAGCTAAGGCAGAAGGATTACAAGTTTGAGGCCAGTCTCAGCAACTTAGTGAGATGCTTTCTCAAAATAAAAAACAAAAGTGTGGGAGAGGTAGATCAGGGGTGCTTTACCCCTTGCTTCAAATTCCTGCCCCCCCCAAAAAAAAGATAAATATGCTAAGAGCATCTAAAATAGCTAACATACTTTTGGCTAGGTAATTTCATATAATAAACTGTATACAAAAACATGACTTAAAACAGCAAAGTATGCAATACTCAAAAAAAAAAAAATCCTAAACTCCTACAAGCACTGAACATACAGGAGTACTAACCTAAGAGAACACAGGACTGTTTCTAAAATTAAAAAACATGGATAATATAGATGCCTTATGAGTATATGTACAAATCGTTATGTTTGATATAATATGAAGAAATGCTATCATATCAGTCATGGATGAGGTTCCTATTTTCTCCCCACTGTCCAATCAGCTCCCTAGCAAATTAAAGAATTTTTACCTTGGGCTGGAGTTTTTGCTCAGGGGTGGAGCGCTTGCCTACCAAATGTGAAGCACTGGATTCTATCCTCAGCACCACATAAAAGTAAATTAGTAAAAGTATAATAAAAATTTAGAAAAAGAACTTCTACCTTATTTTTTTCTTAAGAATATATACAAAGATGTCACTGAAACAAATCTGGAGATAATTAGATGCTTAATTGTGATGACTTTTACTTTTTAAATCCAAGTTTCTAGTTTTTTTTTCCTCCTCCTTTTTTGTGGTACCAAGGATTAAATATAGGTACACCTATGATTAAATACACGTATGGTAGGCAAGCACTTTGTCACTAGGTTATGCACTCAGCCTTTGCTTCTTAAAATACTGAGCATCAGCTGGGCACAGAGGAACAAACCTGTAATCCCAGAAATTCAGGAGGCTGAGGCAGAAGGATCACAAGTTTGAGGCCAGCCCCAGCAACTTAGCAAGAACCTGTCTCAAAATAAAAAGGGCTTGGAATGTGGCTCAGTGATTAAGCACCCTGGGGTTCAATCCCTGGGACCAAAAAAATTTTTAAGGCAGGGGTATGTTGCTCAGTGGTAAAACATACCTGGGGGTTCAATCCCTAGTGCTGGAAAATAATACTCAGCATCATAACCTTTCCTGTGACTGTAAGTTATCAGCTCAGTACCCACTCTTCCATACACACATGCACATAAAAGCTCCATAAGCCAGGTGGCACCGACTGCCATCAGGTGCTATAATTTAGAGCCCCTGGGGCTTCTGAATTTGCTGAGAAATGTCTTAACAGAGCCAAAAAAAAAAAAAAAAAAAAAAAACCACAGTAAGTAGCAGAGTTCCTTCTCTAACGTAGAGGCTTTGAGACAGCAACTGTATTTGCCAGTTCCAGATTACTTACATTTCTCTTGAATGTTAAATGATCTATCAAGGAAAATGTTACTTTGTCCATAAAATTATAATATTCCAAAATTAAACAGATGCATGAAGTTTCATCCACATGGGAGCAGTAAAAAGGAAAATCCATGACACTATATTTCAGTGAATACTGGTAATTATAAAATGATTATGCTAAATTTCAGTATTCTATACATAGAAAGGAAATTTACCAATATATAGTGATACGAAGCAAGAAACAAAATTTAAGAAATCTGAACAAATTCCTTCATAGGTATACAAAACACAAATAGTTGAATTCAAAAAATCCTCATGTCACATAGAAAAAATTAACTAAAAATGGATCAGACACCTAACTAAGAAAAGTAAATCTTCATGGCCTTCAAGTAGGTAATGATTTCTTAAGTAAGCTATCTACAGCACAAGTAAAAAGATAAAGCAAAAGTATATAAACTAATCATCAAAATGAAGACCTCTGTACTTCATTCACTGGAGTAGACAAAGGGGAATGAAGAGAAGGGACGGGAGATAGGAAAGACAGTAGAATCAATCAGACATAACTTTACTATGTTCATACATGAACACACGACCCGTGTAACTACACATCATATTCAACCACAACAATGGGAACCTAATTAGAATAAGTTATACTCCATGTATGTATGTCAAAATATACTCTACTGTCATGTATATCTAAAAAGAACAAGTAAAAAAATTTTAAAAAACCTTTGTACTTCAACCATTACATATGTGCATTCAAGGGAAATGAAAACATATGTCCAAACAAAAACTTGAAAATTAATAATATCAGCATTATTCACAATAGCCAAAATGGAGAAACAAAACAAATGTCTATCCAGTGGTGGGTGGATAAACAAAAGGTGCTACATCCCTATGGAGTTCATGCTACCACATGGCTAAGCCTCCAAAGATATTATGCTAAGTGAAAAAAGCAAGATACAAAAGACCATATAGTATATGGTTCTAATTCTATGACATGCAGAGCAGGCAAATCTGAAGGCTGAGGGTGGAGAGACTACAGTGACTAAATGGGATGAATTATAGGTTGAGCATCCTTAATCCAAAAATCTGAAACTTATTTTCTACCATAAGTGGAAAATTCTACACCTGCCCACATATGATAAATTGTGGTCAAAACACGTGTATGCTAAAATTACTGCATTAAAACTACCTTCAAGGGCTGGGGTTGTGGCTCAGTAGTAGAGCACATGCCTACCATGTGTGAGGCACTGCGTTTGATTCTCAGCACCGCATATAGATAGACAAATAAAGGTCCAAAAAAAAGGTTTAAAAAAAGCTAACTTTAGGTCATGTGTTTGAGACATAATATGAAACAAATGAACTTCCTGTGTTCATCTGGATCTGATTCCCAAGCTATCTCTTCAAGTATTTGTAGAAATATTCCAAAATCTAAGAAAAATCCAAATCTGAAGCACTTTTGGTTTCAAGCATTTTGGATAAAAGATACTCATCATTATTTGAACAATTTCACTGCTTTTTACAACATCAATGCTAAAATTTTTGAAATGTTTTTAGTATTAATTTAAAAACTGAGCAGTGGTATAGACTATGGTTTATTATTTCATAAAACGTCTTTGCTATATGTTCTCTATCAGCATTCTGCCTCCAGGGCACAGAATTGTGGACATGGCATCCCTGTCTTTCATCACAATTCCAGTCAAGGGGGCCTTTATCATGCATTCTCTGCACAGGTCCTGGTGTGAGCAAGGGTAAGTAGTTATGCCAGGACAGCAGGCTTTATGCTAGCACTAGCCCAGGCAAAGTGGAACATATGCTCACTCTGTTTCTAGCTCACACAGGTTTCTATCCAAAACAAAGAATGCATACAGGTTAAGATGCTTACATTTAATCAACAAATATTTACTGAATCTACTCTGTTGCAGGCATTAAATTTGGCTAGAGATCCAGCTGTACACCAGAGCAAGCTCCTGCATCTTAGTTCTCAGAGAGTTTATCTTCTAATGTCTTTTCTTTTCTCTTTCTTTCTTTTCTTTTCTTTCTTTTTTTTTTTTTTTTTTTTTTTTTTTTTTTTTTTTTTTTTTTTTTTTTTTTTTTTTTTGGTACCAGGGATTGAACTCAGGGGCACTCAACCACTGAGCCACATCCCTAGCCCTGTTTTGTATTTTATTTAGAGACAGGGTCTCACTGAGTTGCTTAGTGCCTTGCAGTTGCTGAGGTTGGCTTTGAACTTGCGATCCTCCTGTCTAAGCCTCACGAGCCGCTGGGATTGCAGGCGTGCGCCATCGCCCCCGGCATTCTTTTTCTTCTTTTTAATTTTTTGCTAAGGCCTTTTTACAGCCAAGGAAAAAATGCTTTTCTAAACTTAGAATAATGTTTTTAAGATGAAATTGTAGTGAAAAGGAGTTTGTACATGAAATGAAAACTTTAAGACAATAACTAGTGTAAGGAAACTTTTTTCTTAGCTATTTCTATAGTCAAGCTCACACTGAAAACAAAGAATCCTAAAATGAGCCTTATAGAGCCCAAAAGGCCTCAAGAGAGGTCATGTCTGTCTTTTGCAGGGTTTCCAAAGGCAACAAAGTCCTCACAGGATATCCACACGATCATGAATTGCTCTAATGCACACCCTTGGCATCTACCTATGGAAGCTATAAAAGTGAGATGATGTGAAAATCTTTTAGAGCAATTGACAATGTCTGTCTAGCCTGTGTGGGTAACACCCATACGGAGCTCTGATCCTCACAGCTAATAATAAGAGAATCTGTTACTTTTTAGGTAATTCTGGAAATAAACTAAAACTGGTGCTGGGGATATAGCTCAGTGGCATTGGCCTAGCATGCCCAAGGGCCAGGGTTTCAATTTCCAGAACCAAAATAAATTAAACAAATAAAAGGAAAACATTCCAAACAAGTTTTAGCTCAAATATTAAATAGAACATACTTTCTTCCCACTCTGCACTTCTCTTTTTTTAAAAAATTTTTTTGGAGGGAAGGGTACCAGGGATTGAACCTAGGGATGCTTAACCACGAAGCCACATCCCTGTACCTTTTTGTTTTTTATTTTGAGACAGGATCTAAGTTGCTTAGGGCCTCGATAAGTTGCTGAGGCTTGTCTAAAACTTGTAATCCTCCTGCCTCGGCCTCCTAAATTGCTGAGATTATACCACCATGCCTGACCAGTTGTTTTTTAAAGTAAACTGTTCCATTCTCAACACCCTAATGTTTACTAAAATAGTATCTATTAATGGGTCAGAAGAATATTGCCCTCGGGCTGCACTTACCTGCACTGACTTTCCAAAACTGTCACTTAGGGGCTGAGAAACTTCTAGGGACCACCTACTTCTTGGGGACAGAACAGGAACAAAATCTACAGAGCTGCTGATTTCTAATGGGCCACACCTCAACACCCTCATTTCTTAACCATCTTTGTGACCAATGTTTACACCTAAAGGAATCAGCAGTACCATAATAGGAAGATAGCATTAATTATGTTTCCTGTTAAAAAATCCAGTTCAATTTTTAATTTCCTGGCTAAGGAAGAGTACTATTACTTCTTTGAAGTCTTTAAATTTTGCTTTTGTCTTTTATCAGTTCTAACACAATAGTATTTTTTAGAAAACATTTTAAATGGATATATATTCAGGTCTCATGATTTCCAAAATATATATTCACACACTACTTGCCAAAACATGTCTTTCAATAAACCATTTCCTTAATCCTTAGGGATGTGGTGAAATCTATTTCCCTGATAACTCCTCATTTATCATAATATTATTCCTGTGACTTCAAAAATCTAAATTCCTTCTCATTACACAGCCATTATAAACAAACAATTATCAGGAAAGAACATAAGCCCCAAATCCAGTCATTTTAGGGATTTCTGGCCTACAGAGAAGTTCTCCCTTACATCCAAAGGTAGGAAAACTCACTCTGGTTACCAGTCAACAGCAAGTCCAAATGTTTTTGGTCTGTCATCAAAGGATGACAAATCCATTTTAACTCTGCAGGTAACCTTGAAACAAACTGCTCAAAAAGAACCAAAGCATACAAGCCCAAAAGCACACGTGACAATGATGGTAACCTATAACTACACATTCACAAGGAGGCACAGGAACAAGGGTGCTAATGGAAAGTCCAATGTGAAAGCTGCCTTCCATACATGAAGGGCCACAGACAGGCAGATCTCTTTGAAACCTACAACCCACCAGATCTCCATTTACCAGGTATCACTCTGAAGAGGGCTCCTGCCAAATGGTGTGATTGTTGCTGCTGGTTCCGTGCTGGCATTCAGCAGGTCTGACCCTTGGAACTCATAGCTCCAGGCCAGGGCAGAATTTAACAGTATGAAAGCCTAAGAGCAGCCACCTGATGAGCAGGTCCATGATCATCAGCTGCAAGGAGAGACCCTTTAATTCATGAGACTTCATTCTCTCATCATTCAAGTCCCTTTCTATTGTCCCTCTTTCCCTCCTATAAACAGTATGTGGTTCCTACACTGTCCCCTGACAACAAACAAGTCCATCCCTGTTGCTTACAAAAGAATGATCCCTGCATGCCTTCACTATCAATCCACACCAGTGCCAGATGCCTGTGGTGGTCAAGGTGGCTTCTAAGACCTGGTGCTAAAACCCACGCATCCGCCTGTTGGGACGAACAGGTGCTCTGTCTACTGCCTCTCATGTCTCCTCCTTCTTCTCTGGAGACTCATCAGGGGTGTAACACTCTCTAATACTGCAGCAGACCAGGATGATGTGTTGTAAGCCACTCTCTCATGCAGCTCCCATGTGACCAGAGAGAGAGACCATTGAGAAATCTAGTCAGCCACACTATCTGGGGGCAGGCCAAATCCCACCAGAATTGGAAACATTCTGAATTGTGGAAGGAGGAGTCTGCTTTCATTAAAATAAACACAATTCCCCAAGTCACACTGAATCCCAGGCCACAGTAACCCAGAGCTTTTCCTAGGTTCAATCATTTTGAAATATTTTCAGAAAGATTTCCTAGGAAAATTGCATTCACTTTCTAAGTACTACTGCTAATCAATAACAGCTACTGGCTGTGCCATGTGTCACACAGGCATCCTTTTACACCTTCTTGCAACAACACTGTAACATGAAACAATCCACCATTGAAAGATGAGGAAACCTAAGATCAAAAGAGTCCATGACATGCCCCAGTCTCACAATCTGTCACTGAACAGTTTAATAGCAAAGCTACTTTATCTGAATCGGGGAGGGGAACTTTTTACTCAGTAAGAATTTTCTTCATAGAAAAAATAAAAAGTCAAGCTGGTTCTTCAAATTTGGCTAAAAAGGTAAGTATCTGAGAATTTCAGAAATTTCTAGAACCTCCACGTTCTACTCAATCAACTTTAAAAGTTCTTTTATTAAGCCGAGCAAGGTGGCATACGCCTGATATCCCAGTGGCTTGAAAGGCTTAGGCAAGAGAATTGTGAGTTTAAAGCTTCAAAGACAGTCTCAGTAATTCAGTGAGGCCCTAAGCAACTCAGTGAGACCCTGCCTCTAAATAAAATATAAAAAGGGCTAGAAGCCAGGCATGGTGGTGCAAACCTGTAATCCCAGTGGCTCAGAGGGCTCAGGCAGGAGGATCACGAGTTCAAAACCTCAATGAGACCCTATCTCTAAATAAAATATAAAATAGGGCTCAGGATATGGCTTAGGGGTTAAGTGCCCCTGGGTTCAATTCCCATTACTCTCAACCCCCCTCCTCCAAAAAATCTTTATTAAAGAATATTACAACCAAAAACAAATTGAAGACACACAAAAAAAGACATAAGAGCACTGATTATGTCCATCACAAAATGATATAGCACTTGGGAGGGGTTTAAAAAAAAAATTCCCGGGCTGGGGTTCTAGCTCAATAGCAGAGGCTTGTCTGGAATGCATCAAGCCCTGAGTTCAATCCCCAATACCAAAATGAAACAAAATTCCCAGGGCAGAGGGGGTTTATAGTATTTTAAAAAACTGATCACTAACTGCAGACTACAAAGGGCAAAAAAGAACTGTTTCAGAGTCACACCAAGGGAAGGTCAGCAAGAACTATAACATTAAAACAAATCATCAATAATGTAGCATGCCATAACACTTGAGGAAAATGAGATTTTATATACATGGGATTTCTGGACCCCTCTGTAAACAACTCAGATCAACAAAGCACACATAAACATTCACTGAGTCCAGACTCTAGGCTGCCTCTGTTGCAGTAAAGAGTGTCCATGAAAAAAGAAAATGGAAAGATAAGTCTGGTTGTTTCCTAAAAAATCATTAAAATCCTTTTTACAAATATCTGAATACACAGTTTTGGTGCCTGTGGTAGGAGAGGTAAGAAGTGGAGGAGAGAAAGGATTTTAGGAAGGTTGTTTTCTTACAAAATCCTTATTCCACAGAATCAGATGGTTCAGGATTATTTCTTGAGAACTTTCTTCAGCAGAATTCCCCAGCTGTAAAAGTCCAGGTCTTTCTCCATTGCCCAAACATGAACGCACAATTTCTCCTCTTGGGAGAAGATTATGCTGGAAATTAGTGTTGCATAAATACCGTTACCTTTTCTGGTGAAAAACTCCTTGGAATATTTCCCCAACATAGCGTATTTTCGAGGGACTTTCCCCAGCAGTTCAATGATCAATGCTATGTGATCTGCATTGGGAAACATTGCCAGCAAAACAGAAACACACGACAGTTTAATCAGTACACTGCATGCAGACACTACCATCGCCCGCGCAGACAGAAACAGAGCGCGACCTGAATGATCAAAAGCATAGGCTTTCCCCATGCAGCTGGATTCAGGACCCAGAGCTGGAGGGCACCCAACTGTCCCGGGCCCCAGGGAGGGGCCAGTACACAGGGCGACCGCAGCACAGGCCAAACAGGGTCTTCCCATTGACTTTTTTAAATCAGCACAGGAATTCTGTTGGGTTGCATTTGGAATTTAGAAGAAATGCCTTTGTCACCATAACACTGCAATCAGCAGCTGCTATTCCGTTTCTGTCTGCATCGTGGCGCTTTTCAAAAAGAAGAGGTACTACCTCTGCGATTGAAGAATTCCCGAGAATATTTTCCAGATAGAGCAAAGTGCCTTGGGATACTGCCTAGCAGCTCTATGATGTGGGCTATGTGGTCTATGGAGGAGAGAAAAAAAGGATATGGGAATGGGAGGGGCAAGGGGAAGGATGGGATAAAAGAAGAGGGAAAAAAGCGAAAATTAGTAAAAAATCAGAAATAGACTCAAATCAACAATGTCTGCAGCACATCCATGCAGAGGCTCGTGGGACTAGCAGGCCTCAGGCACCCTCCGGAGTGTCCATAGTGACTGATGCCAGCTCACCCCAGGCCACCCCAGCACTGCAAGCAAGTAAGCATGGAGATGGTCAGGCTTACAGATGGAATTCAAGCCAGAATTCCCTGGTTTTCAACTCAAGCGCTCAAACAGGACAGTAAAATGGGCAGCAGATCAGTGGACAAAAGGACTCCGGAGAGGCTCTGCAATTGTTCAGTCTGCCCTCTCCCACCAACAAGGTGCCTGCACTGAGGAAGGCCAGGAGCAGAGCAGCCTGAGGCCCGAGGGCTCTGCAGAGTGCTGCCTGTGCCAGGCAGGCACTGCCCATTCACTGAAACTGAGGGACTGTAAACCCAAAGAAAAGCATCTGAATTTGGTGTTTGAAAACCAAAACATGGCTCTATTTTAGTAAAAACACAATACTCTCTAGAAGTTCAGGACAAGAAGTAGACCCAGACTGAGGTCTTCAGAAGGCAACACTCACCTTCATCTCTGGAATAGTCTTCCCCAGAATGTGGTTCGAACAAATAATCTCCTGTTGCCAGCTCAAATGCCTAGGACACAACAGACGACATGCTGAGCATTTCAGAGACTGGCCCCCACACCAGCAGCTCTAAGTTCTCTCCTTACAGAAGAGACCTACATTTTATTAGGATCTCGATCAAACAAAAGAACCTCCTAAAACTATTCAAATCTTTCTTTCTTCCAAAAAGTTCAAAGAAACTTCAGGAACATTTTTACAGCTCTTCCAATGGAAGATTTAAAGGCCATGAATTCTCTTCGTTGTAGGAAGCAGAAACAAACTTATGAGTCAGCAGCACCTGTGTGCAGGCCCAGTGGCAGCATGCCACAAATTCTGTAAATGGCAGAAAGAGGGCTCAACCCAGGATTCAATCAGGCCAGTCCAAGGCCTTTCCTCACCATCAGGCTAACCTGTGGTCCCTATACAGCAGATGTTGCTGCTTTCATTAGGCAAAGACCTTCACACATGAGTAATTAATGATTATCTGCCAGCATCTTGTCATCATTTCCTTCATCTCTGATTCAAGGTAAAGAAAACCTAGAACCAAGAAAAACCTTCCTCTGTTCCTGGAACCAAATGAAGCATATCACCTTACAAGCCCTGCTGAGGTTATGCAGGAGAGCTGCTCCCCAGGTTGCCACCTGCTACCCCTCAGCATGCCAGTGTGTGGAGCAGGTCATTTGTTTCCATTTTCCTTGATCAAAGAAAAAACTCAGGATCATGGGTTTAATCTGGTAACAATATACAAAGACAGCAACTGCTATTACTCTGCTGACCAAATACCATGTTTTTAAATTCAAGAATACATTAAATCCCCTTTCAAATATCTCCCATACTTATTGCCACTCTAAAAGAGCTCCCCTCTTCACTGGTGCCTGGGGATCAATGGCCATGCCCTCCCCAAGGAGGCCCTCCAGTCTCCTGCTGAGACCCCAACATAGCCAGGTGTGCAGGACATTAGCCAACCAATGACCAGAGTAGACGGCCCCTCAAAGGAGGGCTCATCTACCTGGGTAAGGGTCCATCATAACAGCTCTGTCCTTAAGAGTGGGCAAAATAAGCATGGGACTATATCCCACCCTCCCTACACACACCTCTTATTTTTTAATTATTAAAAGAATAAAAGACCTATGCATCAGTTGCAGGAGAGAAACAGGGTTGAAAAGACTGTTGCCATTTACCCTGTGATGAGCACCAGTTCATAACTCAGGATCCCTGCCTTCAACGAGATCTGGGTCTGAGCAGCACACAGTCATGTCAGTCTCAGGAAAGGGAGAGCCAACCATCTCAGTAGTTGCAGATGGACTAAGGTATGAAAGGGTCCATGGAGGTCCCCACCCAGGGCCTCTCTTCTCCACTAATAAGAATAACAGCAGGGCCAATCCCCAATCAGGAAAAAAACACCTCCCTTTTGTCTCCAATTTCGAGTGGAACATATAGATTACATAAGGCCCAAAGAGTCTCTGTAGTTGCCAAACAATTAATTCAATACTTTATAAGCCAGGAGGAAAACGGGAACTCCCTAATTGGAGGAGGGCCTGAGAAGCTGCCTGGATGGCAGCTCCAGCAGAACTCTGGCTCTGCTTTTACCCCTCCATAATCCTGGGTTCACTCTTGCTTTAAGATGACAGTGCTCCAATAATGATGTCTGGTTCTGATTCTCTGGACGTTGACTATATTTTTGAAACAAATTCAATAAGCACAACAGGATAAACATACAATACAATAAAACATCAGCCTTTGTGATTCACAAAAACCTTTCATGTTGGCAACTATGAAAATATGAAACAGTACTACTTCCAACTCACTAAGCTACTCCCAATATAAACCATATTATTATCATTTTTACTTCTTAACACTTGGGAACTTTGGATTCTTCCTTCTGTCTTGGCCTCGTCTTCTCAGATGGCTTTCTTCAGAACAGCCTCTCATCTCATTACTTCCTGTGTCAAAGTGCCAGTTCTGAATAAGAAGCTCACCTCTTTGCTCCATGATGTGCCCGGTGCTGAGGAAACTTGAGGTTTTCAGAGTCGCCTTTATTACATGGCATTGACCAAGACTCACCATAGAGCCCACAAAAGTTACCTACTCAGGACTATGACCCACAAGTGCAGAAAACAGCACCTCTGCCCAAACCAAATTTTTAGGTCATACACTACACAATTAAATCTGGAAGGGCCCTGAAGTTCAAGGAAAGGAAAATAAATCCAGCAACTGACATTCCAGCTAGTCTGCCTCATTTGATTATGCTTCTCCAGTTTCGAGCCCAAAACTCTCTTCCCTGACAACAGCATGGGCACCAGCCACTATCTGCCAGCTCTTAGTTCTGATGGAGCTTCTGCCATAGTTGATACTATTTATAAAACTGGAAGGACTAAAGGCTTTACCACCAAGAATAAACTGTGGTAATGCTTAGTATTATGAGGTCAAATTTCATATGCTGCAGCAGTATTTCTAAGCTTCAGAGAAAGTGTAGAGGTGAGGAAACACTGCCTCCTCTGTCAGGTCACATTCTCTAGGAAAAACAAAAGGATCTCTCAGCTGCATCCCTCAGGCAGTGAATGAAGGCTTGGCCCCAGAAAAACTATCCTCTGACAACCACCTGGTGCGAAAGAACTCCTGGAAGCAGCCCTAGCAGCACTGTGGGAGCCACATGCAGTCCCTGGGAAGGAGGCAGGTGAGAGGAGACACAGCGTGTTTGGGGTTAGGATCCTGTGATTTGTTTACTACATGTGAACACAGTTCACACAGTGGACAGGGGTATGGTGTGCAGAGACAAATTTGAACAGGATGCAAGTCAAACAAACTGGCATAAGATTGCCCACCATTATCCCTGTATCTGGGATTTTTGTCCTATTTTTCTGGTTATATCACAAAACTTTAATATCCCAAATTAGAAGCATAGGACTTCAGAGTTGAAAGTGTTCTCAGAGCCTAATTCAGGGCAGCCTTGATACATGGCCTTCTGTTGCTAGGGACAAGTGCAGCTTGGTTCGCCACCTTCTGAAATGGGTCATTGCTTCCCTGCAGCCCAACTGTTCCAAGCACTCCCTTCCCGCTGACCTGGACTGCCTCCTGCAGCTTCTAGCCTCCACCTTGTTCTGCCTTCCAGTCACACAGAGCACGCAAAGGCCTCTCCACACAGCAGGCTCTAAATTAAAAGCAACCACCACATGACTGCCAGTTCTTTCAACCATTCTGGTCCAAAATTTACTAAGACAGGACTTGGGTTTTTGAAACTCACTAAAAACTAAAAATTTTAGTTACATTAAAATTATTATTTGGTATTATCTACCAGAGCAACAAGGAAATAGAAATGCATGGTGTTTTAGAGGTATCTTGCCATATATGTGGCCTCAGATGATCCCAACTTGAAAGACACAAAGTATGTACTTTTTCTCATTCTCTGGTCCTATCTGCTTAACACACTGCTTTTACTTGGCATTAGTGGGCATAAAATATAGTAAACACAAAAGAATTATTAAATTAACCTCAAATAACTGAAAATTAAATCAGAGAAGAATTTGGATAAAAAATAATGAGACAAGACAAGCATGACATTCCATACATCCCACCTTTTCAGCAGAGGAAAGACAAAGTAAAACCCACTGGAAGATGCTGAACTAAAAGTGGCTCATGGATGAAGGTCATTGGTATAAATGACCACCCCCCCAAAAAAAAAAAAAAACAAATACACTGGTGGAGCTTGAAGAGTTTAGACCCAACAAATGTCATGACACTAAGTGAAAAGAATGACCTCCAGTGCCCCAGGAAAGCATCACCATATTCTCCAAGGCAAAAGACCTGGACCAAGGGCGTATATGCCACTACTGCTGTCTCAGAAGTGACTGTACTCCCCAGAGCAATAAGCCAGAAAAGTCAGAACAGTCTCTAGACTTTGCTCTATGAAGAAAGACATTATGCACTAGTATATGAAGAGATCCCTTCCCTTGCCAGCAGGGGCATAAAAGCAGCTGCTGACATATTCCATCCCTGCACCTGGCAGGGCTCCAACCTTCCAGCCCCAAGCACCCCTACCCTGAGGGATGCCTATTCTCACCACCTCCCCATCAATCATGAGCAAAGGGGGAGCTCTGCACAACACTGAAAGCCCCATGTCACCCCAAATGAGTATGATATTTGGGGCGATGGACTGCACAGGACCTGAAGAAGAGACCATCTCTTATAGAACAGAACAAAAATCCTAGACACATCTGAGGATCTGAGGAGATTTGGGGGAGGCAGAGTAGTAACTAGGGGATTAAACTCAGGTGCTTCAGTACTAAGCGACATTCCCTAGTCCTTTTTATTTTGAGATAGGGTTCACTAAGTTGTTTAGGACCTTGCTAAACTGGGGAAGCTGGCCTTAAACTTGCAATCGTCCTGCCCCAGGCTCCTGAGTTACTCGGATTACAGTGTGTGCTACCACATCCAGGTAAACGTCTTCCAATTCTTAAGACACCCAAGGCAGCAATCTCCTAGCTCTCATCCATCCCATGGTTGACAATTTTCACTTTTAGAAAAACTGAGATCTGTGCCCCATCAAAAGCAGTAAAGGGAAAAATTAATTTACAAGAAGAAAATGGCAAAGGCTATCCTTACCATGCATGCTGTACTCCAAATGTCTGCAGGTGTACTGTAGCCAGCTCCTATTAAAACCTCTATGGATCTATACTGACGTGTTTGGATGTCCTCTGTGAAGTGTTTATGCTGGAAAGGAACAGATGCATTACCACAGAGGAACAGTGACATAAAAAAGAAAAATAAAAAGTGTCTTCTCAGAATCATGACCAAAATATTTTAGAAAGAAAACTACTTACCACCCAACAAGCATTTCCCAGGTCAGCAATTTTTACTCTAATTTTATCTGCATTCCGTGGATCCAGGGGGTTCACCAACAAGTCAGCCGCCCGAGTTTTTGCTGGCATGGGCAAACAGTAGCAAGGTTAGTGACTGGGACAAGGGGTTTGCATGTGTGAACACAGTGTTAGCCAGACAGACCACCTCCTGTTTTAGAAGGACAAGGAGATGGTGATCATTTAGGTGGACTAAAGAGAATTAAAAGTTTTTGTTTCCATCTCTGGAAAATATTACACAAAGGCGATTAAACTTAGCTACACAGAGGACCCCCAAGGATACCTCTTTATCCCTAATTCCTTTGTCTCAGCCCTAGAACATGCTGGCCTTGCTCCATTCCCTGCCTGTTTTTCTGTGGCTGCTTCTCATCTGATCAGAGGCTATTGCCTCATGGGTCATATCTAACTCATTGGTACATTATCACAAGGAACATAAAGGTAAACAGAATATTGCCATGGCAGCCAGTCACTTCCTACTGACACACTGTTCATCAGACATGGAATGACTACCAGGCCCCTGGTACCTCTACCTTAACACTCACAGCGTCTCCTACAGTTCCTGCTGCCTGGGCTGAACACACATAGGACTAGATTGGTAGTTAATTAACAATATAGATTAAAAGGAGGAACTACTTTATTCTGGTTTAATTATGGACAAGGAAGACTCCAGAACAGACATCTCCTGATATGGCCTGGGCCATAAAGGCAACACATGAACCTGTCACACACTTAGGTCACTCTCAACTCCAGGGTGATGCTAAGGTTTTCTTCACATCAGGCACAAGGCCAGTGGTTCTGGGGCCAAAATAGTTTCTCAGATCATTCCAAACCATGCCTATATGTCAAGCACCATTAACCAAGGGGCAGGTGACATAGAAAAAGAACTTGGTGAGGCCCAGAGAGAAAACCTTGAAGTGAGTCAGCATCTTCATCATCAAATCTCAAACTGCCCTATAAGCTCAGATTTCTGTTAAGAATAAAATGTAACTGGGGCTTTCACTTATTATAAAATAATTTTGAAATAGTATCTATAGACTTTAAAAAGTCTGCTCAAAGCAAGGCATTTAACACCCACCCCAGAGTGTCTTTTTGCTCACTCACAAGGTAGGCACTGCTAACATAAACTACACCAGTTTTTGGTTACACTGAACTATGGAACCTTGGTGCTTAAGGAGGTTCAATTCCTTGACACATACCAGAGAAAGAGAAGAAGGCCAGCTTTGCTAATAGTGAGCAGGGTAGACTATAGCAAGGTCCCCAGGAGTCACAGCATCCACAGGACTCCCAAGGAGGGTTCCACATGATGCTGAGAGAATTCTGGCCAGTGTTTGAGCTCAAGACCTATTCTCAGCTCTTGGATCAACCCAGGCCAGTCAGGCACAGAGGTTCTCCTGGTGCATATAACCTAATCCTACAACCCCTCCCCCTCCCTTTTTTTGGTTACAGGGATTGAACCCAGGGGCACTCAACAACTAAGCCACATCCCCAGCCCTATTTTTTGTTATTTTATTTAGAGACAGGGTCTCACTGAGTTGCTTAGTGCCTTACCATTGCTGAGGCTGGCTTTGAACTCACAATCCTCCTGCCTCAGCCTCCATAGCTGCAGGGATTACAGGTGTGCGCCACTGCACCCAGCTCTGCACCCCACTTTATAAGGAAGCTATCCATGATGGAGCATACCAAAGACCAAGTAGGAAGTGAGGAAAAGAAACACAGGAACTCAGAAAATGATGAGAAAGCAAGCAGCAGAGACCCACAAGGGAAGGCAAAATGTAAAAGGGGTAAGAAGAGTGATAAACATAAAATGCTGACCCAACAGATAAATGGACAACACTAGAAACTACTAGATGAATCCCTCCTATCATCTAATCAAGGAGAATCAACAGGAATTTAAATTTTGCAGAAATGGATTCAAATTTAGTTTTCAACACCTACAAGTTTTAAAACTGACATATATCAAACTCTTTGTGACTCAGTTTTCAGGAAAGGAGGAAATGGAAGAGATCACTTCCTCCCAAAGACACAAATGCAGGAGAGCATTAGGCTGAATGTACAGATCCTGGAGCTTCATTCTGCTGTAACCAGCTGAGCCATCCTCTTGGGGCAGTGAAAAAAGAATGAGCAGGCAGGTGTGTGGAGCCCAAGAGTGAGCTCCCTTTTCTAAACAACTTCCAAACATTAAGATCCAAGGTTTACTGAGGGAAGAGGATGCAGCTTCGTTTGACATTCTGTGACTTCCCAGAATATTTGATTTCTTTTCTCCATAAGAACAGGTAATTGAGCTGGCTTTTATTTGAGGGTGCTCAAATGGAAGGAGGCAACTTGTAATCTGCCACCCACTCCTAGTTCTTGTTTTTAAAGATACTTCCCGGGAGCTGCACAATTCAGATACGCTAGAGAAATACACTTTTGAAGATACCATCGCCACATCTTTAAATACCATTTCTTTATACTTACTATTCCTCCTTTATGTTTACTAAACAAAATCTCTTTGGGTACATGCTAGTATTCTCCAGGTTCAGGTTTGTAAATAGTTATTCAGCTCACAGTAAGAGTTGAATGTGAGCTAAATGATACTAGGTAATAATTTATCGAAAAAAATTAATTGTGTTAAGAACACAACAGGAGATTCTGTTTGTGTTTCTCATTTCCTCTCTCAGTGTGACAGCTCCTGTGTCAAGGTACCTGAATGCAACACTCCAAAAGGCCTCATAAATAATACAGGGACGCTCACACTTGCTGCATAATCATTACAATTTTGTGTTGCAAGCAATCAGATCACCCCCTCTGATTAAGTGGCCACTGTGGCAACCTGTCAGAGCTCTTCCTTTTCAATGATAATGCTAAACCAAATGACAAACTGAAAAGCTACAATTGCTCTCTGCTTCCACCAAATAGAGAATAAGGGAGAAGATTTCACTTCAGGAAGGGCTGGGTCCTTTAGGTCACCTTCTGATAAGTCAAACTCTGGGTAACACTGGTAAGTCTATCCAATAACCTAGCAAGAAGGTAGTTAGCAGTGCCTCAGCTGCCATCACACCTGGGCAAGGCACTGTGTGGGGCATATTTTAGAACATTCTACAAGGGAGACATAAATATCCTCTCTACATGGAGATGGGTCAGAACAGGAAGCAGCAGAACTAGGAGACTTACTGAAACACCTAACCCACTCACTCAAAACATGGTTACCAAGCCCCTTCTGTGTGCCAGGTGCCATCTTGGCTCTAGGGTCACCGCATGAAGAAGACACACCCCAAATTAGAAAATTCACATACTACCTAAAATGTAGACAATAAAGTAAGTAATTCACACAGCATTTCAGATAACTACATAAGCTATTAACCAAAGAGAAGGAAGATAATGTTCAGGAGAGGTCATTTCTGGGAAGGTGATATTCAAGAAGAGGACTGAACTGAAGGAAAAGTTCTAGGCAGAAGACAGTGGAAATGCAAAGGCCAGATGCAGAAAGGAGTTCACAGTTCTGAGATACTTTAAGAAGAAGCCAGCAGGAGTGGTGCAAAGCACGTGATGTCAGACCACTGCAGGGGACATCAACTTCCAAAGGTACCTCAGGGTATGGCTCTATGTGGGAAACGCATGCTAGGTCATTTTGGATGTGGAGAAAAGATAAGGACATATACTTTTAAAAGGTGTCTGTGGACTAGATAAGAATGGCCTGGAACAAGAGGTGGAGGCTATCCAGCAGCAGTCTAGACAAAAGCTGACAGTGACTAGAACATGGTAAGGACTCCATGTAGACCCTACATGCACAAACAATGACGCCCCCACCCCCCACCCCAATGGCCTCTGTACTTCAGACAACATGAGCCAAGATCTATGTTGTAGTTGTAGCAGCTAATAACCTAAGAGGAACCCTTCCCCTTTCACAACCTTGAATGGCTGTCAAGTTACTCTGGAAAAATACCATATCCTTTAGCCTGGTATTTAAGTTCTTTAAACATCTCAATCTGGCCCCCAACCTTTCTTACACTACTTCCTCATGTACATGTACTGTGCTCTAATGGGAAGGATCTGTGCAAATTCTCAACAAAGCCTGCTTCTTTTGCCTCTTGTTCATATAGTAACTGGTTCCCAACTGTAAGCCCCTAGACCATTGGGAAACAAAACACCCCCTCCATGGGGAACCTATCAAATGACCAAGCAGACAACCAAAATGGAGTGCCTCTACACGATGACTGCATCAGGAGATCCTGCCTGGAACCTCCCCTGAATTTAACAACACTGAAAAGTTCTGCTTGTAAGAAGAAAGGGACAATGAAAAAAAGACCACCAATTTTTATCTGACAGAGCTTCTAGGGATGGTAGTGTGTTGGAGAGAATAAAATTTTTATTGCAAAAGGAAAAAGTAAAGAATAAAATATAACTAGAAAGCACTCATTTTTTTCATTTATTAAAGTATTTATCTTAGCATTCAGGTGCTAAGGATACAAAGGTAGAAACATACCATGTTCTCAAAGAGTTTACATTCCATTGGAGAGAAGATAATGCAAATGAGCAATGACCATACAGTTAAGTAAAGTACAGTCAGTAGGACAAGAAGAAAGATAGCAGAGGCCCGCTAGGGAATAGAGAAGCAACCACCCAGGAGAAGATACATTGTTTTGTCATATTTTGGATCATGGAAACTAAAAAAAGAAAATTTTAGAAAGACTGAGGAAATCAAGTATATAATGAATAATAGATATTATAAAATCACTCATATTCTTACTATGATAATGGTACTATTATTATGACAAAGATATAAATACTGAAGTTTGTTTGGTTTTCTTTTTTATTTTGGGTGGTGCTGAGGACTGAACCCAAGGCCTCATGCATGCCAGGAAAGCACTGTACCAACTGAGCTATATCCCCAGCCCGATACTTAAGTATTTAGAAGAATCCTAATATCTACAACAGTTTTTATTTACATATATGTAAATATACCTAGTGTAGCAAAATGTTAAGTATGAATTTATATTGAAGGTATACAATTGTTATTGTACTATTCTTTCAAAATATATTTTTTTAAAATACAGAGATGTGCTAGGTATGGTGTATACACCTGTAACCTGAGCAACTCAGGAGGCTGAGGCACAAGGATCTCAAATTTGAGGCCAGCTTCAGCAATTTGGCAACACCCTGTCTCAAAAAATAAAAAATGAAAAGGGCTGGGGATAGAGCCCAGTGGTAAAGCATCCCAGAGTTCAATCCTCAGTACCAGAAAGAGGGAGGGGGGAGGCGGGGAGGAAGGGAGGGAGGAGTAGGTGTTCTAGTAATTCCTGCAACTCAGAGGATGGGGCTGGTTACTCATGGATCATACACCCCACTAAAACACTCTAGCAATGACTTAAAGACAGGTGGGGATGGCAACAAGAAAGAACAAAAAGCCAGATCAAAAGGTAGACTCTGTGATAGTATAAGCAGGCAATGACCATGCTCTTTAGGGCCAAGGCAAGGAGGACCCCCATTTAAGGAGGTATGACTGGTAGGACAAAGTGACCTACTGGGTATGAGAGAAAAAACGGGGAATGTCAAGGACCATCAAGGGAATACAGGAGGTTTAGCCAATCGAGAGAGCAAACTGTGCTCTGGTTTCTACATGTCTGAAGTCCCCTTGTGACACAGAGATCAAGCTGTCTTGAACACTGTTGAATAAGTGGCTCTCCAGCATAGGAAAGTAGAGGAAGAGATTCTTATGCCAGAAGTCCCTGGATCCTGCACTTGCTTCCTCACTCCCTCAGGTCTCTAACCAAAGGTTATCCTGTCAGGGAGGTGTGATCTCTCTCAGTAAGATCTAGAGCAGCCCTCCACACCACTGCCTAATTTACCCACAGCAGTTCACAACACTAACTGGTTTTCACTGGTTACCTACCCCCATGGTAATCCAAGAAGAAAGGCAGATACATCCTTGGTTTTGTTGACCACTATCCTCAGTACCCACAACAGGAACTAACTAACATACTGCTGGGACTCAACAGTTGAGTGAATAAACAGGGATTTGGTCAGCAACACCACATTGACAGCAGCTGTAATCATGGATTACATGGTTACATGGACAGGCTCCGGTCAATTAGGGAGAGACTGGAGTGTCAGTAGAATGGGCTGAGAATAGAGATCAGGGTAACGCCCATGCTTAAGATTGCTGAAAAAGATTAGGGAACTACCCTAGGAAATAGCAGGACAAAGTGCAACCCACAAAGCAGGAAGAGGACTTAGGTGGGCCAGGCAGCAGGGTCTGTGGAGTGCAGCTCAGGTACGAGTCATATACCCCCCACCCCACTGTTAAACACAGGCTGGGAGAGCAGCACAACCTGATGTCAATCAAGAAATGTATGGACATAGTTCTCTGATAGAGTGCCCAAGTATTCCTTAAATTCAAGCAACGTGCTCTGAGTTAAACAATATCTCCAACCAGATTTTACATTTTGTCTAAATCAGATGTTTCCCTCTCCTCACCCATTCACTCATGCATTCACCACAATTTTGAATTTCCCTCTTCTTCTGTTTTTTCATAGGAAGTTTTTCTTTTAAGCCTAAACATATATCTGCCTATTATGAATGTGAATTATAATGTGGTGGACAAAACCGGACCAGGAAACAGGAGGCCTGGATTCAGAATCTACTGGTTACTAGCAAGAGAAACTGTCCTGAGCCTTACAACTCACTTGGGTCTCAAAGACACTGACAACATGGCAATAGCAGTAGCAAGCCTGGCACCTACCAGGTTCATGACAAGAAGGTACATTCACTAAGAAATATTCTATACATTATTGTCATTATATATCATTTGTTTACCTGCACTATTTATATACCTAAACCATTTACAGGTAGCATTCGATTCAATGCTAATAACTAACCTAGATGTGGCCACTGATTTCCTTTGACAGAGGAAGAAACTGAGACTCAGGGAGATTTAGAAATCAAAGTTCCATAGCTATTAAGTTTTGAGCTGGGATTTAATCTTGGTTTTTGTTTTGTTTTGTTGCACTAGGGATTGAACCCAGTGGCCTTTTACTACTGAGCTATTCCCCAGAATTTTTTTATTTTTGTCTGCTTTACTTATTAGTATCAGGGATTAAAGCCAGGGGCACTTAACCACTGAGCCACATTCCCAGTCCTTTTTACTTTTTATTTTGAGACAGGATCTCACTAAATAGCTTAGAACCTCACTAAGTTGCTGAGGCTGGCCTTGAATTTGTGATCCTCCCTCCTCACCTCCCAAGTCACTAGGATTTCAGGCATGTGCCAACATACCCGGCCAGACGGTTTTTATTTGAGGGGTCTCACGAAGTTGGTGAGGCCGGTCTCAAACTTGGGATCCTCCTGTCTCAGCCTGAGTTGCTGGGATTTCAGGTGTGAACTAACACACCCAGCTTAATCTCATATATTTGAAGCCACTGCCCCAAACTGTTGCTTGCACAATAATACAAAGCTACTCTGTAAATTTACTTTCTATATGCATCTGTAAGTTAAAATTGAGCAACAGCAACAATAAAAGCAGAGAAGGTATATTTCCATGGCTGCCTTTTCCTAGAAATGAATCTACATGTGAAGCTTTTGAATACTCCCTGGCCAGGAAAAAGGTGACCAGGAGCTAACCATGTCCCACCAAGTTAAGAAAACACATGCTAGAATGATTAGTTACAGCTGAGTAACAAGGGTGGCGGGCTTTCTCAGAGAATAAGTTGTCAGCCTACTAGAGTGAAAGGGGCTGCAGAATCTCTGGGGCTGTCTGGAGGGCTGGTTCATCAATAACCTACCATGTGTTAAGCAGTCCTATCAGCAGAGGGAGCAGAGGAGGTTTCTGAGCTTTTCACTGTGAGCCAGAATGGAAACCAAATGAGAGCCCAGTTTTCACTTACTGAAGTCACTCAGCAATATGTCACATGGCATTTGCTCCCAAAATAAGGGTTTGAAATAAGACAGGGCCCTGCATAGACATACCTACAATCTATTTTCATGTTTAAATCATGTCACTTCCTTTAAAATTACAAAATTATAATCTTGGGACTGTTATTGATAGCAGGGTCCTATAATTAGGGACAACTATCAAAATAAGTCAAGATACTTCTTTCTCAACATAGCAAAAGAGCAGGCAGATGTTCTCTCAAATAGAAACAAGCCAAAAAACTAAATATAACACCATCAGATGAAAGAGGTTACAAATTATAAGCTAAATTAATGCATTGTAGGAACCTATAAGGATGCTAAACTCCCAAGGTTTTTGCAAATGTTAGGTGTCACTGACTAAATATAGAAAGAATAAGAAAAGCTGAGAAATGGGATTGCATAAGCAGAGAGTAAGAGAAAGCCCAGTGGCACAGAACAAATTTTTAAAGCACATTTCTTGTTCATGCGTATAAAAGCAATAAAACAAAAATGGTTAAAACATGGACATGGCTTTACCACCACCAGTCAGCTCCTTTCACAGTGATTGTCAAAGGCATGACCCTGGAGCCAGTGAAAGCAGACAATGGATGGGAAAGAACACTTACTTTTTGGCAAATCCCCAGTACTAGAGGCTGAAACTGTCCTGCTTCTGTCATGCGATGGACTGCTTTCCTCTTGCTCAGTAAGTGGAGATCCCTCAGAGAGCACAGAGCCACAGGCCACAGGTTCTAAGGGCCCAGAGAACAATGAAGTGGAAAACTCTGGAAACTGCGACTCTGGAATCTTATGTTGTCCATTTGGCAATTCACCATTGAATTGTTCGTAGGAGCTGCTATATGTGTAATCACTTTCTGCATTGGGCTCATCAAGGTTATACTCCTCAGGATTTGGGCAGTCATCTTCATCATCCTCTTCATCCTCCAGCTGCTGTTCCAGTAAGAATGGACCATTCTCAATGTGGCCATTGGTTTTGGGTGACTCAATCCATGTAGGGTCTATATTCGCAAGCTCCTGTTCAACATCATCTTCATCTTTCTCAATGTTTTCTTTCTCAGTGTCTTCTTTCTCTTCTTGGTCCTCAGCTTCACCTTAAAAAGTTCAGGGGTTAAGAATTAGGCCTTGGTACTCTCTTTGACACAGTGGCATGAGGTACTTATGTCCTTTGACAAGATATACTTCTTAATGTGCTTAATTTATGTATCACACAGTCAACACCTCTTGGCTTTCAGGGTAAACCCTGTAAGCTTTCTAAATCTTATTTTTCATTTATTTAACTTATTTATTAGTCGAGTCTCCTTAGAGGAAGTTAGCATTGAGGGAAAATAATTTTATAAGTAAAGTTGGATTTCTATTTCTACCCTCTCCCGAACCTTCAGAAAAAGGTCTGTGATGTGTTAGATCGGCAAAAATTTAATCACAAAATAAAAAGAAGGGGCCATTATTAGCATGGATAGAAACATGGTGTTTTCCATTTTAAAAAACTACTCTGCGGTGTTAACTAATGTCTGTCATACATTTTTATTAATGAACTACAGATTGAACAGGTTGCTTCCCATACTGTCCATTAAGAAGACAGAGAAACTCTTCCTTAGTATCCAAAGCAGCAGCATAAAGCCCACCTCTGTGATGCTCCCAAGACCCCATCAACCCTGACTCCGGGTGCCACTGACCATGGTCTTTAGCAGTCTCTTCCTCGGTTGCCTCCTCTAATCCTGCCGCTTTTAGTTTCACCTCTGGGCAGTACTCATCATCTTGCTCATTGGAAGGTACAGCGGAGGTGATGTTTTCCTCTATTATTTTTCTTTCGGCTTCTCGCTCCAATTCCTCTATCTCCTGAAGGCGTTTTTCTAATAACTCAGCCTGCCTCTTCTGTTTCTTTTTCAGCTTTTTCTTCTTGTTTTTAGATATTTTTCCTATCTACAACATGTTAAGAAAATACCATAGGTCAGTCGGCTCCTTTTTAAAGCACCATATAATAGCGCAAGTGCTGGCAGTATGGCAAACACTAACCATTTTTTTCACGTCATATTCAATTAAGTTCACAAACCCAAAGAGAAGCATTATGGTGAAAGAGAAAACAGTCTGGCTAATATCAGTGCTGGCTAATATCAGGTCTTACCCTCAGAGCAGTATACCTCCTCATCATTTCAATTCTAAGAGAATTGAATCACTGAAACACTTGGAAGCTCCTCTTGAAAGTTTTATTTGTTGCTGCCTTATACAAAGTTACATCCTTCTCACCTCCTTATTGACAAAAAGAAATGTTTGCCAAAATAGGGAGACAAGGGCTGGGGTTGTGGCTCAGTGGTAGAGCGCTCGCCCAGGATGTGCAAAGCACTCGGTTCGATCCTCGGCTAAATAAATAAATAAATAAATAAATAAATAAATAAATAAATAAGTATGCCCGGCCACAACTAAAGAATAAACCTAAAAAAAAAAAAAAAGCAGTGCTGGGGAAATAGCTCAGTTGATAGAGTGCTTTTGCCTTGCATGCGCACCATGGAGTGCCGGGGTGGGGAACAGGTAGACAATAGCACTGACTGAGTCTGCCTCACACTGAGTTGTTATCTGCAAACAAAACAACATGAACTTTAAGAAATGAGCCTATGAAGTAAAAGGGTGAAAAATCAAAAACCCTAAGTTTTTGCCTGCTTTCAGCTCTGGCCATCTGACTTGGAAAGCACAGGCATTAAGAACCTCCAACATTTCACAGAATTAGTGAACTCAAGCCGCAAACCAAGAGAACACTGTGGAAATGACTCAGGCTCCCCAACTGGCCAGGAAGCCAAATTCTCACAGCTCCTCCTTACACTGAAACTTCCTTCTAAAAGGAAGGCTGCTTCATTGAATACAGTGTTTCTGACAGGACCACAAAATGGATAATACTCTCTCGTACTTACACAACTGTCTAAGAAAAAAAATTAGAATATCAGTGTCGGAAAAATAAGTAACCGAGAAGCCAATGAGAAGTAATATAAACTGATTTTGGAATAATCATACTTCAAACTCTTAAGCATCACCTCACAATTCAGGAGATTCTGCCAACAGTACCTAGGAAGAAGCTCTTACAACAGCTTTGATGACTCTAACTATGCAGAAATCACTTCAACTTAAAGAATTTTACATACTTAAGGATACAGAGCATTTATAAACATGTCTACCTTCTTAGTTAATATATATTAGAACATTTGTTATCATTTGAAAAGCTTAATGAATAGTTCCTTTTAACATGCTGAATATAAGTATATATTTAAGTACTTACGGGTTTTTGCTGTGGAGCCGTACTCACTAAAACAATATAAAACAAAATGGATGTTAGATGAAAATTGACACATACATTTGGGTAATTCAAACTGGCAAAATGAATTAATTGCAATCTTCTAATGGCTATCCAACTTCAAAAACTGTTAAAAATCAAGAGCTTCTTTATTGTAAGGATCTAAAGAAAATGTATTCAACTCAAATGACTGACCCTTAAAGGGCAGAGTAAAAGCTGTTCATACTAAGTCATTTCTATTATTTATTTAAACTTAAATGACAATCAGTTTCAAAAAGAGTCAATAATCTCAAGCATCCACTATCAGTTTAAGAAAATGAAGAAGAGTTCACAAATCATATAGTCATCAGACCAAATTTGTTTATAGATAATGAACAATTTAGATGAGAAAATGTACATTTTATTTCCGAAATCCACTTGGCAAATCTCATACAAAAAAAACTAAGCTAAATAGTACAGAGTTTTTATTAGTAACTACACAGTAATTTGTGACAATTATTCCAAATCACATTAGACCCCTAACCAGAAGCAAAAACTTGACAGCCTGGTTCCATGATCTAAAGAAACACCCTAAGAGTAGATAGTAAAAGGAGTAAGAGCCCCAGAGCCCTAGTCACAGGAGTGTTAGCCCTGTACAACTGCCTGACCACACACCAGGGCACAGATAATGTAAAAAGAGCATGCCAACACTACCATTACCGAATTCTGTGAAATTCGAGGGGGTGGGGGGAAAGCCACCTTTATATGCCAACGCTCAAGTCATGTGGTCATCTTTCCTCTATACCCTTAGGTCTTTCGTATCTAATTCCAAAGTCTCTAATTAAATTCAGACTGATAGAGGTATGTTAACTGAAGAGAGGGAAGCATTCTAACAAATTAAGCTAGAAAAAAATTCCCATGACTATCTTCCTCCCTACAGAAGTGGGTAACACAAGAAAATGCAGATACAGATAGATGAAGCAACAGTTAAGAATTTAGGTGGTCTTTTAATGGAGGACACAAAGATAAATAATTCAAATATTAAAATAAAATGCAATTGGAAAATCGTCTAAAGAAAATGTTCCAGTTATTTCCAGCAACCAAGCTCTTACAAAAAGTTCCTAATTTGCATATACATATTTGACTCAACTGCCTTCAGTGTACAACTCTGCAAGTTCAAAATGCCCTCAAGTCAACTGAAATGAAGAAAGATCAGCTCAATCAGCTCCCTCACCTGCAGACCCTGAAGGAGGAGGAGCACCTGCTTTCTGCCACTCAGTGGCTTCGGCTGCCATTCTTCTTACATATGCATCATCCACACACATCAAGATGTTTTCCGGCTTTATGTCAGTATGAATAATCTTGCACTTACTGTGTAGATAATCTAACCCTTGAAGAACCTAGTTATAGTAAAATCGAAAGAGGAAAGGAGCTATCAATACTTTTATTATTTAATTTTTATGCATTTGCAAGATAGATGATGCAATCACACAGCACAAAATTTGACAGACACAAAAGGGCATTTAGTTAACAAAACAAAAACAAAACCCTCCCCACCTTTGCCCCCAATCCAGCTCTCCCTTCCATAAGCAACCAATGTGTAACACTGCATAGATAATTTATGCTCGTGGAAGCAAATTTCTATATGTACATCTTTAATAACAACTTTACTGAAAAAGAATTCACGTGTATAATTGATCATTTTAAGAGCACAATGTTGTTTAGATGTGCAACCATCACCCCTTCCTAATTTAGAACGTTTTCATCACCCCAGAAAGAAACTTCATACCATTAGTAGTTACTCCCCATCTCCCTCCACCACCACCAGCTCTGGTCAATCACTAATGTGCTTTCTGATTCTGGACATGATATTTAAAATGAATCATACGGAGGGATTTTCCAACTGGCATAATGTTCAAGGCTCACTCTTGTGTAAAGTATATCCATATTTCATTTCCTTTCATTGCCAAATGATATTCTGCTGTGTAGAATACAACATTGTGTTTATCTATTCATTAGATAGACATCTGGATTGTGTCCACATTTTAACTATTGAAAATAATACTGCTATGTATATTCATGTACAAGTTTTTGTAGGGACCTATCTTTGTATTTTCTTGACTTAGAGGGAAATGTTGGGACATATGACAAGTATACATTTAGCTATTTGATGAAGTACCCACACTGATTTCTATAGTGCTTATTCCTTTTACATTCTTACCAGCAACATATGAGGGTTCCAATTTCTTCATCCTGACCAACATTAACTATCTTTTTTATTGTAGTCACACTAGTGGGTATGAAGTGGTATCTCATTTTAGCTGCTGTTGTTTTGAGACAGGGTCTCACTCTTTCTCAGGCAGGTCTTAACTTCCTGGACTCAAGCAATCCTCATGCTTCACCATGCCAAATAGCTAGGGCTCCAGGAATGTCATCAAACCCAACTTGCATTTTTATTTTTTTAAAAAAATATTTATTTATTTATCTTTTAGTTTTTTTTTTTTTAGGTGGATACATTAGTTTGTTTTTATGTGGTGCCGAGCATCGAACCCAGTGCCTCATGCATGATGGGTGAGCGCTCTACCACTGAGCCACCACCCCAGCCCCCAGCTTGCATTTTTTGTTTTGATTTTTATATTGCTAGTGGTTAATGATGCACATACATTTTTAATATTTCAGTAAAAGGAAGACATAATTTTTTTTTTTCCCGTTTGGTGGTTCTGGGGACTGAACCCAGGCCTTGTGCATGCTGGGCAAGCACTCTACCAACTGAGCTATATCCCCAGCCCCAAGAAGGATATAATTTAACCAAAAAATAGCTCTGATATCTAATAGCACTACAGCCTTAAATTTAAAGAAAACATAAACCAAAACATACATGCACATCACCTCAAACCAAACAAAACCTTACAGAGTGCCAGCGACCTCAATGCAAGGGCACTGTTTCTCTGCAATTATTTCCACAGAAAAATTAATTTTTAGAATATACTTTTCCTTATATTAGAAATACAAATATCACCATTTAAATATTAAGTCATTTGGGCATCTTGTCCACAAGAAACTGGAAATGTAAAACAGATAAGCAAAAGATACACTGCATCATCCAAAACTAGGTAACACCCAGCAAAATCCCAATGTGTCTGCCTACCATGAATAGCTGGCTAAATAACCTTCAAGGATGAAACATTACAAAGTGAGAAGGAACCAAATTTTTTGAAAGAAAATCAGTTTATCTGTCTCTTGAACAGGGATTACACAGGTATTAAAACATCTATGATCACTTAAAATAACTTTTCATAGGAAGCATTTTCACGTGAATTCACTGAAACGATATCATCTGAACTCTGATCACAGGCTATGAACTATTTGAGGTGTTTTAAATACAACAGTAAACAGAGTTCTGCAACTTCAAAGCCCTTAACAGTTCTCCTGTCCTCATAGAGCTTACACATTCTTGGTAGTGGCTGGGAGTAAAGGGATTAATTAAAACACACACACACACACACACACACACACACACACACACACACACAAAGATGAATCACGGCACAATACCAAAATACTGACAAGTTGTTAGTACCAGTAAAATGGGGGAATTAAAAAAGCCTAAAGAAATGCTTCTGATTTTTAAATTTAGAATACTTACTGTTTAAAATAATACATCAATTAAAATGTTTAATTATGTTTAGAATGTCAAAAAACCAAAAGTCAGACAGACATCATTATGTATATACAAAAAGTACAGGGTATATACCTGAAGGGAACATAATCCAATGGATCTATATGTGGTTCACTGACATTTCATGTATCTTCCTTGTGCAAACTGAGTAATAATGTGGAATTTTTAATCCAAACAAGAGAGACTCTGAGAATTACCAGATATTAATGAACAGGCACAAGGAACAAAATTTTGGAAAATTTTGAAACAGCTGATATTTATTCCAACTTAAATTTCAGTTATCAAAAATTAACTCAAGGGGCTGGGGATGTGGCTCAAGCGGTAGCGTGCTCGCCTGGCATGTGTGCGGCCCGGGTTCGATCCTCAGCACCACATACAAAGATGTTGTGTCTGCTGAGAACTAAAAAAATAAATAAATAAAATATTTAAAAAAAAATTAACTCAAAGTAGAAATATTTACAAATTTACTTGGAGTTAATATTTTGCTTTCCTAAAATATCTTTTAACCATCTTTCATGAACAAGTTGCCCTTATCTATCCACCTTGGTTTCTTTCCATTTTAAAGATGTTTCACTGTGTGGGAGGCTACACAGGTAAAAGATACTGTAACTCAGTACACAAATGTGTTAACATATGTTCCCAAAGATAACAATGTGCTCAAGATAAGCAAAGTGTTCTCTGGAGAACTTAAGGTCCCAGACTTCTTAAAATATTGGCTATAGCACTCAGCTGGGCGAACTTTCCTTGGGAAGCCCTGACTATAATGTCTGACAAAGAACACAAGGGAAAGACTCTACCACTGGGACAAAATAAGTAAGTTGATTAATAAATGCAGATCATTTAGGAAGTGTAGCAGCGTTAAAATATGACCTGCTCTTAAACTGTTACACATACATTCTTTACCCAAGGCAGGTGGTTAACCTCTGTGAGCTTCCATTTTCATGTCTCAAAAGGGTAAAAACACATGAATCATACACAAACATAGTAAGAATCAGACATAAAAACATAGTCTACAAAACAGGAACTAGGAACAAATGGTAAAACTGAACTAAGTTAGATGACTTGTATTTATACTGACTACATAACCATAATTTCCCAAGTCACTTACTAAACTTCTCTGGTCTCAGCTATTTCGATCTCTAATATATTAAAAGAGCTTTGTTGATTTTTTTAAAGTAATATTACATGAATAAAAATTTGATTCCTTAATTTTTTAAAATTCTGAACATTCATCTTTTTCTAAAAAAAACACAATATTTTGTTATAGCTAAGAACAACAATTTAATTTTCAAAAGCAGCATTTTGTTTGTAAACAGTGGTGTTTAAAGTAATAAAGTATCCTAGACCAACACTGATGAGAAATCTTACAACCATTTACACAGAATAACCATGATGGAGGAGAAATAAAAATAATGAATCAAGCTTCGTGCCAAAGGATGGATCTCCCCCTGAAAAATCTGATTAAAATTCAGGAACCTTTAGTATTTTTTCCCTGTCCCTTTTTATTTTATGAGTCAGGATCTCCCTAAGTTGCCTGGCTGATTTAGAACTTGTGAGTCTCCTATCTCAGCCTTCTGAGTACCTGAGATAACAGGTGTGTGTTACTATGCCTAATTTATTAATTTTTCTGTTTTCTTCATTTGTCTAATTAATGTATGTTTTTCTCAATTGCCTAAAAAACATATTTGGCGTATCATCAGCAGAAGGCAGCAGAAGCTGTAGAGATCCCTTTGCTGGAAAAGCCGAGATCAAACCAACCACAAATAGGCCAGGGGAAGGGTCAGTCATCAATCATCCATTGAAAGGAGCCAGATCACATACTTCAAGAGTAGGTGCCAGGTTTCTCCATGTGAAGTAGTGCAGAATCCAAGGCAGGAAAAAAATCCAGTTTCCGATGTCAGAATTAACTAGCTACAAGCTCAGAGAAAGTCCCTTCCTGTCCCTAAATTTCAAATTTACCTGTAAAATCTGGAACATGGACAAGATGGTCTACTAGATTTCTTTCTATACACCAACAGCCATTCCAGATATCATTTGCCACAGGTTTTAACAACATAATCTACCCCTCTCCAACATGACTTGCTTGAAACAAGTCCTGTAATCTTGCAGATAAAAGGAGGAACAAGTGTGGAGCTTATGTTAGAAGGCTATCTTCCTGACCCATCAGTGTCCAGAGAGTGAAGCGCCCCTCCCTCCAAACTGTAAACTGTGAAGAGTAAAAAATGAGAGCACCTTTCCAAACTGTGTTCCGACTTTGGTAACAATGTGAGAACTTTCTTCCTACCACACCTAAACATAGGACGTTGGGAGATGAAACTGCCTGGCTCCTACCCTGTTGGTAACAAGCTAATGAAGCTCCAAGGGAGTCCCAACAGGCAGCCAGATGGGCTGGCCCCAAGCAGGAGTCCTTAATTTAGATATTAATTACTTGTGGGTGTACAGGAAAACACCAGAGGGCTTTCCACAAGCCCAGAAAATTTCATACTAGCAAAGCTCTTCCTCAATAAGACAGACATAAGGCAAATCCTGCAAAATGGTTGTGAAAACCATCATGTTAACCTGAATGAATAAGTATGGGAAATACTTATTATAATAAGAGAGTACAAGAATGAGACACATGCTCAGACAGAAAAATTCTATGGACACTGTATTTGCTCTGAAATCTCTAAATTGTGAGAATGAATAAGAAAATCCAGCAGCTATACTGCTGAAAGGAAGAAGGAAGGTGCTGCTGCTGCACCCAGCACTCAGCCTGCAGGGAGCCCAAAGGAGGCTTACTTCTATTCAAAGGGAGCCACTAACTAAACTGTGAGCTGAGGACTCAGGATTCTGAGAATTGCAAGTTTATGCAGAATCACAAGGACTACACCACACCAAACAAATCTGAAATGTCTGATAATTTAAAACCAAGCTTCTGTACTAAAATTGAACAATACTAGTTCAATCACAATGAATTTACTGATAACTGGGACAAGGGAAATAATTTAAATGGTAAATGAATGAAAAGTATATTAAAAAAATTAGATAGTGATAAGAAAAAACAATCTGTCACAGGGTCTGCCACAAAGAGTGAGATTGCGAAAACACATACAATTCACACTATCCCACAGTTTAATGCATGGATCAAGTATCCAATCCACCAGAGTAACTGTGGAATGCTGGGGAAGATTTTGTCCTCTCTGTGTAGCATCTTCTGTGGAACATAGAGCATAAATAACACCACTGTTCTCACTGGTGTATAGTTGGCATACTACAAATAAAGCATATAAAGCAACGATGCCTTAAGGAACATGAAAACTGAGCACAGGATCACGATCATAGATTACTAATAATTTAAAATTCCAGGGCTATAAACTGTAACTGCTTGTTGTTACAGCATTACAATAAAGTCACCAAAACCGCAGTCTCGCCCTTTATAGAAGGGCACACCACATTTTACTAATGGCAAGTAGTCACCTTCTTAAAGGATTTCTATAAAAAGCACTGAGTTAAACTATAAAACTCTGAAAAGTAAAAGGCCAACTTCATTTGAAATACATAAGAAAGTCAAAACCATTTTTAATGGGACCAAAGGATTTTAAAGAAATTGTCACCTGAGGTATATCTTTTAATGTACCAGAAACAAGTTCCTTTAATGCCAAACAAGTTCCTTTCTATTCAGTTAAAAATGGGGAAAAGGGGAGGATGGGAATAGGATAGACAGTATAATGAATCAGATATAACTTTCCTATGTTTGTATGGGAATACACAACCAGTGTAACTCCCCACATCTTGTACAACCACAAAAATGAGAAGTCATACTCCATGTACGTATAATGTCAGAATACATTTCACTGTCATGTAGAACTAAAAAAAAAATAAAATAAAATAAAACCAAATAAATTTAAAAGGGCAGGTAGACATAGTAGATTGATTTAATAAATTGATTTAACATGAAAAAAAATGAAAGACTGGAGACAAACAGCACAAGATTCCATCATGCTTGAGGCCACAGAATCATCAATTGAGAAGACCGGGGATGGGGATGCACAGTGTGTCCCCCACATCCATACCCACAATTCATCAGGATAGTGCTTTTTTTGTATCAGCACAGGGACACCGTGGCTAAAGAGGGACAGCTAAGAACTGATCAAAGGATTGACTATAAAACATAGGAAATCCTAAAAGAACAGTTGAATCAATTTTGTCCTTACCTTTAGAAAGTAAACAAATGAGCCCTTTAAATCATAGAAAGGTCAACCACTAAAAAAAAGGGGGGGTATATATTTCTTCCATCATTTAGGTAAAACAACCTACCCACAATACTTCTGGATACTCCAATGTATGAAAAAAGATAACAAGAGATGTGTGACTCACAATATACAATCCTTCATTTCAAGGCAACCACAGAGGAGCTGGGGAGACACAATGACTAGTTTGTACTGCTCACTGTGGTGGATGCTTCATAAATAGTCTTTTATTATTAATCTACACATTAAAGCTACAACCTGTTCATTATTATCCAAAGTTTTAAAATGATGAACTAGACTCATACAGGATAAAAAACTTGGTCAGGGTCACAAAATAGGAATATCAAAGCTAAAATTTGAAATCAAATCTTGTTGCTACAGCATTTACACCTTGTATTTTACCCTACCCAAATGATTCTCAATGAGAGGGAATTTAGCTCCCCAGGGAACATTTGACAAAATTCAGAGGTATCCAGGGTATAGACATCAGGGACGCTGCTATATACCCTGCAATGTACAGGACAGGCCTCCCCAGCTAAGAATTATACAGTCCAAAATGTCAATAGTGCCAGGATTGAGAAGACTTAGAAATAAGGTAAAGGACTCAGTGTGGGCTGTAGGTGTCCCAGGGAGGGAAGAAATAACACTGTTACCTGGGGTAGTAAGAGGCGTTTGTCACAGAGGATTTTGATTAAGCCTTAGGAATGTGTATAGAAAACAAAAAGGATGGTACTTTCAGCAGCTTAGAACAAGAGAAATAAAAATACAGAGATAATAAATAGCAACATGTGCCCAGTGTGGGGGCTCATGCCTGAATCCCAGCAGCTTGAGAGGCTGAGGTGAGGCAGGAAGATCATGAATTCAAAGCTAGCCTCCGCAATTTAGCGAAGACCTACACAAGTGAGACCCTACAAAATAGGGCTGGGGATGTGGATCAGTGGTTGAGTGCCCCCGAGTTCAATCCCCAGTAAAAAAAAAGCAAGATATATTAAGAGGTCAAGATGATCATCATTAAGTACTTTTCATAAACTAACTACAAAATGAAACAAGCAAAAACATGAATAAAAATTCTGCTGGGACATCTTTGAATATTCATAAGCTCCAGGAAGGAAACTGTGTACCTGAAAGATATAAATTACAGTTTGTGAGAGAAAATATGAGATGACACCAGATGGCAGAGAACCTTTAAACAGGTTCTCTGGAAAAAATGGTTCAACTTCTATTCAACACAGGCCTGGTAAAATTCCAAACATATAATATACTGCTTGGCAAAAAATGGTGAACACTTGAGCTCTGGCACCGGACTCTCTGGGTTTCCATTTCTGCTACCTGCTACTTTTTAAATAACATCCCAACTAGGGACAAATTACTTTGCCTTTCTATGCTTGTTTACTTGTCCATAAAATCAGGAAAATAACACCTATTTTGAGCACTATTGTGAGGATTTAGTAAATTAAATCACATCAAGTACTCACAACTATGCCTAGCACATACTAAGAAATGAATAAATATTTGCTAATATTAATAGTAGAGTCTCTTTACATCTTCACAATAATCTAAGGAGGAAGGTATCATTATTACTGAATTATTCCCACTTTATTCACCAAATTTCAGCTTGAGGGGCATTGTGGACAAAGTTCTTTGGCTCAAGTGGGATATATCTGACTCCAAATCCAAGCTATTAATCACTATATACTGCTTCATAAGTTTGAACAAACTTTAGGCAATGGAAGCCACGAAAGGTTTACAATTGGGGAATATACACTATTAAAGCAAGGCTTGCTTTTCAGAAGGTCCTGGCAATGGAAAGGAAAACAATCTAGAACAAGATGGGCTGTATGCTGGGAGAGCAGAGGCCTACAAAAGGTATTTGCAGGAGGTGATAAATTTTCACTGATGATGATGGCACTGAAAATACAAAGAACATCAAAAGTAAAAGGCATGAGCACAGCAGAGTTCAATGGCTGTGTACCTGGTGATGCAATGCCAATTGACAGAGAACAAGGGTAACTGAAAGATAGTCAGAAACACCTGACTTCTAAGGTAAAAAAGGTTAATAGTGAAAGAATATTAAGAAATTCCCCTAACTTGCCTTTTTCTGAGAAATTAAAAAACAAACAAACAAAAAAAACTCTTGAGGTTCATCAATAAAGGATCTTCCTACTACTACCAGGAGTCAGAAATACTGAAAACAGAAGCTGAATTGGGGTAACGAAGGGAAACACAGATATTTAGAGTACTAACAAAGAGATGTAACAATTCTAAGTAAGCTTTAAGAAAAAAAAATCCAGATTCCATAATATTTTTCTTAAATAAAGATGGGTTCACACATACCCTAAAACAGATGAATTCCATTAATAAGGCATATAGAACAAAGTGAAATCTACGTGACAAAATCAAAATTTTTCTGGATCAATGACAAACACCACAATAGCTCTTCCTCAGTTGCTACAAAGATAAGGACATGTGAGATCGGTGAGGATAACAGTCATTAAATCAACTGTTTATATAGCAATTATACACAAAAGTTCCATGAAACTCACAGAACTTTATCTATAGACTTACAGACTTCTTCACTTGCTAAGAATGACCAGATTTTGCTTTCCCATTCTGGTATATAAAATGAACACCAATGATTCACCTGCAGGTTCCCCTTCCTACACTGCCAAGCCTGCTGGAGGTGATGGGATCAACCACTATGGTAGTAGCAAACATTTTTGAAAGTATAGGGTTCTGGGAGATGATGGAACCTGTGTGATATGTATGCAGAAAGCCATTTCTGGAATTATTTATTGTTTATTAGAATATGCAAATCCTTTAACCTTTAATGATTTAATCAGAAATAATTACAAAAGTCTTACCAAGATTTAATGTAAATTTTTAATAAAAGAGTTGCCACTAAAAGTTACGAATGCCTGAGTGTCATTTAGGGATAGAATGACTCTAACATTAATTTCACTCTCACTGTACAGCCTCCTCCACATTAAAGAGAAATTATTCATTCATTTGAGATATTAGCTATATTAAATGAATGAAATGATACTACCTGGAATCTAAAAGGGAATAGATATATTATTTAATAAAAGTCACAAAATTTACAAAGCCATGCATATACCCCTAGCATATTATGTAGAAGTATCTTAGCCCACCTGAGACAAGCTAATGCAAAAAACCTTTCCCTCTCCAACGGCTCCTCCTCTCAAATAACACCTGTAATGCTGGAAAATAACTTGCCAATCTTCAGCACAAAAGTTAAAGATAAGTAGGGAGATAAATACAGAGGCAGGGTAAACAAAATTTTTCACACAATTCAAGAGCAAACTCTAGGATGTTTTTAACATACAAATTTAAGCTTCAAAATTTTTATACAATAGGCTTAGAAACCTACTCATGAGCCTAAATGCAAACATGAACTATCTAAGGAAGGTTCTGTTTTAGGTACCTATCTCTTGAATTCACAAAACTTTCTGAATAATTATGATTCTTTTCCTATTTAGGAATTTGGGACTGAGGCAAGTATTTTATGCCTGGAACCCATGCGTAGGCCTAGCTCAAGCTCTGGGCCTGGTGATAGACACATAGCCCACTTCTCAAGTAAACAAGCATCTCCTTGACATATTACTCTGCACAATCATTCACGGTAAATTTCCTTTACATCATAACAGATAATCCAGGATAAGTCTCATCTGCAATTTTCCTAATTTATAAGGTATGGTCAATGAATAGAAAGCAGACTCATACATTCTATGCAAAAAAGTGAATCAGGTAAACACTGCTAATTAGGACATCTGATTATTACACACTTTCATTATGCAGTATTTCCTATATGACTTAAACCCAATTGGATTAAAGTATCTCAATACAACTGAAATAAGTTAATGCAAAGCCTTTCTCCAGGCCCTCTTCTCATGACCCATGTATTCTTTCCCCTAACTTTTTGAACTCCTGTTGAGGTACAATTAACAATGAAAATTGAATACATTTGCTGTGTAACACATGTTTTCACACATGTATATATTGTGTTATAAATAATTATACATGAGTTAATAAACTTATTTATCCATTATTCTCAGTTATCTTTCTGTGTGGAGAAAATACTTAGGATAAATTCTTTGCATAAATTTCATGTACACAATACAGTATTGCTAATTACAGTCACCACTATAAATCAGATCCCCAAAACTTATTCCCCTTATAACTCTGAGTCTGAAAACTTCTCAAGTTAATTTTTGATTTTTCACTCCATCCAAGGATAGTTAGAAATAGTAAATGAACCCAATAAATTACTTGTTCTAAATTATTTTGAAAGGACTTAAATGGAATGTTTTGAGTAAGTGTACTGCATACAATAATCTCTGATTATATTGTATCACTTACCTCAAAAGAGGACTGATATATAAGCAATGTATGCCCAATATTTATATACTGCTTTCTTTATAACACAGCATGAAATATCATTAAATAAATATAAAACTGATTTCACAAGTGTTTTCAAAATGTTATTCATTCATTCACTCTTTCAAAACAAAAATCTGTGTGGAACAGATAAACAAGTGGGGATTAGAGATGGAGGCATCCTCAGAGGCCTCACCTGTCGAATGATACTCTTCACACAACGCACTGGGAGGCCTTGATAGTTGGACTTGATGATCCACTTGAGGAGGTGGTGACCAAGCACTTCAAAGACCATGCAGACATCTGGGACATGGTTAAGGATTGTTTGTGGATGCATTTCCTGGAATATGGCAATTAGTGAAAAGCAAAAGCAGAAGCAACAGCATTCTGTCATTTACAACACAGTTATTTGCTCATAAAACACCACAATAATAATATCTGTAATACCAAAAGTGGTCAGTTGAGGTTTCTTACCTAAATAAAGACAAGTGGTAATATTTATTATGTGCCATACATTATTCAATATGTACTTTACACCACCTCAGGAAATATATAATTGTCCCCACTGTGGAAATGAAGATATGTGTCTCAGTACAAAGGTGGCCAAAGCAGATTCTAGCCCAACCTTCATGGTACTCTCCTGTCCCCACACTATTCTCTCAGCACGTACAGAGGAAAAAGAAAATGGGTCAGACTGAAACCTCACAAGAACTGATGTGGAAAAAACAGAATTGCAGGGCCCTAAGAGTCCTAATTGCCTGCCTAAACCTCTAATGAAGGAGGCCACAAATAATACATTATCAAATAGAAATTTACCAAACACCAGGTGCAGTGCACATACCTTTAATCCCAGAGCTTGGGAGGCTGAGGCAGGAGGATGAAAAGTTCAAAGCCAGCCTTAGCAACATAGCGAGATCCTGTCTCAAAATAAAATATTAAAAAGGGACTGGGATGTGGTTCAGTGGTTAAGTGCCCCTGGGTTTAATCACTAGTATTAAAAAAAAAAAAATAGAGAGAGAGAGAGAGAGAGAGAGAGAGCTATTTAATATTTTTCTTCAAAAATATCTTTCATTGCATAACCAGATCCATTTAAAAACTATAGGTAGCTGTTAAGAATGTATGATTACAATTTAAGATAGAGTATTAGGACCATTCTGCAATAATAAAAACTCAGAAATCAGAAGCCCTTCAAATTTTTTAAAAACCACTTAACAGAGATACGACTGACATATAAAAAGTTGTATATATTTAATATGCACATCTTAATGTGATTACAGATCAGTATACACCTAGGAAAACATGACCACTAAGATAATAAAGGTATACAAAGGAAATGAAATCAAGATCTCACACAGGTATCTGCAGTCCTATGACTACTGCAGCACCACTCACAACAGCCAAGATATGGAACAGCCCACATGTCCAATGATGGATGACTGGATAAAGAAGATAGGGCACATACAACATAACATTCCTCAACCACTCCAACAAGTGGATTTTGAAAATCAGAGTTTCTACTAACCACTGACTCTTCAAAACTATCACCCACCAATTTCCCATACAGTATCTTTATGCCATTCCATGAGAAGGTTTTAAACTGCCCTAAAACCCTTTGAGAATATTTTGATCATCATTGGAGGCTTACAGTAGGCTTCATTATTTAAAAAATAAAATAAGTTAGCTGGGCACGGAGGCATACGCTGTCATCCCAGAGGCTCAGAAGGCTAAGATAGGAGGATTCCAAGTTCAAGGCAAAAGCGAGGCACTAAGTGAGACCTTGTCTCTAAATAAAATACAAAATGGGGCTGGGGATGTGGCTCAATAGTTGAGTTCAATCCCTTGTACAAAAAAAAAAAAAAGATAAGCTGATTTAATATTTTTATACGATCAACCACATGATCATAATAGCTATTAATTATTTTCAGTGAAAAGAAGAAAAAATGTTTTCTTCTCTTGAAGAACTTATGTACTACAGACATATGCAAAGATGATCTAAATCCAGCATTTCTTACTAGTTCCCAGTCTTATTACAAAAATGACAAACTAAGAATTAAAGTTAGTAGCAGACATATGACCCAAGTCTTCTCAAAGCATTGGTAATACATAATGATTTCTTAGCATTTTATTTACACTAAACATAGCCAATTTTCCTTTCTTAAGGAAAATTCTATTTACCTACAAATCAGGTAGTTTCTCCAAAGAAACCCTCTCCCTGTTTGTGGTCTCAGGAATAACCTTATGGGTCTGGCACAGAGTAAGCTGCTATCGTGCCCTTAAACAAACAGGCTACAGCAGGGACAGAGAAATCCAGCACTACTTACCCACCTATTTACTAGAAAAAAAAGAAGCTCAGTATTTAGGAGAAATGGTCTTGAGGCAAAGGCTAAGCTATTAGCAGTTTTTTCTACTTTCCAGTATCTAAATACAGTTTCTATAAATAAACAAAGGTTTACTCCAGCACATAGAGTGACAAAGTACTTCCCTACAGGATCATGACTAAGTAGACGCAGACACCAATGTCATTCTGGGATTTAAGCAGGGAGATGACCTGTGCCTGAAACTTCTGGAGCTTCAGAAGGTCAAGTAATAATTTACCGGAACTGTTCAAATACAATGTAAATGAAAGAGCAAAAGATCTGACATGAGAAGACCTTAGCTCTGATGTACCCTATAGGACTCATCAGCTGGTACTCTAATTGAACATCAGGAAATGAAAGCATCACCCACCACAATTACGCAAAGGGCATCTCAGAGGATCCAACATGAAAATAAGGACAAAGTCTTCTGGAAACAACAGGAATTATCTCCTCTCCATTGTGCTCTTCATCTTTGAGCTACATGCTTTGGGAAACTTTGCTCTGTGTCGTTTGCCCGCAGGGCTGCCTTTTTCCCAAATTACCAGGCAAAGAGAGAGGGAAGAAAAACCAGCATCTCCTTTCCACAATCCCAATCACTTAATCCTAGATCCCTCAAAACCAACAGGTACTTGAACAACTGCCATCCTCACAAGAGAAAGAGAAATCATGCTTGGCTTAGCTATGTCTTCTGGATGTACACATTTATTTTCTAACAGGATCTAGAATGAGAATGAAGGCCATCCTTTCTAAAAGGCAACAGGAACATTTAATCAGGAGCTAAAGAAGAAATTATTTCATCTTTCAAGAACAATACTTTCTACCAGGATAATTTCTTTTGGAGAAAGCAGATATTCTTGTAGTATTTTCCAAGAAAGAGAGAAGAACTATAAATTAAACAAGTTAATCTTAAATTACACAACTCAATTAAGTGGGTGAAAACTTAAAAGAACAATAACTTAGGATAAAATAACCTTGTCTCTGGAAGTGTGATTCAAGTCTTTTTTTAAAAAATATTTTTTGTAGTAGATGGACACAATACCTTCATTTTATATTTATATGGTGCTGAGGATCGAACTTACATGCGCTAGGCAAGCACTCTTACCAACTGAACTATAGCCCCAGCCCCTGCTACTGCTATGTTTAATTTAAAATATATTTACTTTATGTGTGGTCTAGTGAAGGTCTTTTAAAAAGTCATTTTTGAGGGCTGGGGTTGTGACTCAGAGGTAGAGCATTTGCCTAGCATGCGTGAAGCACTGGATTCGATCCTCAGCACCACATAAAAATAAAATAAAGGTATTGTGTCCACCTATAATTAAAAAATAGATGTTTAAGAAAAAAAAAAAAGTCATTTCAGGCACATGCCTGTAATCCCAGTGGCTCAGGAAGCTGAGGCTGAGGCTGAGGCAGGAGGATCACAAATTTAAAGCCAGACTCTGCAAAAGTGAGGCACTAAGCAAATTCAGTGAGACCGTGTCTCTAGATAAAATGCAAAATATAGTTGGACATGGGGCTCAATGGTGGAGTGCCCCTGAGTTCAATCCCAGGTACCTTAAAAAAAAAAGTCATTTTTGCACATGGTGGTGCATGCCTATAATTCTAGCAACTCGGGAGACAGAGGCAGAAGGATGGCAGGTTTGAGGTCAGCTATAGCAATTTAGTGAGAATTTAAGCAACTCAAAGAGACTGTGTCTCAAAATAAAAAGGCTGAAGATGTAGCTCACTGGGTAAGCACTCCTGGGTTCAACTCTAGGTATAAAAAAAAAGAAAGTCATTTTTGCCATACCAAGAAAATTTGAATGAATTTTATTCAGTGAGTTTTATGGTCATGTTTAAAAAACCAATCCACATATTTTTACAAACTGCACACTGACATTTATGTAGGTTAAAAAAAAAAAACACATGACTTCTAGGATTTGTTTTAAAATAATTCAGCAAGAGAGAAAGGCTAGATGTAGAAATTAGCGCCAGACCTTAACAAACACTGAATCTGTGTACTGGATTTTCAGAAATTCACTGTACTACACTCTCTGCTTTTATGTATGTTTAAAACTCTTCATAATTAAAGCTTTAATAGAAAAACACTGGAGATCTAATCCATTTACCAATTACTACAGAAAATGTTATCACTTTCCTTTTACCAGGCTTTTGTAAAGCAGACAAACTGGAGGGAAAAGAAAGAAATCAGGGGCTCAGGATGTAGCTCAGTGCTAGAGTGCTTGCCTACTATGCAGGAAGCCCAAAGTTCAATCCCCAGAACTTGAAAACCAAATACACACATCAAAAATAAAAAATATCACACCTTCCACATTCACCAGCAGGAAGATTATACTCTGCAGGAAGAACTAATTGAAAGTCTCAGCTGTATCACTCTAGAAACAGAATTCAGAGTTATTAGGACTAAACAATATCAATATCACTTGAATGCAACTTTGGGATATCAGCATTAAAGTAGCATTTTTCCTCTTACTGCGTAAGCAAATACATTTCAGCCTCATGCAGTACTTTGTAGCTATTGGAGCACACATACATGCCCCCTGTACACTGGTTTTAAAAGGTTTAAAGCACAAAGAAGTGCTGGCACACACTTCCACCAACCACTGCAAAAATAAAGTTCACCACAATTACTGAAGAAGAAATAAAACAAAACAAATTCTGTTAAAAAACCAGGCCAAGTTTTGCTATTTCTTTTTTTCACTGCCAAAGACACTACTATACCAAAACCACTAACAGACCACACTAGATGTACTACTTATTAGACTTCGCAATAATTTTAGAGGCCTAATGTGGAAGGATGCAGCACAAATAAAGTCTACAAAAACTTGATATAATCTTTTATTTTAAAGTAAGAAGAAAAAAAGTACATTATAATTCAGTCTACAAAAAGCAAAGGAAAGGGGGTTGGGGTTGTGGCTACGTGGTAGAGCATTGCCTAGCATGTATGAGGTACTGGGTTTGATTCTCAGAACCACATATAAATAAATAAAGAGCCATTGACAACTAAACAATATTTAAAAAAAAAAAAAAGGATAGGATAGGGCCGGGGTTGTGGCTCAGTGGTAGAGCGGTTGCCTAACATGTGTGAGGCCCTGGGTTTGAGTCTCAGCACCACATATAAATAAATAAAATAAAGGTCCCTTTACAACTGGGGGGTGGAGGGGGGAGCAAAGCATAGAGCTGAGAGCAGTGGCACATGCCTGTAATCCCAGTGGCTCAGGAGGCCAAGGCAGGAGGATTGCAAGTTCAAATCTAGCCTCTGTATAAAAGTGAGGCACTGAGCAATTCAGTGAGACCCTGTCTCTAAATAAAAAACAAAATAGGGTTGGGGATGTGACTCAGTGGTCAAGTGCTCCTGAGTTCAATCCCCGCGCCCAGAAAAAGCAAAGGATACGTATCCCATTCATGCCTGATATCTTGAAGTCATCAATGAGCTGGACCACCATGTCTTTGTTTGGGTCACTAGGATCACTTTCTCGAACCTATGTAAAGAAAAATGGACACAAAAACAGGAGTTTGAAGTGGAGAATTTTTTCCATTAGGCCAACCAACAAAGTGATATTTTTCAAATAAAAGATTTGGTACTGGAACTAACAACAACAACAAAAAAAAACAGATTCTACTTCAATTTAGTATCAACAAGAAGAATCCCTTAAGTAAAATTTGTCATTTATTTTTCTTACATTATTCACATTTTTCCAGTACTTACACATTTGAGCAATTTTATTTCATCCAAGGCTGTCTCTGTATAATGCTGGGCACTCTTTACAACTTTCATTGCAACAAATCTTTTCCCCCTTAAAAAAAAAAAAAAAAGCATAGTAATTTATATTATCGGCATAAAAGGTGATGATTACAACAAGATCTATCCAATAGAGAGGCTTCTGATAAGTTTTCTTCTAAAATGGTATTTTGCAAATTTGGGGACCACAATTAATAGGGCATCCATGCATTAAAGACAATTTCTTTCATGCTTTTGTTTTTTTCTTAACTAAAATTGAATAGACCAGGAAAACATCAGAGTTATCTATCACACAATAAGGAAAAGTATTCCTGTGACTCTTGTTTCAGTTCATATACACACACAAATACATGTGTATATGACCTGAGCAGCAATTAAGTTTCTTACTATTGATCATGGCTGGCGCGCACGCATTCATATTCTCATATTCTTTCTTTCTCTTTCTCTCTCTCTCTCTCTCTCTCTCTCTCTCTCTCGTACTGTGGATTGAATCCAGAGGCACTTTACCACTAAGCTATGTGCCCAAACATTTTAATTTTTATTTTGAGAAAGGGTCTTGCTAAGATGCCTAGACTGGCCTTGAAATTGAAATCCTCCTGCCTCAGCTTCCAGAGTTGCTGGGATTACGGGTATGTACTACAGCACCCAGCTGGATCATGGCTTTTAAACCTATGTCACAAAAACTAATTTGAAAAGCCTACACATTATTAATTTTACATCTGAATGCTTTCTGATATGGATAATTTACTAGAAAAGTAACATGCCCCTGGTGAAAAGCAATTTTGTGGAAAAAGCTTTAAAAATAGAGAAGAAAGTTGGTATTTTCAAATACTTAACTTCATAATAAGAAAAAAAATCTAGCTAGCTGAAGTTACAAGCCTGTTACATGCTATAACATAGTAAGAATAACGTCAGCTACATCTTCTTAGGAAAAGGATATTGAATAGACCAGGAATCAAGTGCAAAAACGACAAAGAGCACTTACTGCATATCCCAGCACAGCCAGACAGTGGAGAAGTGCCCCCATCCTAGCTTTCTAATAACATGATACCGACCATTGAAGAGGTCTCCAATTTTCACCGGATGATAGCCACCTTAAAAAAAAAAAAAAAGAAAGAAAAGAAAATTCAGAATTCCAGGAAAATAGTACTATTTTCATTTCTTCATCAATTCTGGATGTCAAGAATGACAGGTCTGAAATAACAGCATCATTAAAATGTTTAAAATACATTTTTTCAGGATTATCTTCCATCATCAGAAAAGTATCTTGTGAATTCCCATTAGGCTTTTTAGCTAATTTTAATAAGAATTTTGAAGGGCAACAAATCATCCAGTACTCCCTAATAATAATAATTGAGGTTTTGTTTTTAAGTCAATGTATGTACATGTACACACCAATTCTTGACATTTATAAATGACTTTTCTTCTAAGTTATAAATCACACTCAATTATTTTTGCATCTGTACAAAGTTCAGGAAATTAAAGGATGTTTACTCTGCATAAATTTGTATACACCAACCATTTTCCTATATCCAATAAGTAATGGTATAACATACATGTTAATTTACCCTCCAAATGGCTTGTTCCTCTTATTACTCTTCCTCCAACCTGAAACTTTTGCATGGAAAAACATTCTTTAGAAGTAAGGAAATCAATTGGCAAAGCAAGACTGGTACCCTATTCTCAGTGAACTTTTTGGGGAGGTAAGGGTGCCTCACTGACATCTGGCATAGAAAGTCCTTCACTCTGAATTTTCAAGTATAGGTAGTAGACTACAAAACAGAATTATAATATGGCATCAATTCCACGAAACATATAAAGAACAATCTAAGAGGATATTAACATTACCCCTTGTTATAACATTACCCCTTGATATAAAATTAATTTTATTCTCTTTATCTACAGTTTAATCATCTTGTTTCCAAAACAAACAATGCTCTTTTAGTCTTAAATTTGATTTTTACTATGAAAACATTAGTGTTCTCATATTCATATTCTCTCCTCCCTCTTTCCCACACCATTTCTTCTTTTATTTTTGGCAGTGTTAGGGATAGAACACAGGGCCCTATGCATGCTAGGCAAGCATTCCATCACTGACCTTCACCCCCGGCAATGATTTTTTATTTTTTTAATATGCAGAATTCCCAAATCACTCAAGAAAGATATGAATGGTTCGTGCCTAGTGCTGAGAGGCCGAAACAGGTGCAGCAAGTATGCAAACTACATTTTTCAATAAATATTTGTGAACTCCCAGAGGGCTCTGAGTTACAATTCAATAAATACTATCAATATTTTAAAAGTGGCAAATTAATCAAGCAGGAATTTGGACACTGAATTTCTAAGATTCTTACTGCTATGAATATTGTATTTGCTTTTCCTGGATTTTAACATCAAAATCTGTAACAACACTGTAAACTAGAACTATGATATTAAGTCAGGAATAAAATAGAGCAAATTATCAAATAGCTTATTACTTAATTTTTGTTTAATTCTCTAAGTAATTGAAAGATATGGTCTCTGGATTTCTAGTACAGTTTTTAAACCATTAAAATTAACAACTCAAAAGGAGAAAAGAAAGTTAATGCTTATCAAGTATCAATTAGAAAAGGAACATTGTACTAGGCACTTTATTTTGAAATCTGTGTTCCAAGAAACAAAAGTGATTTATGACATATTACAACTATTCCACACAGGACTGGTGTGGGGAGGGAGGGAAGGAAGGAAAGAAGGAAGGAAGGAGTTGGGAAATGAAAAGTTAAACAAAGCAAAGCAGATTTTTTTCACCCCAGGCCTAATGTCTTAACATTCTTTGTGAACCTCTAAGAGCACAGGGCACATATTGCACATGCTACATGTTCCATACATATTTGCTCAGGAAATGACTTCCAGTTAACAAGCTTTTTGGAACATGGTATTGCAGGAAACAGTGATGTCTATCTTATTCAATCCTTACATCCACCCTGCACACTAGATGGTATTCTTTCCACATTGCTGCAGAAGGCACCAAATGTCAGAGATATTAAGCACTAAGTTGGACACAAGGTGGGAAAAAAGGCAATTCCAAAGCCCATGGTTTTTTTGCCCCTAGTAAGAAAGGCATTCCATGTTTTAATTACTGGATGACTGTTTTCTAGACCTGATACACAGGGAACACTGAATGGCTTACTTAAAAAACCACACAGTAATGGGCTGGGGTTGTGGCTCAGTGGTAGAGCACCCACCTAGTACGTGTGAGCCCTGAGTCTGATCCTCAGCATCACATTAAAAATAAATAAATAAGTAAAGGTATTGTGTCCAACTAAAAAAATAAATATTAAAAAAAAACTACACAGTGCTAACATTAACATCTCGAGACTTGAAAATAAGTTAATTATTTTATAATTTATATTTTATAATTTTTTTCTGGATACAAATTAAATTTATTACATACATTCTATGTAGTAGAGCTGAGCAGAACTGAGTAGTTAAAAGCAATGTAAATGTAATTTATTTATTTATTTTTTGATGTGGACTTTTTAATTAATTTATTTATTTTAATTTTTATTATTAGTTGTTCAAAACATTACATATAGTAGAGGATAGGAAAGGCAATAGAATACAACAGACACTAGTATGGCAGTATGTAAAAATGTGGATGTGTAACCGATGTGATTCTGCAATCTGTATACGGGGTAAAAATGGGAGTTCATAACCCACCTGAATCAAATGTATGAAATATAATTTATAAGTTAATTGTGCATAAAGAGAAGAAAGCTCCATCACTAGTATGTTTCAGATTCAAGTTCTCAAACAGCCAGTGTGTTCTTGTGAGAAAAAAAAAAAAAAAAAAAACCTCAGAAAAGGCACCATCTCCACTGTAATCACTGCAGAAGTGCAGCAGCTCCTTTTCTCTATGGGATCTCAAAGTTGAACAAAAACAAATTACTAGTTCAGTCCAGTATCTCTGGAGCCCACAGGCAGCTAAAATACTGTCTCTAAAAATAGGCCAACCAAACAAGAAGAACACAAAAGTAATTCTTAAATACAAAGATAAAAAATGAATGAAAGTACAAAAACATTTAGTTGACTTTTAATTTTGAAAATATGACATATATATTATCAGATCTATATATTATATATTCTCATATCCAACTCCTTGATTTCTATAGAAATCAAGACTCTCTCATGACCATTCAACTCTCACTCCCTTGTAACAGAATGATAATCTTTTTTTTTAAAGAGAGAGAGAGAGAGAGAGAGAGAGAGAGAGAGAGAGAATTTTTTTTTAATATTTATTTTTTAGTTTTCGGCGGACACAACATCTTTGTTTGTATGTGGTGCTGAGGATCGAACCCGGGCCACACGAATGCCAGGTGAGAGAGCTACCGCTTGAGCCACATCCCCAGCCCACAGAATGATAATCTTGCCAACAGGGCATCTATTCTACCTAACAAAAACTATGCTATGAGAAGAGAGGAAGTATGTCCCCACCCAGCAGACCCACACCAACCCAACTAACACCTGGGAAATTCAAGAAAATGGACACTCCAGTAATTCCATCAGAAACTCCTCCAGTTCCCTGTGTTATAACAACCATCAGCAGCCATGTCATTGCCTACTGCATTGTCTAGCACATAAGGAATCTTAACAGTCAAACTGGACAAAGACCCCAATCACTCTTTGGTTCCTTTTGCTGTTTCATCAACTGACAGAAAAGGAATATAGGAAAACAACAGTGCTACACACAGACCCTGCTAATGGCATGAAGCAGAGTACCAGAAATGCTCAAATACTTGATGATTACATGACTCAAAGGTTTGATTGATTCATCTGTACTACATTATTGTATTGTTTAATGTGACATTTATCACAAGTTTTTCTCTTCTTAAAAACAAATCTTAGTTTGAATTATAAATACAAAGAAAACAAAATACACTGTTAAAAGTATCATTAATTTCATTGCTCTGTTTTTTTTTCTAATCTAATCCCTCCAGTGCACCCAAGAAAACTATAACTAAAGCTCTACCTATATATACATAGTAATAAGACTCCAAAGAAGACAATTCTAAAACTTACCTTCTTAGCTATTTTGGGAGACATGCTGGCCAAAGATAAAGACAATTCCCTTTTCCTTGCAAAAAATATATTCTATTTATAATAGTAAATCAGAAGTTTAGAATTCCATAATAGACAGTAGTATGGAAGGATTTTCCGAAGTCTATTTTTCTACTAAAAATATTATTTATTTTTATGCTGACACAGTTTCTCAGCCTTCCAATTGTAGGGTGTCTTTAGATAACCACTGAAAACTTTCTAAGGGCTAAGGAAGGATTTCAAAAATCAACCCTATGGGGCTAGGGATGTGGCTCAAGCAGTAGCGCACTCACTTGGCATGCGTGCGGCCTGGGTTCGATCCTCAGCACCACATACAAACAAAGATGTTGTGTCTGCCGAGAACTAAAAATTAAATATTAAAAAAATTCTCTCTCTTAAAAAAAAAAAAAAAAATCAACCCTAACACACAAGTCTTATTAAAAAGGGATGGTGAAAACAAACTTGCTTATAGTAAGGTAATGGACATATTCTGTGTCACTTAAGATTTTAATATTCCTCCTCAAAAGTATACAAAAAAACCATTAGAGATATGAAAGATTTGAACACACTACCAACCAACTTGAGGTTTACAGAACCTAACATTTACAGAACACTATACTCAATAACAAACACTTCTCTCAAGTGCATACAGAATATTTAGATAACATACTGGGCCATGAAACAAGTCACAAAAACAGTGTTCTCGGTCCATATAGAACTAAGTTAGAAAGCAATGAGAAAATTAACCAAAATTTGGAAACTTATTCAAAATAATTCATGGGCTAAAGAAAAAAATCATAAAATATTTTTTCACAAAATGACAATGAAAACTCAACATATGTCAATCTACGAAACACTGCTAAGGCAGTACTCAGAGGAAAAATTATAGCATTAAATGCCTACAATAGAAAAGAAAAGCCAGGCATGGTAGTACACACCTGTAATTCCAGTGACCCAGGAGGCTAAGGCAGGAGGGTCACAAGATTGAGGTCAGTCTCAGAAACTTCACAAGATTTTGTCTCAAAAATAAAAAGGGCTGGGGATGTAGGTCAGTGGTAGAATGCAGCTGGGTTCAATCACTGGGAGGAGGAAGGGAGGGGAAAAGGAAAGAGAAACGAGAAAAAGAAGAGCAAATATAACCTGAAGAAAATAATAATGATATAAGCCAGAATCAATGAAAGAAAAAAAAATAAAAACAATAGAAAAAAAAATCAGTAAAACCAAAAGTTGGTTGAGACAAAAGAAAAAAATAAAATTTAATAAATTTCTGGCTAGGCTACCAGATGAAAGAAACAAATTACTAACATGAAGAATAATAAAACTGACACCAGAACATATTTTACAGACATTGAAAGGATAACAAGGGAATATTACAATTTATACCTATACATATTTTAAAAATACATGAAATGAATGAATACCTTGAAAGATACACACCACATGAATTTCAACAAAATACATACCTGAATAATTTGTATTTATTTGAAAAATGGAATTTATTGTTAAAAACCTTCCCTTAAAAAATGGGCTAGGATTATAGCTTAAGTGGTAGAGCACTTGCCTAGAATGTGTATGGTACTGAGTTCGATTATCAGCACCGCATATAAATACACAAATAAAATAAAGGTCCATTGAAAATTTTTTTAAAAAGTGTCCTCCCAAACATTACTAAAGAAATACAACCAATTCTAGAAAAATTCTTCCTGAAAATAGAGGAAAATATTCCCAGTATCATCCTATGAAACCAGCATTATTTGATTCCAAAGCCATATTAAGAAAACCACAGGCCATGATGTAAATATAAAAATTTTAGACAAAATTTCAACAAATCAAATTAAGCAATATATAAAAAGGACAATATACGTTATGATCAAATAGGGTTTATTTCAGGAATACAAATGATTTAACACTCAAAATTCACTTAAATACTTCACCATAACTAAAATAGGAAATGCATGACTAGCTCACGAGACATAGGAAAAAAAGTGACAATACTAAACATTCCTGATCACAATTCTGAACAAAGCAGAAGTAGAAGGATGTCTAGGAAAACAATACAGAAAACATCAGACATCCCGCCTATGATTAGAAACATAATAAAAATTCCTACTCTCTCCATTGTATTCAACATTATACTGGCAGTTTTATACTAGCTTTAGCTAGTATAATCAGAAAATAAATAAAAACACATCAAGAGTATGACTGTACTTCTGTATTTAATTTAATTGGACAGAAATTTTGATGGCCTTCGATCTAGGCTACCTTTCAAAGGATTATACTGTTAACAACTTTGTAAAATAGAGACACTAGACACTATCTTCCTATGAAGAAGAGGGAAGGATGATTTGTTATCCAGAAAAATAAGCATGTCCTCCCAGGCAGGTATTGTTGTAGGCCCTTATAAAACACTGGGATTTCCTAAGATTGGAGTCCTCAGATGGGACAACAAACCCATAAGGCACACAGTATCCAACTGGGCCTGAGTTCACATCATCTTGGTTAGATTTGGGATGCAATGGGAATAAATATCAACGTAAAGTTCAAGCTGCTTGCAGTGCTATGAATAATTAAGTCCTTTGTCTCTGACCCAGGAAATCTCATGACTTCTGCAAAACCCCAAACTGTGGCAAGTTAACTTGTTAACTTGCAAATAGGATAAAACTTCTTGATAAATTTATCTTTGGCACCAGAAAAAAAAATTTCTTTTTTCTTTGTCCTATAAAAATTGCTAACTAGTTTTTCATCTTATGAAAACTGTCAGTCTTAGAACCATAGTCTTTCTTTGATAACTAAGAAACCCAGAGACAAATTTGTAACATTTTCAAATTGTATAGATCTCTATTAATAAGTCTTTATAATAACCATAACCTGACTTTATATTATTTCTCCACTGTATAATTTCTTCATCTATTTGCCTAATGTATTATGTATACCTATCTGTAAAATTTCTCAAGTTGTATGTGAAGTATTAGGATACAAACAACAGCCACTTATCCTTCAGGATAAACTCAAGTAAAGCCCTAATCAGGAAGCATTTCCTGATTTTTCTTGCTCAAGAAGGGCCCCTGGGGCTGGGGATGTGGCTCAAGCGGTAGCGCGCTCGCCTGGCATGCGTGCAGCCCGGGTTCGATCCTCAGCACCACATACAAACAAAGATGTTGTGTCCGCCGAAAAACTAAAAATAAATATTAAAAAAATTCTCTCTCTCTCTCTAAAAAAAAAAAAAAGAAGGGCCCCTGTTCTGCCCTTCTCTTATTCACCTCCAAAATGCCTCCTTAGATTCTGTTACACAAAATAACTAACAGATATTTCAGTTATTGCCTCACTTATCTTCCCTAGGAGATTATAAACTCTGGGGAGAGCTTTCTTTGGAGACAGTATCCTCAGCACCTAGCACAACATCATAATAAATACTCAATATATGAGAACCGAAGTACAAGACAGATATGGATGGGAGGAACATGAGTTATTTGTTCCCTGGCATGACATAAAAGAAAAGTGAAACAGGCTCCCCTGGTTTGAAATTCAATTTTAAATAATATTATACTATAATAAGAAAAGAGGACAGCCCTGAGAAACGAAGAGGAAAACACATGCACTGTGAAATAAATAGTTCTATTTGATGTTAAGAAAGAAAACAAAAATAGTATACTGGGATCAGATTTGAGACCTAGAGTTGTGCAAAAGTGTTGATTTTACTATTGGGGCCAGGTCAGGGGGGCAGAGGGATTAACAAAGTATATCCTTTATTCATCTTATGACCAGCTTTGGGTGTGTGGGCGGGCAGGGAGTAAACCAAGAATCTAAATGTATCACAGGTAATATCATATAATAATACTGTAAAGAAAATTACATAGTAGAAATACTACATTTATTATTATTCTACAAAATTAAAATGTATAGTACTTAGGGAAATAGAAAAGAAAGATACTAAGCTGTGACAATATTGATGAGATCCTCAGCAAAACTATCATGGTACCCATGACATTTAAGGTTCAAGTTCTCTACTAGCTCTCTATACTTATAAAAGTTGGAATCAGATTCTAGACAATAAATAAGAATTTCTTCTGCTTTTGTGATCAACAATCTACCTTACTTGTCATTATAGTGCTATAATTTTGTAGCTGCAGCAAACTGTTCTAATATATACTAATGACATTTCTATTTTTCTAGAGAAGATTCTAAAAAAACATTAAGAGCCCAAAATGGAAATGCAAGTCACATTCTAAGGCAAGCCAGTGTCTAAAATCCTCATCTGCACTCTAGAATCTAGAACATGACAATATCTTTTTCCCAAGCTCATGAGTGTTTTAGAACCCATTTTAAATGTACCATGGATATAGACAGGAATTGTAAATAAAATAGTTAGATTATAAACAGCTGGTAGTTGTTTTTAAGATACTATGCCTAGAGATTTATTTAACCAAAATAAATTTGGACTAAATCAGCCTCTCCATACTTCCCCAAAAGATTCCATATACAGTGAAATGTAACCTAGCTTGTAGCGCAAATAAAGTGTAATCTAATCTAAGAGTATATCCTTGTAATCAAGCAACTAAGTCTCGGCCAATCAGAGGCTGAAAGCTGCCAAAACATGATCATACAAAGCAAGGGCTAACTGCAGTCAATAAGGTTGTTTCTGTATGTCATTTCCGTTTTTTTCTTGCTATAAATATAACCTGGATGTGTTGTAGGGTGGGCCATTCTGAACCATCTTTTGTCTACAATGCTGCTGGGTTCTAGAACCTTTCTCTTGCTCAATTAAACTTTGTAAATATAACTGCTCAGTTTTTTCTCATCACTGAAGTTTGTATCATAAGCTTATTTTCACATATGCACAATTAAGTGTCCAACTTCACTGAACACACCATAAATATATTAATATCTCTAAATCTCATATTAACCAAGGATAAAGAGTTAATGGCATATTTTGTTTCCATTGCTGACATTTATCCATTATTTGTTAAATTATATAAAGCCAGATTTCTCTGTTCAGGGTATCTTTTTTTTTTTTTTTTAATATTTACTTTTTAGGTGTAGATGGACACAACACAATGCCTTTTATTTTTATGTGGTGCTGAGGATCGAACCCAGGTCCGCGCCCAGGCTAAGCGAGCACTCTACCACTGAGCCACAATCCCAGTCCCTGTTCAGGGTATCTTTGACAGAAGAATCCAAAACATTGCTCTATGAAATATGTCGTTACAAAATTATTCTTAAAATGGGGCTGGGGTGGGGCTGGGGATGTGGCTCAAGCGGTAGCGCGCTCGCCTGGCATGCGTGCGGCCCGGGTTCGATCCTCAGCACCACATACCAACAAAGATGTTGTGTCCGCCGAGAACTAAAAAAAAAAAAAATAAATGTTGGAAATTCTCTCTCTCTCTCTCTCTCTCTCTCTCTCTCTCTCTCTCTCTCTCTCTCTCCTCTCTCCTCTCACTCACTCTTTAAAAAAAAAAAAATGGGGCTGGGGCTGTAGCTCACTGGCAGAGCACTTGCCTAGCATGCATGAGGCACTGGGTTCGATCCTCAGCACCACATAAAAATAAACAAATAAAATAAAGGCATTCTGTCCATCTACAACTTCAAAAAAGCTTTTTTTATTTTTAATGGAAAAAAATTATCCTTACAATAAAAAACAGTAACCAGGTACAATGATGCATGCCTATAATTCCACAACTAGGGAGGCCGAGATAGGAGGATCACAAGTTCAAGGCCAGTTTTAGCAACTCAGCGAGGCTCTAAGCAACTTAGTGAAGCTCTGTCTCAAAATAAAAAATAAAAAGGCTGGGGATGTAGCTCAGTGGTAAAGTACTCCTGGGTTCAATTCCTGGTACAAAAACAAAAAACAAAAACCCAGACTATAAGAACCAAATACAGATTCTCTGAAGTCTAGTTACATGCCTACTTAAGATACCTCCTTAAGTATTTTTTATGTATTAACTTTGTCTTTTTATGAAATCAGTCTTCGTGTCTACATCTCTTTATTGATTCTGATTACTTCTATATAAGCTCAGTTTTGTTTTTTAAAAGACATTCTCCAGAGTGCTGATTCTCACAGTGCTTACACATAATAACAGTTTATATAAGACATTTCCAGCGGATTGGAGGCACAGACAGAAGGATCCTGAGTTCAAAGCCAGCCTTGGCAACTAAGCAAGGCCCTAAGCAATTCAGTGAGACCCTGTCTCTGAATAAAATACCAAAAAAAAGGCTGGGAATGGGGTTCAGTGGTTAAGTACCTTTGGGTTTAATTCCAAGTAAACAAAACAAAACAAACAGATAACTGAAGGTCAGTTTTGGCTAGATGTAAAATTTTTGGTTCACATTTTTTTCCTTGAGTTTATTATATATATTATTTGGGGGGGGGGGGGCTAAAGCTTTACTGTATAATAAAACATAGAAACATCTGATTCTTCCCTGGCAAATTGTGCAGTCTTTCTGCCTAAGACTTTTTTCACTGCCTCTAGCAGCAGGCTGCAATGTTTACTGGCACTTTATGGTTTTTATATTTTGTTCTGACCCTTCTCCTTACTTGCACTATGGGCAAAGGAGTCGTTAACAGGCATTATATGAGATCATTAATCATCATATAATTAACTATATGAAAATCTCCATAATAAAGAACATATACAGAGGCTGAGGTTGTGACTCAGCAGTAGAGCACTCGCCTAGCGTGTGCAAGGCACAGGGTTTGATCCTCAGCACCACATAAAAATAAATAAAACAAAGGAATTGTGTCCAACTACAACTAAAAGAATACATATTAAAAAAAGGTTAAAAAAATAGATCACGTGCAAATAAACTGCAATCTAAATAAGAGTACATCCTTGTAACCAAGCAACTAAGTCTCAGCCAATCTAAGGCTGAAAGCTGCCAGAACATGACCATACAAGGCAAGTGTTAACTGTAGTCAATAAGGTTATTTCTGGACAACCTTGGACAATGGTTTACTTTAAGACTTTCAGCACATTTCTTGGTTCTTCACTATGTTCTGGATAAATAAAAGTATAATATATTGAATTATGAACTGAGGAAACATATTGATCTTAGAATAAGAAAGTCTTAGGTGGGTAATAACTAGAGTTCAGAAATCAGAATCTACATGAGAAATAATAAGGTTTTCTTTACAACTAAAAAAAAATTCTTTCAGTAACTAAACACTTTTAAAATGAAAGGATCTCAGAAAACAGCTCCTTGGCTATTTGAAACTAAAAGCCACAATTACACACATCCAGACATCAAAACGTAACCAAATAATTATTTCAAGAAGTCAAGATTTACTGTTATTTTCAAGGCTCCTACTGTTTTTAAGTGGATCACAGCACATAGTAATGCTGACTCAAACATACAATGAAAGACATATTCCAGAGCATATGTTACATTCTCTTGTACAAAAGAAAAAAAAGGAAAAAAAATACATATAAACACAATTCAATTTACATAGTGACTAATTCTAAAGAAATTATCAATTGTTCTAAAAATGAGAAAAAGAATCTAGTTCATAGAAAGAAATGACCTACATGTAGAAAATAAAACTGATCTTTGTGCCTCATTATAAGTCCCTACCTGGTTTTATAATCTAAGATTAATAATGCTTTCCAGTTTAATAATCATCAGAAAGTCTAACTCATGCAACAACTTGTACATACTCTTGTGTTTGGCACCCAATGTAGGAATTTAGTCATACTTAATAGATTTTAGGCTTAGGGCTCATAATCTATACCAGATGAATACAGTGTTACATGAACTGATGTCCTAGGAAAAGTGGTTATTGTTTCCTATTCCACATCATTGATTTCTTGTGGCTACATTCTGACAGACTCTCTTCTCCAAAGAAGACCAAATAGTAACTCCCAAACTACCTGTTTTTCATTGACCCCTGACATTCTGTCAAGAAATGGACTTTAGGTCCCCTCTGCGTGAACCTGAATAGGGTTCTAATGTGCTTCTAAGCAACAGAATGTAGAGGAGTAACTGATTTCCATGGACAGGTTATAAAAAGAAGATAGTTTCCACCTTGCAAGTGTGCAATTTGCTTCTGGAACTTGGAGTACCCAGGTTAAGAAATCTGACTCCTCCGGAGCTGCCATGCTGTTAGAAACCCAAGCCACATACAGAAGACAAACATAGGTAAGCCATTTGGCAACGTTGGTTTTTCATCCCTTTAGCCCAGGGACCAGACATGGGAGCTTTGATGATTCTGGTCCCAAGTCACTGAGTCATCTCAAGCCACTGAGATACTCAGCTGAGGTCTCAGTTATTATGAAGGAAAAACAAACCATCTCAGCTTTGCTTTTTCTAAATCCCTGATACATACAATCATGAACAAAATAAAAAAAAAAAAAAGAAGGTTTAAGACAGCTAAGCTTAGGGATTTGTTAAGCAACAATAACAAACAGAATAGTCCCCTTACTCTGTTCACCATAACAGCTGGGCAAAACCTCCACAACTGATCTTTAATAAAGATGTGCCCTTGGGGCTGGGGTTGTGGCTCAGTGGTAGAGCGCTCACCTGGTGCGTGCAAGGCTCTGGGTTCGATTCTCAGCACCACATAAAAACAAATAAATAAAAATAAAGGCATTGTGTACAACTAAATTAAAAGAGAGAGAGAGAGAGAGAGAGAGAGAGAGAGAGAGAGAGAGAGAGAGAGAAATGTGCCCTTAATCTTTAAAAGACTAAACCACTATCTCTAGAAATCATTCATTTAATCTCTTCTTGCTAGCCTTTCCATCTTTCCTGAGATTTCTTCTGTTCTGCTTAGAAATACACTCAGATATTACATCCTGAAATCAACTTTTCTTTGGCCCTCTCTGACTCCACTCCCTATAAACTCCAATTAGTTCACTACTATATTTCACTGAAGAATCTGCTATGCTCTCTTCTAGCATATCCTCACCTTGACATCTGCACAATCCATCACGAACCCCAAAGAAAGGGTCACTAGAGATCCTCCCAACAGGCAGTCCACTGGCCTCATAGCCTATACCCCATCAAACTGTGGATTAACTGAATGCTGCTATTATTAAATCCTTCCTTCTTAAAAACTCTCCCTTTATGACTCCAGACCATCTTGGAGAAAACATCACCATCTCAGTGTGCTCCAATACAGGTGAAATTACTATCATAACAAGAAAGAATTTGGTGCCTCTGATAAGATATTCAGGTTTAAAGATTCATGGTGTGCGTGGGTGAATCAGTAAATAGAAGTCAGGAGGTTATGTGTAAGCTCAAAGGTTAAAAAAAATAGGTAAAACTCTAATTAGAATTGAATTAGATAACCAAATAAATCACAAGAAAAAAATACATAACAGGATGAAGGAGAGTAATGTATAATAATCAAGATACAATCGCTGATGGGAATGTAGATTGAGACAGCTTCTTGGAGAAACCATATAGCAGATCCTTGAAAAGCTGAACATGGAGGTACTATATGGCCTAGGATCTATCTCTAGATATACAGCAAAAGCAATGCAACAATATCCACTGTAACAGGAGTTACTAGAGGCCACGGCATATTCCTAACAGCCAAAAAGTAAAAACAACTCAAATATGCATCAATAAAATGGGATACTCAGACAATGAAACATTATTCAGCATAAAATGAAGTTTCCTATATAATACTACATGGATTAAATTTGAAAATATTATGTTAAGTGAAAGAAGCCAGACACAATAGAATACACATTATAAAATTCTGTTTGTATGAAATATCCTGAGTAGATAAGTCAAGGGACACAAGGAAAGTAACTGTTAACCTGCAGTTCTCTTCCCTCCCCTCTAACAACAAACTTCATTGGGGAGGGCTAAAAACATTCCAGAATTAGTGAAGATAGTTACACAATTCTGTGGATATATTGAAAACAGCTAAAATGTTTGTTTTTAATAAGGGTGGCGGGATGTTATATGTATGGATTGTATCTCCAAAAAAAAAAAAATGTGTGAGGGGAAAAAATAGCAAGTTTAAAATTACTGATTCCTAGTCAACATAAAACAGACCAAGAAACAAAAACACATCAGCCGGGTACGGTGGCGGATGCCTATGATCCCAGTTGCTCAGGAGGCTGAGGAGGGAGGATCTAGAGGTCAAAGCCAGTCTCAGCAAAAGCAAGGCACTAAAGCAACTCAGTGAGACTCTGTCTCTAAATAAAATATAAAATAGAGCTGGGGGTGTGGCTCAGTGATTGAGTTCAATCTCCAGCACAAGAAAAAAAATTGAAACTTTTCTTTTTTTAAGTTGCAGATGGACAAATTATCTTATTTAATTTATTTATTTTTATGTGGCCCTGGGGACCAAATACATTAAATAATAATAAAATTAATAATTATAATGAATAAATAATATAATAAATTAATAATAATAAATTAATTAATCATTAAAAAGTAGTGAGGCTCAGGGCCTCACTAATGCTAGACAAGTGCTTTACCAGTGAGCTACAAATCCCAGGCCCCCTGAAACTTTTCTTCATTTAACTTTTTCCAATTCCAGATCGAAACAGGATGTAGTACAGAGAAAAATCATCACAATTCTACCCAATACAAAATATCCATGAAGAGAAATCTGGATAGACTCTAAGGATATAGTCCATTTTTCTATTAGTCCAAGTGGGAAACAGAAAATACATAACTCTTAAACTTAGCCCATACTAGGTTCTATTTACAAATGTTTTTAAAATCTAGGCTGGAGGTTGTGGCTCAGTGGTAGACCGCTTGCCTACCATGTGTGAGGAACTGGGTTAAATCTTCAGCAGCACATAAAAATAAAGATATTTCAAAAGAGAGGGTCGACTCAAAAAAAAAAAAAGTTTTTGAAATCCTGGGACCCAAAAAAATAAACTAGGGCCTTTCAAGAGAAAGGCCCTAGATAGCCCCAAAATACAACAAGTGATTTTTGAGAGTGTTTCAATGCCAGGAGGATCAAGGATGGAATATTATGTTTCAGTGGATGTGAAAGGAGAAAAGGACAGAATGAGTAAAGCAGTAGCTGCTGTGTTGACTGTGGACCTCCAATACCAAACTCCAGGGAGCAGCAGTAGAGGCCAGTGCAGATGAGGGCAGCAGGCAGGCTGAGATGTGGTGGGTGACAGAGGGGATGCTGGGGAGGCACTTGGGCTGGTCCCTCACTTACGCCATGCAACCCTGCTGTGGCACTGAGAACAGTGGAGACTGGCAATATGGTAGGAGTGAGGAGCAGAAAGATCACAACAAACTGTACATGGTGACTTCAGGGACTCAGTAGTGGGGACAAGAACCAGTGACATTTAGAATGATTGCTATTTAAAAAAACAAAAAAACAGAAAATCTAAATTACACAATTCAATGTGTTCTGAACAAAATTTTCCTTCAGAATTATATGGCTGCCACCTTTAGTTGCTCAGTCTGCTCCATGCCAAGCTGAGCACAAATCCAGGTAGCTCTCTTACCTTCCTAATTACTAATGTCTATTTCTTTTGCTAATTCTTTCTCTTCTTAGATTCCATGAAATTTCTCAGAGGCCATTGATCATCTTTATGTGATCTTTTTACCTATTACATCTGTAATACCTGTTTAAGATTTAGGAACAGTCCATAAGACCGTACCAGGGATTGAACCCAGGGGTGCTTTACCCCTGAGCCACATGCTCAACCCTTTTTATTTTGAGACAAGTTCTCACTAAGTTGCTGAGGATGACCTCGAACTTTCAATCTTTCTGCCTCTGCCTCCCGAGTCACTGGGATTACAGACATAGGCCACCAAGCCCAGCAAAACTTGGTAGTTTTTTCACCATTGCCCTCCATGTTCAACAGTCTGTCAAACTAAAGATGCTATCTCAGTGCACTTGTTTGCTTTAGTCCTTTCCTTATAAGGAAATGTTTTCAAATGTGTATATATAATCATAAATACACATTAACACACACAACTTTTGTCTCCAATATCAATAACTCAAAATTTCAAATTAATCTTCCTTACCTACAACAAGACTTCCATACACAAAATTTCCCCTTGTCCCTCACTGTTAAATTTTTCTTTTTTAAATACTTATCCTTTTTGTTTTTTCTTTTCTTTGGTACTGTCAGTTGAACTCAGGGGTGCTTAACCACTGAGCAACATCCCCAGCCTCTTTTTTACATTTTATTAGAGACAAGATCTCCTCAGTTGCTAAGTGCCTCACTAAATTTCTGAGACTGGCTTTGAACTCGAAATCCTCCTGCCTTAGTCTCCGGAGCTGCTGGGATTTCAGGAGAGCACTACCATGCCCAGTTCACTTGTCTTTTTTCTAATTTACAAAGAAATGCAGAAAAAGAAAACCAAAAGAAAGAAGTTAAAGAAATAAAAATAGAAATCCTACAATCCAGTTGTAATTAGCTATTTGCTAATAGCTAATTAATTGAGGTAAAATTTACATATCATGAATGCCATAGACCTAGTGTATAATTCCCTGCTATCTGACAAATAAGTACTCCATTGTCATGTCAACTTGGCACCAACAGGTCTACCAGGAGTCAGAATCTCCTTAGTCTCCATAAAAGAAAATGTAATAAGCCCTTATGTAACAAGTTCAAAAGCCCTATTAAGTTTGTGTGTAGCATTAGCGTTTTAACTAAAAGAATTGCGTATGAATAAAGGTTATTCTTATTTATATCAAAAAGAACAGAAACAAAAGATTACATCTCCACAATATAGTCGAGGTGTATGACACCATTTTAAATAAAGAAAAACGGGTATTTTGTAGAGTGTTTTCTGATCTTAACACTACTAACATTAGAACCTGGATAATTTTTATTACAGGTAATTATCTATGCATTGTAGGATGTTTTACCCACTAGATGCTAGCAGCAACCTCAGTTATAGAACCAAAAACATCTCCCACCATTCACAAGTATGCTTCTAGGGGCAAAACTGTCTCCACTGAAGAACCACTAAGATGAGACAGCTACTGTTATGTGATTTATACACTATCAATTCTAAGCCAACGTTATATAAGGTATATTGCTTTTTTTTTTTTTAAGGAAAAATAAAATTGAAGCTACAAAAGTGTTTTAAGTCATGAACTGTGGAGAGGGGGGAAAAGAAGGAGAGTAAAACGTCAGTGAAAACTTTTAAACTTTTTAACTTTCATAGTAAACTTATGAAAGTTAATTAAATTTTGGCTAGACTGAAGTTTCCAGAGATGGATAGTAAACACACAAGGATAAAAACTTGTTCATAGAAAGGAAGTCATCAGACATGTTTCTAATTATGTAAATACTCATATTACTTATGTTTTGGAGAAGACACTTTCCCTAAGTTTCTACACACACAATCTGTATACCACTCAGATGTGTGTAATATACAAGAATCTGGAGAATTGTGGATGAATTTAAGATTGACAGCAGACATGAAGGCCCTGGACTACAATTTGTGGGTTCTGCAGGGCATGTTATCCTGTTTGTGCTGATACATCTCAGACACACAGCCAGCATCAGATCTCTTGTAGTCTAATAAGAGAAGGAATCGTCTCATCTGAACCAAAAAAAAAAAAAAAAAAAATCACTGTGTCATGGATGGCTCAAATGCCATAGGGGTAACAAAATATAGAGTCCTTAACTGCAAGGAACTTTCAGAGTAGTGAAAGAAGATTATAAACAAACACAAAAATAAATGTGTAATTACATACTGTGAAAAGTACTATGCAAGAGGGAACTACTGTGAGCAATGAGGATGGGAACCTAAGATCTAAATAGGGGTTAAAGGAAGGCATTTCCAAGTAAATAACATGTTTTCATACATAGTCAGACCACAACTGCATTGAAATCAATGTCTCCAGAGATAATGTGATAAAACAATACAATGACCCCAACTTAGATCTAAGAATGCTTTAAGAGAGCTACAAAATGGGATCCCTGAGAAGTCTGTCAGAGCAGGCAGCCTGACAGAAGAAAGCAATGTTGCTGTTGTCATCATTTATCAGGTCCTTGCAGCAGGTATGTATGGAGGGTTCCCAAAAGAAATATAAAGTACGTCAAAGCACTGTCTCCCTTATTCTGTGAGTGAGTATGGGGTAGAGTGAAGGGTTACTTCACTCTGCTGAAGCTTTGGAGTTTTAGAAGTGTGGTACAAGTCTTAGATCAGTAGACTTCAACTTTCAACATGTAGAAAAATCATCTGAAGAAGTTCTAGACCCAATCCCCAGGAGTCCAATTTGGGAGCTTGCAGTGAAGCCCAGGAATGCTTACCAGGTACACTAATGACTCTAAAATCCTGTGACAGACAGGAAGTGAGCACATATTGCGCAAGGCCTTCCACAGTGCTTGTTTTATAGACTACCCTGGAAGTGGGATCTGAATAAACTTCATAACCTGCTGCTCTTTTCCTGCCCATGCCACTGACCACAGGTGACACATGAAAAAAGACAGGCAGCACTGACAGCTCTCTCTCTCTCCAGAGGCTAATGAAACACTCTCTGACTAGAAAGCTCAGGCAGGGCACTAAGGGAACCAGTACCAATGGGAGTAGCAGGAAAATACAGAGGGGGATGCACTCAAGGGAAGAACTGTGGAACAAATACCACAAAATAGAAAATAAAATTCATACTTCTTAAGAAATCTTCTAGTATCATGTACTATGCCACACACTTCACATGTTATCTCATTTTCATCCCCATAAAAATCTTAGCAAGGAAGACATTATTATATATTTCTACATCATATATTTAAAAAAAAAAAAAAGGCAAGGATACAGAGCCAGAGAGCAGCAGAGTCAGATTCAGAACCCAGATCTCTCAGGCACCAGTCCACAATCCTCCTGCGGAGTTAAGATTAAACAAGCTGGCTACCAAGAAAGGAAAAAGAAAGTCCCACTCCAAAGACGATGGCAATGCAAGAAGACAGAAGTAATGAATAATAGGTTAGAAACATCAGAACTATAAAGAGTGCCTTTTGGTGATAGTGGACTCACAAGTTTTGAATATGGGAAGACATGCTGCAGTAAGGAGTTAAAGATCAAATGCAATGTGGCCAGTCGTGAATGACTAAGAACAACAAGGATTCAAAGGCTCATGGTAGCAGCTGCTAAGTGACAGGTTCCAAGAGACATCCACTAAAAGTGTAGTATTTCCTGTGATGAATAAATATTCCTTTGTGAAGAGAAAAGATATGTGGTATATTTTGTTGTTGATGCTTCGTTGTAATTGGGGAGAAATGAAAATTGGCTAACAGAGTAGAAGTGCTTTAGGAATGAAGGCAATGACAACAAGAGGAACAAATACAGTGACAGGATCCAAACAAGACACCTCAGCCTAAGTAAAATATCCTCCCACTCTTGAGAGCAAGCCCTCTCCCCTTAACCCTTCCTGAACAATTTAATCCCAAAGCCATTAGTCAGGGAAAGGCATAGAGGGTGTCAGTGCCCATGCCAGGTAAGGAGGGAAGGGAGAGGTGACCAAAATGTCAATGATAGCAACAGGTTACTCATCACACACAAGGAAATAAATCACCTAAGTAAATGTAATGCGACAATGAGAGCCTGGCCTCTTATAAATCATTAAGAAGCCACAAGATCAAAGAGGAGAAAACTGAGCAAAATCCTCTGGGCTCCAAGGATTCAGGGTAAATCCAACCATCATAATGAATTGAGGGTAGCTGATTATAACCCACTGAATAAAACAGACGTCTATGATGAGTTAATCTATTAACATCATTTCTGAAACAGAAATTCAGACAGTTGGGACAGGGGGTGGATATGTTGACTGAGATATTGATATGGTCTCAAAATAGCTCTCAACAAAATAATTATTAATTAGGGGGAAAGATTAACTGTACAGTAGAGATATCTAATAGTCACAATCTAAATTGATGGCACCACCTGTAAGACACTGAATCAAAATGTTTACCACCTGGATAGGACGTACTGAAAAGACCTTACAACATCATTTGTGGGGTATTCCAAATTGAGAAATGTTATAAAATAATTGGCCTACAATCTTCAAATGTCAAGGTCATGAAAGCCAAGAAAATACTCAGAAACTGTTCCAAATAAAGGAGATGAAAGGAACAAGACAACAAAATGTAATGTATGATTCTGCCATGGAACTACTTTATACTGGGCAACTGTCAGATGCTAAATGGTGCCTGATGGTAAAATAATATTAACATGTTAACTCCCTAATCCTGATCATTGTAGTGTGGCTCATAAGAGAATGTACTTGATAGCAGGCTAATACACTAAATACTCAGAGGCGATAAAGTATCTTTATTAACTTAAGAGACCTAAATCAGTTCTAGTGTGTGGGGGGGAACTACCTCTTTCATCCAATATAGAAAGAAATTTGAAGTCCACAGTTTTTATACTAGACATTCCAGTCCAATCCCTTGGACTCTGTTATTCCTTTGGACTCAAAATGTCTTCCAAAAGTCATGTGCTGAAGGCTTTGGTCACCAGCCTGTGATTCTACTGGGAAGTAATGGTACCTTCAGGAAGTAAGGCCTAGTAGAAAAAAGTTAGGTCACTGGGGTTGTGCCCTTGAAGGGGAGGGACATTCGGATCCTGTCGCTTCCTCCTATCCCGTTCTCTCTTTGCTTTACAGCCCTTCTGAGGTGAGCAGTTTTCTCTATTATTATGGCCTCAAGCCAAGATGTTCTGCCTCACCACAGGTTCATAGGACCATGAACTGAAAAGTGAAACAGGGACAAAATGAGCCTTTTCTTCCTTTTGATTATAGGTATTTTGCCACAGCAACAAAAATCTAACACAGACTCCTTAAATATATTTATGTCAGTTATCTAACACAAATTGTTATGATCTATACCACAAAATTCAGAGTATGGATGGCATCTGGCACATGTAATGCAAACTAGAGGCACTAGTTACAAAATTTAAGAATGGAAAACAGTACATGTGTATAGGAATGCATGTGCATGCATGCACATAGGGAGAACATCTAGCCATCTCTAACAGGCCTTGTTGAGACTGACTAAACTCTTCAAGATATTTAGAGTTCAGTGAGTGTTACCTAAAATCATCCCTGACTGCTGAACTTTCTAATCCTTGGCTCTGTATTTGAGGACAGGATATCCCTGTGCTGGTCCTCAGAGACTGAAGGGCAATGAGAATACTGGCTCCACCTCCTGACCAACAGACAGGACAGTCAGGTGTAGAGCAGGCAGTTTTCTTTCCAGCATGGTAGAGCCTATTGCTGAAGAGAACAGCTCGGGAAGGATGGTTCCATTGGACAAGCCTAAGGCTTTTACCTCGGCAATAAAACTAAAAAATAGTAGTCCACATTTCCTCTTTTAGCAACCTAATTTCCAAGCCAAGAAATGCAGATTAAGAAACAGGTTAGGGAATTTCTACTTCTCACCTTTCCAAACTATTTATTTTCTTTTATTAGACAGCATGGACCTACACCTTTGGGGTCATGACCATATTTAGATAAAATGGTAAGATCCTCATTCTCTTTTCTAAAGGAAATAGTGATTCTGTGTGTAGATGCCTACACCTGTGGAAGAATTAGATTTACAGTAGAAATTTAGTTCTTATACTTTCGTAGCAGAAAAACGTTGTCCTCTTAGCAGATTAACTAAAAGTATATTGTTTCTTAACTAACACAGAAATAATATCATATCATAAATTACTAAGAAACTACAGCCCCTATAATTCCTTAATGTTTTAAAGGTCTGTTCATTTGTACATCTTCTGTCATCTACTATGTTACATGGAATCTGATTTAAATTTTTAAAAATCTACAGCAACTAAACTATCATAGTAGGAACTGCTCAGAAGCTCAGAATTCCAGGGAATTAAAATCCAAATGAGTAAATTAAGAAACAGTAGCAGATGAATGGACACAACAACTTCCTTTTCTCCTAGATTCTCAGAGTCTAGTCCGTGAAGTACAGTGTCTAGGTCACACTGTCTTCAGTATTCCTCATACAACATGTTTGCCCTCGGGAATCCAATTTTATATTTTTGGTCTTAACAAAGCATCGATTGATTGACTTGAATGGTTTCTATGTCTTCTGTGAAATCATAGCTGAAAATAAAATCTACTGTGTCACACAACAGCACACTCCACAAAATGTCTTTTTTGTTAAGTACAATGCCAGGAAAAAATCTCTCTCTGTAAACAAATGTGTATGCTTTCTTTCTGCAGACAATGAATATTATGTAATTCAATGCTCCATAGAGAAGGGAATGGTCCCTTTTCAGTCCAACAGCCAGAAAACTGAAAGTCAAATTCAAAAATTACAATCATCTCATCTCAGGAGCCTGGTTATCTTCAACTCCATATGCTCTTCCTTAGATGGTTTACTACATTCTTTAATTGTATCAAATTAAAAACTTTCCAAAGTACCTAAAGTATGTATGTACATATTCTCATAACTTACAATTTGCTTTCTAATCTGGTATCATTCTACTGTCAATGAACAAGGAGGCTAATTTTAATTAAGCCCAAGCAGTATGCCTCTCCACATCCATTCCCCAAGTTACTGGGTGACTGAGTGAGAAAAACAGGCCCGGCTGCTGTGTCTGCACAGCCATGCCCACACATCACCTTTGCAGTAATCTGCAGGGTCCTCTTGTTCCTCATCATCTGATCCCAGGATCTCCTCCTCTGGCTCTGGGGGTGTGGGGTCTGGCAGCGGTGGTGGTGGAGGTGGCGGTGGTGGTGGAGGAGGAACTAAAGGAGCTTTCTGTTGAGGCTCCGGCCTGAAACAGTGGAAAGAAAACACCTATTTACTCAGAAGTAAATCTTGCATTATGGATACATATGGGAGTTTCTTAATATAGGAAAAGAAAACTTGTCACATGCTAAGAATAAATGCTGATTTATGTCACTTCATCCATTTTGATTGAATTCAAGTAGTATATCAATATATAAATGGGGGGACTACTCATATTAACTAAAGAGCATTTTTATAGGCATCTTTTCACTCAGAACTTCAATATTTCTTGACAATGCTGTGAAATTGATTGAAATGAAAGAGCATCCCATGCTATACAGCTTTAATTAGTTAGAAAACATGCCACAGCAACTATAAAGAGGTGCAAGCAGCACTAGTTTATAAAGGAGTTTGTTTTCTCCTGTTTGAAAATCAGAATTTCCTTCCCATAGAAGTAGAAGGAAATTATGTTTCTAGAATAACTCATAAAAGGTAATTAACACATACTGTACCTAAAGTACAGTTACAGTTATTTTCACTATTTTCACTTAAGAATTTAGTTATCTATCAATTTTACTTATCAAGAACATTGGCCCAAATTGGAAATTAAAAAATAAATCTCCAGCAACTCAGGAGGCTGAGGCAGGAGGATCTAATAAGTTCGAGGCCAGATTCAGCAACTTAGTGCGGTCTGAAACAACTTAGCAAGACCCTGTCTCAAAATAAGAATTTTAAAAGCTGGGGATGGAGCTCAGTGGTAAATGCCCCTGGGTTCAATCTTCAGTCCCCAAAATAATTAATTAAATAACTAAAATAAAAAATAGATCTACTCTTGGTCAAACACAAATACAGTTCCTAGAGGTACAAGATTTGCAAAGGCCATTTGTAATTGTCCCAAAAAGGTTCAATGATATTTAATATACTCTTTTACAAAGAATACAAAAACCTATAAAACAAGAAAAGTCTTCGGTCTTAAAAATGCAAAATTTGAAAAATCTAGAAAGACACACACATATTAATTACATTTTCTTAAAAGCAAAACATTCATAATGGGATTCTATAAAATCAAACTTGTACTTGATATGAAAGTTAATTGCTATTTCTAATCATGTCTCAATGTGGAAAACACTAATGTCTCTACTTGGATGCCAGAAGCCCATCTGTCTCTTAAGCTGCCCTCCTAATAGAGCCACCACTGCTCTCCTGAACTAGTCTTGGAGATCTGGGTGAAAAGTAGGGTGGGAGCAGATATTTGTGGCAGGTGCAAGAGCTTGGGCTAATGAGGGTATTCCCCAGAGGCATTATCAGTAGGATGATGTGGGGAGGGGTTTCCCTAGTTATGGGGAATAAGAGGAATCTCAGTAGCTTCAAAATGGCACCTGGATTTTCTTTGGGGCTGCTGACCAAAAGATGATCCCAGATCTTTTCCCTCCTCACTTTAGGAGAGCCTAATAAAGCCAAGGCTCACTCTCCAGCACTGGAATCTTGACAAGGTGATGTGTCACAGGAGCCAAGGTCATCCTTAACTGATTTAAAAAATCAGAAATAGAGGAGTGCCCTAACCACTGCCCCTATCTTTCTTTCTTTCTTTCTTTCTTTAAAAAAGTCATTGCCCTGGGCTGGGGTTATGTCCTTCCCCAATCTGAAAGTCCTCACACTCCCTCTACTACATTGCCCAAGCTAACAATAGCTATTAATGCATGTGGCTTGCCATCAAAAGCTCAAACTGCCACAACTGAGACAAAGGGACAAGGATGAGAGGCAGCAGAAACATCAAATATCATGAGGAAAGAGAAGGGATCATACACAACAGGTAAAGTGAAGCACATACTTGCTAGCAAGTATGATTACCTTTGGCAGGTCAGCTAAAGAAAGTAAAATGTGACTGCACTGATTTCTGCTTGCTTAATCTTATGAAGACTCCTAAAGTTACAGCTCCCTAGGTAACAGATATTAAAAGTGTGGCAGTGACAACATTCTGAGTTACCTGTCAGTCATGATGGGGCACTAAAAGGGAACAGTCACACATACACACACATGACTTTCACAATATATCCAGAAATTCTAATAGGTGTTAGGGAAGTGTAATAATCTTTCTGGCAGTCTTATAAAAGCTCATTTTCTTTTTAACAGATATAGCCGAGCTCAAAGTAGTCCCAGGCATAGGGGAGTTCTAAAGAAGGGGAAGCAGGCAGGGACTGCAACAGTCTTACCACTTCCACTAAGGGAAGAATGAGAAACAATTTCGAGGAACACTGCTGTTCCCTGCTTGACAGAAAGCTGCTTCCAGACCCATGCTCCAGGGGTATAGGCAAAAATCTACCTAACAGATTGGCTCAATCAGATGTATTTTGAAAGCTATTTTTCCTAACTTAGAAATTTTACATGAAAACAAAGTGAGTTGATTCTCTAAATGTAAAGCACATTGTATTCACTGTAGAAATGATTTAACAACAAAAGAAAGATCCAGATCTAGTGCAGCACACCACTATGCTCAGCACTATTCACACCTGGGCCAAGTAATTAATTGTTGTGGGAACTGTTTGGTGCATTGTAGAATACTTATCACTATTCCAGGCCTTTAGCCCCTACATGTCAGTAGCGCACATACACACACCCTACTGTGACCACCAAAAATATGTCCAAATATAAAAAAATGCCCAAGTGTGTTAGAAGGTGGGGGGATCATTCCAACTGAGAACCACTGCACTAGTGATATTTTCTATTTTCTTCAGTGGAACAGACTGTATCTGGGAGAACAGAATAAAATTTTCATTGTCCATTTCCTCTCATGTCAGAGACTTAGGCACATTCATCATAAAGTGTGTCTCATTTACCAAAATGCTGAGCTGCCAAAATAGCGTAACAAAATTCTCAGACCCTCTGGTCTAAGTGAGCAGTCATTTTACATTCTGCCAGTGAGAATGCTCCTCAAAGGCCAGTGCTACTAAGTTAAGTTAAAAGTCTGAAGTCAGGATATCATGAAGTAGAGAGAACACTGAGTAATGTTGATGTAACAGCTCAACTGGCTGTAATATCAAAATATCTAGAACTGGACACCCAATACATTAGTCACTGGTCACAGGTGGATAACAGGCATTTGAAATGTGTCTAGATCAAAATTGAATTTGCTGTAAATATAAAATACATACTAGATTTCTAAGACTTTGTACAAAAAAGTAAAATATTAGTAATTATTACATGTTATCATTTTTTGTACATTAGTTAAAGTATATTATTAATTTCACTTAATTCTTTTACTTTTTTTTGAATGTGGCCACTGGAATCTCATATTACAGGAAGGCACAAAATGTATTTCCACTGGATGGTACTATTCTAGACTCTGGATTCAACCTGTACCACAGTGGCAGCTCTGCTCACAGATGCCTGTTCATATCAGTAATTCTTTTTTCAAAAGCTTCTCTTACTGACCTACTATGTAGCAATTAGCACAGACTCTCAAATCGTTCAACTCATAATAGTAAGTACTGGTTCAACAGCCAAATGCTGTAGCTCCAATCACTGATTCTTCTTCAACCCATTCATCCTGCTACTGCCTACGATACAGGAGAAACTTACATAGGTAAGTTTCCCTCAGGCAGACACAAAGAAGCCATGCCACACCATCTTCAAGTCACCTTCTAAATCTCTAATCTCTAAAAGAGGTTTCTAGAATAATGCAAAAGCTGGTTAAATCTAAAAAAAAAAAAAAAAAAATTGAGAGGTGACAGATTATCTAACCAAGCACATTCTCATGAAGGTCAGAAAAGAAACAACTCCCATTAATCCTAATGAAACCCCTCAAGAATTTATTTTATACGAGAGTTACTAGAAGCACATACAAATAGCCACGGGACTGGGGAGGATCCAGAAATATTTCAACAAGGGTATGAAGACAATTAAATGACGAAACACAATAGTCCTTCCAACAGATGGTACTGGACAAATAGATACCTATATACCCAGGACTATGTAACTCTGGAGCAGTTGAGCAAACAGGAGTTAATTTTCATGATCTTGGGGGTTAGGCAATGTTTCTTACATACAACACCAAAAGCATAAGCATTTATAGCAGGGGGGGAAAAACAGATAAGCTGAACTTCATTACAACTCAGAACCTTTATGCTTCAAACGGTATTACCAAGAAATACAACATGCCCCCTGAATGGAAAGAAAGTATTTGCAAATCATATAATTAAAATGGGCTGGTATCTAGAATATAAAACTAAACAATAAAAAGACAAAACAAGGGCAGGGGTTGTGGCTCAGGGGTAAAGCACTAGCCTACCATGTGTGAGGACCTGGGTTCGATCCTCAGCACCACATAAAAATCAATAAATAAAATAAAGGTACTGTGTCCACTACAACTAAAATATATTTTTTTAAAACAACAATTTAGGAGGCTGGAGTATAGATCGGTGGTAGGACCCTTCCCTATCATGCACAGACCCTGAGTGAAATTCCCAGCACCAAAAATTTAAGGGAAAAAAAAAGTTAAAATGAATTAAATTTTTAAAAAATGAGTAAAGGACAGGGAGTAGCTTAGTGGTGGAGCAACTTGCAACTTACCTATCATACACATGGCTGTGGGTTTGACTCACAGCACCACTGGAGGGTGGGGGATTATAATGAATATTTCTTGAAAGATGATATACGAAATGACTAAAACATTAAAGAATGCTCATCATCCTTAGTCATTAGGGAAAAGGAAATCAAAATCACCTTAAGATACCACCTCATTGGGGCTGAGAATGTGGCTCAAGCGGTAGCGCGCTCGCCTGGCATACGTGCGGCCCGGGTTCGATCCTCAGCACCACATACCAACAAAGATGTTGTGTCCACCGAAAACTAAAAAATAAATATTAAAAATTCTCTCTCTCTCTCTCTCTCTCTCTCTCCTCTCTCTTTAAAAAAAAAAAAAAAAGATACCACCTCACAACCACCGGATTAGTATTAAAAAACCATACAATAATAAATGTTAAAAGAAAGATGAAGAAATGAGAATTCTCAGACAGTGTTGGTGAAAATGTAAATGGCACATTTACAAAAACAGTCTGGAGGGTCTTCTTAAAGTTGATATGGAGTCAACATATGACACAACATATCTATCCTAGATCATATTCAAGAGAAACTGAAATATATCTCCACACAAAATCTTGTCCACAAGTGTTCCCAGTATTATTATTATTCATAATAAATAAAAGCAGAAAGAACCCAAATCTCCATCAGCTGATAAACGGAAAACAAAATGTGATATAACCTTATAAAGAAATATTATTCAATAATAAAAAGAAACAAAAGTGTTCATATATGCTACAATTTTCTAATGTGGTTATGGTTATATGATTCAGCAAACACATATGTTATGTTTTAAATATTTAAATGGGTAAACTGCTTAGTATGTGAATTAAACCTCAAAAAGCTATTTTAAAAATACAAAAGAAAATCTATACAGCTATGTTATATTTTTGGAGCAAAATTATGCCTTCATAAAGTATATACTTTCAAGAAAAATTAGAAATATCCACATTCAGATTTCAGCATTCTGTGTGCATGCTCTCTTTTACAAATGAACACATAAATTCAGGGTGGAAAGGATAATGTAGTTATTTAAAAAGCAGGCTGATGGGCGCAATGGCAAATGCCTATAACCCCAGCAAACTGGGAGGCTGAAACAGGAGGATCCAAAGTTTGAAGTCAGCCTCAGGAACCTACTGAAACCCTGTCTCAAACAAACAAATGGGGCTGTAATTCAGTGATAAAGCACCTCTAGGTTCAATCTCCAATATTAAAAAAAAAAAAAAGCCAAGAGAGTCTGAAGTTTATACAAGGTGCTAATTTAAGAACATATTCTCACATTAAGAAATATATCATATTTCAGTGACAAGAGCAAAAAATTTAAAAAGCCAACTTCCAACTGGCCACTTGAATTCTTCACAAAGAACTACATTGTGCCCTACATAAAACACATCCTAATCATGACTCCATACAGGATCATAATAAAAATGCAGTTTTAAAAAAAATCAACAAAATCTGTTCTTTCAATATTATACTAAAATTATCTTACTATGTTTATCAACTTCATAGTACATCTTGCATGTACAATTGCTTTATAAGAAAAGGAAGGAAAAACTGAACAATCCCAGCAAAACACATGTATCATCTGCCCGAAACTGCCAAGGCAACTAGATGGGAGTGGGATTTCCTTTCAGCTGTTTATTTCCTTACACAGAGTAAAGAATAAGCAAACTATACAATTGGTAGAGAGAAAAAAATTCTTTGTCACCAGTTTAAGTGGACACAATTTAAGAAATGCTGTCCAATTAATCTTTAATCAACACACAAAAGGTGTTCTAGGAGAATTCCCTCAGGAAAGTTCACATAAAATAGTTTCCTTCCTCCCCATATCCATCTCCAGATCTAAAACTCACTCTTCTCCCTCCCTCCTTCTTATTCTCCCTCTCTGTGATAAACTGTTAGCTTGAGAAATATCCAAATAGTATTTCTAAGCAGAGATAAAACCAACCAATACATGCACTTTCTTACCTCACTCAGGGTTCAAACAGTGAGGAGAATGAGCATTAGAGAATTGCTTTTGCTGAAGAATCAGTGTGTAGAAAGGGTAAAAAGAATGAAAGCAAGAAGGAAATTAGTGAGGAAATATTGTAACTGGTGGTCCAAGGAAGAGACAATAAACACCAGAACTTAGAATTAATTTGTTAGGGGTATGTGCCTCCTACATTTCTGGTAGTAAAATAGTGCTCCATTCATGTAATACACACTAAAGAGGAGGAGGGCAAAGGGGGTTTCAGAGAAAAATAACTTCTGTTTGAGTCCATTTGAGTTTTAGGGGCAAGTGAAATACCCATCAACACAGAATACAGTAAGGACTGCTTGACACAGAATTGATAACTAAAAAAAAAATAACGTGTTAGCTGCAAATAGAAGCAGACGTGATGAGCACGTAGCTAGTAGCTGAAGGCTTTCCAAGCATGTGAAAGTGCCAGGTTAAGGATTAACAAAACCCAGTTTAGAGTAAAGAACACAGGATCAAGCCACAAAGTCTAGATTCCTGGTCTATGATCTGTAGTTAATGACCCGTACCATCATCATCTTCCTCTTCTACATTTTTGGGAGGTGGGACAGTGCTGGGGATTGAACCAGGGGCCTTGCACATGATAGGTAAGCACTCTATCAATGAGCCAAATTCCCAGCTCTCCTCAGCACCAATCTAAGTTTTTAAGTTTCAAATACAGATTTAAAGAGCTGGGAGCATAGCTCAGTGGTAGAGGGCATGCTGAAGCATGCATGAGGCCCTTGGTTCAATCCTCAGCAACAAAATAAAACACAGTTTAGAGAAAAAGACAAGTACAAAGTACAAGTAAGCCTACCTTTTACTCAGCAAAACACATGTATCACAACACACATTTATACATACAAAGTGCTAATTTAAGAACATACTTTCACATAAGAAATACACCATATTTCAGTGACAAGAGCAAAAAATTTAAAAAGCCAACTTCTAACTGGCCACTTGAATTGTTCACAAAGAACTACATTGTGCCCTACATAAAGCACATCCTAATCATGACTCCATACAGGATCATAATGAAAATGCAGTTTTTAAAAACCACTTTTTACATTATATCAAGATATATATACATACATATATGTATATGTACATATATTAAGAACTAGCAAACTAAGGGCCCATTTCCTTTTTTATCTAAAAGCTCTGTTTGGAGGGAACCAGAAACCAGTGATGTTCAGGGTACACCACTACTAAAATGAACTGTTGATTAAGACCTGTACTGGTAGAAATGCCATTGGGATTTTGATTGGCATTGCATTAAACCTATAGAGAACTTTTGGTAATATCGCCATTTTGATGATGTTGGTTCTGCCTATCCATGAACAGGGTATATTTTTCCATCTTCTAAGATCTTCTTCTACTTCTCTCTTTAGGGTTCTGTAGTTTTCATTGTATAAATCTTTCACCTCTTTTGGTAGGTTGATTCCCAAGTATTTTTTTTTTTTGAGGATATTGTGAATGGAGAGTTTTTCCTCATTTCCATTTCAGAAGTTTTGTCGCTGATATACAGAAATGCCTTTGATTTATGCGTGTTGATTTTATATCCTGCCACTTTGCTGAATTCATTTATTAGTTCTAGTAGTTTTTTTGTAGACCCTATTGGGTCTTCTAGGTATAGAATCATGTCATCCGCAAATAGTGATAATTTAAGTTCTTCTTTTCCTATTTTTATGCCTTTAATTTCTTTCGTCTGTCTAATTGCTCTGGCCAGTGTTTCGAGAACTATATTGAATAGAAGTGGTGATAGAGGGCATCCCTGTCTTGTTCCAGATTTTAGAGGGAATGCCTTCAATTTTTCTCCATTCAGAATGATGCAAGCCTGAGGCTTAGCATAGATTGCTTTTACAATGTCAAGGAAAGTTCCTGTTATCCCTAGTTTTTCTAATGTTTTGAACATAAAGGGATGCTGTACTTTGTCGAATGCTTTTTCTGCGTCTATCGAGATGATCATATGGTTCCTATCTTTAAGTCTATTGATGTGGTGAATAACATTTATTGATTTCAGTATACTGAACCATCCTTGCATCCCAGGGATGAATCCTACTTGATCATGGTGCACAATTTTTTTGATGTGCCTTTGTATCTGATTCCCCAGAATTTTATTGAGGATTTCTTGAAGAAATAGATAAAGCAATCATGAAATTCATATGGAAAAATAAAAGACCCAGAATAGCAAAAGCAATTCTAAGGAGGTAGTGTGAATCAGGCGGTATAGCGATACCAGATTTCAAACTATATTACAGAGCAATAGTAACAAAAACAGCATGGTACTGGTACCAAAACAGGCGGGTGGACCAATGGTATAGAATAGAGCACACAGAGACTAATCCACAAAGTTACAACTATCTTATATTTGATAAAAGGGCTAAAAGCATGCAATGGAGGAAGGATAGCATCTTCAACAAATGGTGTTGGGAAAACTGGAAATCCATATGCAACAAAATGAAACTGAATCCCCTCCTCTCACCATGCACAAAAGTTAATTCAAAATGGATCAAGGAGCTTGATATCAAATCAGAGACTCTGTGTCTGATAGAAGAAAAAGTTGGCTCCGATCTACATATTGTGGGGTCGGGCTCCAAATTCCTTAATAGGACACCCATAGCACAAGAGTTAATAACTAGAATCAACAAATGGGACTTACTCAAACTAAAAAGTTTTTTCTCAGCAAAAGAAACAATAAGAGAGGTAACTAGCGAGCCTACATCATGGGAACAAATTTTTACTCCTCACACTTCAGATATAGCCCTAATATCCAGAGTATACAAAGAACTCAAAAAATTAGACAATAAGATAACAAATAACCCAATCAACAAATGGGCCAAGAACCTGAACAGACACTTCTCAGAGGAGGACATACAATCAATCAACAAGTACATGAAAAAATGCTCACCATCTCTGGCAGTCAGAGAAATGCAAATCAAAACCACCCTAAGATACCATCTCACTCCACTAAGATTGGCAGCCATTAGGAAGTCAAACAACAACAAGTGCTGGCGAGGATGTGGGGAAAAGGGTACTCTTGTACATTGGTGGTGGGACTGCAAATTGGTGCGGCCAATTTGGAAAGCAGTATGGAGATTCCTGGGAAAGCTGGGAATTGAACCACCATTTGACCCAGCTATTGCCCTTCTCGGACTATTCCCTGAAGACCTTAAAAGAGCGTACTACAGGGATACTGCCACATCGATGTTCAAAGCAGCACAATTCACAATAGCTAGACTGTGAAACCAACCCAGATGCCCTTCAATAGATGAATGGATTAAAAATGTGGCATTTATACACCATGGAGTAATACGCAGCACTAAAAAATGACAAAATCATGGAATTTGCAGGGAAATGGATGGCACTAGAGCAGATTATGCTTAGTGAAGCTAGCCAATCCCTAAAAAACAAATACCAAATGTCTTCTTTGATATAATGAGAGCAACTAAGAACAGAGCAGAGAGGAAGAGCAGGAAGAAAAGATTAAATATTAAACAGAGACATGAGGTGGGAGGGAAAGGGAGAGAAAAGGGAAATTGCATGGAAATGGAGGGAGACCCTCACTGTTATACAAAATTACATATAAGAGGTTGTGAGGGGAATGGGAAAATAAACAAGGAGAGAAATGAATTACAGTAGATGGGGTAGAGAGAGCAGATGGGAGGGGAAGGGAGGGGGGATAGTGGAGGATAGGAAAGGTAGCAGAATACAACAGTTACTAATAGGGCATTATGTAAAAATGTGGATGTGTAACCGACGTGATTCTGCAATCTGTATTTGGGGTAAATATGAGAGTTCATAACCCACTTGAATCTAATGTATGAAATATGATATGTCAAGAGCTTTGTAATGTTTTGAACAACAAATAAAAAAAAAGAAGTGGAAATAAAGAATATCCCTGTAGTCCAAAAAAAAAAAAAAAAAAGACCTGTACTGGTGAAATTGCCTCACGCTACTCAGGAAATTATGCAAATGTGCCACTGTGAACAAAACTTCTGCAAACTTGAAAGCTTCAAGTCTAAAGACATCTACAATTACCAATGTGAAATGAATCAACAAAATTCAAGTACAGGTAACTCTCTATCCTCTAAGGTAATTTAGAACACAAACAGAGAAGAAATTAAATCCCTAGGCATGTGTTATACATTAATTAGAACTTAATAAAGTTTAAAAATCTTCACTTGTTCTACCCTTATTTCAAATGCTAAAGTCACATATGACTAGAGCAGACAGATAAGCATGGGCAGTACAAATATAGAACATTTTTCATGCTCAGAGAAAGTTTTCTTTGTTTCTTTCTTTCTTTTAACAACTTTTATTTATTTATTTTTATGTGGTGCTGAGAATTAAACCCAGTGCTTCACACATGTGAGATGAGCACTCTACCACTGGGCCACAACCCAGCCCCAGAGAAAGTTTTACTAACAACAGTTATTTGGCAAATTTTTTAATAACATAACCCTCTTCCAGGGTATCATTATTTTTAACAATAAGATGAGCTAAAATGAACTTAGAACATTTTTCTATAGAACTTAAAGGATTTATGGGAAGTTTTAAAATAAGCAGTAAAAAGATAAATAGAAAGAATATAACCATTTTAAATTAGAGAATTCCAGTGTCTGAATACCTTTAGCACATTTTATTACTGGCATTTACCCTAATGATATATTCAATGTGGCAACATCTGCAAATTGCAACATACAGGGATCTAAATGTCCTTCAATAGGAACTTATTAATAACATTATGATAGATTATCGCACATTTATACAATGTAACTGCCAAAAAGAATGAGGCAAATGAAATTAAGGTAACAACACTATTCATAAGGACATCAAAACAAATAAAATACTCAGAAATAATTATAATAAACATATTATAAAACTATATAACAGTGCTAAAACAAATTAAAGAAGACCTAAACAAAAAGAGCCCATCTCATATTATAAAAAAAATATTAAGATGGCAATGACCCAATTATCTATAAATTCAATGCAAATTCCATCAAAATCCCAGCTGCCTTCTTTGAAGAAATTGCCCAGTCATTCCCAGAATTCATAAGGAAGGAAAAAAAAAAAAAGAGTTCCAGGTTAGCCAACAGTTCTTCTTGAAAATGAAGAACAAAAATGGAGGATTCACACTTTGCAATTTCAAAATTTCTTACAAAGCTTCAGTAATGAAGAGAGTGTGATACTAAAATAAGGACATAATAAGTGTCTAAAATGGAGAGATTTGTGAAAACAGAAGATAGGATAGTGGAGAAAACGGAGAAGATGACTGTTGAAGTATATGGCTTTGGGGGATGGGGCGAAAATCTCCTAAAATCGGCAGGATGATGGTTGCAAAACTCTCAGTGTACTGAAAAAAACCCCAGAATAGTATACTTTAAGTGGGTAGATTTCATGATACAGGAATAATCTCTTAAAGCTATTATACAAAAATAATGTGGTAGTTCTATATGTGCTATTATGAAGGAAAGGCTGTGGATGAATGAAAAAGTGCAGAGCATTGTGGGTGACATGTATCATTTATTTTACACAGACATATAAAGCATGTGCCATGTATTAACAAGATGACTCAGAGCTGGAGATATAGCTCAGTTGGTAGAGTGCTTGTCTGCAGCACAAGTCCCTGGGTTCAAAACCCAGCACCACAAAAAAAAAAAAAAAAAAAAAAAAAAACAAGATGACTAGATGAAGCAACAAGAAACAAGACAATAATGGATCACACCAGGAAAAACAATTCAGTGACTAACAAAAAAGTAAATAAGCTTTACTTTTCAAGATGTTAATACTTCTTCCATACTTTTTCAATTTAATGCTTCTATGTCTACAGTTTGAACAGGAAACATTGAGGAAGCACACTCACTTCGATGAGATGAGCCAGCATTAGTACTGACATCCACTTCAGGCATTTGGACATCCCTAATCACTAAATCTAAGAGAAGGCCTGCACAATTGCATATCTGATAGTCATAGCAGAAGATATTGATGCAGATAGTTCAGGGGCCACAATAAGAAAGGTCATCACCCACATATGCTACCATCATAACTATTATATTCAAGGCCCTCAGTCTAATTTTTTACTTTAATGCAGGGTCCCCCCCACTTAAAAAATTTGTGTCTTCAGCTTGGACATTAGGGGTCAAATAAATCACTAATCCAATATAACATGCCAGTGTTGAGATCTTCAAAGAAAATCACTCTACAAAATCAACACTCATAAATCAAAGGCATTTCTGCATATCAGTGACAAACCCACTGAAAAGGAAAAGAGAGAAACTACCCAATTTACAATAGCCTCAAAAAATATAAATTACTTGGCAATCAACCTAACGAAAGATTTCAAAGACCTCTATCTACAACAGAAACTACAGAACACTAAAGAAAGAATTTAAAGAAGACCTTAGAAGATGGAAAGATTTCCCTTGTCAAAATGACCATACTACCAAAAGCACTATACAGATTTAATGCAATTCTGATCAAAATCCCAATGACATTCCACATAGAAATAGAAAAAGCAGTCATGAAAATCATCTAGAAAAAGAAGAGAGCCAGAATAGCTAAAGCAATCCTTAGCAGGAAGAGTGAAGCAGGAGGCATCACTATACCAGACCTTAAACCATACTACAGAGCAATAGTAACAAAAACAGCATGGTATTGGCACCAAAATAGACCGGTAAACAAATGGTACAGAATAGAGAACACAGAGACTAACCACATAATTACAGTTATCTTATATTAGACAAAGGCGCCCAAAACATACACTATAGAAAAGGCAGCCTCTTCAACAAATGGTACTGGGGAAAACTGGATATCCATATGTAACAAAAAAAAAAAAAAATTAAACCCCTATCCCTCACCATGCACAAAAGTCAACGTGGTTCAAAGACTTAGGAATTCAAAGACACTGCACCTATTAGAAGAAAAAGTAGGCCAAATCTCCATCATGACATATTAGACCCCAACTTCCTTAATCAGATTCCTATAGCAATTAAAATCAAGAATCAATAAATGGGATGGATTCAAACTAAAGGCTTCTCAAAAGAATAAACAATCAGTAAGGTGACAAGATAGCCTACAGAATGGGAGCAAATTTTTACAACACAAACATCAGATACAGCACTAATCTCTAGGGTACATAAAGAACTCAAAAAGCTAAACACCACGAAGAAAAAAAAATATCCCAATCAATAAATGGGCCAAAGAACTGAACAGACATCTCTCAGAAGATGTTATACAATCGATCAATAAATGTGTGAAAAAATGTTCATCATCTCTAGCAATTAGAGAAATGCAAATCAAAACTACTCTAAGATTTCATTCTCACTCCAGTCAGAATGGCAACTATTAAGAACACAAACAACAATAAGTGTTGGCGAGGATGTGGGGGGAAAGGCACACTCATACATTGCTGGTTTGACTACAAATTGGTGCAGCCAATATAGAAAACAGTATGGAGATTCCTTGGAAAGCTGGGAATGTAACTACCATTTGACTCAGCTATCCCACTCCTCAGCCTATACCTAAAGGACTTAAATAAAAACAGCATACTAGGGACACAGCCACATCAATGTTTATAGTAGCACAATTCACAATAGCTAAACTATGAAATCAACCTAGATGCTTCAGTAGATGAATAGATTTAAAAAATGTGGAATATTACTCAGCCTTAAAAGAGAACAAAATCAAGGCATTTGCAGGTAAATAAAGTTGGAGACGATAATGCTAAGTGAAGTCAGACAATGCCAAAAAAACAAATGCCAAATGCTTTCTCTGATATAAGGAGGCTGATTTATAGTGGGGTTGGGAGAGGGAATATGGGAGTATTAGACGAACTCTAGATAGGGCAAAGGGGTGGGAGAGGGCATGGGAGAAAAAAGATGGTGGAATGAAATGATATCATTACTCTGAGTACAAGTATGATGACACATGGGGCTGGGGATGTGGCTCAAGTGGTACCGCGCCCGTCTGGCATGCACGCGGCCCGGGTTCGATCCTCAGCACCACATACAAACAAAGATGTTGTGTCTGCCGATAACTAAAAAATAAATATTAAAATTCATTCTCTCTCTCTCTCTCTCTCTCTCTCTCTCTCTCTCTCTCTCTCTCTCCTCACTCTCTCTTAAAAAAAAAAAAAAACAAGTATGGGGCTGGGGATGTGGCTCAAGCGGTAGCGCGCTCGCCTGGCATGCGTGCAGCCCGGGTTCGATCCTCAGCACCACATACCAATAAGAATGTTGTGTTCGCCGAGAACTAGAAAATAAATATTGAAAATTCTCATATTCTCTCTCTCTCTCTCTCTCTCTCTCTCTCTCTCTCTCTCTCTCTCTCTCCCTTCTCTCTTCAAAAAAAAAAACCAAGTATGATGACATGCATAATGTGAATATACTTCATATACAACCAGAGATATGAAAAATTGTGCTCTATATGTATAATATGAATCGTAATGCACTCTGCTGTTATATATAACAAATTAGAAAAAAAAATCACTCAAAAAAGGGCTCTTGCTCTGCTTCCCAGATGCCACAAGCTGAGCAACTTTCCTCAGACATATTTATCACTGAGATGTACTGCTTCACCTCAGGGCCCAGAGCAATGGGCCAAAATAAACGTTTCCTCCTTTAAAAGAAAAAAGAAATCACTCTAGAAAGGATAAATTGTGACTAAAGGAATATTAATCAGCAAGAACCACACAATGAGCAAAAAAAAAGAACAACTTGAACTCAAACACACTGTGCTAAGCAAAAGAAGTCAATATTAAATAACCACATGGTATATGATGCCATTGTGTTTGTTTGTTTGTTTAGTTTTGGTACCAGGGACTGAACTGAGGCATATCGCAAGCCCTTTTACCTTTTTATTTTGAGATAGGGTCTTGCTATGTTACCTAGGGCCTCACTAAGTTTTGAACTCTTCTGGCCTCAGCCTCTCTAGCCGCTGGGATTACAAAAGCATGAACCCGGCCAAGATGCCATTTTAAAAATTCAAAGCAAGGGGAAAGGAGAACCAGGGTTGCTGAGAGCCAGGGAGTGGGAGCAGGGGAGCTTACTGACTGTAAAAGGGCTCAAGGAACTCTGGGTGTTGAAATGTTTCCTCACCATATATTTGTATATTTATCACAACTCATTGAATAGTACACCTAAAACTGATGAATTTACATTTTATGCAACTCCCCCCCCCAAAAAAAAGGTCACCATAACCATGAGCAAATTCTTCACTGTAAACTGATCATAACACATGTTCCCATCACACTCTTACTGGTTAAACGCCAATATTTTAAAATCCTGTAAACCCCTCACAGCCATTGACATTAACACATGGAAAACTCAGCCCTGACTTTCACTGCCTAATTTTAAACCATTCATTAACTTGCAAGAGCAGTATATAATGAGAAAATAAAAGATTTAAAGTTAAACTTAAAAAGAAACTTACCTAAGATGGAACAGAAATTCAAAACATAAGGTGGTACTGAGACTGGCACCCATGAAACCAAGCACTATAAATCTCTCTCCCTTGCATTCATAGAAGATATGGTTCCATGTCAATGTGAGTGTAACAACTGAAAACCATCAACTGCATTCAATTGACAGTGCGGGACTAAAGCCCCTCCAGTCAGGGCATCCCACGAACATGACCAATGAGAACTCAGAAACTATCATCTCAGAACTATTATTCTCTTTCCCTTATGTCATGAATCTTAGGATTCTTTCTTACCATTCCAAATTCTGCTTGATAACCCAAAGTATAGAGAAAATCTCTCATTTATTTCTTCATGTAATATTTATAAAACTATTTTATTGCTAAAATGAGTACAACATGAGTCTTCTCTCAGAGTCAGGATTCGCCTGACAGATTAGATCAGACAGGGCAGCTTTTTAGCTGCTGTGACTGAAAGACCTGACAAGAACAATTTTAGAGGAAGAAAGGGGCTCACAGTTTCAGAGGTCTCAGTGGAAGATCCATTCCTTGGGGCTCAAGGTGAGGCAGAACATCAAGGTGGAAGAGTATGGTGAAGGGAAGCAGATCATATGATGATCAGAAAGCAGAGAAAGAGACTCCACTTGCCAGAAAAAAAAATAGATACCCAAAAGGAACACACCTTTGACCCACCTCCTCTACCCATACCCTAGCTACACACTGTGAAACCAACCTAGATGCGTATTGGCGTTTAACAGAGTTACCATTCAGTTAATTTTATCAGGGGATGAATTCACTGATTGGGTAAAGGCTCTCATAACCCAATCATTTCACCTCTAAGCCTTCTTGCATTGTTTCACACATGAGCTTTTGGGGAACATACCATATACAAACAATAAAACAAGTATACAAATAACAATACAAAATAAGGCAGAAAATGTCTTGATAACATAACTTATTTAATTAATTCAATACATACTCAAGGCATAAAGTTTCCTGTGCAGTATTAAGGTCCAGGAGATATAACACCGAAAATAAAATATTTCAAGAAGGGAGAAATGTTCTCTGGATGACAGAATCTCTAGGAATGCTCTGAGAAAGGAGAAAGAATTAAAGAGACATACAAAGAAGAAAAAAAGTGTCAACAGAAGTAGGTGCCAAATCCTGGCAGGAGGCAATGTATGAACAGAGGTATGGCAAAAGAAGAGGGCTTGTTATTTTTTGCTGTTGTTCAAGGAACCCGAAGAATAAGATTGGAAAAAATTCTAGAAAGGTTGAAACCAGGGCTGGGGATGTGGCTCAAGCAGTAGCGTGCTCGCCTGGCATGCATGCGGCCCGGGTTCGATCCTCAGCACCACATACAAACAAAGATGTTGTGTCCGCCTATAACTAAAAAAAAAAAAAAAGGTTGAAACCATAGTTTGACATCATTAAATGAAGAATTTGGAATTTATCTGGGAGAAAATAAAATGCAATACAAAATTAAATCTACAATTTTGGCCACTATAACACAACAGTTTCTAAAGAGAACTATACACCACAATCCACCACCACCCCAACCCCCAAATACAGAAACTAAAGCAGGAGATCCTGACCCAGGTCTGTCTGGTATGTGGCCTGGGCACACGTCAACAGATTACTGATAAACACCCATGATTATGCACCATTACTCTAAGGAGTCATTATCACTAATGTCTACTGGCAATTTACCAAAGTATGCTTATGATCCAGATTCAAAAAAGGAAAGTAAATACAAATAGACAAAGACAGATAAAAATGACTGATTAAGACTGGCCATTTATCTCTTATGGAACCATACCTATCAATCAAGGTGAACATCACAGAGCATTCCCACATCACTCCTTAAACATCTAACCCCTAAATCACAAGGCTGCTTCCCTTGTGGTGTATCCCTTGTCCATTCCCTCTGCCTGGAGCAGTCCAAGTACCATCCTTTGTCATCTTCTCTTATGCAACATCCCCCTTTCCCATTCTACCCTTCTTCCTTTAAGAGAGCCAACTTTCCAAAATAGAGATATGGCCTCTGATTTTTCTGCATGAATAGTTTTATTCTTCAGATTTTTTTCTTAAGAATCTGTAAACCAGTCGGGTATGGTGGTGTACATCTGTAATCCCAGTGACTCAGGAAGCAAGAGGACTGGCAAGTTCAAAGTCAGCTTCAGCAACTTAGCAAGACCTTGTCTCAAAATAAAAAATAAAAAGGGTTAAAGGGTATGTCTCAGTGTTAGCCTGCCCCCTTGGGTTCAATCTACCATAGGCGGGGAAAATAATCTATAAACTACAGAGCTATAAATAAACTAATAAATTAAGCTATAAATAAACTAGACTTACCCTAGTCTCCAGAGGTAAGTCCTAATATCTCCATGTATTTCCTCACAACTTTTACCCAGATATATTCTATAGAATTTGAAATACTTCTTTTTATAAGCATATCCTAGTGTCATTAAAAACTCCATAAGATATCACTTTAACAGGCATATGCTACTTCATCACACAAATCTATCAAAATTACTTAACCATTCCTTTGTTTCTAGTTCGGGGAAGTCTGCACACACTGTCAAAAACATCTTTTGTTAGGAACCTTTATTTTTTACCAATTTTTTCCTTAGGACATAACAGGAATAAAATTAACAGGTCAAAGATTATAGACATCTAAAAAGCAAATGCTGCCAAAATGCTATACAGTTCTGTACAAGTTATGCTCTCATCAGGAAGAGTTTTCATGGATTGTTAACTGCTCAAGTTGGGGTCTCCTGAATATACTCTAATAAAAGCATCCCAGCAACAATGCAAAGCATTCTTCTTTACAGTCGTGAGATTACTAACATGTAGCATTCCCTTTTATAGAAATATTTAAAGCATTATTTTACACATTTTTTTCACTAATCTGACCAAGAGAACTGAAAAGAACAATTTATAAGTGGAAAAGTTTATTGTTTCAAAGGCCTCAGTCAATAGACTGTTGGTTCCATTCCTTGGGACCAAAGATGAGGCAGAATATCGGGACGTTAGAGTATAGTGGAGGAAAGCAGCTCAGGATATACCAGGAAACAGAGAGCGAGACAGACACAGGACTCTGCTCAAGAAGGACAAAATATATACCCCCCAAAGGCATGCCCCCAATGATCTACTTACCCATAGTCCCCACCTAGTTAATGCAGTCAATTGGATTAATGCACTGACTGGGTTAAAGCTCTCATAACCTAATCATTTCACCTCTGACTTGTTCTAGTATTGTCTAACACTTGAGCTTGGAGGAACGCCTCATATCTAGACCATAAGAGGCACTGTGTAATTGATAATATTTGAAATTTAACAATTTGAAGGAAAATCTGACCAAAAACCAAAATTGAAAACAATATTCTAACAATGTGAGTATGTTAACCAGAAAATAGTCTTTGACAGGAAAATCATCAGCCACAATATAAAACTTCTATTTTTTGCCTAAAGATACTGATATCTATTCTGGGCATTGCTAACTTGTGATATTGTGCAATATAATTTGGCCTTAATCCACATTTTCCTGGCATACAGCTCCTAAAATCCTTGGAATCTTCAAAATGGTATGTGTATTTATTAATGAGCTGACTGATGGCGAGCAGCCTCTAAATAGCTTCAGGATGGGAACTAGTCAATATTGGAAAGACCATGACAGAATCAGAAGGTTCTAATCTGAAGAGGGGGGGGGCCTCTAGAGAAGAGATGAAGGTTAAGTTGATCACCAGTGGTCAATGATTCATCAACTGTGCCTACAAAATGAAGCATCCAAAAAACCCAAAGAACAGGGTTCAGAGAGTTTTTGGATAACTGAGCACATGGAGGTTCCTGAAGGATGCTGTGCCTAGAGAGGGTATAAAGCTCCGCTTCCCTTTCTCCATACCTCATCCTATGCATTTCTTCACCTATATCCTTTGCAATATCCTTTATAATAAACTGGAAAATGTAAGTGCTACCCTGAGTTCTATGAGCAGCTCTAGCAAATTAATTAAACCTAAGGAGGGAGCTGTGTGAACTCTAATATATACCTGGTATGTCAGAAGCACAGGTAAAACAAAACCTGGGACGTGAATCTGGCACCTGAGGAGGGGAAGGCAGTCTCAGGGACAGAACCTTCATTCAACCTGTGGGAGCCCACGCTATCTCCAGGTAGGCAGTGTCAAAACTGAACTGGATCACAGGATGCTCAGATGGCATCTGCTGTTGCAGCGAGGATGGGAGAACAGGGAGTTCACACATCTGGTGTCAGAAGCATGCTGGAAGAGCATAGGAAAGACTGGGTTTCGTTTTTTTCTACATTTATAACTCTTCAAACACTTATCTCACAGAACTCCTTAAAGTTTTTCACCATAATAATGTTAAATTTTTCTAGAAAAAGCATTGTGGTATAAATACAGAAATTCAACTGATAACAACAGTAATTTGAAAACATACTTCAGAGGGGCTAGGACTGTGACTCAGTGGTACAGTGCTTGCCTAACATGCGTGAGCCACTGGGTTTGGTCCCTGGAACCACGTAAAGATATTATGTCCATCTACAACTAAATAACATTTTTAAAAATTCTTTTTTTTTTTAAAGAGAGAGTGAGAGAAGAGAGAGAGAGAGAATTTTTAATATTTATTTTTTAGTTCTCGGCGGACACAACATCTTTGTTGGTATGTGGTGCTGAGGATCGAACCCGGGCCGCACGCATGCCAGGCGAACGCGCTACCGCTGAGCCACATCTCCAGCCCCATTTTTAAAAATTCTTTAAAAAAAAAAAAAACATACATCAGGGCTGGAGTTGTAGTTCAGTGGTAGAGTGTTTGCCTTACATGTGTGAGGCACTGGGTTCAAACCTCAGCACCACATAAAAATAAATAAAGGCACTGTGTCTATCTACAACTTAAAAAAAAAAACATACTTCAGAAAGATTTGCACTTATGTCAACTATGAATACAGAGGAAATTTATTATATACTTTTGTTTCATTATAAATACAGTCACACCCCCAGAGGTTATCAGAATAACCTCTGATTCTGTGGATTATCCTGTGGAACTACACTGGAATTAAAACAAGGAAATTTATAATTTACTGATGTGAAAAGTCAGGTAAAGTTTAGCACTTGCTATGAGCCAGGCATTAGCTATTTCCTTTCACATTTATTCAAATATATTTTTAAGAAAAATTAATTCTTAAAAAGGCACAAATAGTATAAGAGAAATTTCCACTGGGGAGGAAAAAACTCTTTGAACAAAATAATCTAGGTATAAGATAAAGTGGCCTTTTCTACCACTGACTACACAGAGAGCTCCAGAGCCCCATCTAGAAAAGCCCAAGTAGGATCTCACAATCTAGCTCCACCTGCCAGACTAGGCACATAAGAAGGCATTCCAAAATGGTGTGTGTCTCTCTCTCCAGCTAAAAACACCTCAACTGCAATAGCTATTCCTCCAGATCCTTCCCCCAACATCAGTAAAAATTAAAAACCTTCTGAAGAGGTTTTTATGTGCTTACCAGACAGTCACAGAAAATTCATTTTCACATCTGAAGAACTCAGCCAGTACATACAATTTATGGCTGTTCCTTCAGTTTGTTCCTGATGCCCTTCCTGAACAAATGTCAAAAAAAAAAAAAAAAAAAAAACTCTCCTATTTTAGTTTAGATATGAGATGTCTCCCAAAAGCTCACCTGTGAAGACAATGCAAGAACATTTGGAGAGATGATTAGATTATCAGAGTTGTAACCTAATTGGTGGATTAATCCACTAATAATGACTAACTGGGTAGTAACTATAGGCATACAGGATGTGATAGAGGAAGTAGGTCACTGGGCTTGGTGCCTTTAGGGTTTATATTTTGTTCCTGGTGAGGAGAGCTCTTGCTTTGAGGCTATCAAGTCCTGTTGATGTGCTTTCCTCTGCCACACCCTTCTGCCATGATGTTCTGCTTCATCTTGGGCCCAGAGTTAGGGAGGCTGCCAACCATGGAATGACTGAACTTCTGAAATGAGAGCCAAAATAAATTTCCCTCCTCTAATTTGTTCTTGTAAGGTCTTTCAGTCAGAAAGATACAAAGCTAAAACATCACCTATCTCAGCTCAACTTTGTTCCATATGCCTTATAAAAGCCATACTTTAACCTAGCCAGATTCTATTCTTCCTTCAATAGTCAATTCAAATTTGATCCACTTCTGATGAATTCTCTGTATCTCCCACAGATCTCAACTCCAGCACTTACTGCAGTTTCTCTTATTTCTCTTGCATTTTAATTAACTGTATGCACATTTTCCTCTCCCACTAGAGGTAAAGTACTTGCAGGGTTTAGCACCACCTCCTCACCACCTGGCTTACTGCCCTGAAACACTGCAGAATTTAAAAATCATTGGCTTATGTTTGATAGTTGAGAAAAATGAAATAAACCTGGAAAACCAAGTTCTTATTATACAGACACTTAATCTTTCTATTAGGTCAAAATAACGCTGTAAATGTGCAAACATTTAACTATTTTAATTAAAAAATATGAAGTAGTTTCTTATTTTTAAAAGTAAACAATCCTTTTTTAGACTTAATTTTTAAAAATAAAACTCCTAGGTAATATGAATTTAAGCAAATAGAAAAGTTTTATCTGTCAATTGTATTAGCACTTTATGAAAGTGCCTGTACTGAAAAGGGGTCCATACAACAAGGCTTGTGCTATCATAAATTATGCCAAAGGAATATTCTAAATCACTTAATTTAATCCTACAAAACACTGGCTGCTTTATTATTATAAGCATATAAGTTTTGTATGCTTCTAAAAATGACATTTTATTTTCAGAAAATACCTGGAGAAAGGAAAAAAAAAAACTAAAAACCATGAAAGATTTAAATGCAAAATATGTTGGACCAGTGGCAGTGGCAGGCCTGTAAAGCCAGCAGCTCAGGAGGCTGAGGCAGGAGGATCTCAAGTTCAAAGCCAGACTGAACAAATTAGAGAAACTCTTAGCAACTCAGTAAGATCCTGTTTCAAAATAAAAAAACAAAATGGGATGGGGATGTGGCTCAGTGCTTTGTGGTCCTGGGTTCAATTCTTCATACAAACAATAAAGAGTTCATAATACTCTTTCATTCAACAATTAATCACTAAAGGCCAACTTACTTCTCAGCACCATATAGGGCACTATACTCATTTACAAGCAAGAGGACAGAATCTCTGATGATGAAACACAGTGTAATAACCAAATTTGTTTGCATGGATGCCTACTAATGTCATCCTCTAAAGATTCTCAGGTACCACCTTCAAATTTATAAAGAAAGAAGCAGGGAAGCAAAGTAGGTTTCCATTCCACTATCAGGTACATTTCCAAAATGTCCTACAGAAAAATGGTTTGTATTTGTAGTGTCAACTTTGGCAACATTGGTTTTTATCAAAAGGAAGATAATAACAACACAAAAGAATAAGATGCAAAGGAGACTTCTTGGAACAAGTTGCAACTGAAACTTAAGAAACTTGTAAACCTAGGAAAAAGTAGTAGGACGTTAAAAATTCTTACAATGTTTGAAAAAGCTAACTTCTGGGGGTGGAGACAGAGGGACAGGACACACAACTTGCAACCCTATACTTAATGTTGTATCTAAGATTTCCAGAAACAGACTGCACTATGAGGCAAAATCAATTCTCTGTTATCATTCTGGATAGCTCCATGACAATTCAAGCATGTACTTTGTTAGACAATCTCACCCACTCCCCATAAAATTGCCTCAGGGAACATAAAAACAATAACTATCTTTTTTTAGCTTTATTTCTTTCAAATGGTGAAGTTGATAATTACTAACATAATCCTCTTCCTTCAAAAGACTTTGGCTTATCATTTAGTTCTTTGTGTTTATCACTCATGACCAAAACTAGCTTTTCTGTTGTCCCTTCCAGGTAACCGCACCACCATTTGCGTACACAGATGGAGAACAGGGAAAACTGGGCATTATCCCATATCTGATCAACCACTAGCCTGCCTCCCTGATGTCCATCAGACCCGTCCCCTTTCTACTATCCATGCCCTACTATGTTTCAAGGCCAACAGTCCTCACTGAGATTATGATGTTTCCCTCAGCCTCTGCTCACCCAATTTATTCATTACATCTTAGTAGACATGATCATTCAAAACCACAAATCTGATGGACACTATGGTGCACAACCTGTAATCCCAGCTACTTGGGATTACGAGGCAGGAGGATTATGAGTCAAAGGCCAGCCTCAGCAACTTAGCACATTTGAGATCCTATCTCAGGAGTAAGTCACCTTACTCTGGAACCAAAGCCGGAAGGTCAAGCTCACGCAAGACTCACTAGCTGTTTAGCAGAATAACCTATCAGCACCTCTGCAGAACTCCAGACTGCTCCACTCCCACGTAGGTCGCTCGGCCTCTAACTATCCACAACACAAGGCCATCGCCCAGCTCCCAGAAACCCCGGTGCCAGAAGCAGAATGACTCCATCTTGGAAAACCTTCCTTGCCATTTTTTTTTGGGGGGGGGGCGTGGCTATCAGATCAGATCGCCATCTAAGAAGTATATCATCCCTACACCTGACCCCCACTTCATTGTCCACAGCCAGAAACTGTAAACCTTTTTATGAAACTACTCATATATTTTAAATAATAATCAAATCTAACATTTCTGAACATTGAAACTAAACTGTAAATGTCTTAACAAAAATTTGTTCATAGGTGATGTATTGTTGATATTGGAATCTGGTAACATTGTCCATCCCCACAAGGAGAGATCTTGGAACCCTACAAGAGCACTACAACTCTATGGGGTAAAAACAATGACACACCAGATCCACAGAGCTGAAAAGGAAGACATGAAAAGACAAGGGAAGAAAGTACCACAAAAAAAAATCGAGACAACACGTCATTAGAAGCATCGGCAGCTACAGCAGAGAAAATGACACAGAAAGATTTCAGGTAAAATATGGTTAAAAGGTTTTGAGATCTCAAAGAAGAGAATAAAAATGGGCGGTGAAAAAACACTTCCACAATGAGCTACATAAACAAATCCAAGAAGCAAAAGATAACCTCAACAAGGAGACAGAGGTTCTACCAAAAAAAAAAAAAATTTCTTAAAATGAAAGTAATAATGAAGCAAATTAAAAACTCAAATGAAAGCATTACCAACAGGCTGGACCACTTAGAATAGAGGACATCAGATAATGAAGATCAAATGAATCATCTGAAAAGAACATAGACCACACAGTGAAAATGATAAGAAACCATGAGCAGCACATTCAAGAAATATAGGATAGGATAAAAAGACCAAATTTAAGCATTATTGGGATAGAGGAAAGCATAGAGGTAAAACCAAAAAAAAAAAAAAAAAACAATCTATTCAATGAAATAATATCAGAAAACTTTCCAAACAAGAAGAATGAATTGGAAATCCAAATTCAAGAAGCATACAGGATGTCAAAAGCACAAAATCACAACAGATCCACACCAAGTCACATTATAATGAAAATGCCCAACATGCAGAATAAGGAGAGAATTTTAAAAGCCACAAGAGGAAGGAATCAGTTTACATATTACATATTATATATAGGGGAAAACCTATTAGGATAACAGCAGATTTTTCAACACAGACCCTAAAAGCTAAAAGAACATACATGGAACAACATATATCAAGCCCCGAAAGACAATGAGTGCCAACCAAGAATCTTATATCCAGCAAAATTAAGCTTTAGATTTGAAGATGAAATAAAAACTTTCAAAGATAAACAAAAGTTAAAAGAATTTATAGCTAGAAAACCGGCACATCAAAACATCTTTGGCAAAATATTTTGTGAAGAGGAAATGAAAAACAACAATGAAAATCAGCAGAGGAAGGTAGTACACTAAAGGAAAAAATAATCAAAGAAGAAAACCAAGTCAGGTTAAATAACAAAAATTAACAAATATGGGTAGAAATACAAACCATATCTCAATAGTAACCCTAAAGTTTTTTTAATTACTTTATTGAAGGAGATAGGTTACACTACACGAATGTCAACAAAGAGCAAAAACATGGAGAAAGTTAGGTTTGTTGGGAGTTGATAGTACTGAAGGCTCTGCTCCAATGCTCAGAATCTAGTCTTTCATATTTCTCCATGGTTTGACTCCTCAATGGTCACTTTCTGTTCAAAGATTCTGGACACCAATGAGATAAGATTCTTTAGGCTATCAATCAACAATCCTCAGTTCATCTCTCAGCCAAGATATCCTGTAAAAATGTGTATTATTTTTCAGATTCCTCCAGAGGACTGAAAAGTCTTTTTCTCGTTGCATTGCCATGCTCCCTGCTCCTGGTCTTCTTTTCCATGTACTCATTCTTCAAGCATTTTTCTCATCTCCCGATCAAGAGTGTTGCAATGAACAAAAAATTCAGAATGCTGTGTCACTCATGGCCAAATGCCAAGTCTTGCAGACATCCGAAGGCTGGCTGCCCAGGGCTCACACAGCCACCCCGCCGGATGTAACCCTAAATGTTAATGGATTATACTCAGCAATCAAAAGACATGGGCTAGCAGACTGGATTTTTAAAAAAGACCCAACAATGTGTTGCCTCCAGGAGATTCATCTGATAGGAAAAGACATACAAAGACTGAAGATGAAAAGTTGGGAAAAATCATACCATTTACATGGACTGCAGAAGAAAGCAAGGGTTTCCATCCTCATATCGAATAAAGTAGACTTCAAGCCAAAGTTAATCAAAAGGGATAAAGGTAGACATTACATACAGCTTGAGGGAACCATATACCAACAAGACATTAACAATCATAAATATATATGCCCCAAACAATGATGCAGCCTAGGACCAGAAGGATAAACAGCCGAGTTCTACAAGACCTTTAGAGAAGAACGAATACCAATACTCTTCAATTTATTTCAGGAAATAGAAAAAGAGGCAGTAATGCCAAACTCATTCTATGAGGCCAATATCACACTGATCCCAAAACCACACAAAGACACATCAAAGAAAGAAAACTTCAGACCAATATCTCTAATGAACATAGATGCAAAAATTCTCAATAAAATTCTGGCAAATACAATATAAAAACACATCAAAAAGATCATGCACCATGATCAAGTGGGATTCATCCGAGGGATGAAAGGTTGGCTCAAACTATGGAAATCAATAAATTTAATTCCTCACATGAATAGATTTAAAGATAAGAATCATGTGATCATCTAAATAGACACAGAAAAAGCATTTGACAAAACACAGCACCCCTTTATATTCAAAAACCCAAGATAAATTAGGAATAACAGGAACATATCTCAACATCGTATCTATCTACACTGAGGCTATCTACACTAAGCCTCAAGCCAACATCATTCTAAATGGAGAAAAATTAAAGGCATTCCCGCTAAAATCGCCAGGGATGCCCTCTTTCACCATATCTATTCAACATAGTTCTTGAAACACTGGCCAGAGCAATTGGACAAAAGAAATTAAAGGGATATGTATAGGAAAAGAAGAACTTAAATTAGCACTATTTGCTGATGATACGATTCTATATGTAGAAGACCCAAAAAACTCCACCAGAAAACTTCTAGAACTAGTAACTGAATTCAGCAAAGTAGCAGGATATAAAATCAATACCCATAAATCAAAGGCATTTCTGTATATCCAAGAAAAAAAAACCTCTGAGAAGGAAATGAGAAAAACTACCCCATTCACAATATCCTTTTTTAAATATATAAATAAATAAATAAATAGGTAAGATACTTGGGAATCAACAAAAGAGGTTTAAGATCTATACAATGAAAACTATAGAATCCTAAAGAAAGAAATTGAAGACCACCTTAGAGGATGGAGAGATCTACCTTGCTCTTGGATAGGCAGAATTAATATTATCAAAATGACCATACTACCAAAAGCACTCTATAGACTTAATGCAATTCCAATCAAAATCCCAATGGCATTCCTCATAGAAATAGAAAAAACAATCATGAAATTCATCTGGAAAAATAAGAGATCCAGAAGAGCCAAAGCAATCCTTAGGAGAAAGAGTGAAGCAGGTGGCATTACTATACCAGACCTTAAACTATACTACAGAGTAATAGTAACAAAAACAGCACAGTACTGGCACCAAAACAGACTGGTAGACCAATGGTACAAAATAAAGAACACAGAGACTAACCCACAAAATTACAATTATCTTATATTGGACAAAGATGCCAAAAACAGGCACTGGAGAAAAATAGCCTCTTCAACAAATGGTGCTGGGAAAACTGGAAATCCATATACAACAAAATGAAATTAAACCCCTATCTCTCACCTAACCCAAATAACCCAATCAATAAATGGGCCAAGGACCTGTACAGACACTTACCAGAAGAGGATATACAATCAATCAACATATGAAAAAATGTTCATCATCTCTAGCAATTAGAGAAATGCAAATCAAAACTACTCTAAGATATCATCTCACTCGAGTCAGAATGGCAGCTATTATGAAGACAAACAACAATAAGTGTTGGCAAGGATGTGGGGAAAAAGGCACACTCATACATTGCTGGTGGGCTGCAAATTGGTGCAGCCAATATAGAAAACAGTATGGAGACTCCTTGGAAAACTGGGAATGGAACCACCATTTGTCCCAGCTATACCTTTCCTCAGCCTATACTCCAAGGACTTAAAAACAGCTTACTACCGGGACACAGTCACACCAATGTTTATAGCAGCACTATTCACAATAGCTAAACTGTGGAACCAACCTAGATGCCCTTCAGTAGAGAAATGGATTAAAAAAAAATGTGGCATATATACACAATGGAATATTACTCAGCATTAAAAGAGAATAAAACCATGGCATTTGCAGGTAAATGGATGGAGTTGGAGAAGATAATGCTAAGTGAAGTTAGCCAATCCCAAAAAGACAAATGTTGAATGTTTTCTCTGATATAAGGAGGCTGTCTCATAGTGGGGTAGGGAGGGGGAGCATGAGAGGATTAGATGAATTCTAGAAAAGGGCAGTGGGGTGGGAGGGTAAGGGAGTGGGTAGGGGATTAGCAAGGGCGGTGAAATATGATGGACGTCATTATCCAAAGTACATCTATGAAGACTTGAATTGGGTGTCAACATACTTTATATATAAATATGAAAAATTGTGCTCTATGCGTAATAAGAATTGTAATACAAAAAAGACATAAAGTACACATATAAAGACATGAATTGGCGTGAACACACTTTATATATAAAGATATGAAAAACTGTGCTCTATTGTAATAAGAATTGTAATGCATTCCGCTATAGTGTATTTAAAAAAAAGAATATCAATTACATTTTAAAAAATGGGGAAGTGGTATGGGAAGAATGGAGGAACTTTGATTGGTCAAAGGGGAGGGAGGAGTGGGGAAGGGACATGCCGGTAGGAAAGATGGTGGAATGAGACAGACATCATTACCCTAGGTATGTGTATGACTGCACATATGGTGCAACTCTACATTGTGTACTACCAGAGAAATGTGTACAATGACAGAAATGCATTCTGCTGTCATGTATAACTAATTAGAACAAATAAAAATTAGCATGCTGGTTCTAAAAAAAAAATAGAAAAAAACAAAGTACATGTATATAAAGGCATGAATTGGTGTGAACATACTCTATATACAAAGATATGAAAAACTGTACTCTTTATGTGTAATAAGAATTGTAATGCATTCTGCTGTCATGTATTTAAAAAAATAAAATCAATAAAACTAAAAAAAAAAAGATCCTTGGGGCTGGGGATGTGGCTCAAGTGGTAGTGCACTCATCTGGCATGCGTGCGGCCCAGGTTCGATCCTCAGCACCACATACAAACAAAGATGTTGTGTCCATCGAAAAAAACTAAAAAATAAGAATATTAAAATTCTCTCTCTCTCTCTCTTAAAAAAAAAAGATCCTATTTCAGGGAAAGGAAGGGGAGGAGCTGATCTTCTCATTCCTATCTTAAATCCCTCTGCCTTCAAAACAAAGCAAAATAATCCTAATTGAATCAACAGGTATGAAGATCTGGGCCCAGATCTAATTACACAGTGAATACCTCCCTCATTTATCATTTGGTAAATGTCGGCTCAAGTTTTAGTTTACCATCATCTTCCAATTTGGCACATTTAGAATCTAAATTAAACTGCAAAGTGTTAAAATACGTCCTGAAATTTATTCCTGTTTTATGTTGTAAATTTAGTACAGAGCTAGCTAGTATTCAAAGGGATTAAACATTCTCCATGGCCAAAAAGTTTCAAATGTTTGCTAAAACAAAGTTAAAGTTTTCGTGGGGGAAAAAAAAAAATCCCTGATTTCAAAACACATGTAAACTTCAATAAATGAAGAGTGTTAAAATTGGTCAACTGGACTCTCTCTCTCTTTCCTGAAGTATTCATGAATCATGTTAATAAAAGTAAAATTTACCTAGAAGATTGCCAATTTCCAAACACTCTCTCCAAAATCTGGATTGTTTTTCTTTCTATAAAGACTATGGCTATGTAAAATCAATTTTATTTAAGACCGGCAACTATCCTCTACTTTTACTGTGGAATCTTTATGGTTGCTACCCCTGAAGCAACCTTTCAGCTGGTAGCCAGCAGTTAGGATGTTGCCTGTGACACCATTAGCTGCTCTCACCATTCATGCCCTTCCTAAAAGAAAAGCAATAATCACCATGCTACCAAAAACCACTTTCATGGTATATATAACATACAGTCTGTATTTTCAGTTGGAACACTGCATATCTAAATTTGGTGAAAATCTACCAAGCCATTTTTTTTTTATATTATAGTTAGAAGACACAGAAATAGAAGTTTAATTTTACTAACAAAGTTTAATAGGCTGTGTCTAGAAACAAGCACTTTTAAGACTATAGTAAAAACAGGAAATAAATGTAGTAAAAATATTTATCAAAAGTATCTTTCACTGGGCTGGGGGTGTAGCTCAGTGGCAGAACAGTTGCCTAGCATAGGTTCGATCCTTAGCACAACAAATAAATGAACAAATAAAATAAAAGTATTCTTCCCATCTGCAACCACCAAAAAATAAAAAAAAAAGTACTTTACACTTATTTCTTACAAAATTTCTGACAAATTTTAAAAACAGGAGCAACAGATTACTGACATTCTAGACCCAATTGTTCTGGTAAACTAGCCACATGTGATTATTTAAATTAATTAACAATAAATAAAATTAAAATTCAGCACAACAGTTTTACAAAGCATATTTCAAGTGTTCAACATGTTGAGAAATGTTACCACACTGGACAGAAGATGACAGAGAGTTCTACAAAAAGAGGCCACTGTGTCATTTAATACAAGTTGTAAACCACATTCATAAAAATTATCTTCAAAATGTAGCTTTTTATTACCAAGTACAAATATCTTTTGAATCTCAGAATCTAAAGACCTCCCAAAACATGTTGTTAACATGTCAAAATATTAAATATATTTCAATAAACAAATTCATATGTTTGTGAAGTATGTAGGCAATTATCACATTTAGATACTTCCCAATATACAAAAAACTGGTTTGTGGTTAATTTTTGCTCAATTTCTATAAAAAAAACCATTGCATATATATTAAGGAAGAAATAAAATTCATGCTTTAAAAGGCTATCCAAGTTATTGGCTGCAAAGAACTACCCTTTCAAAAGAAAACCTTTTTTCCCTTCATATTTAGAGTTTATCAAAAGAATATCTTGATTGAGGTATAAGGATAGGAAAATACTTCTTTCATCTACTCAGCATGAAATCCTATTTTTCATCCAAGGCTTTCTCTAACCTTTCTATGTCAAATTACTGGAAACATTTCAAAAGTGGCAACTGGGGCGATAAACCACTGACTGCTCCTTTTTCCCCCTAAAATCAAAGACACTTAATTCTCAAACAGAATTAACGCAAATAAAAGAACTCTTAAAACTGGGAAATAAAAAGACAAATGAAAAAGTTTCAAAATGAGTAAAGTATCCAAATAGACTTTTCTCCAAAGAAGATATACAGTGGCCAATAAGTACATAAAATGATGCTCAACAACGTAAGTCTTCAGGGATACGCAAATCAAAACCACAAATAACATATCACTTTACACCAAGTAGGAAAACTATCATCCAAAAGAGATACCTACAAGTGTTAGTGAGGATGATTAGAAATTAGAATCCTCTTACACTGGAGGCAGGAACTGGTTTAGTTGATTTGGAAAACATTCTGGCAGTTATTCCAGAAAGGTCAAACATGAGAGTTAACATATGACACTGCAATCCTACTTCTAAATATATGCCCAGTAGAAATAAAAACATGCCTACCTGAAAGTTTATACATGAATGTTCAAAGTCACATTATCCATAATATCCCCAAACTGTAAACAAGTATCTATCAGCTGATAAATGGATAAACAAAATGTTATCTGTACATACAATAGTATTCAGCAATAAAATATAACCAGTAAATTGTGTTACCTCCATATCCACATGCTATTTTTATTATTTCTAATTACTGGTTTAAAAACAAAGATCTTGTAGCCAGTGTGGTAGCACACACCTGTAATTCCAGATACTCAGTAGGTTCAGGCAGGCAGATCACAAGTTTAAGGTCAGTCTAGGTAATTTAGCAAGACCCTGTCTCAAAAACAAAAAGGGATGGGGATGTAGCTCAGTGGCAGAGGACCCAACATTCAATTCCTAGTAACCACACACACACAAAAAAAATGTATGTAAAATAATAATAAAGATTTTAATAGTGATTTTATGAATGATGGCCAAAACCAATATCCTGAATTCATATGGGAAAAGTGATACTAGAAGAGATAAAGGCTCACCATGTATGGAAAATTAACTAGCTGCTATCAGAACAATATAGTGCATAAATTTAGATCTTGTGAACATTTAGAAAGTTTCCATTTAAAGTGCTGTAAGAAAATTCACATTAACTTTCTGAAATTATACATCTAAAATGTTGTTTTAAATAGAAATTTCTAAAATTCCAACATCTGGATACTAAAAGGATCATGAAAAAGACAATAAAAATTTACAAAATACATCACATAATGGACCCAAAATAAAGATGACACCCAAAACATCTTTTTTAAAAACTTTAGCATCAAAACCATACATTAAGGTTATATATCATTTTTATATAGAAACATTTTAATTTACATAGAAATATTTTCATATCTGCTGTGTTAACTAATGCTCACAGAAGCAGCAATCTCCTTTCTGCTTTTTTTACTTTGGAACTTAATCTGGAATGGCAACAGTACAAGCACAGCACCAACAGCCATTTAAGATCCTGGTACACAAAAGCAAGAGAACTTAAGTGTCTTCGGCGCAAGAGATAAAGCACATAAACCCACCCAAAATTTTGAAGGGCCATAGTTGTTTTAAAGGGCCATCCTTTTTGTGCTATTATATTTTTAAAAAAATTAGACATCTACATATCTCATCTTTATAACATGCATTACCCTTAATCTTTGCTATGAAGAGACATCTTTCCCTCCCTCTTAACTGAAGATTGAGGGGGAGAGTGGAAATAAATCCTGAGTCAGACTACCTGACCACAAAGTAGGAAGAAGTCCTGGTTGAAATACTGTACAGCACTGAGGTTATGCAATGAGAGATTTCACTCATTCACATACAAATCAAAAACATCTACATAACTTCCAAGGGAGAAGCACTGCTTCATTCCACTGCGGACCAGGGAACTGCAATACATGAAGCCAAGAAGCAAAGCTGTTGTCTGGGGATACAGTCCAGTAGCCAAGGTAGACACTGCACACAATCTTCAGGTACAAGTTGGTTTTAATCATTAACCCATCAAATGGATCAAACGACCAATTAGTTCACAGCTCTCATAATCTAATCATTTCATCTATGAATATTCCTGCATTAACATAGGAGCTTTTGAGGACACCTCATATCGAAACCATAACAGGGAGAAACCAAAACCACAAAATCCTTAAAGAGAAAGGTACAATGAAAATGGTACTTAGGATGGACCTCAAAGGATGTGTAAGACTGACAGAAATGGAGGTTGGAGCAATTCTGGCAGAGAGAAAAAGAACCAAAGTAATAAGTGTCTGGCTAACAACTATGTCCACCCATCCGGACATCAGCATACTGTACGTAAAATTCAACAAGCTTAGTGAAAAGACAGGATGAGGGGAGGGTCTGAGGAGTTTGACAATGACACCATCACTAATGCCAAGATCATCGCTAACAAGGTAAAAGTACACAGAAAGGTATAAGTAAGCAGACACATGTGACTTAGAAGGATTACTATAGCATACAAGCAAGATGACTTAAGAACAGTGAAAGCTGGTACCCAGCTAGTGGATTTTTTTCCCTATAAAAGCATATACCAATGCTATCCACCCTTCACATCTGTCCCAGTTTTTTAAAAGACATACATATAGGTAAAGGTGCACCAAATTGGGCATTCATATGCTGCTAATGAATCTAAATTGCTAAAATGATTGGATGTTTTCAAAACTCTTGGGAATGGACATATCTTGTGATTCTTAGGAATCAAAACTTTTTCAGTTAAAGAAAAAGTACACAAGAAGTCAAGCACAGTTCCAAGCACCTACAGTACCAGTAACTTCAAAGACTGAAGCAGGAGGATCATTTGAGACCAGGAGTTTGAAGCCAATCCAGCAACATAGTGACACCCTGTCTCTAAATGAATGAATGAATGAATGAATGAATGAATGAATGAATAAATAAATAAATAAATAAATAATCACACAAGAATTATCAAAAATCACCCATCACTTATAGCCCAGCATGGTGGTACATGCCTATAATTCCAGTGACTCAGGGAGACTGAAGCAGGAGGATAACAAGTTTAAGGCCAGCCTCAACAATTCAGCAAGACCCTGGCTCAAAACAAAACAAAAAGGACTGGAGATATACTCAGTGGTAGAGTAGATGCCCAGAAGGCCCTGGGTTCAATCCCCAGTAACACCTAAATAAATAAATAAATAAATAAATAAATAAATAAATAAATAAATAAATAAAGTAAACATATATATGACCCAATGTACTAAATATTCATTTAAAATACATTTCAAAGCTTACAGTTTGTAGTATATTAAAATAAAAATGTCAATAAAAATTATAGTTAAAAGATTGCCAGAATGCAAATGTTTATAATCAAAGTATCTGAAGTGAAGGTTATAAAATGAAGTAAAAAGAATTACAGCACAAAAATATTCATGAAGGAAATGATCATTCATAAAATTAGACCGTATTCAATTATCTCTTCCCACTTTAAGACACAACCTGTTTAACGGAAACACATATCAATTGTTTTAAACAAACTAACCATCTACAGATACAATTCAATAAAACTGATCTCATGGTGACAATAAAATGTGCTGACTTCAATAACACGCAAAGCTGCTGACAAAGAACCTAGCAGGCTAAGGATTGTGGAGGATAAAATTAGCCAAGGGAATGCACTGACAGACTCTTCAAAAGAAAACTGGAAAAAGAGATGAAGTACGTTCACAAAATAAGGCCCTCTTGTAAACAACAGAAGAAAGAGACTTCAAAACTTCATACCTATAGATGCCACTGGAAGGTAAACTTGTGGGGTTTTTTTTAAGGGAAAAAATTAAACACTTTAAAAAATGCAAATATATTCATTAGTAAATAGGATTTTAAAACATACATACAACTATTTCGTCTATGAATTACTGTTGTTTTTAAATGTATCCATAGGTAATTAAACTTCATCTATTTCTTTTTTTTTTTTCATCTATTTCTTTCAAAAAATATTTCTCGGGTCCCTGTGTTGTGCTACACAGTGTTAAAACAGAATTTAAGGACCGTACTATACTGTTGTTTTTAAATGTATCCATAGGTAATTAAACTTCATCTATTTCTTTTTTTTTTTTTTTCATCTATTTCTTTCAAAAAATATTTCTCGGGTCCCTGTGTTGTGCTACACAATGTTAAGACAGAATTTAAGGACAGTATTATACTGACACTAAGTGCTACTTCATTCTATCCTTAAAATAATCTAACAAACTATTATTATCAATTTCTGGATAACTTGAAAAAGATTAAGGAACTTGATCAAAGATATAAAACTAAATAATGAATAAACCATCCTTCAACCAAGACTGTCTACAAAAACCAAGCACTTAACTACTTAGCTATTCATGGCTCTAAAGAGATGGCTTTAAAACAACTTACACATTAGTGAAGAAATGAAAAAGTAAAAAGCACCAAAGTAGTAGAAATAAAACTGATAAAAGTATGCACAGATACTACAGGGAATAGAAAAAAGAAATTCTTAAATTGACGACAGAGGAAATGAGAAGAAATCACACACATGGGAGAGGGGGTCACAGAGTTTCAAAGAATACATGTATCCCACAAGACAAAGTGGTGGTAGAACATTCTAGGCAGAGACAATGCATTTTTGGGAAATATTACTTGGCAATTGCTTCCCCAAAAGTCTCACCAATTTTTAGGAACAGAGATGAAAGTCAAATGTTTATTTACAATATTTTATTTTTAAATTAAATACATATATATATTTTAATTTATACTATAAATGTTGGTATGATGGTATAGGCCTATAATCCCAGTAACTCAAGAGGCTGAGGTAGGAGAATCCTAAGTTTGAGAACAGCCTCAGCAATTTAGTGAGACCTTGTCTCAAAATAAAAAAAATAAGGGCAGTATCTGTAGCTCAGTAAAGAACACTCCTGGATTCAATCCCCAGACCCCAAATAAATAAATTCCCATTATAGAATTTTAGAAAGTTTTTTTTCCTACCGTCATGAAGCAAGTTTATTTCTCGTGCTGCATCACATTCAGCTTTTTTACCACTGTATTCAACAACATGTCATTTCTTTGGCCTAATCTAGACTCCATTTTCCACACTGTAGCATCTTCATTTCTTGATTGAGTTAGAGGTCTTGATGTGTGTGTGATTTGTTTGTCTGTTTATTTGGTGAGGGGTACCAGGGATTGAACTCAGGGACACTCAACCATTGAGCCACATGCCCATCCCTGTTCTGTATTTTATTTAGAGACAGGGTCTCCCTGAGTTGCTTAGAACCTTGCTTTATGCAGGCTTTGAGCTTGTGATCCTCCTCTGCCTCAGCCTCCAGAGCCACTGGGGATTACAGGAGTAATACCGCACCCAACTACATATATGTTATAAGCACATATGATAATACCACAGGAACTGTTATTCCAAGTCGGAAAGAACTACTCATTCATGTCAGCTAGTTTTTCCATTTTATTTCAAAGATGAGGGTGTACACACACACGAATACACACACATACACACAATTACTACATCACAACTTCTGAATGTTTTTGCTTTTATGTGATTATTTAAAAGGCACTAAGAAGACATTCACACGTGCAATGTAAGAAATAATTACAAAGTCAGTGTAGTTATCAATTAAAAAGGCAAAGACATTCTACTAGTTCATTCTAAACATATCAAAAACTACCAAAAGTTAACTATTTCAATCTGTAATATAGTATCACAAGAATTCTTTGTTATTCAAAACAGTCTTTAGAGAAAATCCCGTTTACATGAAAGATGCTATATACTGCTCTTTTCTGGAGGACAATTCCTTGAGGAAGGGGTTATTTCCCTTATATTCTAACATTTTACAGACTTCTACATTAACATCTATACAGACACTGGCAGGATGGAGGACATGAAACATTTTATCTAGTTCAGCATTCTCACACTTTGGCATGTATCAGAGCCTCCTCCAGGCGGTGGAAACTATTAGGCCAATCCCTTCATTTCTGGGGTTGCGGAGGGTGCGTTTCTAATAAGGATTCAGGTGCTGCCAATGCCGCACAGTGATCTGGGTTATGCTAGACCTTGTACACAGAGGCATTTCAGGCAGGGAAATGATGTTACAAGATTTGGGGCTTTTAAAATATCACTCTGACACCAACTGGAGAATGGAGCTTGCACATGAAACAACACGTTTCGTGTATTTTTTCATGTTCACAATTTCTGGTAACTGCCTTTTCCAACATCGAACATAGCTTAATAAGCGATGACTTTCCTTTTGTAGCAGTACATTAAGTATTAGGATGAATAATAATTTGCAGGCAGCTGATTTGCTGAAATACAATGTTATCCCTTCTGATGCAATGGTGCTGTGAGAGAAAAAGCAAGTTTTATTATTGTTTTACAAATGTGGAAATACACTCAGGACAATATACAAGACCCATTCAAAATCACATAGTTAGCAAATGACAGGCCCCATATTAGAAAATCCAAAACCTTTGCCATACATAAATCGAACATCTTTCCCATATATGATATGGCTTAAAAACAATCACCTGTAGTTTTCTGTCCAGGAAAGAATATGAAGGCAAACCAGTGCACCCTTACATATTAACAACAGAAGCAAAGAAAAGATTTTATGGGCATTGAGTGTGAAATACCAAATTTGAGCAATTTCAGGATGAAGTGTTTCAAGATTTTTATTACAAAACTATAAATACATGAAAACAGCCAAAGGAACCACCTCCACAAATGCCCAGATAGAATCAGACCAGCGGTGTGTGAACAATGTTTTCACACAGTGATGCAAGATGTAGAACATGATATAATGTCTCCAAAGGGACAGACACTGGTTTGAAAGTTCACTTTAAATTACAGTGGGCGATACCATGAAGTCAGGTTTGTGCCAAGATGGGCACTGGATCGGGAGAGCAGCCAGAACACCATGCATGATCAGCTTTCTAAAGAGAGAATACCAGAAACCCAAGACATTCAGCAGCAGCAGAACTAACAACTCTCAAAAACACAAGCTTAGCCTCTGATTAAATGAGGTTTAGAAAAGTGACTTTCTGGAATATCATTTTGTAGATGGCCTTTTTAAAAAAAATTTAAAGAAAACCTTAGAATAGAAATCTAACCAACATTATTTGTCATAACATCCTGCATATTCCCCACTCCCTACAGTCAAGTCTCCTAATAAAAAAAAAAACATTAAATTATGCAGTCTACTCAGTACATTCTAAAAAGCACACTTACACATTTATTTGACTCAATTAAATGTTCTAATTCCTAGGAGAAGAAATGTGCAAATATTCTTGTTCATCAAACCTTCCTCACTAAAACAATTCAAAGGTAAGTGAAGTGAACAGTCTGAAGTGATAATTCCTCTGGGGCCCAGACAGAGTTTCTTTCAGACATGAAAACTACCACTTAAACCTCTCATTCAACTTCTGACTAGAGAAATGAAAAACAGACTTGGAGAAGGCCACAAAGCGTTTGCTGTGACTATTATGCATATGTTAAAACTTTAAAACTTCAACATACATAAAAAAGAGAGTTATCACAAAGAGGGGATGGGGTCCACAACCAGGCATGAGACACCTGAGTGCTCCATCAAAGCAGCAACACACCTTAACAATGTAAATAGGCACTGTCCAGAGCAATTAACTCAAGATATTTCTATTTTTCCTGCTTGGATTTCAGGTCATTATATATGTATAAATCTTGTACTGACTGATTTGGGGGAACTATTTAAATGTCTGTAAGCTGACAATAATAGCACTAAAAGAATTACAGTATTATATTTGACACTCTCATGAGCAAAATAATCCAGACTTCAAGGTAAGGCATTTATCCAAATCAACTCCTCCATCAAAATAACTATTTTTACTGCCCCAACCAGACAAATGACAAGAGGCCCTATATAATGGATAAACCATGTGTGGCAAATAACAGAAAAAGAAACCTTACTTAAGATTAATTACTAATTAATAATCATTTTCATTAAAGGGAGGCTGCCTTTAAAGATTGTGTTTATGTTATTCAAATCCATGATAAATCAATATTAAGATAACAGAAATTGTATTATTGTTGTTATTACTATTATATTTGTCATCCCTTGGACATAAAAAGATGCTAAACTCAGGTCAAAGAAGAGTCAGATACAGCACTGCTTCCCACCAGGAGCTTCAGGAGATGTGGTCTGCCCTTGCTCCCTGATAGCCAAGGCACATGTCCATGGCCAAGGCTCAGCTTGGAAAACTCCCAGTGGTGGATACAAATGTCTGAGGCAGAAACTCAAGGATCAAAGCTCAGAGGAGCTAACAGTCTAACCACAGCAAAATCACAGGGGAAATTCACAGAGAGGATGAAGAAATCCAACAACAGTGGTAGGCCATGGTTCCCATGGGTGATCCAGCAGCATGACTGTGGCATGGTTGTTGCCTGTCCACTTGTTCCCCCAGCTTTTCTGCTGATTCTATCACTTGCTTCAATCATTCAAGTAAAATGTTTATTTCTAGTTAAAATAGTAAAAGTTAGCTTGTATTGTTTGGAACCCAGAATTCTGATTTACAGGCTTTTACCATAACAGTCTGAATTTTGGTTTTGTTAAAATTAACAGTTTTTAAATATATGTAGTTCAGCTGTTTTGTTTTAGATTAATAACAAAATGATTTCATTTAGTAGAAAATTATAAAGTAATACTTTAGTAGATGGAATTACTAAAGTATTACTTTAGTAGGGGGAATGTCATATTTAATTCATGTTATGTAACTTTGGAAGCAATAAGCCAAAAAGTTGTAGAGTTCTATTAGGAATACATTGATAAGTATTTTTGTAAGAAATAATTATTATCCTGTTAACTCTGTGAGTTCAATATTTTCTTGTGCTTTCCTTTCTACCAACTATTACTCTTTTCATCTTTTTTGTTTCTAAGAACTGATGGAAGGTTGTGTCAATTGGTATTAAGAGTAATAATATCAACTATTCATATTCAATTGTTACATGGAATCAAACCCAGGGCCCTGCACACAGCTAGGCACATGCTCTATCACTGAGATATATCCCCATCCTGAAACAGAATTTTAATTTTAAAAAATTTCAAAGGGAGAGGAAAGAGGAAGAGGAAAGAAGAAGAAGAAAATTAGAAAATAAAGATAGGATTATAAATAATATTACTTGATTATGCCTATCACCTAACCAGAAACAACTACAACCATATTGGACGCACACCCTTTCAAGTTTTTCTGAAATGGACATTTTGACACAAAGGAACAAAGCAAGAAGGCAATAACTGTTACCAGCAGCCAAATCAAGAAACCTGCTTGGATCCTGGCTGGAGAAATAAGCAAATGCTATTAAAAGGAAAAATGAATTTATGCAGTCTCATCATACTAAAAAAAAAACTGAACTAGAGTCCTTCTGAAATTAAAAACTCATTGTTTCTAAACTTCTTCATGATGAGGATGGAAACTGAAAAACTATTCCTGGTCTAAGCGGATGCCAAGGAAGCTGAAACTGTCTATCATACTCTCAGGCTAGAACAGCTTAAATAAATCTACACATGTGTTATTTCCTGGCTTTTGTTTCTACACAGGACCAGGGAATAGACAATCGAGTTGCTTTTCCTCAGACTGATCAAACTGCATTACATTTATTTTTTCTTTTTCCATCATTTGTTTATTTCCTATACAGGAGGGCAAATGAATCCAGCAAGCAGGGCTTAGCTATTGGAAACAGAACTATATTAGAGATTAAGAGTATTGAAGCAATGGTAACCACATAATTTATTATTCAAGACACTTCTGAGAGTGAAGGGTCTTTGATTTCTTTCTTAGGGTTCTGTAGTTTTCATTCTATAGATCTTTCACCACTTTCATTAAGTTGATTCCCAAGTTTTTTTTTTTTTTTGAGCCTATTATAAATGGGGTAGTTTTCCTCATTTCCTTCTCAGAGGTTTTTGTCACTCACTGATATACAGAAATGCCTTTGATTTATGGGTGTTGATTTTATATCCTTCAACTTTGCTCAATTCATTTACTAGTTCTAGAAATTATCTGGTGGAGCTTTTGGGGTCCTCTAGATACAGAATCAAATCGTCAGCAGTGCTAATTTTAAGTTCTTCTTTTCCTATATGTATCCCTTTGATTTTTTTCTCCTAATTGCTCTGGCCAGTGTTTCTAGAACTATGTTAAATAGAAGCAGTGAAAGAGGGCATCCCTTTCTTGTTCCAGTTTTCAGAGGGAATGCCTTCAGTTTTTCTCCATTTAGAATGATGTTAGCTTGAGGCTTACTGTAGATAGCCTTTACGATGTTGAGGTATGTTCCTTTTATTCCTAGCTTTTCTAGTGTTTTGAACATAAAGCGGTGCTGTATTTTGTCAAATGCTTTTTCTGTGTCTATTTAGATGATCATTTGATTCTTATCTTTAAGTCTATTCATGTGATGAATTATGCTTACTGATTTCCGTATGTTGAACCAACCTTGCATCCCTGGGGTGAATCCCACTTGATCATGGTGCATGATCTTTTTGATATGTTTTTGTATTATATTTGCCAGAATTTTATTGAGAATTTTTGCATCTATGTTCATTAGAGATATTGGTCTGAAGTTTTCTTTCTTTGATGTGTCTTTGTGTGGTTTTGGGATCAAGGTGATACTGGCCTCACAGAATGAGTTTGGAATTACTGCCTCTTTTTCAATTTCCTGAAATAATTTGAAAAGTATTGGTATTAGTTCTTCTTTAAAGTTCTTGTAGAACTCGACTGTATATCCATCCGGTCCTGGGCTTTTCTTGGTTGGTAGGCTTCTAATGGCATCTTCTATTTCATCACTTGCTATTGGTCTGTTTAAATTGTGTATATCTTCTTGACTCAATCTGGGCAAATCGTATGACAAGAAATTTGTCGATGCCTTCAATGTCTTCTATTTTATTGGAGTATAAGATTTCAAAATAATTTCTAATTATCCTCTGTATTTCTGTAGTGTCTGTTGTGATGTTACCTTTTTCATCACATATATTGGTAATTTAATCTCTCTCTCCTTCTCTTCGTTGGCGTGGCTCAGGGACTGTCAATTTTATTTATTTTTTCAAAGAACCAACTTTTTTTTTGTCAATTTTGTCAATTGTTTCTTTTGCTGGGAATCAACTTAACAAAAGACGTAAAAGATCTATACAATGAAAACTACAGAACCCTAAAGAGAGAAATCAAAGAAGACCTTAGACGATGGAAAGATCTACCTTGCTCTTGGATAGGCAGAATTAATATTATCAAAATGATCATACTACCAAAGGCACAATACAGATTTAATGAAATTCCGATCAAAATCCCAATGGCATTCCTCATAGAAATAGAAAAAGCAATCATTAAATTCATCTGAAAAAATAAGAGACCCAGAATAGCTAAAGCAATCCTTAGGAGGTGGCATCACTATACCAGACCTTAAGTAACAAAAACAGCATGATATTGGCACCAAAACAGACTGGTAGTCCACAGAGACTAACCCACAAAATTATAATTATCTTATATTGGACAAAGATGCCAAAAACATGCATTGGAGAAAAAAATAGCATCTTTAACAAATGGTGCTGGGAAAACTGGAAATCCATATACAACAAAATGAAATTAAACCTCTATCTCTCACCATGCACAAAACTCAACTCAAAATGGATCAAGAACCTAGGAATTAAACCAGAGACTCTGCATCTAATAGAAGAAAAAGTAAGCCCTAATCTCCATCATGTCATATTAGGCCCCAACTTCCTTAATAAGACTCCTATAGCACAATAATTAAAACCAAGAATCAATAAATGGGATGGAATCAAAACTAAAAAGTTTCTTCTCAGCAAAAGAAACAATCTCTGAGGTGAATAGAGAGCCCACATCCTGGGAACAAATTTTTATCCCTCACACATCAGATAGAGCACTAATCTCTAGGGAATATAAAGAACTCAAAAAACTACACACCAAAAAAACCCAAATAACCCAATCAATAAATGGGCCAAGGACCTGTACAGACACTTACCAGAAGAGGATATACAATCAATCAACAAACATATGAAAAAATGTTCATCATCTCTAGCAATTAGAGAAATGCAAATCAAAACTACTCTAAGATATCATCTCACTCGAGTCAGAATGGCAGCTATTATGAAGACAAACAACAATAAGTGTTGGCAAGGATGTGGGGAAAAAGGCACACTCATACATTGCTGGTGGGCTGCAAATTGGTGCAGCCAATATAGAAAGCAGTATGGAGACTCCTTGGAAAACTGGGAATGGAACCACCATTTGTCCCAGCTATCCCTCTCCTCAGCCTATACTCCAAGGACTTAAAAACAGCATACTACCGGGACACAGTCACACCAATGTTTATAGCAGCACTATTCACAATAGCTAAACTGTGGAACCAACCTAGATGCCCTTCAGTAGAGAAATGGATTAAAAAAAAATGTGGCATATATACACAATGGAATATTACTCAGCATTAAAAGACAATAAAACCATGGCATTTGCAGGTAAATGGATGGAGTTGGAGAAGATAATGCTAAGTGAAGTTAGCCGAATGACAAATGTTTTCTCTAATATGAGGTGACTGACTCATAGTGGGGTAGGGAGGGGGAGCATGAGAAGATTAGATGAACTCTAGATAGGGAAGAGGGGTGGGAGGGGAAGAGAGGGGGCATGGGGTTAGAAAGGATGGTGGACTGTGATAGACATCATTATCCCAAGTACATGTATGAAGACGTGAATTGGTGTGAACATACTTTATATACAGAGATATGAAGAATTGTGTTCTATATGTGTAATAAGAATTGGAATGCATTCTGCTGTCATGTATTTAAAAAGTAAAATCCATTTAAAAATAAAAAATGTTTTAAAAGGGGTTTACTTCCTTCCTTCCCTATTAATAAGTTAAGAACACATACATAAATCAGGGCTCTCTCAGGCAAACTCAAGTGTACAATTGCCCTACAAATCTGAATAAACCAGCATACTGGTTAGGAAACCTTAGGTTTTTTAGTAAACAAACACACACACACACACACACACACACACACACACACTCTTCTCAAACAAAAACCTACAATATAATTTAAGGTTAAAAAGTGCATAATATAAATACCACTTTATTAAGTTTGAAAAAATATTGAGACAATTTATCTTTATTCAGGAAATCAATAAAAAACATAGAGAACAAAGGAGTTTTTTTCCCACTCAATTATCAGGGTAACATTGAAGAAGTTACATCTTGTTTTTTTGCCACCAAATAATACATCTTTGTCGTTCCCCTCCCCCCCATAAATGGGTCAGAGAAGGATGCTAGGGGGAGGAAGCAGACAGAACATCCATATGCATTATTTCAAGCAGACTGCTGGAAGCTGACCAGATGTGTTGGGCTGAAAGCAAAAAATGAGCCAGGCGTAGGTACAGTGCTCTGCAATATTAAGCAACAGAAAAACCATTATAATGTCCAGATTTAAATATACTCATACATGATTGATAAGAATAAAAACCAGGCTTCTGAGCTTAATCCCCTTCCCTGTTTAAAACCAGGATTTTGTACTATAGCAGCTTTACTTTTGGCTTCCTGTCTTAATCAGAAACTGCTCCATACCTATAAGCTATCCTCAAAGCTATTGTCTCAAAGTATTCTTTTCTGAAAGTTGATCCTGATGAAATTCCCCATCTCTACCAACCAAATTTTATTTATAGAGTAAGTTCAACCTCTAGACCAAATATACTGGGTACAGCATAAAAGGTCTATCTTAAGTCCATTTGCCCTGCTATAACAAAATGCCATGAATCCGGTAGTTTTAAAACAATAGAAACTCATTTCTCACAGCTCTGGAGGCTGGAAGTTCAAGACCATGATGCCAGAAGATTGAGTATCTGATGAGGGCCTGCTTCCTGGTTCACAGAAGGGCCTTCAAGCTATGTGGGGCACATGGGGCAAGGTCTCTTTCTCAAGCTTCTTTAATTAGGGCACTAATCTGACAAAAACATACACACTCTCCCTGTCTTTTGCTTGTGATGCTCTGTGTGGCATCTTGGAACTGCCAGGAAGAACAACCCTAGATATGGGCCCTGAAGTCTACACATTCAGAACTAGGAGCCAAAATACATCTCCTTTCTCTGTAACTTGAAAAAATAAAATAAAATAAATTAAATTAAGGCACTGATCATACTTCTGAGGGTTCCATCTTCAAGATCCAATCATCTCCTCAAAGCCTCACCTCCTACCACCCTCAGCTGGATGCAGTGACACACACCTGTAATCCCAACAGCTCTGGAGGCTGAGGCAGGAAAATCATAAATTCAAAGACAGATGCAGGTACTTAGCAAGACCTTGTCTCAAAATAAAAATTTTAAAAAGGGTTGGGGATGTGGCTCAGTAGTTAAGCACCCTTGGGTTCAAGTCCTGATATTTAAAAAAAAAAAAGTACAGAAATCATGTGAGTTACCTTACACATCACACCTGGGTTTAATATTCTCGACTTATAATCCCTGGACAGAAACTACAGAAAAAGAAAAAAAAAATAGAGAGGGGAGAAAAAGAAATTGGAAATTTTGAAATATTTACAAGCCTAAACAGATATTGTATATGGTTTCAGGACGTACTGGATAAATTAACAGTTAACCTTTGAGCTGCACTTGACTCTAAAAATGTATGGGCAATGACAAAAAATACTGCTTTGATATAATTCTTTTAAATGTGTTTTTGGGGGATTGGGGTCGTGGTTCAGTCATACAGTGCTTGCCTGGCACAGGTGAGGCACTGGGTTTGATTCTCGGCACCACAAAAAAATAAATGAATGAATGAATAAATGAATGAATGAATGAATGAATGGCATTGTATTCATCTATAACTAAAGATATTTTTTAAATGTGGTTTTCCCCCCTCTCTAGGTTGCATTTTAAGTATGACACATTGATTTATTGTGGGCCTTTAATTTCCATACATGAAAATACTTATCCAATATTTACCAACGTATTTATTTGCCAAATATTACCAAAGTGTTGAAGTTACTCAATTAAAATACCTTTTCCAGTTTACAGACTGCAATGTTTTTTCTTTTTTGTCTCTTAAATAATGTTCAAGACAAGTTTTCAAAAAGCTATGGGTTAAGTAAAAATACAGAAATGGTGTCAGAATAAAAAATAAATTAACTTTTTAAAAAGACTGCACAGTAAGAAAAGGATACAAACTTCTTTTTGTACTTTTGCCTCTAAAGAACTCTAATTCTGATACCAAAATTAGATGGTGACATATTGAGGTATATACAAGGACTGCTAAGCTAAATTTAGATGTTCCTTCTTTGAAGCATTCACCAGCTTCTAGTCTATTTATTGAATGGCTGTCTTGTCCTAAACACCTTATAGACATTATTCTAGTTAAATTTCATGATTATAAGATTGATATGCATTATTAGATCTGCTACATGGGTGCTCAGAGGTAATCTACTTGCTGAAGGTAAACAAAGCAATTCTGTAGCAAAGCTCATTTAAAATATGGCCTGACTCCAAAGAGGTGATCACTCTTCTCATGTCAGGTTGCCTCTCATATCACCCACCATCTCTCTTCAGCATCCACTTTATATGCATTATCTCCTAAATCCGCACAAGTCTGTATGAGATTGGTAACACCATCTTTATTTTAAAGAAAACTAAGACTTGAAGAGGTTATGTAGCTTGCCAGGATTTAATTTCTGTTTGATGGTCCAAAGCCCATATACTCTTTCCAGTATATCATGATTCTTTCAGTTCTAACATTCTATAAATTTATCATCACAAGATCATCCCTTCCTTTACAGGAAATGATCTATACAGGAAAATTAAGTCAGACCTGACCTTTCATTACCTTTCTAGCTCTCTACTTTCTCCTCTTCACCAAGGAAAATGACCATATTCTCAAGTATTTGCATTATTGTCAATCATTCCTTCTGTCACCCTTTTGAAGCAGCTGATTATACACAATGGGGAAAAAAATCAGAAGAAAATCTTCCCTCCAAGAAAAGGTCATTGGGTCCACTGTCATGCTCCGATAATCTCAATCTAAGCCCAAAGACCAAACCAAATTATGTATATTTTTTGTTTTTAGTTGTAGATGAACACAATACCCTTACATTATTTATTTTTTAATATGGTGTTGAGGATCAAAATCAGTGCCTCACACATGCTAGGTGAGCACTCTGTCACTAAGCCACAACCTCAGCCCAAAAGTATGTACATTTTTAAAATAAAAAAAAATTAAACATCTCCCTTCATCATTTACATCTCGTGTCATTATCACATGGCCGACAGCAGGCAACATTTCTAGTTCTACTACTTCATCTAAAATGAATAAGATCTTAAATAATCCTTCCAATTTATAGCTCTCAATTACCTGATACTTGTGCGGAAGAGGGTAGAAACTGACTGATGGGGACAGACAAACCCCATAATAAGTAAAGCAAAGCAATCATTAGGTCTACCATACACACAAAGACCTACTCACTGGCGCGTGCACACACAAGGTCCAATCTGAAACAAGAAATAAAATAATCAAGGACTTAAGTTTCAACTAAACAAATCATCTATTTTTAATCTCACATCCACTCAAGGCAGGTCCAAGGGTAGTCTACAGCAGTCAACTTAACAGGACTCATCAGTGCATCTGGAAGCCAGCCAGATCTCCAATTCTAAGGAGTGACCCCTGACTTGACTATAGTGTTTAGTGGAATGTGAAAATGGAAAACTATGAAAATCTAAAGCTTGGAGTGAAAGTAGCATTTCAAATATACATTTTATTTGTTCTGGAAGAAGGTATATCCAAATGTTCAAAGAGCATGGGTATCTTTACCTGCTATTCTTAAGTTTCTAAGTCTTGATAAGGACATTTCACAGTTGAGGAGCATGAGACCAGATCAGAGATGGCAATCTTTACTCAAATAAACGTTTGTGTTCAGTTTATGAATCAGAGGATGTGCTGGGCAAATAACTTTAGGATTTTAATGAAAAGCTTAAAAAAATGAATTGAAACTTTGGGGCTGTGAACAACATTGAAATTTTTAATAAACTCTAAATTTCATGAAAGGTAAAAAGAACTTTAAAAATTCAATTATAGGGCTGGGGCTGGTGCTCAGTGGTAGGACACTTGCTTAGCATGTGTGAGACACTGGGTTAGATTCTTAGCACCAAATTTAAAAAAAAAAAATCAATAAAATAAAGGTACTGTGTCTACTTACAACTATTTTTTAATTCAGTTATAAAGATTACATTATCTCTAAATTATAGCATATTAATAAACATCTGCAATTCAGCAGATGACTTAAAAGTGAGAACTGATATAAAGTAAATTTCATCAGTTCAATTCAGAGAGCTCTACCTGGTATTCTGGCTGCTGGTATCAGCATCATGGAAGGGAAACACCACTCATCAAACAGGTAACCTAAACTGAAACCAAAACCCTGGCAGGAAGGAACTACAGGGTATGCCTTCAAGGCTCAGGGATCCTGGGCAACTGGACATGAGTGGGTTCTTCTACAAACAGAGCTACCAGAAAGAATCCAGAGGGGCTGAAGTGACAACAGCAGCAGTTGGCCCGAGTCCAATCAATTTGTCAGAAGGCTTTTCCAGACACCCTACTCCCAGCTAACCAAACCCCCTAGGCAGGCTAGAGATCCCCTGATGCAATGGGAGTCCTCCAAGGTAGCTAAGCACAAGGAGACTGGATGAAACAGTTACGGAAAGAAACAAAGCTGCAAAATTGAAGTGTCATAAAACAGTAACAAGGGAATACTGCCCAGTACTCTGGATTTTAAAAATATAATTTTTTTTCTCTTATCAATTGGGAACAACATTTTTAAAATCTTTATTCAAAAAACATTTGTGTTCAGTTCATGAATCAGAGGATGTGCGGGCCAACAGGATTGTGAAGGTAAGATAAAACCCACTGTATCACACAGTGTCATAGAATGATAAGCACTGTTTCTCAGAACAGGAGCACAATGGCATGCTGGGAGACCAGGCCTCTGCAGTGGGAGAGGGGATCAGTTTATAGGAAGATCAAATCTGAATGGTAAGGGCCAGATAGAGGAAGGAGCATGTTATTAATAAGAATGGAACTAGCAGGGATAGTAGAAGCAGTAAGGACTTCAGATGAGGACCACCAGAATGTGAAACACCTTCTTCTGAAGCCATACTCACTTAGGAATGTAAGCCTGGTGGGGATACAGAGAACATAGGAAAACTGGGAAAGATAAAGGACAATTAGGAATGTTGACAAGACAACCTACAGAATGAGAGAAAATCTTGGCTAGCTACTCTTCTGACAGAGGATTAGTATCTAATATATTTAAATAAATACTTAATAGAAAAAAATTAATAAATGGGTAAATAAATTAAACAGAGGACAGAAATCTTCCCCAACTATTCCACAGTTATTCTGGTGGATCAGGGACTTGAATCCAGATGGTGTAACTCTAGGAGCTACGCCTTTAACTGCACGGTAGTGTGAAATGTCCTACATAGGAAGTTTTGGGGTTCTTATAAAGTATAGCATATTTGTGAAAAGTGTACTTTCATGTCTGTTTGAGGTAAACGATCCTTCTTGTGTCTTACAGTAAAGCTGGTATTGACACTTATCATATAGGCTGTTTTGGTTTAGATTTGAGGTATCCCCCAGAAGCTCACATGTGAGACAATGCAAGAAGGTTCAGAGAAGAAATGACTGGGTTACGAGAGCCTTAGTCCAATCAGTGAATTAATCACCTGATAGGACTGAATTGGTAACTGAAGACAGGTGGTATGTAGCTGAAGGAGTTGGGGCACTGGGGGCATGGCTATGGGATATATAGTTTGAATCTGATGAGTGGAGTCTGTCTATCTGTCTTTCTGCTTTTCTATCATGATGTGAGCTGCTTCCTTCTGACACACTCAGAAGGTGGCAAGACCATGATGTCCTTCCTTGAGCCCTGAGGAATGGAGCCCACTGTCTCTGAACTGAAACCACTGCACCCATGAGCCCCCAAATAAACTGTTCCTCCTCTAAAATTGTTCTGGTTGAGTCTTTTAGTCACAGTGGCAGAAAAGCTGCCTAAAACACAGGCACACGCAGAAGCTTTCTCAGTAGGTCCCCTAAAGCTCAGGAAATAATACCAAGAGTTAATAGATGGGATGGCATCAAATTAAAAAGTTTCTGCACAGCAAAAAAAAAAAAAAAAGGAATGTGAAGAGGACCTGCAGAATGGGAGAAAATCTTTGCTAGCTACTCTTCTGACAGAGGATTAGTATTGAGAATATATAAAGAACTCAAAAAACACTACCAGAAGAAATAACCCAGTTAATAAATGGGCAAATGAACTAAACAGACAGTTCTCAAAAGAGGAAATACAGATGGTTAACAATTATATGAAGAAATATTCAACATCTCTAACAATTAGAGAAATGCAGATCAAAACTACATGGAGAACTCATCTTACTCCAGTTAACAGTGGCAGTCACCAAGAATATAAACAATAGAAAATGTTAGAGAGGATGTGAAGAAAAAGGAACACTTTCACAGTGTTTGTGGGGCTGTCAGTCACTATGGAAATCAGAATGAAGACACCTCAAAAGAATAGGCATGGAATCACCATTTGACCCATGTATACCACTCCTAAGTCATCATTCAATACTGACACATACATAGCTATGTTTATATTAGCACAATTCACAATAATTAAACTACACAATCAGCCTAAGTGTCCACCAGTGGATGAATATATGAAGAAAATATGTTACATATACACAGTGGAATTTTATTCAATAATTAAGAAGAAGAAGAATGAAGTTATGTTATTTGCAGGAAAATGGATGGACCTTGAGACCACTATTTTAAGCAAAATATGCCAAATGCAGAAGGTCAAGGGTAGTGTGTTTTCTCTCATAGTGTGGAAGCCTCTTAAGAAACAGGAAAAAAGGAGTGTGGGGATGGGAATCTAATGAAAATCAAAGGGAGATCAGTAGAGAAAAGGAAGAGGGGAAGGAGAGGGAAAATGTTTAAGAGTAATACTAATGGCAGCCTAGCAGAAACGATGGCTCCAGCAGTTGCTGTAAAGAAAAGCAAAAGATTACACATACACATCAGCAAAAATCCTAACTATTGCTGAGCAGGTTCAGAGAACTTCCTTCCTTCTTGCACAGACCCTAGGAAGCTTCCTCTGCCTTTTACTTTTTTCCAAAGTTATTTATGATATTCATTTAAACCCAGAGAAGCAAGTTATACACAGGGTAATTTTTGTCACTGACCCCACAGATCATAAAGGCAGCTATAAACTAAAAGGATTACTTCCTCTCCCTTTCCCTGCAACCACATTTTTTTTTTAATTTTTTTAATATTTATTTTTTAGTTCTCGGCGGACACAACATCTTTGTTGGTATGTGGTGCTGAGGATCAAACCCGGGCCGCACGCATGCCAGGCGAGCGCGCTACCGCTGAGCCACATCTCCAGCCCGCAACCACATTTTATAAGAGAGAAAAGTGAATGAAGCAAACACTGGCCATATAAAACCTATCTGTCATATGGTTTGGAAGGATTAAGCAAGATAATGCATTTGGTTTAAAGCCATTTAAAATTGAGATGTCAACAGACATTTAGGTAGTAAGGTATATACATGTGTAACTCAGAATACAGACCTATAGATTTAAATGTGGGGACTCACCACCATACAGATGGTGTTCAACACCATGGAAACAAATGAGCTCTTCAGAGGGAATGCAGACAAGAGCAAAGGACCTCAGACAGAAACCCTCAGGAAGAATGAATAGATGGGATTTGGATAATGGAGAACCCCAAAAAGAAACCGAGAACATTGCTTTTAGTTTCTCATCTTCTCTCCAAATTTCTTCACTAATCAAAGACAGAAACCTTTTATATTACAAGATAGGCATGGGGGCACACACCTATAATCCTAGCATTTGGGAGGCTGAATACAGGAGGATCACATGTTGCAGGAAGACCCTCTGCAACTTTGTGAGACCTTGTCTAAAATAAAAAAATTTTAAAAGAACTGGGGATATGACTAAATGGTAAAGCACCCCCTGGGGTCAATCTCCAGTACCAAAAATTTAAAAATAAAAATTAAAAAGAAGCTTTTTATATTAAAGCACAAATATGTATATATTTCAGTGATGGATATGTTGAGTACTAAAGACAATCAACATATATATGTCTTACCCATTACACTAGTGTTCCCAGGTATTGGCATTAATTATTCATTTGCCCAGAACTGACAAGAATAAAGGAATCCACATAAGTGACATTTACTAATGACTGACATTTCCAGATAGAGGAAGCTTTTCCCTATGTTTAAGAGTCATAGCTCAAATGCTTCAAAAATCAAGTAGGTATTATGTGCATGTACAATATGTAATGACAAATCCCACCATTATGCACAACTATAATGCATCAATTAAAAATGTGGAAAAAATAAATAAAAATAGAAAGAAGTAATATGAAACAGTAAATCTTAGGTCTGGGTTCTCCTGGAATAGACCTATGCCTCTTAAGGGCATTCAAATTCAGTATTTTGTAATGAAAACCAGAGAGCCCTGGTATTGAAATGAACCAGTATGAAAATCACACCTCCATGTTTTAAGAATACTTCACAAGGCTGTGCATGTTAACAAACTCTTTCTACACGAGCTGAGCATCACTGCTAATCTAAACACCCAAAATCTGAAGTATTCCAAAATCCAAAACATTTTAAGTGCTGACATTAAGGCCTACATGGAAAATTCCATACCATGAAATTGTATTTCATGCACAAAATTATTTAAAATACTAAAATTACTTTCAAGTGATATGTATAACAAATGGATTCCATGTTTAGAATTGGGTCCCATCCCCAAGATATCTTTTTATATAGCAAATATTCAGAAAAATCAAAACACTCTGGGTTCCAAGTATTTTGGATAAGAGATACTCAATCTTTATTTAATATCTCTAAAGTCTTTTCTCCTGTCATTAAGACTTTTCACGATAGATGAAATGCTAATAAGTTCTGCATTATAAAAGATAAGACTTTTAAAACTGGTCAGCTCTATGTCTGGGGAACCAGTCACCTCCAGGCCTCAATTTTTCTTCAGCTGTAAAACAGAGATGACAATTCTGCTAGGAGGACTAGTAGAATGCTAGGAAAAGGTTTACTGCTCAATAAAAGTAAGAGAAGGAAGAGAGAAATGAGCAGATGATAATGGCCCTTCTTGAAGTATATCACTGATTATTAAAGTACCAATAACGCATAAGCTGCTACAAGAATCACAAAAGTGATTTATATTATACCCCAAAAGAGTGGACATTTTGTTGTCTTTTTATTTCATTGGTCAAAGCTTTAACTATTAACTGAACAAAATATAACATGAGTTAATTGTGCCTAATAAAATGTATTAAACAGCTATTAAATGAAGAAGTTAATTCTTGGCCTTTGAGGAGGCTGTACTCATCATCTGAAAGGCTGCTACTGAAACAATGGAGATTTTGCATTACTAAAGAGAGTCAAATTTATATTTAAATGCTGTTTTCCTTGCCTAAGAAATTGTATAGTTCTGTTCAGATTTTCAATGGATATACTTTTAAAACACTAGCAGAACCATACATTTTTTTTAGTTGTCAGTGGACCTTTATTTTATTTATTGATACGCAGTGCTGAGAATCGAACCCAGTGTTTCACACATGCTAGGCAAGCACTCTGCCACTGAGCCATAATCCCAGCCCATAAAAAAGAAGAAAATTTTGTCAAAATTTCTGGGAAATGGTTGATCTGCATTAATAATATAACTTTTCTACAAAACAAACAAACAAACCTACCATAAATATCTGATATGAAGAATCAAAACATTATTAAGGTGCTGGGGTTGTGGATCAGTGATTCAGCACTTACCTGGCATGTGCAAGGCAATGAGTTTGATCCCCAGCACCACAAATTTTAAAAATAAATAAAATAAAGGTATTGTGTCCATCTTAAAACAAACAAACAAACACTATTAATGTGACCCTCCTGCCACAACCTCACTTCAACTCCCCACCAAGTTCAAGTCCCAAAGAAAGAAATTAATTCAATGCTTTTGCCTTAATATCCTGTTTTATGCTAGTAGAACTTAAAGAAGGCTTGAAATTCGATAAATGGTAAGATGGTAAATAACCAATATTTTTCTTCTTAAAAGTAGTATCTTCTGAAATCAACTCATGGTAACTATCAAAGAACAAATGAGTGAATGCAATTTCCTTTAAATCATTAATGTTACAATAAAGGAAATAAACCATTTTACCCAGACAGTATTATACTGTCAAGATAGCTGGGCAAATGAATGAGAAAATGGAGTAGGATGAGGCTTAAGAAAGACAAACCAATAAAGAAAACAATATTATTTTCTAAATTAAAAAAAAATAAAAGTTAAAAGAGTGCACTGGCAAACAATGAGAATGGTTAACTCAATAGTGAGCCTTGAATAAATTTCAAAGCCTCTGTTGGGTAGTCCATTTCTATGTTTAATACTCCCAGTGTCAAGAAATTCATCTATTCTCTATAACTCAAATGCCAAACACTATCATAGTTTTTCTACCCATTTTCAGAGCAGATGAATAGCTTGTAGACTTAATAGCAAGAAGTTATCTTACAACATTCCATTCTAGAAAATATATTTCTTTAGACTTTCTTAAGACCTTTACTTTGTGCAAACAAAGGTGTGTGCATTATTTTTAATACCGTCAAATATCTCCCTTGCTAAAACCTTTCAATGTTTCTTGGTGCACTTCAGCATTAAATTCCAAAGACCATTTTGGCCACCTGAACACAACATCCCTCCTCCATATTTTTATTCTTCCCTCCATCTCCATCCCAGTCTTATAAAATTAAGTTATTTGAGTTTCAAGATGGTCCTACCATGCTTCACTTCACCCTGACTTTTCACAAGCTGGTTCATCAGCCTAGAATGTTAATCTGAGGAATCTGGACTTAGATTCCAACCATCATCAGAATATAGAGAGCAACCCTTCCCCAAATAAAAATATTCAAATTCCAGCAAGAAAAATGGTCAGGTCGTAACTATACAAGTTATTGAATTCTGTAATAAAAATAACTTTACTGAATATTTACTGAACAATCACAAGGCCCTGGTTTAACGTAGAAAGTTAGAGGGGCTAATAATCCATGCATTATATTTTTTAGAACAGCAAAAAAACAAGAGAGTTAACCATCTGTGTTAAATGTTTTGTCATCTGTCTGAAATGAGAAGCTTGAATCAAATTTCTTAAAATCCCTTATAAAATTAACATTCATTAGCATAAACAGAATACCTAAATTAGTTTCTCATTGACTGAATTGTCACTTAACAGTTAGCCTCTAACAAATGGCACATGAAATACAACTTTCATAAATGTATGACCAAATTTAAGAATCTATGCAGTCTTTTATCTTGTTAAAGCTGATTGTACTGATTTGACTTTACTTATGCACACAAAAGAAATATAGAACAAACCACATTATCACTTGGCTTTATTAGAGGAAAGAGCTATAGGGTAGAGAGACTGTTATGTCAACACTGGTTAGCATGTTATTCAATGCCACCTATAAGGCACTCAAAAAGAGACTGTTTCAGGATTCTCAAATGAGGGTATTAAGTAAGTTATAAAGGTTCTGGGGCTGGAGTTGTAGCTCAGTGGTAGAGCGCTTGCCTTGAATGCATAAGACCCTGGGTTCAATCCCCAGCACCACATAAAAATAATCAAATAAAAAAAAATAAAGATCTTGTGTCCACCTACAACTAAAAAAATATTTTAAAAAAAAGTTATAAAGGCTCTTTTGTGCACTGCCAGGGAAAATGTAAAAGTGTATGTACCTTTCTGAAAGACAATTCAACACTGCCTATATCAAGAGCCTTATACATTAGCTTTGCAAGTGATTTTTTTTTTTTTTTGGTTGCAGTTAGACACAATACCTTTATTTTAATGTGGTGCTGAGGATGGAATCCAGCACCTCACACATGCTAGGTGAGCACTCCACTGCTGAGCTACAACCCCAGCCTTGCAAGTGATTCTAAGATTAAGAATCAATAAATAAAATTATGATAGTACATTAATCCATATCATGAACTCAGTCCTATACAGCCTGTTTAAATTAAACTATAAAACATATGCTACTGCTGGGCACAGTGGCGCAAGTCTGTAATACCAGTGACTGAGGAGGCTGAGGTAGAAAGATCCCAAGTTCAAAGCCAGCCTCAGCAACGTAGCAAGAACTTGTCTCAAAACAAAAAATTTTTAAAAGGGCTAGGAATGTACCTCACTGGTAGAAAAATCTTGGTTCAATACCCAGAACAAAAACTGGGTGGGCCAGGGGTTGGGGTAAGATTACTTTAAAACACAAGAATACTGTAGAAATGTACAAGAAAGCCAATTCCAAAACCACTGGTCATTATGATCCTGGACTTCAATGTTGGTGATAGTTTCACTATTATATTACACCTGCTTTTACAGATCTACTTAGACTAAAACAAAAAAAAATTGAACTAAAAACAAAATAATGAATTATGGTAACTGCCCTTTAATGATAAAAGCATGTGCTTTATATAACCTTTTTAACTGAAATTTCTAAAATAAATAGCATTTCTTTCAAAATATATGAAAATGGTTACATTAACAAAATATAGTTAGATGAAAAGGTTTGATTCTTCTTTTGGAAGAACTAATTTCTTTTATTTTTTTTTTTCCTTAAAGGTAGTGCTACTTTTTTTCCTTCACTTGGCTGTCAGTAAACAAAGTTAAACTTGTTAGTCACTTTTAGTAGCTGACCAGGCAAATACCACATACCTGAGTGTGCATCTTCTCTAACATAACCTTCTACCCTGACTTCCATTTTCTCTGAACCCCGTTTCTGTTGCATCGTAGATAGTCTTTCAACTAGCCTTCATGTTTTTTCGGGAGTGGGGGACAGAAAATGAAAGAGAAATGAGAAAAGGATGAGGTGGCAGCTCTATAAAAAGAACATTATTCTACCTCTGTAATTTCCAAATTATTTCTAAAAGTATAAGTTTCTCCATGGTGGGTACTGAATATTTGCAAACAAAAGAATGATACTCAATTTGAGAAATCTGTATCTATGGGTAGCCCCTTCTCTTCCAAACAGCTAATATCTTATTAAACTGTGGTATCTTAGTATATAGTTCTTACTTAAATCAGTGATCATGAGTGTTTGGCACATCTGAAAAGTTGCAGAGTTGCAGAGACCTGCCCCTCAGTGTGAAGTTTCACTTGTATGCCTTCAATCTATAGATATTGTGAGGGATTTTCAAATCCTAAGCATTAAGTCTGTGAATCCCATATTCTGTGCTTCTATAGCACAGAAGAAAAACATTTACTGTGAGCTGAATCTTAGTATCAGATACTCTATTTTTGAGATTGCACCACCATCAAATAGATTTGACATGAAGATCTAAACTTCCAACTTCTTTAAAAAAAAAAAAAAGCAGAAGAGCTGAGAAACCTTGGCCTGTATTTCCACACAGCAGTAATCAGCCGGAGCAGATCAGGAATCACTCATTTGCTATGGCCTTGGTAGGCAGCTGTGTTTGTGAACCTTTTGCCACACCTCTGATCTTTTAAAGTTTCCCAGAAATGCAATTATGGTTATACGCAATGTACCCACTGTGGCACCATCCATGACACAGTGTTCAGAACTACATGCCAAAGAGATGAACCAAGCCATTAAGGGGCAAGTTACTCATCAACACATGTTCTGTACAAATTCTGTACACCAATAGTCTGTATGAATCCTACATTTCTGTGCTGCCTTTGTGGCCCTAATCTAGATCTCAAAAGCACTGAGTATAGTCTAGAGCAGTTGCTGATAAATGCTGGATAAATGAATAACAAATATAATGTACTAAAATTAGTCTTGATTTTTTTTCTAGCCCTAGTACATAAATGATTCAGCCACTCACATTTGTTCACAACAGTCCATGATAAATTTATCATAATCATGATCTTGAAGGCAAGAACATTACAAAGTAAAGAGGAGGTTCAAGTATTGGTACACAAAATGATATGAAGTGATATCTGGGACTTGGCATTGAATCATACTCAATCACATATGGAAGAGGCTACTTCTTTAGTCCAAGGTTCTTTTGAGTCTAGCAAAAAGCAAGTCTCACTTTCGTGCTAACATGTATTTACTCCCAATACTTGACAATTTAATTTCCCCTGTGAAAAGAAGAACATGTGGCTGAAGCATGAAGTCTTTATTAGACAACAGGATATAGACAAGATATGATAATCACTGTTTTTTCAAGGTAATGATACTGTTTCTCCATTTCTAGTAGAGTACAAAGATTCCTTTTCAAAGATTAGGTTTTTAAAACATTAAAATTTGGGGATATTTTACCACAACTAAATGTAAGCAAAAGGGCATGATATCAAGTACATATCAGTACAGTGTGGAGTGCAAATGTGACAAAAACCAACAAAGTGATACACAAAATGCTGACATTAGGGAACAGATGAATATGGCTTAATGTTGCCATTTTGGCAAATATATAAAGTGGTCAGATTTAATTTCCATCTTACATGAAAAAAAATGCAAAGAAGGTAACGTGTTAAACTACATCTTCATGATGATTGAAAAACTTAACATTTGTAACCCTGACACTTTAAAATAGTTAACGTCAATTAATTTAATAATTTAATGATCTATGCCAGTACCATAGAAATACACAACAATCCATACCAAAAGTCTTCCCGCAAAATCTGTAACATGTTAACTGCAAATGATAATAACAGCTATGACAAATGCTACCAAGGAGAGAAACATAGTCCTGGAAGAGCTTATAATAGGTGTAATCTGACCTAGGCAGGGCTTCCTTGAGATGGAGAATATAGAAACATAATCTGGAGCTGGGGTGTGGCTCAGTGGTAGAGCACTTGCCTGGAATGTATGAGGCACTGGGTTTGATTCTCAGCACCACATATAAATAACTGAACAAAATAAAGGTCCATCAATGTCTAAAAAAAAATTTTAAAAAATAATCAAAATAATAGAAGTGTGAGACTGAACTGGGAAGACTAGGACCTTGGGGGCATAGGTACTCACTGGTCCAGACAGAGTTTTACCTTTATCCAAAGAACCATGGGTAAATGCTTTTAGAAGCAGAGCGAGCCAGGCATGGAGGCACACACTTGTAATCCTAGCTACTTACACGGCTGAGACAAGTGGATCACAAGTTCAAGTCCAGCCCTGGGAAGCTGATGTCATCATGGCCTCAAAATAAAACATAAAAAAGGGCCAAGGATATATAGCTCAGTGGTAAAGCATCCCTGAGTTCAATCCCTAGAATCAAAAATAAAACAATAAAAAACTTTCTAAAAAATTTTAAAAATAAATAAAAACAGGACTGAGGCTGGGACTCAGTGGTGAAGCACTCACCTTGCACAAGCACGTGTGAGGCGCTGGGTTCGGTCCTCAGCACCACATAAAATTGGATAAATAAAATAAAGATATTTTTTAAAGTATTTAAAAAATAAACAGAATGACCAACTTAATCAAATCTATGTTCTAAAAAGTTTGTTTTAGCTGTATTATAAACAATGCTCTGGATGAGCACTAGAAATCAGAAAGAATCAAAATTTAAATTGCTATCAAAGAGAATAATTTAAAAAGTACTACCTCTAAATCAAATAATGATCAACAGAAAGGCAGCTCAGACAATCGTCCTATTGGTTTCTTAAACCTGAAATTAATCAACCTAAGATGGCCTACCTAAGATGACCTACCCACTACCTCAGGGTTTGGGTTATCAAGCTTGGAGCTCAAAAGAGGGAGCTCCAAGGATGGAACAGCAAAGCACCAATAATTGATGCTCAGATTCTCTGAGCCTCAATTCCAGTTTCTAAACTGGGATTTTTCTTACATGTTTTAAGGTAACTTTCTAATAAGGTTTAACTGAGGGCTGGGATGTAGTTCGGTGGTACAGCACTTACCCTGCATGCACAAAGCCCTGAGTTTGATTCCCCAGCACTTGGGGGAGAGAGAGTTAACTGAAGAAAGGTTTTGCTAATAAAACCAAACCAAATCTGAAAACTAATGTTAACATATATAACCTCTAGGACCTGAGATTACAATCAGACCATAGGAAACCAGTACCTCAGACAACTACACCCTACAGTCCTTTTCTGGTTAAATTTCTAATGCTGATCTTTGTGTAAGTCAGTGCCCAGAAACATTCCTCTATCTGCTTCTTCTCCTCAAAATGACCCAAACTCTGAGTGACGCTGGCACATAAACCAGAATGCTACAAGGAGAAAGAAGGAAAAGAAAGGAGAAAAAATATACAACACTAAGTTGGCAAGACCCTAGGGCACAAATGCTGGGAATACTGGCACATTCACTTTGAAAAACCGGTGATATCCAGTAAAATTCACCAACTACACTCCTAGGAAGAGAAATGCACATCCAGGTTCATTTACTAAAACACATACATACAGATGTGCATAACAGCACTATTACTAATAGCCACAAACTGCAAACATCCCCAACACCCATAAATAGTAAAATGGAAAAACTGAAGTATCCTCATACAATGAATACTGTAAAGCAATGAAACTGGATCAACTGTAACTACACGTAACATGGATATCTCTCACATAGATAAAAGTGGGAGAAGACAGACCAAAAGCACATACAGAGGGTTTCTATTTACAAAACTGGTCAAAAACAGAAACTGCCAGTTATGACGAATGCCTGTAATTCTAGCTACTTGGGAGGCTGAAACAGAACTATCAAAAATCCAAGGTCAGCCTGAGCAATTTAGCAAGACCCTGTCTCAGAATAAAAAGGTCTGGGGATATAGCTCAGTGGTAGGTGCCTGCCTAGCATCTGCAAGGGCCTTGGTTTTATCCTCAGGACTAGGAAGAAAAAAGAGGGAGGAGGAGGTTAAAAAAAAAGAATCACAGGATTAAATATCAAGAGCCTAAAACTTCTACAAATAAATATAGCAAGAAATCTTACTATGTGTGGCAAAGACTTTTTAGGTAACCACACAAAAAGCATAAACTTAAAAAAAAAATTTTAAGCTGAATTTCAAAATGATTTTATGATACATGTATTTTCCCATATGTCTTCAATAAAATACTAATTAAAAACTTAAATAAAAGCCGAACACAGTGGTGCACACCCGTAATCCCAGGAGGTTGCGACAGGAGAATCACAAGTCCAAAGCCAGCCTCAGCAATAGCAAGGTCCTAAACAAGCAACTCAATGAGACCCTGCTTCTAAATAAAATACAAAAAAGGGCTGGGGATGGCTCAGTTGGTATAGTGCATGTCTTGCATGCACAAGGCCCTGGGTTCAATCCCTAGCATCACCCCCCCCCAAAAAAAAATGCTGAGAATGTGGCTCAGTGGTTCAATCCCCAATTCCCCACCCCCACCTCACCAATTAATAGAATAAAAGTAAAATAAGCATAAGAATTGAGTGGAGAAAGAACAACACAATCATCCACTGTACCATCTCATTCTACCATTTAGGGGAAAAAAATCTGTGCTATAAGTACAGACAGAAAGGGAGCAATGGCAAAGTGTGGATTCAAAATTTGAACAATCATTATCAATAAGTATTTGGCCTGGTCTTTGGGTTGGGAAGAGGGGGAGAATCTGAACAGAAAATAAAATCTTAGGCTTTCCCTCCACTAAGTACTTGCCACACAGACATGGAGAAAAACACACTTAACATAAGAGCAAATGAAGTAATGGACCCTTTTTTTAATAGAACATCCTTCTTTCTTTAACTTGGTCCCTTCTTTTTTTTTAATTCTCTCCCTGCTATTTTTCTACTTTTCTCCAGGGTTTCTCTGTTTGCCTTCTGCATCTGTGCATCACTATCATATGTCCTTTGTCTCTTCACATAAGAAACTCCAAACAAGAAAGGGAATTAAAGTATACACATGAAAATTTCACAGGGTATGTACCTGAAATGCCCTTATATTGTGCAAGGAAAAATATAAAATCTTTATTACTTCTCACCAATCCTGTTTATTCAGCAGTGGTAAAATATAGGCCACATCATAATATTATGACCCTTTCTCCCTCTCCCTGTTTCTCCTTTCCTGAATAAGGCAGCTAGCAATTTGTGAACTCAGTATTTGCCAGCTATATGGGACAGTAATGAAATAGAATATTTCTTATCTATTCTAGCATAAGGCCCACCCTTTATATTTAAATATATTGAACATCATCCCCAGGACAACCACACAAAGAAATGATCCTGTTAATGTCTGTTTCCTAAGAAAATGCAAACCTACTGGGCCTTGTTACTTAGTTATCAAATGTTAGCCAATTGTGCGCTTTACTGGTTACAATATCAATTTACATTTTAACAATAAGCAGATGGACACAAGGTTAAGTGTAAGAAACCCTCTGCTCACAAACTCCTCAGTTCTGCTTGGGTCTGCCTAAATGGACTGGGAATGATAACTGAACATTCTGGGTTCAACTATTCCTTATTAAGAATTGTATACTCTTTTTAACAAGAGTTCACTGAAAAAGTAGCAATATAGTTTAACAAAAATGTTAGTACAGCAAAATATTTTGTCCCTCAGGATCTTCTGGGATGATCTGTTAGAATCCTCCAATAGAAATTCCTTCTACACACCACACACACGCTCAACTCTTGCTCATTCTCCTCCCTTCTTCCCTCTTCCTGTTAAGAACTTGGAGATGGAATCTGGACAGTTTAGTAAGAGATCACTACCTTTTTCCCACCTATTATGGCTATTACTATTCCTCCTCTTTCCCATCTGCTTGATCTCATAAGCCCCAGGAGACTGCAGCTAGGGAAGGACAAAAATAAGTAACAAAACTTGGCATCTTTTTTCATCAAATATTCAATTTATTATGTTCAATGGAAGTACACAAGGGGGAAAAACTGCCCATCACCGTCTTTACAATGTTTAAAATGCATTCATTCATTCAACTGGCACTCAATTTTAAGAATAAAAGAAATACTTGAGCACTTGGGGTGTAGCTCAGTAACAAAGTGCTTGCCTAGCATGGGCAATGCCCTGGGTTTGATACCATGAGAGAGAGAGAGAGAGAGAGAGAGAGAGAGAGAGAGAGAGAGAGAGAGAGAGAGGGAGGGAGGGAGGGAGAGAGGGGAGAGGGAGGGGGGGAGGGGGAGGGAGGGGGAGGGGGAGAGAGAGAGAGAGAGAGAGAGAGAGAGAGAGAGAGAGAGAGAGAGATTGTATGATTTACTCCTAAAATCTCCCGAAGGGTACTCTCTTGCAACAGATATGGCTTCCTCTTAACTGGCTATAATGTATGTTTTGTTTTTTATTCATCATCAGGTATTTAGTTTTATTATTATTATTTATTATTAATTCAGTGAAGTTCTCTAATCTTGCGGTGGGGGTAGGGGGACAGGAGTTACTGAGGATTGAACCAAAGAGTACTTTACCACTGATCTACACTATCAACCCTTTTATTTTAAGACAGGATCTCAATAAGTTGCTCAGTCTGGGCTTGAACTTGTGATCCCCTATCTCAACCTCCTGAGTTGCTGGGATTACAGGCAGGTACAAATGTGCCTAGCTTCTGCTCTTAATCTGAAAAATAAGTTAAAAATTTTCCATTTTCAAAATATAAAATCAAAAACTAAACTGTGACTTTTTGTAAGCCCATTAATTTTGGCCTATGAGTCGACCATTCTAAACAGAAGTCCTTAATTCGTCCCCTACAAAATAATGCTCTATGGACTTCCAGTTTTATTAAAGCAAAAAACAAATTTCAAGGTGGTATTGAGATTTTCTAGGATAACATATTTTCTAATTTAGCCCCCAAAACAAACTCCAAAATTCCATTATAATTTCACTTGAAATCATATTTTTATTTTTCAATGAAGGAGGTCTCAGAGTCTACAAAAATAAATTAGGTTTAGTTTTTATTTTGCTTTTCTCATTTTACAAAATTGCTTAAACAAAAATAATTCAACTAATGCACTTCTCACAAGACTAGCAATTTCCTCTTAGGTTAAAAATACGAGATGAAAACATTAGTAAAACCATCACATCGCAGCTTCCATACATATTACATTTTGTATTTAGAAGTGTTGTTTCTCTGCTTGGTTCCCTGAAATATCAAAAGATCATTCTGCATTGCAAAAACAAAATCAGCTGTGCTGAATGATGACTTTTGGTTTCACATAGCCAAGGAGCTTCTCCTCTCCTTTAAAAAAAAAAAAAAGAGCCAGGTTTCTTTACCCTTTTCTCCAATAGATACACAGAAACACTGAAAATCCTAAACACCTTTAAGATGCAGAGGTTACCATGCCTGAAACTACTAATTTTAAGTTTTAAAAACAGTCAGCCAGGCATGACAACACACACTTGAAATCTCAGCAACTCAGGAGGCTGAGGCAGGAGGATTGCAAGCTCAAAGACAACCTGGGCAACTTAAGGAGACCCTGCCTCGAAAATTAAAAACACAGGCTGGGGTTGTGGCTCAGTGTTAGAGCACTTGCCCTAAGACAGTTGAGGCCCTGGGTTCGATCCTCAACACATTAAAAGAAAAGAAAAGAAAAGAAAAGGAACAAAAAATAAAGGTTAATTTCTTTAAAAATTTTTTTAAAAATAAAAAAGGTTGAGGCATACATCAGTAGTAAAGTGCTCCCTGAATTCAATCCCTAGTATCATAATAAATAACTAAGTAATAATAAGAAAGTAAGAATAGAAAACTTTAAGAGTCAGTGCAAAGACTAATAAATCTCTATAACATGATCACTTAGCTCACTAACTAAGAATTGAAGAGTATGAGTAAATGCTTATGATACTGTGAGGTATGACAATACCAAGCAGGACATAGTGTTATGACATAAGTTTTTTAAAGAAACTTCAGATTCTTATTTTTCAAGTTCTTTCAAAAAAGCCAAGTGATCTAACTAATCATTATAGTATGACTTTAACAAAATGGAGGAATAAAAGGTATTTTCTGTTTTTAATATACTTATATTAATAACAACTTCTGTGCTTACAAATGTTAGACTGATCCATAAGCTACATTTATCAGCATATCACAATCACCTAAAATACCTTTAAGAACCTCCAAAATAATAAATAATAAAACAATAAAGTAAGCTCCACCAGAACTGCTTATAAAGTTATCAGCACAGTGGCTGATTTCTAAACTTTAAAGTCAGGACCAAATGTGTCCTGGCTTTCCTTCAAGTAATCACAAGAGCCTAAGCAAGTAAAATAAGAGCCTAAGTAAATAAAATCACCAAAATATATTAGAATATTTTATCTTTTAACTTTACCCATTCCTAGTTCATGTCTCAGTAATATTCATCCATTCTGTTCCCCCTCAATTTACCAAAAGAGAACGTGTGATACTACAGAAGGCTAACATGATCATTGCTGCCATCTCATTAAGTACATTCTTCCTAGCATCAAACTCTAACTCCACGGCTGCCACCTGGACTGTTCACTACTCAACTCCACTTTCTCCCCTCTCACCACCACCATTTTAATGGCAGAATATTCACAAGGCTGAAAACTGTTTTTCATCTCAGCAAACAGAATACTTAAAATCAGATGGGCGTCCACAAATCAGAAGTTAGAAGCCACAAAAAAATAATCAAGTAACTAAACTTTTCTATTTTCAGTGTCCATAGAAAGCAGTAACATCTAATTATGCTAATAAATCTCTATAACATGATCACTTTGCCATCAAATCATCTCCTTCATAGACTAGTATACTTTAATTAAATACATTTTGCTGTGGTAGGTCCTTCAACTCCTATTTTTTCCCAGGGGTTTTCCTGCATCATTCTCTAATCACCAAATTATCTCTCCATAACATTTTCCTTAATTTTAAATCTATGAACAAAAAAAGATAACCGTGAAAAATTACCATAGAAGAGATATATCAATACACCTTAAATACAAAACATCAACATTAAGTATAAACTGCTGGATAACCAAGAAAAAGATAAGCATCTCAGGTATGACCAAAAACCTCACATTAAAACATTATGTACTATACATGATTTTGGTAAACAGAAGCAAACACAGTATTTATTTACATATCGAAATAGAGAACTGTAGACTCATTTCTGACTTTAGATAAAAATATCTTAACTCTGTTTATAAGGCAAAATAGTTGTTTTAATGAAATATCTCCTTACAGGTATAATCATATGATTGACAGGTAAAATAATTGCTTTAAAAATACTTCTGAGTCATTTTGTCCTTACCTGCAGGCATGAACCATTACTGCATGCAGTGACTGTTCCATTTCCTAGCACAGACTTGAAGAAGCATCATATCTCTCTTTCAGAATGTGACTAATCTGTGGGTTTGCAATTCCTAAGCTATTTACAAATGGCACTCCCTTTCCACATAAGAAAATATTTGTTACAACCAAAAATCAAGTATTTTTAATCTAGATCTCTTACAAATAACCTTGGTAATTCTGTACAGCAACAACCTCAAAATACAGGAAGAAAATCCAACAGTAGTATTTCCTTAAAGAAAGCAAGATTTTTGTTTGTTAGATTATTTTGTAAAGCCTTCACAGCTGTCACACATGAACCAGCAGTCTGCTGTGTTATGGTGTGCATGCTGCAGCTGATTAGGCTTCACTATTTAAAAAAAAAAAAAAAAATTCAATTAACCTTCGCAAAAGCAGAACCGCTTCCCCAAATACACATCTTCAATACAGCACAATACCAGCATGCAGTACAATACGTTATGTAGCAAACTTGACAAGAAAAAAAAATGTCCTGTTTGTTTCTTAGTAAGGCTACACCATTAATTGTTCATGCAAGAGATGTAGCTGTACCTTTCTGAAGAGGACGACTTCTCAGAGTTAACTGACATCAGCAGCTCAATCTTCTGCTTGATTTCTGGAAAAATCAGAAAATATTCACAACCAAGATTGCCTGCCCTTGCTTCCAAGCTTTATATCAAGAGATTTTTCTTCTCTAATCCCTTTTGTTCCGAATGAGGCCACAAGATTCACAGTACTTCTGTTAGGACTGGGATTCAATGGTGCTATAAAGGGAAAAAGCTCCAGAGGCATCAGGCCTTGCTAAACTATGCACATGACTGTTTATGAAAGCAGGAAGTACCATTTCTTTTAAGCAGAGGGGTGTTTTCTTTTTTAAGGTAGAACTAACATGGTTCTAAAAGATGATTTTAAATTTAGCAAATTATAATAAAAACAAAAAATGCTAACATCAGAATTTAACATTCTGGATAATTTGAGAAGCATGGATAATAATGTTTCTGACTATAGTGAACAAATATTCAACCCTTGGCTGCTTCTATTTCACTAGCCCTAAAAAATATGGCTCAGTGAATCATTTTTGTCACTTAAGAATGAAATATTAAAACAGAATTCCAATTTAACAATTTAAAATGCTCAACCTTTGTTAAAATTTCTTGGTTTTCATTAAAGCTATATCTAATATCTAGTCCCCAGCTCCTTTAGAAAAAGACTTGTTATTTTACACCTTAATTTTCCCCTCCTCCTTCACAGTACAGTACAAGTGAACAGCAACACCCAGTTACCGAGCAGAGATAACATTCTTGTCCTTTTAGGAAAGGACTGGCAATGCCACCTACAACAGAAAAGTAAGCACCAGTTCAATTTAATTAAAAGATAATTGCTCATACTGATTTGGAAAGGAGATAACAGATTAAAAGGGAAGAGTGAAAATAAAGAGGGAGAATAAAGAGATGAGGAAAAAAACGCTTCCTTTAAAATACCAACGACTGATCTAGTGCTCATAATTTTAAGTGAATAAAATTAACACGACCTTATTATTTTTTGTGCAAGTCTGTTTTCCTATTCCTAAAAAGTATTTCTAACTGCATTTTAAAAATTATGTTTTCATAATAAAAACTTCACATATTAAAAATAAAACACAGTGCCACTGAAATACTAAAAAACAGTCTCAGAATTTCAAAGTAGACCTCAATTATTTTTCCTTTTTTAATTTTTAGAGATAAACTAATTATGATCTTTAAAAAATGAAATCAAAGTGGAATGAGAAAATTTATAGGAAAAAGGAATAACATGCATAAAATGCAATGGACTTGTGGAGGAATATCCTCTCGATGTTATTTATAATGAGTTTTTCCAATTGTTTAAGCTTATTTTCATCCAGTGGGCATTACAGAGCTGGTAACTACTGGGACGAGAACGAAACTTACCTTGAACATGCTAAGGTGGATTACAGAGCTGTACACATGGTACCATGGTGAACATTCAATAAAGACCCCTTCTCTGGCACTGTCCTTCTGCCCCATACTAAAAAGAACAGACTGTTTAAGCGCTCCAGCTCTGCCTTGGATTTAGGAACAGGCTTTTCCATCATTTTTAAAAACATGACCTTGGGGAGATTACATAAACTCCACAAGCCTTTCTCTCCTCCACTGTAAAATGGGGATAATTCCTACTTGAAAGGCTGCTGTGAGGATTTGTTGAAAGAATCTATGGAAAGTTCAATAAGTACTGTGCTTGGCATGTGGTAAGCCCTCCTTGCCTATTATTACACAGTGCCTATTCCCCTCACTATTTACTGAATGAGTCAATGAAGTATACAAGGTCTGCCCAATTTTAAATAACTTTCCCTAGTTTAAATTCCCCGCCCCCTTATAATCAACCTCAACATAAACCTTTTTTTAATCACAGTGTTACTGTATGCGGAAATTTAAATTTAATCTGTAGCTCTAGACAATTACTCTTACTTTATCAACTAGCTACTTTGAAAATAAGATTACACTTAAATCCATCTTCATTGTGACTATTTTTTTATTCCAAAAGGATAAACAGTTCATATTTCAGTATATTTATATAAAATCAGTGCACTTAAGATTAAAAAGCCCAAGATTAAATCACACAGCTCTAATGACATTTATGCTCATCTTGTAAACATTAAGAAGAAAAGTTCAAGCTATACACCATTTTATGGCTAGTCACTTTGGGAACCAAAGAGAATCCTAATAATACATGAAAATGATTCCAATATTACTTCTGCCAAAGAGTCAGATTTGTTTAGAGTTCCAAAAGAACTGGAAGATTCAGGAATGTTGACAAATACTGTATCAATATCATATCCCATGAAACATATGTATTCCATCTAACTATCTATACTCTCCCTTAGTATGTTATTCCCCACATTCACTAAGAATTTCAGGGTGTAGGATTTTGTAGCTCAGTGGTCCAGCACTTGCCTACCACATGTGAGGCACTGGGTTCAATCCTCAGCACCGCATAAAAATAAATAAAGTTGTCCATTTACAATTAAAAATAAAATAAGAAAGAATTTCAGAAGTCATTTTACTGACTTCAATTCCACACAATATCCACCAAAATCCTGGGAGACTCATATCCTTACTGCACTAACGAACCTTGGCATCCTCAATCTATGATCTTCTGAACCTCCGTATCACCTGAGTCACCCATTCCTATGGCTATATTTAGCACACCCTCTTACACATACTACAAATATTTTCCTCCAGTTAGTTATTTTTCAATTTTATTAATTACTCCCAGGGTAAGATCTGGAACCCTATACTCTATTTTTCTGCAATTAAGTCAACAAATCCTTTTCTTTATAAGTTCTAGTCTCTAATAAACTTGGAAGACCTTCTCCACATCAAAAATTTTTAATGTCCTATTTTATGATAACATTCTGCATATATCCTTCTAGAATTTATTCTGGTCCAAGAATTGATATAGAGGTCCAGTCTGCTTTCATAAGTCACATTTTAAAACCATACAGCACACCCTACCCCCACAATTTTAAAGGACTCTCTTCACGACCACTCCTTGGTTCTTCAAAAGCAGGGGTCTTACCATCTTGCAATTAACCATAAATTTAACCATCCACCATCTTCATTTATACTTTTAGACCACTTAATTTTTTTAAAAATGTTTATTCACCTAATGTTTCCCTGCAACTTTCATCTGAATTCCCTCTACTATCTAACAACCACACTGCTATACTTCAAAATGCCTGCAGTACACTGATCAGCTCCTTCTGTATCTCGCCATCTTTAATCAATCCTTTACCACTCCCCTGATGATGCCATTCCTACTCTCACCTAAAGACCACACTTTCTTGCCAGGTACAGTGGTGCACACCTATAATCAACTTGGGAGACCTACGGCAAAGAGGCTCCCAAGTTCAAGGCCAGCCCCAGCAACTCAACAAGACTCTATTCTCAAAATAAAAAGGGCTAGGGAATAGTTCAGTGGTAAAGTGCCTCTGGGTTCAACCCCAGCACTACCTCCTCCTTTCCCCCCGCCCCTACCAGAAATAAAACAAAACAAAAAAACAACTTACTAATTGAACACAAAAAATAAGCAAGTGATTCCTGTGTATGTTGAATAAGCATTTTAATTATGTTAATCTGATTTAGTTATAGAATTTTGATTTCAATTCAAGATAACATTATAGGAAATTATTTTTAATTGGAAAAAAATTATAAATTTTATTTTTTATTTTCCCTGAGACAGGATCTCCCTATGTTGCCCAGGCTAGCCCTGAACTCCTGGGCTCAACCAATCCTTCTGATCTTCTTGCCTCAACTTCATGAGTAGCTAGGACTACAGGTATAAGCCACCTCACCCAGCTAGGGTTTATTCTTTTAATCCCTTTGTTTTTATGATTCTTCTCATACTCTAGGTCCTTTACATGATCATCATCTTCCACTTAGTCCTTAAATGCTGGTCATACTGGTAGGACCCTCTAAGTCATTCACCAACCCTTCTATCTACACCCTTGATTAAAAAAAAAAAAAAGAAAAAAAATGACACTGATGAAGATCATACATGAACTGCTAACCCAATATACTGCTACAACCCAAAACAATGCATTCTCCAATCTCTACTAGACATTTTCTTTCAGTCACTGAATGCCTTAAACACAATGTCTACAAATGAATTCATCACTTCTCAACCTTATGTTACTCTTTATAGTTCTTTCTCTCTCTGTGTATATATATGCGTATGTGTTTGCACAGGCACACTCAAGGGATTAAACCAGGGTCTTGGCACTCTATCAATGGGCTCCACCCCCAGCCCATACCCTTTGTAGTCTTCTACTCAGTAAACTGCATCGGCCGCCACAAATTTCTGAAGAATCCCAGGCTAATCCCCTATCTTTAGGGGGATATAATTTCCACATTCTCCCTTTTTTGTATATTGAACATTAGTGGTAGTTCCCAAATACATCAAGCTTTTTCATACCACTAAATCTTTTGTTATACAGTTTCCTCTCCCAGAAATGTCACTATCAAGTTCATCTCCCTTACATACCCAACTACTTTTCTAACCTCAACCTCAAATGCTACTTCCTCCTAAATGTCTTCCCAGACAGAAGACCTATTCTGCCCCTCCATATATTGTAAATACTTGCATTACACAATTACTAAAAGATATCTTTTTTTTTTAACTGTTAGCTGCCTCAAGGATTGGGACTGAGTTTCCATTTCAATTCACAGAATCAGACATATCAGACACTTATGATGATCCCTTCATAGTCTTCTTACCCAGTTCTAGTAAATCTAATTAGTATTAAAGTTACAATCTACCTAAGCTAGTTTACTTTTTCTTAAATGTACACTTCTATATATGCACAGCTAAACCACATGAATTTATAAAGGAAAAATCTGAAAAAAAATACAAATAACTGGAGTCAGACACATTTTTCACCTTTTTCAAAAGGTTATTGTCTCTGAGACCTAAGGCTAAATTTTCACAGACCCTAGCAATCCAAGCAAAACATTCTGCATTCTTTTAAAACATTGTTATGTATCTCCAATCGATTAAAATCATCACTACTAATCAGCTTTCTTGATTAAAACAACTAATTGGTCTGTGACACCATATTCTTACACATCACCTTATATGCCATTAAAAGAAAAACCGGTTCAAATTCCCCCATTCAATCTCTTGTACCCAACCCACAGACTTTCCTATGATACCCTTTTGTTCTTATTTTCCTTCACACCTTAAGAGACACTCAAATTTCATGTGACAACAAATAGTTTAACTCTTTAGTTAATGGCTTCCAGTCTCTAATAAGTAACACACTGAGGTTTAAGACTTCTGTATTAGGACTAGGAGTTTCAGAGCTGGGAACTGTCTCAGCTGGCAGAAGGTGGCAAATGACCAGTAAATCCTGTCAGATGAAGTCGAATAAAGATAGCACCACAAAGGTGCTAACATCCTAGGAAAGGGAATCAGGCAATCCTGAATCCACCCAGAATTCTAAGAGTGTTGGTAGCATAAGAAACATGAATGTGGGCTGGGGCTGTAGTTCATTGGCAGAGCCTAGCACATGTGAAGCACTGGGTTTGATCCTTAGTATCACATAAAAATACACAAATCAAATAAAGGCATGCTGTCCATCTACAAGTACAAAAAACAAAGAAAGAAACCTGGGCACCGTGGACATGATATGATCCTGTATCATCTCCACCACTACACATCTAAGTGTGGCCCCTGACTTTTTGCAGAATCTGAAAAAATATAGTTACTATGCAGACAGTTCTACCTGAATTCTGACAAATGTAATAAACTTCCTTTCACTTGCCAAATTCCTTATATAATCATCCACAAATTTGATTTTATTTGGGATGCACATAACAAAGGTTTTTAAAATTTAATTGCTGCTTTATATTTATGAGGAGTCATTTTGGACTACAAGGAACACATGTGTAAAGGAAACTCAGATGATAGGGTAATAAAGCAAAACTATATCTATGAGTTAATGGGAAAGTGCCACATGAAACCTCCAAACAAGGATCTTCTTCAGAAGGCAGGGAAGCTCTTAAAACTTACTTTTTTGTTACCAAGCACTCAATGGGAATTCTCTCTACCATTATGCTCCACCATTCTAGGATTATAATATGACCGACTCCAATTCCATTTCTCTACTGCCTCAGGATGCACACTGATGGCCTAGGAGTATCTTTGAAGGGCTTCCACTGAAATGCAAAAAGCCTGCTTTGGGGGCTTTTCTGACTCCCATGTCAAATCTCCAATGCTACCTTCAGAGCCAAGATTTAACATCCTGACTCAAAACTCAAGAGACAAATAAGAGACCCTTCACAAAAAAGAAAAAATAAAGCAAGTCCTATGAGATATCTAAGAAGATTTATAATTAACTGACCAACTTCTCCAAAGGTCATTCTAACCTAAAAGGGGTACCCTTGTTTTTGCAGCATTTATTAAAATCTCTGTTATGACAATACACAGAAAAGCAAAAATTGTACAAACATAAAAATAACATTAATAAGATAATCATTCAAACAAATGTCTCTGATTATCACTAGCCTTTATCCCCACTCTTTAAAACCATTCTTTGTCAAGTCTCTCAGGGATTGGCAAACATTCCAACAACTCAGCAAAATGCAAATCCAGAATAAAGTGAAAACTTAAAATTTGTAAATAATGTAACATTTGATGAAAGGAATAGAAAATACTAAAGTTAGGCTAGAATCCTGGGGGGAGGAGGAGGAACAAGGACAATAATGTGCTAAGTGCCTCAAGAATTGGGGATGGGAGAGGTTAGGGGGGGCACTAGGGATCAAATCCAGGGCTTTACACATGCTAGGCCAATTAGATACATCCCCAGCCCAAGAATGAAGATAATTTTTTAAGAGAATTATAATTACTTGATTAGCAGGGCTGAAAGAAGAAATAAAACCTTTACATATTTACAAAATAATCTTCATTATGACTGCATTATAACCAAAAAGATGTCCAATCATACTGTTATACAACATATCATTCTTTAATTATTATGATATAAATGCCCAAAACAATCAACACTTGATATATTCTTTGTTCATTTTAACAAATCAGTGCACATTTTTCAACTACAACTTAAATTTTATTAAATAAACAATCCTGAAATTTTTATATCCTTTTTCAAAATAAATTCCCAATGTCATTCCCTTTTGTAAAAATAGCCTTTTTCCATTACCAATTTTCCTCCTGCTATAATTCCAAAACAGGATTGTATTGCTGAACATGGTAATAATGTATTTACTCTAAACTACAATGGAATGGGGATGGAGGTAAGGGAGAAAGAAAAGGAGGTAGTCTCGAACTGGTTAAGTTTCAGATTTAGGAAGCCAGGCACTGTGGCACATGCCTGTAATCCCAGTGGCTAGGGAGGCTGAGGCAGAAGGACCTTGAGTTCAAAGCCAGCTTCAACACCTTAGTGAGGCCCTAAGCAATTCAGCTAGACACCGTCTCTAAATAAAATATTAAAAAGGACTGGGGATGTGGTTCAGTGATTCAGAGGCCCTGGGCTCAATCCCTAGTACCAAAAAAATAAGTTTCTGATTTAAAACTTCTATAAGGCAGCTTCTATGCCACTTATCAGAAACTTCATTTACTAGAGGAAATGTTTTTCTGTCACTTTTTAAATTGTTATCCTGAGTATAATTTATAACCCAAGAGAAATACTAGTTTAAAAACTTTGCTATTTATTTCTAAATTCTAGTCCAAAAAAAAAAAAAGTGTGACTGAAAGCCAGCAAGCCAGTGAACAGAGAAACCCTTGTTTAGATTGTCTATACCATCTCAGACCTCACATCAGTCAGCCTAAACACTATATTGGATATGTTAAAACTTTTCAGTTCATCAGATAGTATTTATTACTAGTGTTTTGGTACTGTAGAATTCTGAGAACTAAATATGAAAAATACAGTAAAGTACAAAAATAGTAATGGTTAAATAAATCCCCAGTTTTATTAGCCTTACCATCATCACACTGAAGCAATGAAATGTAATAAACTAATCCCGGAAAACTGTTACAGGTTTCTCACCACTGCAAAGTATCATTAATAGTTAATCTAGTCTCTCAACAGAACAAAGGCACTCTAACCCTACTATCTGTTGGTAAGACAAAGTAACACAAGTGAGGTGACATTCTATGCTCTACTCACTATGAGGCCAAGTTTTAAAGCTTCCTCTGCAAAACTCTCATATCATTTGCATATTTCTCATATACAAATTTTAGGAATTAAATCACAGAGAATAAAGGCAAGTACTGTTTAACTCTAATTTAGACAGTTTTTCATATTAGATTTTAATAGACAAATTAAATTACTTTGTTCTCTAATACAGTGATTCACAAAGTCACAAATTAAAATATTTTCAACTTTTGCATATAAAGGACTGTGGCGCTGGGGATGTAGCCAAGTGATAGAGCAAGCACTTGGCACATGCAAGGGCCTGGGTTCAATATCCAACACCCCCCCCACCCCACCCCCACACACACCAAAAAAAAAAAAAAAAAAGACTGTGAATTCAGGAAGACAATGGGTGTCTGCTTTCCAACTCCTCTGTCAAGCCAAGGCCCACCTGACCATCTCAAAAAGAAACTTTCTTATGTTAAGAGGCAGCTGGGCACAGTGCCCCATCCCCCAATCCTAGGTATTCCTGAGGGTGAGACAGGAAGATCACAAATTCATAGCTAGCCTGAGCAATTTACCAAGATCCTGTCTCAAAATAAAATAAAAAGGACTCAGTTGTAGAGCACTTGGGTAGCATTTATGAATCCCTGGGTTCAATTCCCAGGATGGGGGCAGGGGATGCATATCAAACAAGCTTGTTTGTTTTATAAAAGAGGGATGGGTCCCTAAACCACAAATCACAATGTTTAAAACATAAGGAAAGAAACTAATGAGATATGGTCTTACGATTTCCATCTCTGCTTTTCCTTAGTACCAACTGGCACTGAGCTAGTTTGCTATCTTTTGGAGGGGGGGGGCACAAAACATGTAAGATGCTTCATTTCACTTAAACCATCAATCTTACCAAAGTCCTTTATATGAACTCATTTAATCCTTTCAACATGTAGAAATTGAATCTCTCAAAGTTGAAGAAATTTGCTCAAGACCTCAGATCAGAGCTAAACAATTCCAGTTAAAACAGCATCAAAAATAATAAAATTCTTAGGAATAAATATAACTGTAACAGTAGTCAACATTTTGAACATGGCCCTCCCTGTTCTGAGGCCTATTTTAAGATACTAGGGGAGAGGAGTAACCCAGGGATTGGACAAGGGAAGCTTAGCCACTAGCCTATCCAATTTCAAAATTTTTATTTATTTATTTATTCATTCATTCATTTATATTTATTTATTTATTTAGAGGCAGGGTCTCTCTCCTAAGTTGCTCAGGGCCTCTGAGGCCAGTTTTAAATGAAACTGTTTTTCTTTTCCATCCTAGGCTGAATTATCTGTCCTTGAACACACACCCACCACAGGAAGGAGATGTCCCCAGAGTATCCAGGAAGTGACTATCTCCCAAATTAACAAGTAAATTTCAACACACTACCAGGGTGCAAACCCACCCCACCCAGTCAGCGCACACCTGGAATGCAGCCTGAAGAGATTCTTTCAAAAGCCCTCTGTTTTTCCTGATAGGCAGAATCACAGTCTCTGGAACTGGAGGCAGTTCCCTGTGCTTCTCCTTTACTAGCAAAGCAATAAACCTTCTTTTTCTTTTTTCTCAAAATCGTGTCCTTCTTATTAAATTGGCATCAAGGACAAGGATGGAGCTTTTGGTATCACAACCAAGAAAGTTTAAGACTTATACACACTTAAAGATAGAAAATATTTTTGAAAGAAATTAAAGACCTAAATAAATGTTTGACAGATATCCAGTGCTCACAGATTAGAAGACTTAGTATAAAGATGTCACTATTCCCCAAATTAATCTACAGATTGGACACAATCCTTATCATAACCCCAACTCCCTTTTTTTTTTTTTTTTTTTTTGCAGAAATGGACAGGCTGATCCTAAATTTGTACAGAAATACACAGGACATTGAATAACCATAACAATCTTGGAGGGGGGAAAATTGGAAGACTCCTGCTTACTGACTTCAAAACTTACTAAAAAGCTATAGAAATAAAAACATATGTGAAAATGGCCTAAGGATACTTAAATCAATGGAGTAGAATTGAAATTGCAAAAAGGAAACCTCCCAATATAGTCAACTGATTTTCACCAAGGGCATTAAGATCATTCAATGGCAAAACAACAGTCTCTTCAACAAATGGTGTGAGACAATTAGAAATTGATAAACAAAAGAATGAAGATAAATTCCTATCTCACAATCTACTAAAAAATTGAAAATGGATCAAAGATCTAAATGCAAGAGCTAAAACCATAAGCCTCTGAGGAAGAAAAGTAAGTGTAAATCTTCATGGCTTGAATTAGGTAACTTTGGATTAGATATATTTTCTTTGATATGACATGAAAAGATTAAGATATAAAAGAGCAGATTACTGAACATAATAAAAATTATAAACTTTGCATCAAAAGATATTATTAAGAAAATTTGCAAGGTGGGAGAAAAATATTTGCAAATCATATATCTGATAAGACACCAGCAAACAGACTATAAAGAACCCTTTGATATTCTCTTAGAGCTCAACAATTTTTGAAAATGCAATTAAAAAGAAATACCAATGTCTGATTAGCACATAAAATGATGCTCTACTCATCTGTCTAAGAATGCAAAACAAAACAATGAAATACCATCAGCTTGGACACAACCAAAAAGACAATAACTAGTACTACTAGGATACAGAGAATTTAGAGCCCCGGGGCATGGCCTACAGGAATGTAATATGGTGCAACTACTTTACTTTGGAAACAGACTTGGCAGTTCTTCCAACAGTTTAAGTTATTAAATGACCCAACAATTTCACTCCTAGGTACAGAACTAAAAATGTGAATTGACTATGTTCAGACTGTTCACACACAAACTTACACATGAATGTTCATAGCAGTGTTACTCATAATAATAGAAAAGCAGGAAAATTCATATGTCTATCAACAAAAGAACAATAAACAAAATGTAGTATATCCATACACTGAAAGAACAGAGTACTGATACATGCTACCACACAGATGCACTTCAAAACATTATGCTTAGTGAGAGAAACCAGAAACACAACCCATATTATATGATTCCATGTATGCAAAATGTCCAGAACAGGGAAATAACAACAAGACAGTAAGCAAGCATACTGACTTCAAAAACTTACTACAAAGTATAGGAAACAAAAGTAAGAGGATGCCAAAGGCTGAGGAAAGGTAGGATGGGAGTTGAGTATTATGTGCTAACACATGGAAGTTTCTTTTGAAGTAATTAAAATATTCTGGAAATACATAGTGATTTGCACAACATTGTGCATATGCTAAATGTGGCCAAGTCAGTTTAAGAATCCAAGAGTACAAGAGGTTTAGCTCCAAGGCGTAATTCCACAGCAGTGCTGCAAAGCAAGCAAGAAATCAAGACTCTTACTAGAGGAAAGGGAGTGGTGAGAGAAGGTATCTGGGCTTGGTTAGGAGTTTTTTGCCAAGTGAAGAAAAGAGGATTTAGCCCATTCCAAGAAGAAATGGCACAAGCAAAGCTATAGAGAACATACCATGTGCACCATTGTTTTGCTGGCTGGCAGGAGTTTAGCGGATACTGGTAGGAAACGAAGCCAGAGATACTGGCAGAACAGGTTTCATGCTGGTTTTTCTAGGGCAGAAATACAACCAACTATATACTCAAAACTAAATACAAGATTCAACAGGTGGACAACATTTAAAAGCACATTTTAATCTTATGTCATGCTGGGGTGGGGGTTAAACTTCATAGAGTTATTTATAAGGCTTGTCAATTCACCACAATTCATTTTGTGTCTGTACACCCACACCCTACCCCTCAGGAACTTTGCCAATTATCACTTCTCTAATTTGTAAATCCAAAAATTCTCACCTCAAGCATCAGTTGTTCCTCATTTCTATAAAAATCTTTCACAGCAGCAAGCAATAGTAAAATCTACTTCCAAGGCTTTGTTGCTTTTACAAAATGAAGTACCACAGACACTTTCTTTGGCAAAGTAAATGGTCTCTTTTATTCTAATCTTACTGCCTGTAGGGTTTGCTAGCAAATACATAAACAGGAAATCTTAACTAGTTCCCCATTTTTATAGCAAGAATCGACATACAGAACCTTAAACAGATCAAGAACACAAAATCTGGGCATCACGGAGCACTCCTGTAATCCCAAAGATTCAGGAGGCTAAGGCAGGAAGCCACCAAGTTGCAGGCCTGCTTCAGCAACTTAGTGAGACCCCTTATCAAAATAAAATAATAAAAAGGACCAGTGATATAGTTCAGTGGTAGAGTACCCCTGAGTTCAATCTACATTATCAAGCACACACACAGAGAAAGTCTTGGCTTTGTTATATCAAAGTGACCCTGAATCAATATTCCAGAGTTCAAGTTCATCCTTATCCTCTTTTGCCATGAGTATTGAGTTGCTGGTTCCTAATCACACAAAAACAATTATTTAAAGCATGTGGTAATACCTGAAGATTGCCATTAGGATTACTAATAACTATTTGTAATAAATAAAACAATAATTAACAGCTGACATTTCAGCAGTTACAATGTGTCAGGCATGCTTCTATTTGTTTCATACATAATAACTCTCTTGATATTCCCATATCCCTGTAAGATAAATATTATCATTATCCCCGTTTTTTAAAAAATATTTATTCTTAAGTTTTAGGTGAACACAATATCTTTATTTTACATTTATATGGTGCTGAGGATCAAACCCAGTGATCATGCATGCTAGGTGAGCACTTTACCACTGAGCTACAATCCCAGCCCCTATCCCCGTTTTACAGAGAGGAAAACTTAAAACACAGAAAGGCCAAGTAACTTGCCAAGGTTCACAGAGCTACTATGGTAGAGGGGTGATCCAACTCCATGTGGTCTATTCATAGAGTTTGGGCTCTCAACGACTATAATCTATGCATCCCTACTTTCAAATGTTAATTTTTTAATACTAAAAAGCTTAAACACACTCACATTCACATTATTTATATTATTTATAAATGCTATAACAATCCTACAAATCCAGTCCCACTCGGACCACATATTTATAATCCTGACACCCACTTTCCTCCAAAAAAAAAAAAATATTTTCTCTTTTCTGTCAATCTTAACCATTTATTAGATATTTATACTGTACTAAATGCTTGGAGGGAGTAAAAAGTCATGAACTTAAAATGAGTCTAAAGAAAAATTTCTGCGTTTTTTTTTTCTGCTGCATTTAATAGAGAAATTAAGGTACTGGGTAAATTTTGGATATTCTAACAAAGTCTCAAGATATATTACTTGTATTTAACTTTCCTCTTCATGTTAAGGGCCAGCTGTACTGATTCAAAGACCTGCTAAGTCACGCTCCTGGAGGAGTGGTGCCCAGAAGTCTACAGGTAATTCTGATGCACAACCAGTGTGGAGAATCACTGGTTTTACACTGGTCTTTGACTTCCCATCCCCCTATCCAATTGTATTACAAATATACAATTCATTTCATAAACTATTATCCAACTATGCCAAACAATATTCTCCTTATTAAATTCAACATGGAGAATTTTAGTTATACAAATTCCAGCAATTCCATGTCTTCCAAATCATGAAATACAGTCATGCATGTATTTCAAGAAAATTCCATAAAAATGTTCATTACAATGCTGTATGCAACAGGAAGTAATGGATAACAACTCAATGCTGAATAAACTATTCATATGTGCATTCAAAATATGTGTATTCATAATACACAGCAATTGAAAAGGAGGTAGATCCATACGTACTGAGAATGATATCCAAAACATAATTATTATTAAAAAGAATACCTTAGAGAATTCAAACAATATGATATAAATTTTGTTACAGATAGGTACTTCACAAGAACATCTATATGTATGTATGTGAATGAAAAAGATAAAGAATGTTACATTCCAAAATATTAGAAAAAGATTTTCCTGTCAGACATGTTCAAAGTCAACCTTAGAAACCTAAGAGAACCCTATCTCAAAATGAAAAATTAAAAGGGCTAGGGGTAAAAAAAAATTTAAATAAGAGGGCTGGGGAAGTAGTCAGTGACAAAGTGCCTCTGGGTTTGATCCCTAGTACCACTAAAACAAAAACCAAAAAAGAATGGGGAAAGGAGAAAAAAAGAAAAAAAAAAGTTGTTTTTTTTTGTTGTTGTTGTTTTTGTTTTTTTACTTTCTAGATGGACATGGAATGAACAAATTAGGGTCAGAGGAATTTTACCTTTATCTGCACTTTAATTTTTTACAGGTATTATTTATGAAGTTAAAAATTATTGTAAAAATAATGTCACAACCAAAGGATGCCCCACTTAAAACGTGTTCCTTTTGTTACACAGCTTTCAAATGGACACCATGCAAAAACACTGCCATCACACCACTATAAATAGTCTCCAAAATGCCAATTTTCACTTTCATAAAATTCACAGTTTAATCAAGGTCAAAGCAATGTTCTGTTGGAATTCTGAGAGTGTTATACTGAAGGAAAAAAAGGACAAACGAATTTTTCTGAAATTGTTCTATCATTAAAAAAAGGAGTTGAGCAAGACATAACAACATACTCCTATAATCCCAGATACTGGGGAGGATGAGACAGGAGGATCCCAAGTTTGAGGCCAGCCTCACAACTGAGCAAGTAAGTTAGCAATACCCTATCTCAAAATTTAATAAAATAAAAAGAGTTGGGTATGTATCTCAGTGATAAAGCACCCCTGTTTTCAATCCCCAGTACAAAGGGGAGCGGGCATCAAGGAGGTTGTACCATTAGCATTTCTTAAAAGACCAGCTTTGAAAACTGAACCCAGTCTGTCCTGACCCTTCTAATTCCATCCACAGCAGACTTTTACAACAAAACAAAATTGCCAAAATAGTGAATGAAAGAACCTTATCTAAAAATACAGGTATTAATTGAGCAGTTCAAAAAACCTTATATCTCTACTATGAAATGGGTAGAGTGTGCTTATGAAAGATATGCTAAAGAAACTTAAGAATCCTGTGGCTGAAAAACTCAACTCTCAAAGCAGAGCCAGTGCACAGATATTCTGCTAGACCATGCAGAGGAAGAAAATGTCCTCAAGAAGCTCAAGTCATGGGCTAGGGATGTGACTCAAGCGGTAGCACGTCCACCTGGTACGCGCAGGACGCTGGGTTCGATCCTCAGCACCACATAAAAATAAAGATGTTGTGTCCACAGAAAACTAAAAAATAAATAAATATTTAAAAATTCTCTCTCTCTCTCTCTCTCTCTCTCTCTCTCTCTCTCTCGGAGGAGGAGGAGAAGGAGAAGGAGGAGAAGGAGAAGAAGGAGGAGAAGAAGGAGAAGAAGAAGGAGAAGAAGAAGGAGAAGAAGGAGGAAAAGAAGGAGGAGGAGGAGGAGGAGGAGGAGGAGGAGGAGGAGGAGAAAGAAAGAAGAAAGAAGAAGAAGAAGCAGCAGAAGCAGCTCAAGTCAAATGTCTCAGCACTTACCCAGGAAGAAACACCAGCCACCATAATAATAAAGATGTTGAGAGTGAAATGGCTCCAGAACATAGCATTAAGAAATTTTAAGAAACTTTTCTTCATTACTAACCCCCCTCCGAGTGCATCATTATTTTAGTAATAAAATAGTTCCTCAAAGTTCCTCAATGCATAGTTAAATATACTAGCCCATGTATTTTTTTCATTCATCTCAAGTATCCAACTCTTTTCTTCTTCTATACTAGATCTGAAATTCAAAATGAGACTATTTAAATAAATAGAATGGGGAAAAGAAGGAAGACTACTAGCACAACTGAGAGTACTCTATTTCTTGAGTTAAAGAATGGATATACAAGGTTTATGTATACTCCATACTTTATGTATACTCCATACCTACATATTCCATGCATTAAATTACATGAAAATTTTCACAACCAGAAAATCAGAAGACTAAATGAAAGACCGCCCCAGGCAAAAAATGGAAGGCTGCTTATCAGGTCACCTCCTATTTTTCCATTGTTCTCCCACCATGGTCTTTTATTCCCTCTTCTGAAATACAGACAAAACCTCAGTCACCAAGGTTTCAAGGAACAAGTGTTTCTGGACAACCAGGTTTACAAGAGAATTGATTACCTATCTTTAAGCCATTCTGGACTGAAACTAATATCTGATTAAAAGGTTTAAAAAAGCATAATATAAGGTTTCTTAGCCAACTCATGGCCTTCCATCACAGGAACTGCTGGGATAATCTCAGGACTTCCAAAACCTAAAGGTCTGCTTCTGCATCAATGGCCCCAGGATGAGATGACACCTTTTGCCTGTCATTGTTTTTCTGTTTCATCCCTTACAGTCAGACTGCTGCCTTATGTTACAATGGGTGCAACTCATTAGCTGATCTGAACCTAATGAAAACTGGTTTCCTATATTGTGTATGTTGACTTTAAATTATCTATATCATCTGAATGTTTATGAGTCCTATACAAGTTCACACAGAGTTCTAGTCCTGCTCTCAATCAAGGGTCCCACGGTGCATCTGCTTCTCTTTGAGCATCTAACAGGTTATTACCAAAGTGATTGTGATTAGCCTTACACCTGCAACTTGCATTCAGAATGGGTAAGTGTGCCAGGACTCTTTATAATATGGTGACAAAAATTATTCTTGCTTTGTTTTGTGTTGAGTTCACAACAATCACACTTGAATGTGACAAGTATTACATATCTTTATCTCCATAGGAATACTATTAGGTAGATACAAATATCCTCACTTTACAGATAAGGAAGTAGGAGTTAAAAAGCAAGTAAACATATCTAAGTCTCCCAGGTTAATAGGTGATAACCTAGAACTTGGTCCCAGGTCCAACCAACTCTAAAATCAATGCTACTAATAGCTACAAGATATACCAGCCCCCACTAAACTCTCTCTCTCCTCACCTCCCAGTTTCAGAATCCAAATTCCTCTCAGGCAGGGAATGCACTGCCTCAAGCACATCCTTTCCAGCCAGGCTACATCCTCCACAAGATGGCTGGACTACCTGCAGACCACCTAAAGTAGGGCCAGGGCACACATCTAATCTAACTCTTCAGGGTAACAGAGCACAAAATACTACCATATCCTAAACAGCTGCCAGTGGGTATCTCTATTCTACACCTCCACCTGTGTTCCCCTAGCTCCTGACAGCAAGAGGAATTAGAAGAATAAATGACATAACTCAGGCACAATCCCCCATGATCAATGAATGGGGATGGAGAGGAAAACTACAGTTTTGGCAGGAATTTTTATCAGACCTCAAAGCACCAAACGGAATTTTCTGCTTCAGTTCTACTGGATAGTCAAAACCTTCTACTCAAAACATTAAATACCACCCTTTCGCAAAAAATACCAGCACTGTATTTTGGAAGGTATGAATCAAATAAAATTCTATCAAGAGTCCCTAAGGTCTTTGAATAAAAAATTCTGATGAAAAGAAATTTATAGTGAAATATTTCTTCCTCTAAAAGCACTCACTCCTTGTGAGATTTGATGCAACGGAAAAGCTATGCCTGAATCTTTGCCCTTTTGTTTTGTTTTGTTTTAGTTTAGTATAAATGGACACAATACCTTTATTTTATTTATTTTTATGCAGTGCTCAGGATGAAACCCAATGCCTCATACATGCTAGGCAAGTGTTCTACCACTGAGCTACAAGCCTACCCCTCTTTTTCACTTTAATCCTTTCTCCCCTTATGGCTGATGTCCAAGTTCTTCACAAATAACATCTTTCACTAAATACTGTATTTTTTGTATAATATCTTGTATTTTTAACTTTTTACTTTAAAAATACAAAACGGTTTGTGCTGTTTAATAATTAAATAGTTCTTCCTTTATTCTAGACCCACACTAATACAGCAGCCAACAGCCACTTTTAGCTACGGAGGTGTGCTTACTGTAAAAATTGAAATGAAAATATTTCATTATATTTTAATATATATTTTAGTTGTTTATATAGTATTTGTTAATCTTAATATAAATCTGTCTTATATGTTATATATACACATATAAATATGTGAATTTTATATATACATACATCTTTAATTATAAATCACTTAATATTACATTCAATATTTTATGATTACATATATAATGAAACTTGAATATGTTAAGCTTAACATTATTTAAATTTTATAAATACAATGAAACATTATACAGCCACAAAAAGGAAAGAAGTCTGACACATGCTATAACATGGATAGATAACCTTGAAAACATTATAATAAGTACAATAAGCCAGATACAAAAGGACAAATATTTAATTATGTTTATCTGTAGTACCCAGAATAAGAAAACTCCATTGAGACAAGAATCACAATAGAGGGTGAAAGGGGAAATGGAAAGTTACTGTTTAAGATGATGAAAATTCTCTAAAAGTAGTGATTATGGTTAAACAACAATGCCACTGAACACTATAATTAAAAATTGTTAAAATGGTTTTATTCAGGGCTAGGGTTGTGGCTCAGTGGTAGAGTGCTTGTCTAGCATGTGTGAGGTTCGATTCTCAGCACCATATATAAATAATAAAGGTCTGTTGACAATTAAAAAAAATTTTTTTAATGGTTTAAAAAAAATGGTAGAGCCAGGCACAGTGGCACACTCCTATAATCCCAGCGGCTCAGGAGGCTGAGACAGGAGGATCGCGAGTTCAAAGCTAGCCTCAGCAAAAGCTAGGCGCTAAGCAACTCAGTGAGACCCTGTCTCTAAATAAAATACAAAATAGGGCTGGGGGTGTGGCTCAGTGGTCCAATGCTCCTGAGTTTAAATCGCCAGTACATGCCCCCCCCCAAGAGGTACATATTTACAACAATTTAAAATTACCTATGTGTCTTATAGGAAATGTTTATTGGTAGCATCATTCTAGAAATAGGGATTCAGAATTCACATAAAAAGAAGCCTCAGGAGTAAGACAGGCTGCAGAAATCACCTTAAATTTCCAGTATAGAGGACAAACACTATTGGCAAATCAGTTCATAGTTTCCTTAGTATCTATACTGAACACTATCCAAGTTAAAACCCCACAAGGAAAAAAGTCCGGTAAACTGATTTGCTATCAAGCTTACAAGTCATACCATATATTCTCCCACTAAAAATGGATTTGAAGAAACCAAGAATATTTTGTACAATCTCACAGCCATTTCCACAAGCCATCCTACAAGTGCTTTTTAACAAGCATCTTCAAAATACTCTTCACAAACACAATCAGCTTTGTGCTGAGAGCACTTCTCTTGTATAAAAGACACAATTTTACAAAAGTAATACAGTACATAGTGAAGAAAACAAGCTGATGTTCTTTTGATTATAGTAGTCAGCCCTCACATTCCCTGGCTCCTCACTTAAGAGATACATTGTTTCATCTCTTTCTTTCTTTCTTTCTTTCTTTCTCTCTCTCTCTCTCTCTCTCTCTCTCTCTCTCTCTCTCTCTCTCTCTCTTTCTTTCTTTCTTTCTTTCTTTCAAGATGTTGGTAGATCTTTATTTTACTGATTTCTTTATATGCAGTGCTGAGAATCGAACCCAGTGCCTCACACATGCTAGGCAAATGCTCTATCACTGAGCCACAACTCAAGCCCTCAAATCTCACATTTCTTAAGGCAAAGAAATAATTTTGCATCTCCAACACAGTAGCTGATGATATACTGTAACAAATTATTCCCAGTTAGTTTATATGGTTAAAGCTTTAGAAGACAAATTAATTACACCTGTATCAAACATATTCACTGAAAAAAAAAATCAAATATCCAATGAAGCATAACCGAAGGATTACAAACAGGAGAGGAAAGAAAACATGGTATAAGTTCCCAGACACAGTCCAAGGAATATGCATTAACAGTAGTAATGCTTTACAGAAACTAAGGAAATTGGTTTCAGGAAGCTACATGAGACACTGCATAATAAAGCACTCTTAAGTATTTAGGGGCTAGGGGCATGAAACACTTACTTCACATGCACAAAGCCCTCAGTTCTTTTTCCCCCAGCACCACCAATCAATCAATTAATCAATCAATGAACATTTAGAGAAGGACTGTGAGGTATTCACTGACAAAGAGAACACTGCTATAAAGCTTACCATATGCCACATACTGTTGTGGGGCCTTTCCATTTATTGGCTCACTTAATGCACAGGGTTTCTCCATAAAGCTGATGTTGTTAATTATCACACACACACACACAAACACGCACTTACTTTATATATATATATCAGAAGAGGACACTAAAACATAGACAGGTAAGATAACTTTGCCCAAGGTTACACCACTAGTAAATAGTGCTAGGAAACAAATCCAGGCAATCTGGCTCCAGAGGCCACTACTATATTCTGCTTCTCACAATATATAATAGGTCCAGAATAATATTTATGGTGGGGTTCAAGTCTCACAACTAAAAGGTAAATACCAAGAATACTAAGTGAGCCCTCCCCACATGCCCCCTCCCATATTCCAGGGAATCTGCATTAGCAGTAGTAACTCACAGATGTGATAAAATTCTGAAACTCAAATAATATGACCCAATTTTATTTTAGAAATATAAAATAAAAATGAACCATTAGAAAGGGCAAGCCTTAATTTTTCATGGAGTTCAATACACTGGCAGAGAATAAAGTGATGTAGACCTGTGGTCCATAAACCATGGTGGTCAAAACACTGGAAACAAGAGCTATAATGTATGTTAACTCCATGTCTGTCACATTTTCCTTTATCATAAACTGAACATTTGCATATTTTTCAAAACACTTGCTTTCCCTGATACAATGACCATCTGACCCCTGCACTGTGAATACCCTAGATCCCGCCTCCTTGGTTGTACACCTCTGTAAAAGATCAGCAAATAAAAGGTCCTTGAAGCAATCACCTGAAAGGCCTTCAGAGATCTTCAAATAGTGGAGCAAACAGTTCAACTCAATACTACAAAGTTCTATTAACCTTTAACAAGGGCAACAAAATCTCCGCTAAGTCATCTTTATCGATTTTTTAATCTATTTTCATTTTTGAATTATAATTTACATACAGTAAACAATTTACATAAGTGTCCAGTTGTATTTTTTACAGAGTCTTGTAACCACCACCACAATTAAGTTAATATAAAAGAGTTCTATCACCCAAATATTCCCCTGTGCCACTCCACAGCCAATCCTTCCCTCTCCCCAGCTCCTGGAAATTACTGACCATAACAGTCCTGAATTTTCCAATACAATGCTATCCTCCAGTATTTATGCTTTTGAGTCTAGCTCTTGCACTTAGCATAATGCACTTCAGATGCATCCATCTGTTGCATGTGTTCGTAGCTCAATTTTTTTATTTATGAGTAGTATTCCACTGTATGGCTGCATCACAAGTCTGTTCACCACTCAGGGAAATCTGAATAGTTTTGTTTGGTTTTTTTTTGTGTGGGGGGGGGGGGTTACTGGGGATTGAACTCAGGGGCAAGCAACCACTGAGCCACATCCCCATCCCTATTTTGTATTTTATTTAGAGACAGAGTCTCACTGAGCTGCTTAGCACCTCACTTTTGCTGAGGCTGGCTTTGAACTCAAGATCCTCCTGTCTCACCCTCCGCCGCAGCTGGGATTACAGGCGTGCACCACCATACCCGGCTCATTAAATTATTTTTTTAAAAACTGATATAAACATTTGCATACAGATTTGATATGAACCTATATTTTTTCCCACTTGGATAAATACCCAGGGATGCTTCATATGGTACATGTACTTTACTCTTTTAAGAAATTGTCAAATTGTTTTTCAAAGTAGTATTTCCCTTTCTTTTTTCTCCGACTCCCACCCCTACTTGTAGTGAATTGAACCCAGGGATACTCTACCACTGATCCTTTACCCATTTATAAACTGGTGTCTTTACTCATTACTGAATTTCAAAGAAGTTTACAGATTCTGGATACAAGTCCTTTCCCAGGTTTGAGATTTGCAAATACTTTTTCCCAGTTGTGGCTTGTTATCTTACAATCATTTTTGAAAGAGCAGTAGACATTGATGGAAGTCCAGTTTGTCTTTTTTTTTTTAATGATTTTGATATCACATGTAAGAAATCTTTACCTAACCCCAAAGTTCTCCTGGTTTTAATATTACATTATATACAATCCATTTTTAGTTAATTTTTTCATACTGTAAAAATATCAATGACTATCATTTTTTTCCTGCTTGCTTCAAAGTCAATACCTTTACACTGTATTTACTTGACAAAGGTTTCAAAGCATTTGGCCTCAGGGTGTCTGAGTTAAGTAAGAAGGCAGGGACTAACACAGGAAACAGCAAAATGTACTCACTAAAAATGAGGCTGGCAGTGTAAAAATAGGCATAAACTCATCAAACATGGCAAAAGGAGAGACTCAGCAGCTAACAGCTAGAAAGGGTGATGGGTGCTAGTTAAGCTGGGTAACAATTAGGTAGATAAGATGTGCTAGGAAAAGGAAATAACCACAAGCAAGGTACAAGATGTGAAAGCATAAGGCTTGTTCAGGAAATAACTAGAGCAGAGGGAAATGTATTCTCCACAGCTTTGCCTTCATGATACATACATCTGCATGCTAGCATTCTGTGGGCAAGACTTTGAGGGGACGAAAACCGCTTTGAAAAAAATCCACACTAAACAAGGAATAAAATCCAATCCAATCACTACTGCAGTGTAACAATGTTTCTTTGTCTATAAAAGTAAACAAAGCTATTACCTTCGACCTTCAGGATAGCTTGGCTGGGAACATGCTGCAACCTTCAGCCTGGAAGAGGTCATCCCTGTACTTTCCCAGCTGACTCCCACAACCCCAGCAGGAGACAGCAGGCACAGGACTCACCCACAAGACCCACCTCCGCTTGAGGAGATCTTCACCCAGCCCTGGGACACTTTTTGACAACATCCTTCCAAAGAGATGAGAGGAGCTATCACTGTTCAGCTAGGCTGCCCTACAGCCAGAACCTTAGTGATCCATTATCACCAGCACCCTCCAAGCCCCCAGAAAATTTAAAATCTGCTATGTCCCCAAAAGGATTGTTCCTGGCTGGGGACATAGCTCAGTGGCACAAGGCGCTGGGTTTGATCCCCAATATTGAAAGGGGGTGGGGGGGGATTACTCCTTAAACGAATGGGACTGCCAGTCTCTGAGGACATGCCTCTTGCTTAAGGCCCTTGTTTCTCTACCATCACACTTTCTGCATGGCCTGGATCAAAGTGGGGCCATATGATCTCATGATCCCACTTTTAAAATCGACAAAGTGAGGGGCTGGGATTGTGACTCAGCAGTAGCACACTCGCCTAGCACATGCGAAGGTTCCTTCCTCAGCACCACATAAAAATAAATTACAAAAATAAAGGTGTTGTGTCCAACTACAATTAAATAATAAATATTTTCTTTAAATCAACAAAGTGAGTTAATGAGAGAGAACCCAATACTTTTATTAAGTCAGATTCCCATAACCCTTCAACTAAAATCACCACTCCATCACAGCATTTGGAACAGCATTTTTTCCATCTATAGACATATTTTTAAGTAAAATAATATTCTCCGTAAAGACCACAGCTAAGGCACACAATAGAACTTCTGAATGAAGATTTCATACTTGATTAACTCTTCAAAAGATACTAAGAATAAAGAGGAATGAAGCTGAGTGTGGTGGCACACTCTCATAATCCCAGCAACCTGGCCAAGGCAGAAAGACCACAAGTTTAAGGTCAGCCTCAGAAACTCAACAAGACCGTTTCAAAATTTAAAAAAATTAAAAAGGGCCGGGGATATAGCTCAATGGTAGAGCATTCCTGGTTTAATCTCCAGGACCAAAAAAAAAAAAAAAAAAGAGGACAAGAATGAACCTTGGGCTAGGGTTATGGCTCAGAGGTAGACTGCTTGCCTAGCATGTGTGTGAGGCATTGGGTTGATTCTCAGCATCACATAAATAAAGATATTGTGTCCACATATAACTAAAAAAATAAATATTTTTTAAAAAAAGAATGAACCTTGTTAAAGATAGGATCAATGGTTAGCTGGATAAAATTCATATCCAAAACAGTAAAACTTTAGATTTGTGATGTGTAAAACAAATAACACTTCCTTTTAATTAACTGAATACTAACACTTTTTTTTTTCAAAACCTCCACCTTTGAAGAAAATCTCACTTATACCCACATGCCCCACACCCCCAAACACATTCCCACAGTTTCTACCTTGGAGGACTAGTCCAGTGACTGGCAACTTGTTAAATAACAACAAATTCTTTGGACTATATTGAGTAAAAGTGGTGAAAGAGGGCATCCTTGTCTAGTTTCAATTTTTAGAGGGAATACTTCCAAATTTTTTTCATTTAGAATGATGTTGGCCTTGTGTTTAACACATATACCTTTTACAATGTTGAGGTATATTCCTACTACCCCTAGTTTTTCTAGTGTTTGAACATATATGGATGCTATATTTTGTCAAATGCTTTTTCTGCATCTATTGAGATAATCATGTCTTTAAGTCTTCTGATGAATTAAGTTTATCGATTAATGTATTTTGAATCAACCTTGCATCCCTGGGATGAACCCCACTTGGCCATGTAATAAGGCAGAAGGAAGAAATTAAAGAGATACAAATAGGGAGGGGAAAAAAAACACCGGAAAACTTGTAGAACTCATAAATGAATTCAACAACGTAGCAGGATATAAAATTAACACCCATAAATCAATTGCATGCATATACATCACTGATGAATCAACTGAAAGAGAGACCTGAAAAACTACCCCATTCACAATAACCTTAAAAAAAAAAAGTAAAATATTTGGGAATCAATCTAACAAAATAGATGAAAGACCTTTACAATGAAAACTACAGAACACTAAAGAAATTGAAGAAGACCTTAGAAGATAGAAAGATCTTCCATGTTCTTGGATAGGCATAATATTGTTAAAATGGCCATACTACCCAAAGCGCTAGAGATTTAATGCAATTCCTACTAAAATTCTAATGATGGGCCAGGCACGTTGGTATACGCCTGTAATCCCAGCAATTTGGGAAGCTGAGACAGGAGGATCGCAGGTTCAACAGCGAGGTGCAAAACAACTTAGTGAGACCCTATCTCTAAATAACATACAAAACAGAGCTGGGGATGTGGCTCAGTGGTCAAGTGCCCCTGAGTTCAATCCCTGGTACCCAAAAATAAAAATAAAAAAGGAAAAAATTCCAATGGATACAGGAGGCATCACAATACCAGACCTTAAATTATACTACAGAGGCATAATAATAAAAACTGCATAGTATTGACACCAAAACAGACATGAAGAGCAATGATACAGAATAGAAGACACAAGAGACAAACCCACATAAATACAATTATCTCTTCCTAGACAAAGGCACCATAAACATACACTGGTGAAAAGATAGCCTCTTCAATAAATGGTGCTAGGAAAACTGGAAATCCATATGTAGCAAAATTAAACCCTTCTCTCTCGCCCTGCACAAAACTCAATCAAAAATCTACACATTAGACCAGAGACTCTAATAGAAAAAAAATGTAGGACCAACTCTCCATCACGACAAATTACTCAACAAGACTCTTAAAGCGCACAAAGTAAAATCCAGAATCAATAAATGGGATGGAATTAAAGTAAAAAGCTTCTTCACAGGAAAGGAAATAACCAAGAACTTGAACAGAGAGCCTATAGGAGAAAAATCTTTGCCATCTGCACCTCAGATACAGCATTAATCTACAAGATATACAAAGAACTCAAAAAACTTAACACCAAAAAAAAAAAAAAAACAAATAACCCAATCAATAAAAGGTCAAAGGAACTGAACAGGCACTTCACGGAAAAAGAAATATAAGTGGTCAACAAATATATGAAAAAAATGTTCAACATCTATAGCAATTAGAGAACTGCAAATTAAAACTACATTGAGATTCCATCTCACTCCAGTCAGAATGGTAATTGTCAAGAATACAAGTAACAATAAATATTGGTGAGGGTGTGGGCAGAAAGGTTCACTCATACATTGCTGATAGGAATGCAAATTGATGTAACCACTCTGGAAAGCAGTATGGAGATTCCTCAGAAAACGTGAATGGAAAGACTATTTGACCCAGTCCCAAAGGACTTAAAATAAGCATACTATAATGACACAGCCACAGCAATGTTTATAGCAGTTCAATTCACAATAGCTAAGCTATGGAACCAACCTAGGCATCCTTCAACAGATGAATGGATAAAGAAAATGTAGTATATATGCTTAGGGAATTACACATCAACAAGACATAAGACATAACAATAGTAAATATTTATGCCCCCCAAAATGGAGCATCTACATACATCAAACAAACCTTTTTCAATTTCAAGAAACAAATAGATCACAATACAATAATACTAGGTAATTTTAACATGCCTCTGTCACCACTGGATAGATCCTCCAAACAAAAACTAAATAAAGATGCTGTAGAAGTTAAAAAAAAAAAAACACACACACACACAAGTGAGAATTTAAACTTAACAGACATAGACTATTTCATCTATCAGTGAATATACTTTTTTCTCAGCAGCTCATGGATCTTTCTCTAAGCTATCACATATGTTGGCATACAACTGTAATATACCTTAATATATTTTCAGCAGCTATAAGGATGTTTTGATAGCTCTCTTTCCATTGATATTAATTTTGTATGCCTGCTTTTTTCCTGATTAGACTTGTTTTATTTTTCAAATTTTAGCTGTATTATTTCTTCTCTATTTCATAGATTTCTGCTTCTACTCTTATTTTTTCCTTCCTAATACATGATTTGAAAATAATTTGATTGTTTTTCTAACTTCTTTCTGATACAAGAACTTTGTTATAAATGTTCATCTTAGTACTGTTTCATCCCAGAGATCCTGATATTTTAAGTTTTTATGTTCACTTAGTTCAAAGCACTTTTTATTTACCTTTCTTGTGCTTTCTTCCTTGAACTCTGAGTTATAAGTGTGTCATTTAATTTTGAAATAGTTGATGTGCGGGGGTAGGGTCCTATATATCTTAAGATGGTTGATTTCTAATGTAATAAATCATGCAGGGAACACAGTCTACATAATTTCAAATTTTAAAAAAGGTAATGGAAATGCATTTTATATTGATTATATTGGTTACATACATGTCAAAACTAATCAAATTGCAAACTTCAAATATGTGCATTTTATTATACTTCAATTTTACCTCAATAAAGCTATAGAAAAGAAAAATAAAGTCCTTGGGATGCTTCCCTAGAAGAACATCAGTTCTGGTGGTCAGGAAGGCAGAAGAGACCCCAGGGGAGGCATGAGAGAAGGAACATTATGTTGACCAGACCAGCAAACCACACACCTGTACCAGCTCCTAAGGACTACATGAGTTGCTCAGAGGAAACTTGCTAGTCCTTGGGGTACGGTCTGCTTTCTTGTCTCTTTCCTTCACCCCAAGGACTTTGTTCTCATGCAGTTTCATTTGGTTTTTGAAGCATGAGGCCTTTCAGCAAGTCAGTAGGGCCACAACTCCTGGGAGAGATACGAAGAACTCAGGAGAGCACTGCTTTCCATTCACAGAAACCAGAGAAGATAGAGACCCTGGTAATTCCTTTGTCTTAAAAACCACAACCAGAACATGGATTCCTTCTTTAGGTCATTCAGCTGGAACCCATCATTCTTCCTCTTCATTTGTAGAGGGAGTATTCTATTTGTTTGCTTGTCAGCTACTTCTGTCTTCCTCATTTATTTCAACTAAGAATGTTCACCTTAGAATTAAAAATGAGAGCTAGAGATTAAAAGGGGGAGGAAAGTTCTTAATTTTCAATTTCCTATAAGAAAAATTTAAAATGTATGACTGATGTGCATTAAAGCAGCACTGTGTACTTAAACGTATTCAAACTCTAGCCCCAAAAGGTAGATCTTGACTCCTTAGTATCTGATTCTTTACAGTAAGTCTCAGCTTCCATAAGCCTGTCTCCTCATTTTATAAAATGCTGCTAAATAATTTTTGACTCATCCAACTAAATGATTACATAGGAAAAAACACAAGCATGTTTTTACTAAGTGATAAAGAGCAGTTAGAACCTGCTGTTTTGGATCTTTCACAAAGAGCTGGGGAAAATAGTATTTCAAGAAAATTACTAAAGTTAATAACTAAAAGTTTCATGAAAACATGAAATTCGAAAAGGAAAACTTTGTTATAGTCTAAACCCAAGAACACATCCATATCAAAATCACAAGTGAGGACAATGCTAACTTGTTTGTTTGATCTCAGTGGCACTGCTACAATGACAGCACCCCACCAAGATCAAAGAGTCAATTGGACCCATTGTTCAAGACCAGTGGATGTAACAAAGAGTTAACTATGGCTCAGAAAGTGGTTTCATCATCCTGAAAACGTTTTTGGCTCATAGTCCATGAGTCAAAAACAATAAACCAAAAGCTCTAACAATCCAGACTGCCTATCCAGGTTATTCACCAGACTTGGCACCCAATGACTTCTGTCTGATTCCAAAAATTGATTCTAACATCAAAGGATAAGATTTATGACTAGCAAACATTTTCAAACCCTAAAAGTGTAACAAGACCTTGAGATAGAATGGCAGCTTTGTTGAAATGAGTACACACCATTTGGAAGCCAGATTTATTTCAACTTGAGACCAGTAAGTGTGTTTACAAATAAATCTCAGACAATAAAAACTGCAGAGCAGGGGCTGGAGTTGTGGCTCAGTGGTAAAGTGCTGGCCTAGCATGTGAGAGGCCCTGGATTCAACCCTCAGCACCACATAAAAGTAAGTAAATAAAGGTACTGTGTCCATCTACAATTAAAAATATTAAAAAAAAAAAAAACCTGCAGAGCAGTGCCACCTTATTACCTTTCTAGAATAAAGCAGGATATGCATGTTTACATACTACAAAAAGAGGAATGTCTTGCCCAAAGACTTGGCCTGATTTTGTCTTAACTCTTCATTTCTCATTAGATAATATCTAAGCTTCACTAAAATGAACAATGGCTAAGAAAAAGTGGTAAGCTTAAAAAAAATTGGTCCATCTTTACTTTTGTTTTTGTTTTGTTTTGTTTTGTTTTGCTATTGTCCCTACAGAAATCCAGAGATTCATGGTATGTGATGTGTGGGCAATCCAACCTAAGCACCAAGGACTGCTCTTCTCATCCCACTTACTATACTAATTGCTACATGCTGCCTACAAATCCCCTTGAATTAGGGACACCTTGCTAAGATTCAGATTGATCCTAAACTAGAGAGAAATCAGAAAGTATATGGTTTTTAAAACCAGAGTACTAACTAACTAAAAAAGATCCCTGACCTAACTGGAAAATGATATCATTCTAGTGTAGACTCTAGAAGAATCTAGAACTGTGGCATAAATATTGCTCAAAATAAAATACTTTAGGGCTCAGTGGTAGAGCACTTGCCTTGCATATATGAGGCATTGGGTTTGATCCTCAGCACCACATAAAAATAAATAAACAAATAAGTAAGTAAATAAATAAATAGATAGATAGATTGTGTCCATCTACAAGTAAAAATAAAATAAAATACATTAGACCAAAATCATATTTTTACAGATTTTTATGTTCTCTGGGATTTTTTAAATCCTCAGGGAGAGAATATAAGATGTTTACTTAACAAAAATTCTGCTGTCTACTAATTCATCACAGCACTAGTCCATGCAAAGGAATTACTATTTTCATTTATCTAGAGAAATAACTTCTTAAATTTATGCTGTCTCCCTCATTCTTCTTTTATTTAAATTCTTTTGTATAATTTAGGAGAGTCAAGTGCTGAATTACACAACAGGAAGAAGCAGCACACTGTATAGCAGGAAAAGCTCTTCCTCTGCCATCCTCAATTTTGCAGGTACAACCCCTGAATCAAATGGAAAATAGACGAACGGGACAAAAAAAATATTTATTCATGCAATACTTACATACACAGGAGAATTACTAAGTAACTCAATTAAGTAGTTAGAATTGGGGTTTATGTACTTTCCCCCCGTCCCCCAGTGCTGAGTACTGAAGCCAAGGTCTCAAGCATGGGGCTTATACACTGTCTAAACCAAAGATAACTGTAGAGAAAGGGTTAGAGAAAGGAAAGGATGTTTTAGGCTTTAGGGAAGTATAAATTAGAAAGGCAACTAGGACATGTAAGGTAAACAAGGGTTGGTTAGTAAGGAACATCTTCAAATATGAAAAATTATGTACTGCTTTTTAGAAAGGGGATGGGCAGAGAACTAAATGCATTCCACTTAAAATTAAATGTTTTCCTTAAACCAAAGTTGTGTATTTGGGGGCATACTCAGACCCCCTTCAACATGCTTATGGAACCAACAAAAAGGAGTATAAAATTAGGAGGAGCTGGGGTTGAGTATTTGCCTAGTCCTGGGTTTGATCACCAACACCACAAATAAAAAGAGTGTGGGGATGCCTCTTAAAAAAAAATAAAAAATAGGTGTTGAAGTTGTAGCTCAGTTGTAAAGAGCACTTGCACATATGAGGCACTGGGTTCAACCCTAGCACCACATTAAAAAAAAATTAACAAAATATATTGTGTCCATCTACTACTAAAAATTAAAAATAGTATAACAAGTATAACTCTACATCATGTACAACCAGAAGAATGAGAAGTTATACATACATCTATTTATGTATAATGTGTCAAAATGAAATCTATTGTCATGTGTAAATAATTAGGACAAATTTTTAAACTTTTTTTAAAATGGTAGATAGAAAGATAGATACAATTTATGTCTGATACACTTTTAGAAGCCCTGAGTAATCATGAGAATTCTGCTGGACTTGAATACTAATTTGCACTTTGGTGTTGTCATTTTTCACTTTGCATGGAGAGAAGAAGCATTGCGATCTTTTCAGTGCCTTGGGCCTTGGAGGGTTAGGCCCTGGAGGGTTAGTTTCCTCTACACTCTCACTTCATACCTTTAAATATGTTTAACAAAACTACCATAAATCAATAGATTCACATATTAATGAAAGCATAATAACTATGAGTGACTACTGCAAAGGACATTTCATTAGAACCAAACTGTTTTAAATAAAAATTTTTATACTTAAGAGACTGTAACACAGTCATCTTCTGGTCAACACTTTTTTAAACCAGACAAACAACATTCTTTTGAAAGCTCATGAAGGAAAGGAGTGAGGGTTTTTCTACCCATGAAGTAGCAGGATGTACCCTGGTTGAACAAAGAAAAAAACAGTCACGAAGGAAAACATGCTGGCTAGTTTTCCAGGCCCTTGCCCTGGCAAGCTGCCACCTCCAGTTGGAGAGGCGTTTAGTCAAAACACTCACAAACATCTTCATCTGCAGTTCATCTTAATGTTGTATGTGTCTCTAGCTTAAGTAGAAAATAAGTTTTATGAAGAAATCTCGTGAGTTTCTCAGAATTAGAACTATGCCAGGAGCATTTTATTTAAAAAAAAAAATCATATCAAAAGGGGGGAAAACAGGTTAAATATAAAAAAGGAAAAAAATGTCTGAACATGAACTCACAATTTGTGTGTAAAAATACAGACCTACACTCACAGTCAGGCATCAAATCATCATGCCATCCTAATTTTGAAAAGGGAACACAACGTTTTTCCTCTTATTCTAGGTACATGCAGCTATCTGAGGCCTGGAAACACAAAGGCAACTCAAGAAGAGGATTTAGTTGAGGGATCAGATTTTTTAATGTAAAAGAGTTAATGAACTCGCTTCCCCCAAAGGGAAGAAGAGTGAGACTAATCAATTAAAGTAATTAATTTTTATTGCTATTTTAGTAGAGTCTTACTGCTGAAAAATTTAGAAGTGCAATTCTGCTCCATCTGGTATGATGGATACAAATGACACTTTTCCTAAAGCAAGAAAGCCTTATTATTAAAAAAAAAAAAAAAAAAAGGATTCCATGATCTTTTTAAAAGGATAAACAAATCAACAAACAAAAGAGTATATATAGAACCAAATGATTGTCTATGTATTAAGGACGTGTTCTTTTCTATATATAGTAAGTGTTTGCTGTAAAACTTAAGTCTAGGGCTGGGGATGTGGCTCAACAAAGATGTTGTGTCCGCCGATAACTATAAATAAATAAATAAATAAATAAATAAATAAATAAATAAATAAGTGAGTAAATAAATAAATATTTTTAAAAAGAATTTAAAAAAATAAATAAAACTTAAGTCTAGTAAATGGTGGTCTGGGGCTCAGAGGAACATACAGTAGCAGCAATGGTTGGTTGATCAGTACGTAGCATTTAATACAGAATCCAGATTAATTTATATTCAAAGTGACTGTATAACACTGTGGACAAATTTTTTCCCTTTTTTCTACATTACCTACATTAACTATAAGTATATATTATAAAAAACAAAAATCATATACTTTTATAATCATCGTAACAATTTAACAGTGAAGTGAAATGTACAATGGTGATTAGAATTGTGGGCACTGGAAGACTACCTGTACTACAACAGTAGCTCCAAAAATTCAAGTTACTTATTATACCTAATCCTCAATTCTGTCACCTACAAAATAAGACAAGAGTACCAGTACCACCGAGCACAGTGGCACACACCTGTAATCCCAGCCACTAGAGAGGCTGAGGAAGGAGATATCAAAGAGTTCAAAGCCAGCCTCAGCAAAAGCGAGGCACTTAGAAATTCAGTGAGACCCTTTCTCTAAAATAAAATAAAAATCAGGGCTGGGGAATGTGGCTCAGTGGTTAAGCACCCCTGGGTTCAATGCCCAGTACCTTAAAAAAAAAAAAAAAAAAAAGAGTACCAGTACCTCATAAGATTGTGGTGAGAATGACACAGATATACAAGAAAGTATTTTTGCAAAGTACTTGGTAAAGTGGGGGAACTTAAGTTGAAGGCTTATCACTCAAATATATTCCCCAAGCTAGCAGTTTGGGAATAGAGATTTCTTGCTCCACCTGGAGGCCCTAACAGTTCATGACACTTTTCATGGAAAATTAATTCTGTACAAAGGACAATTTTTTAAAACATCCTGGAAGAAGCCCTGTCCTTTTGCCAACTAACTGTGAAAGAGACTAAGATGGCACCTGAACATTTCTTTTGCTCTTTCTTCTCCCATTTCACCTTACAAGCACTCACAGTGTTTAATAGCACTCACTATTTTCTCTGCACACCCAAGGAAACTCATTCTTTTATGGGCTGGATTTTTGTGTTTGCGTGTGTGTGCATACACATGCATGCACACAAATGTTCATACAGTTGATATATTATAAAAATGGAAAGTCCTACATTGTAGAATTCCTATACAAGGCAATCAACAAGAAAAAGGGGTTCCCTTAAGGAAAGGTGGGCATGATGGACACGTATTGATTTTTTTATTGGTGCATTCATTATAAGTAATAGTGGGATTTGTTGTTACATATTCATACATGCACACAATATAACAATATAATTTGTTCAATATCATTCCCCAATATATCCCCTTTCATTTTAATTTACTTGTACAGACTTTAATATAATCTTCATCCTGAGGACCACCTAGAAAACTAGTAATACAAAATTATAATTGTGATATTACTTTAGATTGCCAGGACTACTTCTATAGTTCCTAAAGCATCTGAGGCCTAAGCCTTTAATGTATTTGGGGGGGGGAGGACATGAGTTTCTGCTTGCTCAACTAAAAAATTCTTTTCCTACAGTCATGAGATTATTTTGCCCTTTTCTTTATTCAATCTGCACAACAGCTTATTAAAAAAAATAGTCAGCCCACAGTATTCTTATGGCATTCGTTTTTATCTCGAAGGGAGTTTCATAATAAAGTAGTTAGATGACTTGAAACTTCCTGGAAAATAAACAGGGAGAATCTCCCTCTCTAGATCCACTTATCCTAGCTGGCCCTCTCATCGTGTCTGTCCCCCATTGGTAAATCTAATCAGGTGTCTCACACTTTTCTAATTCTGACCCACACTGATCGCAGTAAAATTTCTGAAGCAGATAGGTGATCTCATCATTGCCCTGCTTAATGCCCTTCTGCAGACCAACTTCCTAAAGCCACAGCTCTTTGCTTTCTGAGCTTGTGATCAGTCCCCTATAAAAACCAATGAGAGTCAGGACCCTATGTCCCCGAAACAATGCACACAAATTTTTCATAGTCACAACAAGAACATTATTTAATGTCTTATAATTCCAAACATAAGCAAGAAAACTCCATTTTCAATTCATAAAGGATTTAAAGATTTCTTCAGGAAAGTCCAAAAAACTTTGCTGAAAGTAGAAAAGTCTTATTTTAAGCAAAAAACAATATGCTAAACTACAGACTACTCATCAAATCTTTTTTTTTTTAAGGTATCTAGGAATGCCAGAATGATAAACTTTCCCAAAACCCAATTATTTCATTTTATATGAACTTGTGTCATTAGGGTATCCTACATTAGTCATTCTGCTGCAGTCCTTGGAGATTCAATTCCTCGGCATTTTGTATATGTTTTAGTTTTATGTTCACTAAAGTTTGAGGTTTTATCCTTAATTGGCCTCAAAGAAATGCAGAAATATGCAGGAGACCCAAACCCCACTTTCTACCAAAACTCCAATCTAATGCATTTTTGTAGGTCTGACTGGAGGACAAGCAGACCATTGTTCTTTTACATCAGGGATCAAATCCTAAGTGTCTACAGCGGAAAGAAGGTAAAGCAGGCCCACTGGTAGGAGGGGTGGGACTATGGCAAACCACCTAAAAGATCTCATAAACAGCTCTCAGAAAGCATGTTTACACAGGGAGGTCAAATCATCTCCTTCCCCCCACCCCCATACCATGGAAACAGAGACTTCTGTTTGAAATAGTCCCAGTTTAAAAGCACTGTTTTGGCCGGGCAGGTTCAGGGGCACACATCTATAAGCCCAGCAGCTCAGGAGGCTGAGGCAGGAGGATAATGAGCCAGCCTTAGCAACTTGGCAGCACCCTGAGCAACTCAGCAAGACTCAGTCTCTAAATAAAATGTTTTTTAAAAGGCCTGGGGGTGTGGCTCAATGGTTAAGCACTCCTGGGTTCAATACCTGGTACAAAAAATAAAAAGCATTATTTAACCCTATTACCTCATCTTAAAAGTGTGATCTAGCCCATATCCACCGGTTTGTGCCCCACTGCAGTACAGGTCTTATTTATTCTGAGCCACATATTCTGTTATACACTAAGAGCATGTAATGAAGAAGACTCAGTCTATGTCCCCAAGAGGTGCAAAAGTCAGTGGAGGAGAAAAACAGATACACTTCCATAAACACTTGGTCACTGCAAAGACAGAAGTTGGTACAGGTCTTGGGGGAGTAAAGAGTCAGGAAAGTCTTCCCTCTGGAGGGGAGATGTGAGATGAGTCCCCCTAGGTCTGAACCAAACAAAGAGGAAAAGGCAGAGGAGCCAGGGCTGCAGCAGTGAGTGCAGGCATGCAATGCAAACTTGCAAAGCTAGGGAGGTGAGCAGAGAAAGGTGCCTTATTGAGCCCAAATGAAGTTTAGAGAAAAGAAACAGACTAAAGACAATTGCAAGTAGAAAACAAAACTATGAGAACAGCCCATACGCCAACGTGGAGAAAGAGCAAGTCTGGCAAACACATTCAGAATTTTAATATTTTAGTAAAATTATCTCCTAACTAAGAAAAATAGTCACATACAAAGGAGAAAATTTTATATCACCCATAAATGCTACATTATTGCTATATTTCCTTTCTATCTAAAACTACTCAATGGGATTGGTTTCCTCAAACTTTATTCTACTTATTTTTCCCTTGATCCTTATTTTTGTCTATTGTTTTCAAGATCAATTATGTTTACATATACAACAATTCAAATATGAAATTAAAAAACAATTCTAGTGACTTTAATATCAAAGGCAAAGCACTTAGAATTATTAGAAAGATTATGAAAACTTGAACACTGAAAACTAGAATACACAGCTTATTTTTGGAATACCTAGTACCATCCCTAAGCCTCCTTTTTCTTAACTCTGAGGAATTTATCTTCATAGAAAAAGAAGAGGAATTGTCGTCCCCCATCTCCTACACACACACACCCACACCCACACCCACCCACACTCATAACGCTGGAGATCAAACCCAGGTATGATTTACCAGTGAGTTACATCATCAGCTCTTTTTTTTTCCTTTCCACTCTAATTGGTGCATTATAGCTGTACATAATGATGGAATTTGTTGTCACATAATCATACTTGCACACTACATAACAATGTAATTTGGCCAAAATTACTCCCCAGCCCTTTCCCTCTTCCTCCCCTTTTTCCATCCCCTGGTTTTGTCTATTTCAATTTCTCCATTTTGGCATATGTATTATTAAGCCTCAACCTTCAGTTAAAATGAAGCACCAAAAAAATGTTATGTATCAGTTTAAAAAGCCAAATTCAATTCTCATACACATAAAATTTAAGTCAACTGCACAGGCCAGAAAGACATTCTCTGTTAATCTTCACCAGAGAACCACAGTGTACAAAAAGGGGTGGCTCTGCATATAGTTGGACCCTGCGTACGTGTTTCAATTGACTAAACACTCTACAATAAATATAAAGAGCTATTCTGCGGGAAGGAAGGGAAGGAAGGGAAGGAAGGGAAGGGAGGGAAGGGAGGGAGGGAGGGAGGGAGGGAGGGAGGGAGGGAGGGAGGGAGGAAGGAAGGAGGCAACCTATAGAATGGAAAGGCCAACTTGCAAATTACATATCTGGCAGGGTCTAGGATCAAAAATGTATGAAGAGGAGCTAGGGTTATGGCTCAGTGGTAGAGCGCTTGCCTCGCATATGTTAGGCACTGGGTTCAATCCTCAGCACCATACAAAAATAAATAAAATAAAGGTATTGTGTCCATCTACAACTAAAAATATTTTTTAAAAATAACTATAATTTTTAAGGAATTAAGTACTGATGCACACTATGAAGTAAATGAACCTTGAAAAAATTTCAACAGGTAAATCTACAGAAACAGAAAGCTGGTGATTATCAGGTACTTACTGCTAATCAATAAGGTGTTTCTCTACAGAGTGATAAAAATATTGTGGAATTCAAAAATGGTGATGGTTACACAACTATGTGATATAATTAAAAACACTGAATTATAGACTTTAAATCAGTAAATTCTATGGCATGTGAATTACACCTCAATAAAAATAATTGTTTCAAATGAGCAGCTACTCTTTTAGAGCTACAGTACCATATGGTATGGAATGAAATATTCTACCCAAAATTCTCACACTGAGGCTCTACTCACCAATGTGACTATATCTAGAACCTTTAGAAGATCATTAAAGTTAAATGAGAACATAAAAATGCAGGGCCCTAATCTAATATGACTATCCTTACAACAACACAAAAAGGGGCTGGGGAATGTAGCCCAGTGGTAAGGCACCTGCCTGGCATGCTCAAGGTCACAGCAGAGAGGGGTGGGAGGAAGAGAAGAGAGAAGAGAGAATAGACCTCCCTCTCTGCCCTACTCTCTCCCTGTCCCTCCAGAGTTTCCAATGTTTAACCTACCCATTCTATGGTATTTTGTTATAATTGCTCAACCTAACCCACACTATAAAGTAACAAAAATAAAACTACTTAGCTCAGGTGTTATTTTCCCATATTCAATCTTTGTAATCACAAGCAAATACCAATTCTCTTTCTTAATTTAAAACAATTTTCTCTATTTCTTTTTTCTGATCTTTGACTTTTACTAGAGGAAACAGCAACAGGCAGGTTGTGGTATCAATAGCTCTGCTATATGTGTTCCCTGGTGCTCTCTGGAACCAAGAGCACACAAACACTAGCACTCATTGTCCACAGGCCCAAGGGCCTGCCCTGAAAAACTGCACAGCTGCTATACCCTGTCTCTTCTTTTGCCACAGACCTACCTCACTACTGCTCCCATTTCTACTAGGTATCGACTGTCGTCAAAACTGTTACAACAATATTCACCCTTTTACTCCTATGCTGTCAATCAGGGCTCTGCAATCAAAATGTGTGCCCTTACAACACCTGCCTCTGTGGCTATCAGTGCTTATACTCAGGAGTTGCCAAGTTTTATCAGCTCTAATTGGGGAAGAGGGGGGGGGGTGTCTTAAATAAGCAGAAAAAGAAAAAGCCTTGAAGACAAAATAAGTTTTAGGGTGGAGAAGACACTATTTCAAGTTACCACAAAGAGTCAAAAACTCAAAAATGAGGGGAACCTGTTTAATCAGCCAAGCTAATATAAAAGGCCTGTTACAGCTGTGACAGTCAAAAAGCTCAAATGAGAAAGGGGGAGAAGGGATGCAAAAGGAAGTCAAACTCTTAAAAAGCAAGTTCTTTGGGAGTCAGAACAAATTCTTCCCTGTGTCCACAAAACAAGCATCTAGTTACAGTAACAGGGCAACAGAGTCAACAGCAAAATCATAACCATCATGGGGAAAAAAATCTGAAATAGTAAAACAGCATACAATGTATGTTACAAAGCTTCAGAACACTGAAAATTCAACATTCTTTCAAAAGTGCTACTATTTGTGTTACTTTGGACAAGTCAAAAGCTTGCTTAAGTTATTATCAAAAATGTGATTCTCCAAAGCATCCTTACATTTGTATGGTCCTTTATAGTTTGCATCTAACTTGATCGTCACAATTTTTTCCATCAAGAGACAAAATATCAGCTTCAATTTGCAAATGGAAGGTCTTCTGACTGAAATGATTTCTCCTGATGTAAGGGGCGAAATCACTACCTACTGTTCACAAATAGAGAAACTGAAATGGAAGAATAAAGGCAAACGCAAGAGAAAAAGCAGACAACTTGAGAAATGAACATGGAGAATGTGAGTGAAGACTCTCTAAAAAATACTTAGCTGAACACTGTGGTACACACCTATAATTCAGCAACTCAGGAGGCTGAGACAGGAGGATCACAAGTTTGTAGTAGAGCACCCCTGGGTATAATCCCTAGTACCATAAAAAAATTTTTAATAAAAAATACTTGATATATTCCAAAGAATATATATATGGTACACATTAAACAAGTCAGTAACAAAGCAAACACCTATGAAGACTAGAGAATTAACACCAAAATTAACACCCAGTGCTAATAATGAAAGTCAATTATTTTTTTCCTTTTCATACTCTTCCATGATTGTGTTTGCAGTGAATATATATTACTTTTACAACTGAAAAAATAACACCATACACATACAATTAGCTAAACTAACTAAAAGTATGCTAACACTAACTACTAAGAACTAATTTCAGGTTTTGGACAACTCATTTAAGCTCTCTGGACCTGTTTCTTCATAGAAAAAATTCAGAAGATAAACTAGAAAAATGTTTTCCAAACTGTGAGCTCATGTAGGTAAAGTGCTTTAATGCAGAACCTGGCATTGAGCAAACACTCAAAACATGCTAACACTGTTCACTGCTACTAACCAAAGGCTCAATAAGTGGCAAACAGAACCTAGCAAGCAAGCAGAATTCTGCGCCCAAGCTTTCACATTAACCATTTTGCTTTTATGCTTCAAATACTGTACTCCTGGATATGATTTCAACTAGAGAAAAGGTTCCCCTGGTTTAAAGTTTTCAAATTTCTTAACTTACAGTATAATGTCATTCCAGATAATTACTTGTATTCTCATCTTTTTGGCAAGTCTAGAAATACTCCTGACGAATACATAAAAAACATAAGTCTAGGTAAGCTATACCAGGCATAACTGTAATATACTACATTAAAAAATGTTTGTTAATTCTGAGATCTTATGGCTGTTCTCCCCCTAACCCTATTTCAAATTACAAGTACTAGTCACTAAAAATCTCTGTAATTATTTCCTGGTTAGTATCATAAAACTCCCAGCCTTTTTTAAACAAAGCAGAAAGGTAAACTAATGAAAAGACACTTATCTAGGCCATCTTCAATGCGCCCTTTTAAGTCACAGGAAGAAATTTCTTAAAACATTGGAAACTATCTCTCATATTGCTTTTCAGAAAAGATTGGAAAGCAGCATTAGCTTCAGTTGTCATTCACTACTCAATTAAGTTGCTCTCAAGGACTCATAAAGCACAGTACCTACACACTTTATCCTACTTTCCCTCCATGCTAAATAAGCACCTCAACAGAAAGTAAGTATAACTCTAAAAACCAGAGGGCCCATCAAACAAAGAAACTATGCTCCTGACTTTCAGCTTAGATAATACTTTTTTTGTAGTTGTAGATGAAGAGAATGCCTTTATTTTATTTGTTAATTTTTATGTAGTGCTAAGAATCAAACCCTGTACCTCACACATGCTAGGTAGGCAAGCGCTCTACCACTGAGCTACAACCCTGATCCCAGTTTTGCTAATACTTTAACCCAAACCTCATTTTTGTTTTATAAATGAGATAAAAGATAAAATAAACATCAAGTGTTTCCATGACCATCTTTCTAATCAAAGAATTCCTACTGTCCTTAGTAGCAAAAGGCCAAGGACAAGAAAAGAAGAAACAGATGCAAGGAAACAGGAGATACAAAAGAACAAGGCAAGATTACTCTGATTTCTGGATTAACCTCTTCCCATTCCAGGCTAAGTAATATCCATCTGGAGCAAATATGGCTTAGGGGAACATGTGGACTTGATTACACCCAGAGTCCAGCTCCAAACCACTAACCACCATTTATTAGTTCTATGTCCTTGGGCAAGCTATTTGATCTCTCAGGACCTGTTTGCCTCATCAGAATGTAAGTGGCAACAATATATAGTTTACTGGAGAGTAATGAGACTTAAATGAGAATGAATAAAATACTGCCATAAGCATTTGTTCCCTCTTCCATTCTTTCATACCTGAAAACTAGGCTCTCAGTCTGATACTTACCTTCCACCTCCAGAGGCATGGCAGGAGGATGAGCTGCTACGTAGCAACTCAATAGTGCAAATGTCCATTCTCATGAGGTTACAGATACCCACATAATTTTATACTATCAAAACCATTTTCATAATAATTAAAGACATCATGTGCCATTTTCTCTGTGTCAATATTGGCACTAACGAGGTAAAAGGCAGTGGATAAAACTGCTGAAAATCTTACCACAAATCAGGGCAGTGGTCCCAGACTGTACAGCAGTTCCGTATTCATTGACAAGGATCTGCAGTTAAGATAATGCCAGCTTCACTTCAGAATGTTCTTGAGAACAGCTTTTTTTTTTTAATATCTTTTTTTTAAGTTGTTGGTAGACCTTTATTTATTTATATGTGGTGCTGAGAATCAAAACCAGTGTCTCACACGTGCCAGGCAAGTGAGCTACTGCTGAGCCACAGCTTGAGAACAGTTTTTAAATATTAATTTAATTAACCTCAACCTTGAGTACACACAATTGTTTAATACTGTGTGATAAACTGAGAAGCATTCCTGCTGCACAAAAATGCACATCTTAAGGAGAAACTCATGTGCAGCTGCTTCACGTGCTTTTTGCAGGGAACAATATTCTCAGCTGACTAAAAGACAAACCTTGATACTCAAACCTAAGTACCTGTCAGGTCCTTTCTCAAAAATGAACCTGTTGCTTTAAAAAAAAAAAAAAAAAAACCAGCTGATGCAAGGATACAGGATGGATTTGAAGATTTTCTTCACACACACTTCATCCAGGCTGGGGATACAGTTCAGTTGGTAGAGTGCATGCCTTGTATGCATAAAGCCCTGGGTTCAATCCCCAGAACCACAAAATAATAATAATATCATCAGATACATTATGTTGGTTGAAGTAGAATTTATCTTAACAGACTAAAGACAAAAGTAAATATGAGAAGCTGGTTCTATTAAGCCAGATGTTAAAGAGATTTATAAAAATGTAAAACAATGTCATTCTCACTAATTTCAAATGTATGTATTTTAAAATATGCTATTTTGCTAACATTCAATGAACTTGCTGTCATTTTAAATTAATCAGTAAACACATTTTGAAAATTTCTCAATTCTATTTCTTAAACAGTAAACATCAATAGATATGAACCACATTTATTAATTTCTTTGGGTTTCTCTATAATTTTTAAGAGTCTGCAAGCACTTGAGAGAGCAACCTGTTTAGGAATCACTGTTGGTTGTAAATTAGTACAGCCACTATCAGAGTCAGTTTGGAGGTTCCTCAAAAGACTAGTAGTGTAACCATCATATGACCTAATTATACCATTCCTCAGTATTTATCCAAAAAAAATTAAGTTAGCATACTACAGAGATGCATGCATGCCCATATTTATAGCAGCACAATTCACAACAGCCAAGTTATGGAATCAGCCTAGATATTGGTCAAAAATCAACAAGTAGCAGGGGAGTGACACATGCCTATAATCCCAGGAGCTAGGGAGGCTGAGACAGGAGGACCCATGAGTTTAAAGCCAGCCTCAGCAACAGTGATGCCCTAAGCAACAACTCAGTGAGACCCTGTCTCTAAATAAAATACAAAATAGGGCTGGGGATGTGGCTCAGTGGTTGAGTACCCTTGAGTTCAGTCCCCGGTACCCACCCCCCGACAAAAAAAAAAAAAAAAAAAAAAAGAACGTGTAAAGAAAATGCTGCATATATGTTGCAGCATTATATATGGACCGGTAGTCAATGACGGGTAAGATCCAATTACAATGGTACCAACCTAAGATAGGAGGCTGACGCCCTGAGGTCAGCTCATCCGAAGACGGGTAAGGACCATATGTAGTATTGGACAACCTAAGGCAGGCACGGTCCCTAAGCCACATGCTTGTTGTTTAAACAGAGAGGGTGAGATGTTGAGAGCCACAGCCAAAGGGGCCCCAGCAAACTTCCAGCTGCCAGCAAACTTCCAGCTGCCGGCTGATGATTGGCTCACAGTGGCCCCAGCAACATCTAGCTGATTGGCTCCTCTGCGGTCACGTTCATTGGGCTGTTTCCCTGCCCTTCAAGCTGCCAGCTGATGATTGGCTCACAGTGGCCCCAGCAACATCTAGCTGATTGGCTCCTCTGCGGTCATGTTCATTGGGCTGTTTCCCTGCCCTTCAGACTACGGAACTGCTCATTGGGGGACTTCTTTGGCTCCACCCACGCGACCTAGCCAATCGGCCTCAAGAGCAGGAGGATGGTGGGAGGTGGTGGTTGGTGTGTGGGAGAGGCTTGTGGAAGCCGGTGGTGGCAGTTGGGCTCTGAGGGTTTTTCCTGAGGAGCTGTTTTGTTTGGCGTTTGTAGTTTTAAAAATAAAGTTTGTTTCTTTTGACAAGTGGCTCCTGAATTGTGCCCAGCCAGACTGCGGCACATATATACAATGGAGTTTTATTCAGCCATAAAGAACAATAAAATTTATGTCATTTGCAGAAAAATGAATGGAAGTAGAGAACATCGCATTAGGCAAAATAAGCCAAACTCATAAAGTTAAGAGTTGGGTGTTTTCTCTTATATATGGAAGCAAGAGAAAAAAGGGGTAGAGGGACGGGAAGGGATCTCATGAAAAAAGAAGAGGGACCTGTGGAGTAAAGAAAGGGGATCAGGGGCTGGGGTTGTGGTTCAGCAGTAAAGCGCTCGCCTCGCACATGCAAGCCCTAAGTTCAATAGTCAGCACCACATAAAAATAAATAAATAAAATATAGGTATTGTCTCTAACAACAACTAAAAAAATAAATATTTTAAAAAAAGAAAGAAAGAAAGAAACGGGATCAGGAGCCAGGCACAGTGGCTCCTATAATCCCAGCAGCTTGGGAAGCTGAGACAGGAGGATCATGAGTTCAAAGCCAGCCTCAGCAAAAGCACGGTGCTAAGCAACTCAGTGAGATCCTGTCTCTAAATAAAATACAAAATAGGGCTGGGGATGAGGCTCAGTGGTGGAGTGCCCCTGAGTTCAGTCCCCAAAACCTCACCCCCCCAAAAAAAGAAAGAAAGGAGATCAGAGGCCAAGCATGGTGGCACATTCCTGTAATCCCAGCAACTCAGGAGGTTGAGACAGGAGAATCACAAGTTCAAGGACAGACTCAGAAACTTAGTGAGGCCCTGTCTCAAAAACAAAGAAGTTGGGTGGAGATACAGCTTAGTGGCAGAGCATCTCTGGGTTCAATTCCCAATACCACCCCCCCCCCAAAAAAAAGATGGAGGGATAAAGGAGTGCAAGGAGGAGACTGAGGAATGAAACTGATCAGATTATGTCATGTGGGTTGGGTTGTGGCTCAGTGGTAGAGCGTTCACCTAGCACGGGCAAGGCCCTGGGTTCGATCCTCAGCACCACATAAAAAATAATTAATTAATTAATTAAAGATATTGTGTCCAACTACAACTAAAAAATAAATTTAAAAAAAAATTATGTCATGTGCATGTATAAAATGTATGAATATGCCACAAAAACAAAAAAAAATCACTGTTTAATACCATTACTAAATTCCTTAATTCAGGCTATTTGGATAAACAGAAATGTCACTTGGTACTTGAGGTTTTTATATCCTGTCACATCACTAATCTCACTTTTTGTTACCCTTTGGTTGTCAAAATACTAGCTGAATTAACCTTTTATCTAATTAATTTTTAAAGAAAAAAAAAGCTTCCTACTACCCTCTTGGATGTAAAGTCCTAGCCCTCCATAAAACAGAACTCAGGCAAACTACAAATGCACACAACTACGGGGTTTAAGGACACTGTCCTTCAGTCTATACACTTGTCTTGGGCATAAAATTTTGGCTCAGACAGCAAGTATCATAAGTATTTAACATGTCTGGTGTTTAATTACTACATCCAAAACAATACAGCATCACAAATCAAATGATTGCAAGTTAATTTATAAGTACAATGTATATGCATGAGTAAAACTCAACAAGCAACATTTTCAAGTAAAACAAAACAAACACAAACCCAAAAAGGTAAATGAAATTTGTTACATATTTTTAAACTTCTTTGGAAATCACAGTTAAGAAAAACATATGTTCACAATATCACCCTGCACATATCTAATTTCTCCAAAAATATAACACTGTTAAAATTCTGCATGTGCTAATCAAGGACATACACTATAAAATCCTTTCCACAGAGCCAAAGAGTTATAATAAAAATGGATCTATTACAACAAATTAGTTACAAAGAATAGAAGGGTTTAAGTACACAGCCTACTTGTTGATGGCATAATTAATATCTGTTCTCATTCATTGACAATATTAAAGGCTAAAAATTAACTTCTTTGTCCCTTCTACATTCTTGACCATTTATTTAAGAAACACATTGGTAATTAACAAGCTTAAGGTTTTATTTTCAACATCTACGTCTAAATTTAATGCATGAGATTTGAAAAGGCTGCTTTTAAAATTTTTTTTCTAATTATTTTTCCAAACTACCAAGTGGTCTTTCCAGTAATCCAATTCATCAACTGTTTAAATGATTATATTTTCTTTTTAGTTGCAGTAATGAGTAGGTTTTGTTGTATACTTAAAACAAAGGATAAAGCACTACCTACTTTCTTTTAATGCACATGAACACACACATTGTCTTTCTCTTATTCAATCACAACACCCACACTTATCCCAAACAAGGTCTAGAGTAAATCTTTGGAGCTAGCATTCATACTTTGCTCAGGACTCTCACCTCAATTCCTCTAACACAAAAGTGTTACCAATACAGTCACATGAAAGAGAGAAAAAGCTACATATTTTAAATGGACCAAATTTATGTTAAACAAAATAACAAAGAAAATGTGTTAGTATAATTTGTTTAGGGTTTCTCATTTTAAAAATACATAAGGCTACGTCCACCACACTGAAATCAATAGGCAAACAAAATACATTTTATAAGTGAACCAAAAGACCTAAATAAAATGGTAATAATGTAACCATTTAAGTCATATTCACTAAGCTAATTTTACATTTGCGTGACAAAAGCCTATTTATTACCAAAAGCCAGACTGCAACCCCCAAATACCTTCTTATACAACTCTTTTTTTAATAGTGAATTCCAGGTAACACCTACACACTTACACAGCAATAGAAGTTTAAACATTAAGACCACTCACTACAGCTAGGGTTGTGGCTCAGTGGTAGAGCACTCACCTAGCATGTGTGAGGCACTGGGTTTGATCCTCAGCACCTCATAAAAACAAAATAAAGGTATTTTGCTCACCTATAAATAAATATATAATATTTACATAAAAACTGCTCAGTAGAGACAGAATAATAATAGTCTCTTCAACAAATATTGTTAGAGCAACTGGATATCCATCCCCCCCCAAATAAAGCTGGATCCTTCTTTCATACCATATACAAAAATGAACTCAAAATATATCAACCTAAATATAAAAGCTAAAAATAATAAAACTTTTTTTTCCCATGAAACTATGTTATTCTTTTGTGTGTGTATGTGTGTGGTGCTGACAATTGAACCTACAGCCTTCAGCATGCTAGGCAAGTGCTCTACCACTGAGCTACAGCCATGCGTCTAAAAAATTCCTAAGAAAGAAATATAAGAGCAGAATTTCACAACATTATGGGTAAGGTAAGATATTCTTAGCTACAACATCAAGAAAAAAGCAACAAGGGCTGGGGCTCAGTGGCAGAGCGCTTGCCTAGCACATGTAAGGCACTGAGTTCGATCCTTAGCACCACATAAAAACAAACAAATAACATAAAGGCATGCTGTCCATCTAAAACTACCAAAAAAAAAAAAAAAAGCAAGCAACAAAAATAACTGATTAATTGGGCTTCATCAAAATTAAAATTTTTTCTACATCTAAGGACATTATCAAGAAAATAAAAAAGATAATCTTTAGAATGAGAGAAAATATTAACAAAGCATAAGCCTGTAAGAGTTTAGTGCCTAGGATATATAAAGAGAAAAAAGAAAACATCTGATTTAAAATTGGGTGAAAGATTCAATAAATATTTTTTCTAAATATATAAAAAGCCAACAAACACATGCAAAGGTGCTAAAAACTCATTAATCATTAGGAGAATCCAAATAAAAAAATTAGGTATCATTTCACTTCTATAAGAATGGCTACAGCAAACATAAAAACCAGTAAGTGGAACTGGGGTTGTGGCTCAACAATAGAAAGCTCGCCTAATATGTGTGAGGCCCTGGGTTCGATCCTCAGCACCACATAAAAATAAAGAAATAAAGGCATTGCGTCCAACTACAACTAAAAAAATAAATAAATATTTAAGGAAAAAAAAACAGTAAGTGTTGGCAAAGATGTGCCAAAATTGTAATTCTTGTACACTGATGGTAGGAATATAAAATGGTATACCTGCTATGGAAAACAGTATGGTGAGGCTGGGGTATGGCTCAGTGGTAGAGTACTTGCCTCGCACAGGTAAGGTACTGGGTTCGATCCTCAGCACCACATAAAAATAAATAAATAAAGATATTGTGTCCATCTATAACTAAAAAAATTTTTTTAAAAAGAAGTTAAAACATAATTACCACAACCACACAGTTCCATTCCTAGGTATACGTATACCCAAAAGAATTAAAAACTACTTAAATATATGCACATGCATGTTGACAAAAAAGTGGAAACAACCCAAATGTCCACCAACAAATGAACAGATAAACTATGGTATGTGCATACAATGGAATATTATTCAACCATAAAATGGAATGAAACACTGATAAATACTAAATGGATGGACCTTGGGAATATCATGCTAATTGAAAAGAAGTCAGGCCCAAGGAGTCATGTGTTGTACAATTACATTAACATGAAATACCCAGAATAGGACATAATGCAAGTTGGTAGTTGCCAGGGTACAGGAAGAGAGGGCACAGGGGAGAAACTGCTTAATGGAAACAGAGCTTTCTTTGAGGAGATATAAAATGTTTTAGGGAACTAGACAGAAGTGGTGGTTACACAACAGTGCCAATGTAAATTGTCACTTAACTCTTCACAGTCAATTTCATGTTATGTGAACTTAACCTTGGTATCTTTTAAAAGTTTGAAGAAATGTGTCATTTACTATGAAATGCTTTCACCAGACCAGTGGTCTTTTCTTAATCCCTAAAGTCTCCCTTGGCTCATAATCTCAAAGCAGCTGGAAAGCAAACACTGGGTCAAAATCATCCTATAAAAAGAATCAGAATTATACATTTACATAAACACTGAAATTTAAAGCTAGCAGGTAGGGAATGGTGCTGTAGAAGAGCAGTAGAAAAATTCAAAGTCAAATGAACAGGAAACCTTCTATAAACTGAAGCAATGGCAAATATTCAAGTCTACATTAACACCACCAGTGTTAAAAAACGCCAGATGGCAAATGACTTCCACCTACATTTCAAAGTTCAAATTACAAAGTAGTACCACACAGAAATGGCTCTAAAATACCTATCCATATTTTGCATTTTAAACACTGCAGGCAGTCTACTACTTTTTCCACGGCTATTAATACAAATAGAATTATAATACTGGCACTGTTTAGAATGTGAAAAACAATAAAATCTTTCTTCTCAGCAACTTACTATGTACTTTATTCATCACCCAAGTGTATCAGAGCTACATAATAACACACAACAGTGTTTCTTGCCTTTAAGAGTGAGTATTTTAAGGACAAAGTCAAAATACTTCATTAATTTTCAAGAAGTATGAGATAATATTCAACACTACAGGAATGATTTGGGAACATATTATTCATATCTTTCTTATAGTGCATCTGAAGAAAAAAACTTCATCTAAGGAAGCTTTGTTTCAAGGTATGAAATGTCAACTCAAGTATGCCCAAAAGAAGTAAATTTTTAGAAAGATCCTAAAAAATTGTTCCTTAAAGTCACTTTAACCAGACCACACATAACTAAAAAATTGACTAATCCGTATGCAATAAAAATAAGCAAGTCTGGTATACCCACTGAATGGGAAGAAATGTTACCAACATTTATTGAGGGTCTATCAGGCAGCATACCTGGAATTTTCATATCTCTTACCAATGAATATCCAATGATCCTATTATTCCTATTTCACTGAAGAAGGGGCACTAGTAAGTCAACTGAAGCCATTCAACATTAATAATCACTGAGATGCAGCCCCGCTCAAACAAGACTTTCTAAGTCCCAACAACACTCTGAGAAAATGCTTGCCATTTTAGGACCTTACTCATAATGACTGGATAATCAAGTGATCTAAATCTTCATCCAAGTAAATAAAAACATTTAACAAAACAGAATTAAAAACAAGAGTATTGCTAGGCACAGTGGCGCACATCTGTAATCCCAGTGGCCAGGAGGCTGAGATAGGACGATTGTGAGTTCAAAGCCAGCCTCAGCAAAAGCAAGACACTAAGCAATTAAGTGAGACCCTGTCTCTAAATAAAATACAAAATAAGGCTGGGGATGTGGCTCAGTAGTTGAGTGCCCCTGAGTACAATTCCCAGTACCCTCCCACCCCTCAAAAAAAGTATTTCACCTTATCAATAAAGAGCTCCTTTGAAATTAGTTACAAGTTCACTAATGCTTCTTGGAGAATAGGTATTAAAATATATAGGTATGAAACTATATAAACCTCATTTCTCCAGCTCTTTAACAAGATGTCACATGAGACCATCCCATGCCTTAATAAAATCAAGGCCTAGTATGGCTGAAGTAATCTGCAGAATCCCTCTGAAAAGATTATATACCATACTGTCCACATGAATCAACCAAGAGAAATGTAAAAACAGAAACTCACATGTCCTCCCAATGGGGGGCTAAGAATGGAAACCAGGTCTTTTGACAAATGCTATTTTTTAATACCTTTATTTATTTTTAATGTTTTAATTAGTTACACATGACAGTACAATGATGTTGACATATTATTTATTTTTTATGTAGTGCTGAGGATTGAACCCAGGGCTCACCTGTGCTAGGTGAGCGCTCTACTACTGAGCCATAACCCCAGGCCACAAATGCTAATTTCTATTGGTGCACTATAGTTACATTTAATATTGGGGTTCATTTTAGACAAAATTATATATGTATGGAGTAAACTTTGCTCCAATTCAGTACCAAGTATTTCCCCTTTCCCTCCCCAATCCCTATTCCTGTTCCCTTTATTCTACTCTACTGATCTATTTATTCATTATGCATTATGGTTATTCATAAAAGTGAAATTCATTGTACTATATTCATATATATGTTCATAGGAAAGTTTGGTCAGATTTATTCCACCATTCCTCCCTTCTCCTATCTCTTCTCCTGCCCCATCAGTCTCCTTCTTCCACTGATCTCTCTTCAATTTTCATGGGATTCCTACACCACCACCACCATCACCTCTTTTCCCCTTATTTTTATCTAGCTTCTGCATGTAAGAGAAAATATTTGACCCTTCTGGGTCTGACTTATTTCACTTAGCATGATGTTCTCCAGTTCCATCTATTTACTAGCAAATGCCATAATTTCACTCTTCTTTACGACTGAGTAAAACTCCAATGTGTGTATATACACACGTCACACACACACACACACACACACACACACACCCCTCCACATTTTCTTTATCCATTCATCTGTTGACAGACATTTAGGCTGGTTTGACAGCTTGGCTATTTGGGAATTGCACAGCTGTAAACACTGACGTGGCTGCATCTCTATACTATGTGGATGGTATAGATCTCTTGGATATATACCAAGAAGTAAGAGAGCTAGATTATATATGGTGGTTCCCTTTCTAGTTCTTGCTGTTTTTTGTTGTTGGGGTTTTTTTATTATTATTATCTCCATACTGTTTTCCATAATGGTTGTAATAATTTGCAGTCCCACCAACAATATACGAGTATATCCCCCCCGCATCCTCCTCAAATTTTACTATTATTTGTGTTCCTTTTTTTAAATATTTTTTTGTTGTTGTTGTAGATGGACACAATATCCACATTTATTTATTTATTTATTTATGTGGAGCTAAGGATAACCCAGTGCCTCACACATGCTGGGTGAGCGCTCTACTACTGAGCCACAACCACAGCAGCCCCTTATTATCTGTACTTTTTATCATTGCCATTTTAACTGGAGTGAGATGAAATCTCAATGTAGTTTTTTTTTTTTTCGGGGGGCAGGATGAGGGGGGCATAGTGGGGATTAAACCCAGGGTCACTCAATCACTGAGCCACATCCCCAGCCCTATTTTGTATTTTATTTAGAAACAAGGTCTCACTGATTTGCCTAATGCCTCGCTTTTGCTAAGGATGGGTTTAAACTCAAGATCCTCCTGCCTCAGCCTCCTGAGCCGCTGGGATTATAGGTGTGAGCCACCATGCCTGGCTCAACATAGTTTTGACTCACATTTCCCGGACTGCTAGAATTGTTTAACATTTTTTCATATATATGCTGCCATTTGCATTTCTTCTTTTGAGAATGTCTACTTAGTTCTTTTGTCCATTTATTAATTAGGTCTTTTGGTTGTTGTTTGTTTTGAGGTTTTTGTGTTGAGTTTTTGCTCTTTTGGTTTGTTGGTTGTTGTTTTGTTTTTAGTAACAGGGATAGAACCCACTGGTACTTCACCACTGAACCACTTCCCCAGTCCCTTTTGTTTGTTTACTTTGAGACAGGGTCTAAGTTGTTTTAGGGCCTTGTTAAGTTTCTGAGGCTGGCTCTGAACTTGTGATCCTCCTGCTTCAGCCTCCCAAGCCACTGGGATGACAGGGGTGCACCACCATGCCTGGCTTATTTGAGTTCTTTATATATTCTGGATAGTAACCCCCTATTTGAAAAGCAGGTGGCAAAGATCTTCTCCCATTCTGTATGCTCTCTCTTCATGCTCCTTTCCTTTACTGTCCAGAAGTTTTTAAATTTGATCCCATTTCCTGATTCTTGGTTTTACTTCTTGAGCTTTAGAAATTATGTTAAGGAAGTTGGTACTAAGCCAATAGGAAGTGTTGAGCCTACATTTTCTTCTAGCAACTGTAGAGAGACAGGTCTAATTCATAGGTCTCTGATCTACTTTGAATTGATTTTTGTGCAGGGTGTGAAAAAAGCGATCAATTTCAATCTTCTACATATGGATAGCTTTTTTTTTTTTTTTTTAAAGAGAGAGTGAGAGGGGAGAGAGAGAGGGAGGGAGGAGAGAGAATTTTTTAATATTTATTTTTTAATTCTTGGCGGACACAACATCTTTGTTGGTATGTGCTGCTGAGGATCGAACCCGGGCCGCACGCATGCCAGGCGAGCGCACTACCGCTTGAGCCACATCCCCAGCCCTGGATAGCCTTTTTAATAAATGATGCTGGGAAAACTGGATATCTTTTGCCGGGCACGATGGCACATGCCTGTAATCCCAGAGGCTCAAGAGGCTGAGACAGGAGGATGGAGGGTTCAAAGCCAGCCTCAGCTACAGTGAGGCACTAAGCAACTCAGTGAGATTCTGTCTCTAAATGAGATACAAAATAGGGCTGGGGATGTGGCTCAGTGGTTGAGTTTTCCTGAGTTCAATCCTCAGTAATACACACACACACCAAAAAGCTTATCTTTTCTCCAACATATTTTTTGGCACCTTTGTATCTATATGGGTTTGTCTCTGTCTCTTCCATTCTATTCTATTGTTCTTCGTGTCTGTTTTGGTCCCAATACCATGCTGTTTTCATTACTAGTATAATTTGAGGCCCGCTGCTGTGATGCCCTCAGCATCAATCTTCTTGCTCAGAATTGAGGTTTTTTGTGGCACCCAGATTTTCTCCCACAGTTTTGCATCCTACTTTGGGATGTCTTTTACACATCTAACTCCCCAACTAGATAACAAGATGTTGGAAAATGAGGCCAACTTCTTGCTTAACCCCAGTGCCCTTGCAATGCCCATTGTATACTGAGGGCTGAAAACTTGCTGAATGAATGGACAGAAGGTACTAAATTCAGATGAACTGATCAAACCAAGTCTCAAACCAACAAAAGTTTCTTCAAGAAGATACCAGAAATAGAAATTTATCCAATTACAAGAGGAAGCATACAAATCACTCTATTCCTTAGCTCATTACAATTTGAAACCCCAACTATATCAAAAAAAGGATTGGAGGGCTGGGGATGTGGCTCAACCGGGGCGCTGGGTTCGATCCTCAACACCACATTAAAATAAAATAAAGATGTTGTGTCCACCGAAAACTGAAAAATAAATACTAAAAAATTCTCTCTCTCTCTCTTAAAAAATGGATTGGGGAAAACAGAAAGATGGAGAGACAAACAAAGACAAGTGCGTAAAAGGATAAACCAAATGTGGCAACATGTAAAGAACTGTTGAACCTATATAAAGGACATATGAGAAAATATTGATTTGCTCTTTTGACTTTTCTGAAATTTTTTAATTTTTCAAGGAAAATACTGGGGGCCTGAAAGAATTCTTCCAATCCTAACAAAATTGCAACATGTATTAATGGTTCAGGCAACCTGGAAATAAACCCATGAAGAAATAAGCACCAAAAAAAAGTCAGAAAACTCTTAGGAAGCATGCTTCCTCAAACTTTTTTTTTTTTGTGTGTGTGTGTGTGTGTGTGGGTTGGGCTTACAGGTGTGCACCACCACACACTCGGCAAACCTATTTATTTTGACAAGAGAACCAAAATCAGAAAGTAACAACACTGTTCTACATTCACTGATTCAGCAAATACTACATATAAATCATTATTCTGACATTGAGGAAAGATAAATCAAAGAACTGAACTTTAATTGAAATTTTTTTAAAACCCTATATTACCAGAAAAATAAAATGAATATAACCTGCAAATCATTTCAATAAAAGTTAGAATCAGTTGCAGAACTTTCAAACATCCTAATTCCTAGGTACAATGTAAACTTCAGGAAAACATAAAATTTCCCAAGTCCATGATTAATTTTTTGTAGTCTGCAGGTAATAAACCAAATAACTGCCTTATCACTCAGTTTTAAAATAAAACTGGAAACTAATCATCTACTTAAAAAAAAATCATGACTCAAAAACGAACTATGCATATAAGAATAAAATTCTATATTGGCTGTTCAAACTAGAAGGAATACAGTAAGGCTATAAGCGTACAATGTTTATTTGTGAAAAACTCAAATGTTATTTTATTTATGATTTATACTATTTTTCTTAAAATTTTCTTTTAAAAATCATATTCATTTGTTAATAAGGCTATCTTTGTTGCCACCTACTGGTTAATTCACCTACTGGTGAATTGTCATTTCACATCAAATATTCACTACTATTAATGTAAGAGACCAAAAAATCTTAATAATGCTTTCTTTTTAATAATGTTTTACTAAATTATCATGACAAATTCCTCTTTGAAGGAGTTTTTAATCTATATCGAAAGTTAATGGACCAGGCAAGGTGTGGTAGCCCAAGCCTGTAATCCCAGCGGCTCAGGAGGCTGAGGTAGGAGGACCCCGAGCTCAAAGCCAGCCTCAGCAAAAGTGAGATGCTAAGCAACTCAGTGAGACCCTGTCTCTAAACAATATATTTTTTAAAAGGGCTGGGATTGTGGCTTGGTGGTTAAGCACCACTGGGTTCAATCCCCAGTACAAAAAAATAAATAAATAAACAGTTAATGGTACCTTGACTTTTAACAATATCCTCACATATAATTATCATTAGTGGGGGCTGGGGATGTGGCTCAAGCGGTATCGCGCTTGCCTGGCATGCGTTTGGCCCGGGTTCGATCCTCAGCACCACATACCAACAAAGATGTTGTGTCTGCCAACTAAAAAATAAATATTAAAAATTCTTTCTCTCTCTCCTCTCTCACTCTCTCTTTAAAAAAAATAAAAAAATAAAAAATAATAATTATCATTAGTGTGCTGGGACTGTTAAAATACCATAACAATTCATGAGCAACATAAAATCCTCATTTAATGAAAATAGTTTCTGTCTGAACACTTCTTTATTTTTTAAAAACTGAAATAGTTATATGTACCAATTTATTAGAATACTGGTGTTATGTAAAAATTTAGGATATTACCATCTTTTTACAATTGATTACTTAGGATCAGAATTCAAACAAAAAGTTTACCACTAACATTTGTTTGCTATGCATTTTAAATATCTTTTACTCTATAGCAGTCCCTCCCATCCTCTATGTTCTTCCCTTTTTCACACTATAGGTTGAAGAGGAGAAAGTACCTGTTGTACTATTGAAATGTTTTAAAAAAAAAAAATCTACGATTATATTTACCCAGATTAAAAGGTATACCAAAGTAACACATAATTTTATTAATTTTGTTAGTGTGATAATATATTGTGATTATATTTTTAAAAACACCTCCAAATATTTTAGTGGTTGCTAAGTATTAAAATATGTCTTTCCAAATTGTATATGCTTTAGTCCTAAATTCCAATGTGGTGGTAATCAGTGGCAGAGCCTTTGGGATTTAATTAGGGATATGTAAAATCATGAAGGTGGGGCCTTCATGATGGGACTGAAGCACTCAGAGACACCAGAGACCTTGGGTTCTCATTCTTGTGCATATGAGGACACTGGGAGAAGATGCCTCATCTGCAAGACAGGAAGAGAAACCTCACCAGAACTTAATGACTCAGGCATTCTTGGACTTACTATTTCCAACAAATGTTTGTTGTTTAAGGTACCTCAGTATATGCTATCTATCTAAGCATTTTTATGGCATCCCAGGCCGACTATGACAGCAATGCATATGGAATACAAGTGAAAATATCAGAGATCTTCTTTAGAATGCATTTGCACAATAAAGAAAAACAAGAAATGGAGCAAAATCCTAATAATTGTTAAATTTATATGACAGGTAGTTGGGGGTTTTAATATGCCATCCACTCAAAAGATGTTTGAAATTTAAAAGTAACTTTAAAATAGAATGCATAAAAAAAGAAAAGAATGTATAAGCTAGGCATGGTGGTGCATACCTGTCATCCCAGCAACTCAGCAAGAAGATCACAAGTTCAAAACCCGCCTTACCAACTTGGCAAAGCCCTAAGCAACTTAAACCCTGTCTCAAAATAAAAATAAAGAAATAAATAAGGTTAGGGTTGTGACTCAGTGGTTAAGTATCCCTGGGTTCAATTTCTAGTGCCAAAAACAAAAATAAAAGTAAATATTTAAGAAAAATACTTTTTAATCCAATTCCTATAACCAAAACCCTAAAAATGTATTAATATAAAGTACTAATCTGAAATTATTATGAAGCCAAAAAAAAGGAAAGGTAACTCAAAATTTTATCATCTTTAAATTTAGTAAAAACTACTACAAAGTTTTTTAAATAATCTAAGTGTCCTACCCCTAAGAGTCTCAAGCTAAAATGACTGATCTCAAAGACTTATGTTCTAATTAAGTGATTTATCCAAATCACTTATCTGCTTAAATTTCCTCAGTTACTGGGCTAGGAAGTATAGCTCACTGGTAGAGCTCTTATCCAGCATACACAAGGCCCTGTGTACACTGAACATTAAATAAATAAATCCTCAATTTAAAAAAGAGAATGCTTACATTTTTTTATCCTATTCTAAACAGGGTGTTTGTCATAGTACTGAGGTTTAATCACAGGAGTGTTCTCTCTGAACTATATCCCCATATCTTTTTTGTTTTGTTTAGCAGCAAGGAGTCCACTAAATTGCACAGGCTGGCCTTAAACTTGGGATCTATCTCAACTTCATAAGTATCTGGAATTCCAAGCATGTTCCACCACACCAGGCTAAAAATTTTTCATTTTATATATACAATAAGCTATTGTTAAAATATTTAAAATTTATTTATTTTCGTCCTATTATTTGAAACACTTTCTTTGACTCTTCCTGTTATAACTTTCAAATTAGTCTTGGATTTTTCAAGTAGACAGATTATCTGAAAATAGTATACTCTGCTTCTAATTTGTTATGTTTTTCTTTTAATATGTATATTTTTAGTTGTAGTTGGATATAATACCTTTATTTTATTTATCCTTTTTAAAAAATATTTCTTAGTTGTAGTTGTACACAATTTATTTATTTTCACGTAGTGCCAAGGATTGAACCCAGGGCTTCCCACATACTAGGCAAGTGCTCTACCGCTGAGCCACAACTCCAGCCCTTATTTAATTCATTTTTATGTGGTGCTGAAGATGGAACCCAGCACCTCCCAGGCAAGTACTAGACAAGCACTCTACTGCTGAGCCACAACTCCAGCCCCTCTAATTTGTTATGTTTTACTGGGATTTTTTGGTCTTACTGCACTAATATTTCTAGACTACTACTTCTAACACACTATTTCTTAGAACATTAACTGTTGGGCTGGGGATGTAGCTCAGTCGGTTGAGTGCTTGCACAAGGTCCTTGGTTCAATCCCCAGCACTGGGGAAAAAAAAAAAAAAAAGAACACTAACTGTTAACTCAATCTCATTTCTAATTTTAAATGGGATTGCAATATTCATAACACTAACTACAATCCACAGATAATATCATTTTTAAAAAGTCAGTATTTACATATTAAGGAAGGGTCTTTTTTTCCTAAGGAATGAACCTAGAGCCTTTGGCATGCTAGGCATATGCCCTATCCCTAGTCCCAAAAAAGGGTCCTTCTATTTCTATTTTACAAAGTTTTTTGTAAAGCCCTGAGTTTGAACCTCAGTGGGGAGGAGACATGTCCCCAAAGAGAATGTTATTCAAAATTTACTCTTTGATCCATTCTTGCATTAATTAGTCACAGAAATCCCCTTCTAAAACAAAGACTAATAAGAGTCTTTTATGTATAATTCTGAGACATCACTGTAAATACTATTTAAACTTCTGTACCTAAAATACATGCTCTTAGAAATTTTTGAATACAGATACATAAAGCAATTTCTCCTCTAGTGAAAGATTCCAGACTAGTTTGGGAGTTCTTAAACCTGTTCATTCAGTTACCAAGTTCACTTCGTAAGCATTTACTCACCGACTACTGTGTTCCAAGAACCACATACCAAGCACAGGAGAATTGGATGATGACTCACACACTACTCCATCTTTGGGAACTCACAAAGTGCATGATGTTAAATATTGTAACAAAATGATGAAGGAAGAAACAATATCAACTTGAGATATCCAAAATAACTCAGAGGAGGTAACAGCCAAGCCCTGAACACTGATACTGGTCCAAAAGCAGTTCTCAAAGTAAAGCCCACAAACTCTGGCAGCCCCTGAGAATAAATAATTCTAATTGTCCTGTCTAATGACAGTTTAATACCAATAGTGGGCAAAAATGCTAGTGCCTGAGTGTGCATTAAGTCAATAATCCCTAATGGTACTAACAATCACTTTTTTGAGAGAGAGATACTGGGGACTGAACCTAGGGGTGCTATACTACTCAGCTACATCTTCAGTCCTTTTACGTTCCTTGAGACAGGATCTTGCTAAATTGCAAAGACTGGCCTCCTGAGATCTTCCTGCCTCAGCCTCCCAAATGGCTGGGATCTCAGGTATGCACAACTATGCTGGGCTTCACCACCATCTTTTAAATAAATGTCCTTAGTGGAGTAAAAACCTTTTTTTTCCTTCTCTTTTATTAATCTCTACCCTTAAACATGTATATTTGCAAAATTCTGTGACAAAATATGAAAGATATACAAAGAACTTATGCAACACACCACAATATGGTAGCTATCTCAAGAAAAGGCACTTAGGTAATTGAATTCTGAGCTCATCATTTTTTTTTTCATAAAACACCATTTTTACTTGATAGGCTACAAACTATGGTTTTCTAGAGTTGGATATATGGCAAACATTTTCTAAAAACAGAATGATGCAAGCCTATCAATGAAAGGGAAACAGATGACAGTTTTTTTTTTTTGGCCAATGATAACATTCAAGCTTTCAAGGGAATATTAGAATTTTGTAAAATTTGTGTCTCCACATGACAGGTCTCAATGATTAAATATTTTTCTGATGAGGTATTAGTGAATTATTTTTAGATATTGTATAATAATGCCTGTCAACATTTAGATATCCATGAATATCAGTATAATTCAGTAAGTCAGTATTTTCCAAATGATCAATATATGATGTTATAAAATCACAAACAGGGATGGGGGGAGCCATTCAAAGAGTAAAAAAAGTAAGAGATACACTGTAACAGAGTACAAAATTTTCATATGGTGATATGGTGTTTTAGATTCAACAATACAACTAACCTTCCTTCTAACCCTTGCCAAATTTTAGTGTAATACCAAGGAATATCCACAATTACCTGAACAAGTTAATACTCTTCTAATTAATACTCTTCTATATATCCAAACCCAGATTCTCTTCATATACTTTAATCAAAATAATAACCCAACAGAATAAATGAAGCAAATACGAAAATCCAACTATCTTCTATTATGCAGATATTAAAGATATTGCTAAATATGTAAAACAATGCCACTGTTTTCAGTTTAAAAGAAAAATTTTTTTTAAAGAATGAAATTAAAACAAAAGAAACCACTGAAAAAAATTGACAGAACAAAAAGTTGGTTCTTTGAAAAAATAAATAAAACTGACAGACCCTTAGCCATGCTAATGAAGAAGAGAGAGAAAACTCAAATTACTAACATACGTGATGAAAAAGGAAATCACAACAGACACTACAGAAATACAGAAGATAATTAGAAATTATTTTGAAAACTTGAACTCCAATAAAATAGAAAATATCGAAGGCACTGACAAATTTCTAGAGTAATTTAATTTGCCCAAATTGAATCAGGATGATATACACAATTTAAACAGATCCCATTTCAAGTGACGAAATAGAAGAAGCCATCAAAAGTCTACCAAGAAAAGCCCAGGACCAGATGGGTACACAGTCAAGTTCTACAAGACCTTTAAAGAAGAAATGATACCAATACTCTCCAATTTATTTCAGGAAATAGAAAAAGAGGCAGCTCTTCCAAACTCTTTCTATTAGGCCAATATCACCCAGATCCCAAAACCAGGCACTTCTCCCTGGTGAGCTGTGAGACCTGGGGGTCTGCTCCTTGACTTCCCTCACAGGATGACCCCAAACGCCAATCTCCGCTCCAGTCTCAAACAAAAAAACCCAAACTGCCTGCCGCCCCTAAACAGGTGGATTCATCAGCCTCTCTGGGTTTGCCAAAGGGAGAAAAAGAACAAGAAGCAATTGAACATATCATATCAATGAAGTATAAAATGAAATAGACTTAATAAACAAGCCAGTGAGGAGATATTGAAAGTAAAACAGAAATATAACAAACTCCGCCAACCATTTTTTCAGAAGAGGTCAGAATTGATCGCCAAAAATCCCAAATTTTGGGGTAACAACATTTGTCAACAACCCACAAGTGTCCGCACTGCTTGGGGGGGAAGATGAAGAGGCGCTGCATTATTTGACCAGAGTTGAAGTGACAGAATTTGAAGATATCAAATCAGGTTACAGGACAGATTTGTATTTTGATGAAAATCCTCACTTCGAAAATAAAGTTCTCTCCAAAGAATTTCATCTGAATGAGAGTAGTGATCCATCTTCAAAGTTCCCTGAAATCAAATGGAAATCTGGAAAGGATTTGACGAAACGTTCAAGTCAAACAGCAGGAAGAGGCAGCATGAAGAACCAGAGAGCTTCTTTACCTGGTTTACTGACCATTCTGATGCAGGTGCAGATGAGTTAGGAGAAGTCATCAAAGATGATATTTGGCCAAATCCATTGCAGTACTATTTGGTTCCTGATATGGATGATGAAGAAGGGGAAGGAGAAGATAAAGATGATGATGATGATGATGATGAAGGATTGGAAGATATCGATGAAGAAGGGGATGAGGATGAAGGTGAAGAAGATGAAGATGATGATGAAAGGGAGGAAGGAGAGGAGGATGAAGGAGAAGACAACTAATTGAACACTGATGGATTCCAACCTTTCATCTTTCTTTCTTTTGTTTTTTTGTTTTTTTAATTCAGTCCCTGGGAGCAAGTTGCAGTCTCCCCCTCCCCACTTCCCCCCACTCCCTTGTGCTCAGTCGCCCTGTTTTTGGGGTCTCTTTTCTCAAATCATGCTTCTCAACTTATTTTGGGGGGAAATACCTTGAGCAGAGTACAATGGGAAAAGGATCTCTATACCTTCTATTCTAAATACATTTCTATCCCTTCCTGTCTCAAAACAAAAAAACTGTATGGAATCAACACCACTGTGGGAAAAAAGAAAAACCTTCTGCTACTTTCACTCTGCTGGAAGCTGGAGGGTGCTAGGCCCCTGTGTAGTAGTGCATAGAATTCTAGCTTTTTTCCTCCTTTCTCTGTATATTGGGCTCAGAGATTACACTGTGGGGCTGGGGATGTGGCTCAAGCGGTAGCGCACTCGCCTGGCATGCGTGCGGCCCGGGTTCGATCCTCAGCACCACATACAAACAAAGATGTTGTGTCCACCAAGAACTAAAAAATAAATATTAAAAATTCTCTCTCGGGCTGGGGATGTGGCTCAAGCGGTAGCGCGCTCGCCTGGCATGCGTGCGGCCCGGGTTCGATCCTCAGCACCACATACCAACAAAAGATGTTGTGTCTGCCGAAAACTGGGAAATAAATATTAAAAAGTTCTCTTTCTTCTGTCTCTCTCTCTCTCTCTCTCCTCTCTCACTCTCTCTTTAAAAAAAAAAAAAAATTCTCTCTCTCTCTCTCTCTCTCTCTCTCTCTCTCTCTCTCCTGTCTCACTCTCTTAAAAAAAAAAAAAAAGAGATTACACTGTGTCTCTATGTGAATATGGACAGTTAGCATTTACCAACATGTATCTGTCTACTTTTTCTCGTTTAAACAAAGAAAAAAAAAACTTTAAAAAGTGGGGTTATAGAAGGTCAGCAAAGGGTGGGTTTGAGATGTTTGGGTGGGTTAAGTGGGCATTTTGACAACATGGCTTCTCCTTTGGCATGTTTAATTGTGATATTTAACGGACATCCTTGCAGTTTAAGATGACACTTTTAAAATAAAATTCTCTCCTAATGATGGCTTGAGCCCTGCCACTCAATGGGAGAATCAACAGAACCTGTAGGATTTTATTTGGAATTGACATTCTCTATTGTAATTTTGTTTATTTTTAAATTTTCTTTTTTGTTTTCACTGGAAAGGAAAGATGATGCTCAGTTTTGTGGGTTTTTTTATTGGTTGTTCAAAACATTACAAAGCTCTTGTCATATCATATTTCATACATTAGATTCAAGTGGGTTATGAACTCCCATTTTTATCCCAAATACACAATGCAGAATCACATCGCTTACACATCCACATTTTTACATATTGCCATACTAGTGACTGTTGTATTCTGCTGCCTTTCCTATCCTCTACTGTCCCCCCTCCCCTCCCCTCCCATCTTCTCTCTCTACCCCATCTACTGTAATTCATTTCTCTCCTTGTTTATTTTCCCTTTCCCCTCACAACCTTATACGTAATTTTGTATAACAATGAGGGTCTCCCTCCATTTCCATGCAATTTCCCTTTTCTCTCCCTTTCCCTCCCACCTCATGTCTCTGTCAATGTTAATCTTTTCTTCCTCCCTGATGCTCAGTTTTAAATGTTAAAAGTGTACAAGTTGCTTTGTTACAATAAAACTAAATGTGTACACAAAGGATTTGATGCTTTTTCTCTCAGAATAGATATACTTTTAATATGACCTTGTAATAATAACATCATCGTCAAACTCTGTCACCCTAACTTCGTATATTTTGATACGCACTTTGCAGGATGACCTCAGGGCAATGTGGATTGACTAAAGGAATTTGAATCATGTCTTAATGTCTCCTTAGCTGGGAAACATGGGTACAATTTGTTATTGGTTTCTGAACATGTCATTTGGGATAGTAGAAACTCAAAACTGAGTTATGAATGATACCCTTGATTTTTATCTCAAATCGGCAGTTTTTAAAGTGGGTCTTCAATTACCTGGATATAGTAGTGCTTTGCTGCCACCATCAAACAGATCTGGTGCTCTAATGTCAAGTTGTTCGTGGGACAGTTGCTGGCATGTCTTCACTGGCTCTATAAAGTGTGGCCAAGAAGATGGGCTCTCAGAGTAAGAAGTCCGTGCTGGTGGTCAGGAAGAACTTTCTGTCTCAATTTTAAGTCCCTGGTATCTGGCATAAATCTCTCCAACGCCAATGTGTGGATCTGGGTGGGATGATGGACTCTACTCTGTCTGCTCAATGCTGCTGTGCAGAGAGTAGCATTTTGAAAAGCTACCTAGTGCATAAGCTTTTTAATGCTGTAAAATATAGCTGAAATTAAATGCCACTTTTTCAAAGGTGAATTAATAGATAGCCTGGTCAAATTCAAAGCTTTTTGTTGTATAAAACTTTATATATGGAACTATTCCATCAATAGGCAAAGTGTAACCAAAATCTGTCTAGATGGATAGTATGTAATTTCTGCACAGGTCTCTGTTCATTAAACACATCACTGTATACCGGTCAGGAATCTTGCTCCAATAAAGGAACATAAAGATTTTTTTTTCTTGGAAAAAAAATAATAAAATAAAATACCTGGGAATCAATTTAACGAAAGAGGTGAAAGATCTGTATAATGAAAATTAGAACCCTAAGGAAAGAAGTCAAAGAACACACCTTAGAAGATGGAAAGATCTACCTTGCTCTTGGATAGGCAGAATTAATATTATCAAAATGACCATACTACCAAAAGCACTATACAGATTTTATGCAATTCCAACCAAAATTCCAATGGCATTCCTCATAGAAATAGAAAAAGCAATCATGAAATTCATCTGGAAAAATAAGAGACCTAGAATAGCTAAAGCAATCGGTAGCAGGAAGAGTGAAGTAGATGGCATCACTATACCAGACCTTAAACTATACTACAGAGCTATAATAACAAAAACAGCAATGGTATTGGCACCAAAACAGACTGGTAGACCAATGGTACAGAATAGAGGTCACAGAATAACCAAAAAAATTACGATTATCTTATATTAATGACAAAGGTGACAAAAACATGCACTGGAAGAAAAATAGCCTCTTCACAAATGGTGCCGGGAAAATTGGAAATCCATATGCAACAAAATGAAATTAAACCCCCTATCTCTCACCATGCACAAAACTCAACTCAAAATGGATCAAGGCCTTAAGAATAAAACCAGAGACCCTTCATCTAATAGAAGAAAAAGTGGGCCCAAATCTCCATCATGTTGGATTAGGCCCCAACTTCCTTAATAAGACTCCTTTGGTGCAAGAATTAAAATCAAGAATCAATAAATGGGATGGACTCAAAGGAAAAAGTTTCTTCTCAGCAAAAGAAACAATCTGTGAGGCGAATAGAGAGCCTACATCTTGGGAGCAAATCTTTACCCCTCCCGTATCAGATAGAGCACTAATCTCTAGGGTATGTAAAGAACTCGAAAAGTTAAACACCAATAAAAACAAATAACCCAATCAATAATTGGGCCAAGGACCTGAACAGACATTTCTAAGAAGATGATATACAATCAATCAACAAATATATGAAAAATGTTCATCATTGCTAGCAAACAGAGAAATGCAAATCAAAATCACTCTAAGATTTCAACTCACTTCAGTCAGAATGGCAGCTATTATACAGACAGACAATAATATTGGTAAGGATGTGGGGGAAAAGGTACAATAATATACTGCTGGTGGGGCTGCAAATTGGTGCAGCCAATATAGAAAGCAGTATGGAGATTTCTTGGAAAATTGGGGGGCTGGGGTTATAGCTCAGGTGGTAGGGTGCTTGCCTCATATGCACAAGACCATGGGTTCAATCCCCAGCACCACAAAAAAAAAAAAAAAAAGGAAAATTGGGAATGGAACCACCATTTGACCCAGCTATCCTTCTCCTCAGCCTATACCCAAAAGACTTAAAAACAGCATACTACAGAGACACAGTCACATCAATGTTTATAGCTGCACAATTCACAATAGCTAAACTGTGGAACCAAACTAGATGCCCTTCAATAGATGAACAGATAAAAAAAAAAAGTGGCATATATATGGAATATTACTCAGCAGTAAAAGAGAATAAAATGATGGCATTTGCAGGTAAATGGATAAAGTTGGAGAATATAATGCTAAGTAAAGTTGTCCAATCCCAAAAAAAACAAATGTCGAATGCTTTCTCTGATATAAGGAGGCTAATTCACACTGGGGTTGGAAGAGGGAGGATGGGAGGATTGGATGAACTCTAAATAGGGCAAAGGGGTGAGAAGGGAAGGGAGGGGGCATGGTAGAAAAAGATGGTAGAATGAGATGATACCATTATCCTGAGTACATGTATGAAGACACAAATGGTGTGAATATACTTTGTATACAACCAGAGATATGAAAAAGTGTGCTCTATATGTGTAATAAGAATTGTAATGCATTCTGCTGTCATATATAAATTTAAAATAATTTTAAAAAGAGAGACAACAAAGTTGGAGAACTGACACTATCTAACTTCAACACTTACAGTATGGATATGGTGGCGCACACTAGTAATTTCAGCCACTTGGGAGGCAGAAGCAGAAGAAGCCTAAGTTCAAGGCCATCTTGGACAACTTGGTAAGCCCTTGTCTCAAAATTAAAAATAAAAGGGCTTGGGGCTGTGGTTGTTGTCCAGTGGTAGAGCACTTGCCTAGCACATGTGAGACACTGGATTCGATCCTCAGCACCACATAAAAATAAATAAAAGATATTATGTACATCTACAACTAATACTTATTTTTTTTCTTTCTTTTTTTTTAATAGGGAGACTTGGGATACAGCTTAGTTGGTAGAGCACTTGCCTCACATAAAAGCCCTAGGTTCAATCCCCAGCACCACAAAAAAAAAAAAAAAAAAGAGCTAGAGATGCAGCTCAGTGGTTCAGCATCGCTGGGTTCAATCCACAGTACTACAAAGCTACAGCAATCAAAACTGTGTGGTACTGGAAAAATGACAAGTAGATTAATGGAAAACAAACAGACACACATTGGAAGGCATTAAAATAGAGAGAAAGATAGCTTCTGCTGACTGGTGTTCTGCTGTCTGCCCTGGGGCCTCATGGGCTCTGAAGGAGGCCTCTCCAGGGAACTTTCTGTGGACAGTGGATGGGAGATCGCCTTAGAGCTGCTTCCTGGGCATTCCTGAGGTGGCCTCTGGGTTTGTGTATCCAGAGCTGTTTGGATATAGATTCTTTGAGCAACAGGACAAAAGTGGACAGATTGAATTGGAAGCTCTCCCCTCCACCCCCCACTTAGGAGACCTGCTCCCCACAAGGAACCCTCAGGCCACCTTCCAGAGGTGTGACTAAAATGCAACAATTCCACCCCCACATGCATCTGTGAGGCATTTGGGGGTGGTTGCAGACACAAGGATGGACAGAAGGACACATCTAGACCTCAAGATGCCCCTGTCCCTGGGCAGCTATTTAGCCTCCTGTTTGTTCTGGTGACACCCGTTTCACAGGCAACTTAACAATGTCTCAAAAGGGACTCTGAGTAATGGCCTCACTTGTTAGGGGCTGAGTGGGGTGCTTCAGCCTGACCAGTTTGTCTCCCAGAACAATTTTGGGGGCCTGACAGGTGGGCCTAGATACTACTACATACCTATCAGAATGGCCAACTTCTGAGATGGGTGTGGTGGCACACACCTGTAATCCCAGTGGCTTGGGAGGTTGAGACAGGGGGATCACGAGTTCAAAGGCAGACTCAGCAACTTTGAGAGGCTCTAAGCAACTCAGTGAGACCCTGTCTTTAAATACATAAAAGGGATGGGGATGTGCCCCAGTGGTTAAGTGCCCTTCAGTTCAATCCCAGGTACAAAAAAAAAAAAAAAGAATGGAGGCTGGGGTTGTGGCTCAGTGGTACGGCGCTTTCCTAGCATGCATGAGGCACTGGATTATAAAGGTATGATGTCGATCTACAACTAAAAACAACAACAAAAAAAAGAATGGCCAACTTCCAGAACACTGATAGCACCAAATGCTAATGTGTGTGAAACAAAAGCAACTCTCTTTTCATTGCTGGTGGAAATAAAAAATGATATAGCTATCCTGGAAGACAGTTTAGTAGTTTCTTATAAAACTAAAAATATTCTTCCGATACAACTGAACTCCTTGATATTTAACCCAGAAAAGCTGAAAACCTGTGTCCAAAAACATACATGCAGATGTTTACAGGTTTATTCAAAATTGCCCAAATTAGAAACAACTGAGATATTCTTCAGTAGGTAAATAAAAAAACTATGGTACATCCAAAGAAATGCTATTCAACTCAAAAGAAATGAATTTAATAACATTCTTATATTTTCTTCATTCACTCATACATTATTATTAAAAAGACTTTTTATTGGTACATTGTAATCATACATAATAGTGGGATTAAGGAACATGTATCCAAGCAACTATTTCATTATCAAGACAAAATTAAAAACAAAATCAAAAAATAATGCTTAAAACAATTAAGTTATAACAGGACAAACAGTAAAATAATGTGGGATAGAAAAATATTTTTTAAATTCTTATGATGCATGAAATATTCAAATAAAATTTTAATATGGGAAAAAAATGAGCTATCAAGCCAAAGAAAAGTTTGGGGGAAACTTAAATGCTACTACTAAGTAAAGAAGCCACTCCAAAAAGATGACATAACTGTATGATTCCAAGTGTATGGTATTCTGGAAAAGGCAAAACTATGGAGACAGTAAAAAGATCAGTGGTTGCCAGGAGTTAAAGGGGTAATAGAAGTGAGTGGACAGAGCACAGGATTTTCAGGACAGTGAAACTATTCTATATGACAACATAATAATAGAAATGTGTCATTATGCTATTGTCCAAATACATAAAATGTGTAACACTGAGCATGAGCCCTGAAGTAAACCATAGAGAATGGGTAACCATGATGTGTCATTGCAGGTCACTCTGGCAGTGGTTATAATGGGGCAAGCTGAACAAATACGGGACAGAGGGTATATATAAAAATCTCTATTTTTCTTTCAAATCTGCCGTGTATTTACAACTGTTCTTAAAACTTTTATTTAAAATATTATTCTTATGTGACCATGATATAATCATTTTTAAAGAAAATAAAGTAAAAAATTAAAATCAAAAATATATACCCTAAGAATACCGTCAAAAAGCTTTAAATACTCATATAAGTCCTTATGTTAGTCAGCTTTTCATCAGTGTGACCACAATACCTGACAAAAACTTAGAGGAGAAATTTATTTTGGCTCACAGATTCAGAGGTTCAGTCTATGGTCAGTCAAGTCCATTGCTCTGAGTCTAAGATGAGGCAGAATATCATGGTTCAAGGACATGGAGGAGAAGCACTATCCACCTCATGGCAGCCAGAAAGGAGGATCACAGAGAAGATAAACCCTTCCAAGGCACACACCCCTGTGACCAACCTCCCCCAACTACATCCCACCTGCCTACAGTTACCACCCAGTTAGTCCATTCAAACTAGATGGACTAATTAGGTTACAGCTCTCAGAATTCAATCACTTTACTGCCAAACATTCCTGCATTAACACAGGAGCTTTTGGGGTATACCTCATATTCAAACCCATAACAGACCTATCCCTGAAAACTACAAATGTTACTGAAGGTAATTTTAAAAGACCTAAATAAATGCACATATACACTGTGCTGCTCATAGAGCAAAGATTCAATATTAAGATGTCAATTCTCTCAAATTGATCTGGGGATTCAATACAATCTCAATCAAAATCTCAGCATTTCTTTCACTTTGTAAAAGTTAACTTTGAAAAAGAATATATTCAGAGAACATATATCATCTGACTTCAAGGGTTTCTATAAAAAACTGTAGTAATCAAGACAACATGGTACTAGTGTCAAGAAAAACAAATTAATGGAAGAGAACAGAGAGCAGAAATGGACCTCACATACATGGTGAATTAATTTGACAATTTGCAAAAGCAGTTCAGTGGAGAAAGAATAGTCTTTTCTAAAAACAGTGCTGGGAAACCTAGATATACATTTGTTCAAAAAAAAAAAAAGTAACTGATCTACACTCCATGCACAAAAATTAGCTCAAATATTATTACAAGCCTAAAAGGAAAATCTAAAACTAAAAAACATGCTGAAGACAAACAGGAGCTGGGCTCGACAATGATTGCTTAGAATTGACACCAAAATATATATAAGAAAAAATTTGCAAATTAAACTCCATTAAAACTAAGAACTTCTATTCTTCAAAAGATTACCAATAAAATGAAAAGATAAGTCACAAAATAAAATATTTATAAATCACACATCTGATAAAGGGCTTATATCCAGAATATATCAAAAGAATCTCAAAGCCCCAAAATAAGAAAACACTAAAAGTTTGAAGGTTCCTAATACAAAGGAATTATAATATTTGAGGAGATGGAAATGCTAGTTACCCTGATTTAATTATTATACAGTATATGCATGCACTGAATTATGATATTGTAGCTAATAAATACAAACAGTATAAGTCAGTTTAATTTTAAATGATAGTTATTATTTTTGAGGAAAAGGGAAAACATAGTGACTCAGAAGAACAAGGGGGATCTTTAAATTGCTGGCAGTGATTATATGGATGTGCTCATGCTTGATAATTCAATTATCTACCCATGTAAATATGTGTTTTTATATATAATTTATACTTCAATTAATTTTTTTAATTAATACATAAAATTTTTAAAAATTTAAACCCAACCCATGGAAACTGTTTAAACTTATGGTCTCCATAAAACCAAACTAAGCTCATATGATTTCTATGAAAGGAAAAACAAGCTAAAAACACATTTCTTTCCCCCATTCACTCAGCAATCATCACTGAGTGTCCACCAGGTGATAGCTGGGCCCACACCATGCCTTTCCTTGAACCATTAGTATCCAATAGAGTGAGGTCAAACCTATCTGGAAACTGTATGGACAAGAAACATATAACTCCATTATCCAAAACAACAGATGCAGTACTAACCCAAACTCAACCAAAGATCAGTTATATCAGACAAGACCCCCCAATTTTTCTAATCCTCAGTTACCTCAAATATAAACTGGAAATTTATAATATTTGCCCCATTCTGCCTTCTGAGTATCAAAAGAATAAAATAAAAAAAACTTTGAAACCATAATTTTTTTTTTTATACCAAAGATTGAACTCAATGGCACCCAACCACTGAGCCACATCCCCAGTCACTTTTTGTATTTTATTTAGAGACAGGATCTCACAGAGTTACTTAGAGCCTCACTAAATTGCTGAGGCTGGCTTTGAACTCTTAATCCTCCTGCCTCAGCCTCTCAAGCCACTGCGATTACAGGTATGCATCAACACAACCAGCAACCATAAAGCTTTATATAGTGACATTTTTATGAAAATAAAGTAAACAACCCCAGTTTTTTAAAAAATAGTTGAAAGATCTGAACAGACACAAAGCAAAAAAAAAAATTTAAGAATGGCAAATAAGCACATGAAAAGATGCTCAACATCATTAGTCATTTGAAAATGAAAATTAAACAGCAAGGGTTGGGCATATAGCTCAGTAGAAGAGTACCTGCACAGTATACTCAAGTGACTGGGGAGGCTGAGGCAAGAGGATCACAAATTTGAGGCCAATCTCAGCAATTCAGCAAGACCCTGTCTAGAAATGAATAAAATTTTAAATGGCCTGGGGAGGGGCTGGGGTTGTAGCTCAGTGGCAGAGCACTTGCATAGCATACGTGAGGCACTGAGTTCGATCCTCAGCACCACATAAAAATAAACTAATAAAATAAAATCCATCTACAACTACAAAAAATTTTTTTAAAAAAAAAGACTACAGTGAGCTGGGCATGGATGATGGCACACGCCTATAATTCCAGCAACACAGGAGGATCTCAAATCGGAAGCCAGCCTCAGCAAAAGCAAAGCACTAGGCAACTCAGTGAGACCCAGTCTCTAAATAAAATACAAAATAGGGCTGGGAATGTGGCTCAGTGGTCAAGTGCCCCTAAATTCAACCCCTGGTACCAAAAAATAAAAAATAAAAGATTGCAGTGATAGTTTCATGGGTGAATTTGTATGTCAAAACCTTGTCCAGGAGGGCCCATGCACACCTTTAATCCTGGTGACTAGAGAGGCTGAGGCAGGAAAAATAAAAAATTCAAGTCTAACCTTGGCAACTTTGTGAGTCACATCCCCCCTACTCCCCTTGCCCCAAAAAAGCAGGATGAAGCTTAGTGTTTGGAAAGCACCTCTGGGTTCGATCCCCAGTATCCAAAAAAAAAATTGCCAAATGTAACAGCTTATTGTCTGTCAACTGTACCTCATGCTTCCAAAAACCCTAAACAAACAAAAATGTATGCAAATGGTCTAACAAGGAATTATATAGGAAAATGAGAGGAGCACTCTATGAATGTGGGTAGCAATGCTGGTTCATGTTCAACGACTTTATTTTGAAATATGCCAACCAAAATTTCAAGTAAAAAGAATGTATATCATTTAAATCTCATCTAATTCCAAAAAGAGTCTTCAGTGGCATATAGTGAAAGTGTCGTAATAAAATCATTAAACAAGTCAAGCACGGTAGTGCATACCTATAAGCTCAGCAACTCAGGAGGAGGACTACAACCTTAAGACCAGCCTTAGCAACTTAGCAAGACCCTCTCTTAAAATAAAAAGGACTGAACTGTAGCTCAGTAGTAGAGCATTGAGTTCAATCCCCAGTACAAAAAAAAACCTGAGGCAGTAAGGTTATAGCCAATTAGAATTTGACAATAATTTTCAAGAGATAATTACAAAGAGTAAAGTCATTCATAAAATAACCCTTTTCCCAAAGATAAAAGCAACTTTAATTTTTTCATCAAAAATATCAGCTAACATCACTTGCATTTTCTAAAATCTAACATAATTTATTTGATGTTCCTTCACTTTTCCTCATCTTTACCCCAAGTGTCAGGAGTTTGATTATTTTCACTTTAGAGTACTATTCAAATTCTTTCTTTTCCTGTTGTTATCGTTCTGAATCTGAAATCTTATGGCTTCAAATCATTTTTGGAATGAGACCAAACACAAATTAATTATTACAACAGTCTCCTAATTTACATCCTTACCTTAAAAGTTTCCTCATTCTAATGCATTCTTTTTTTTTTTTAAGAGAGAGAGAGAGAGAGAATTTTAATATTTTTATTTTTTAGGCGGACACAACATCATTGTTTGTATGTGGTGCTGAGGATCGAACCCCGGCCGCACTCGTGCCAGGCGAGCGTGCTACCGCTTGAGCCACATCCCCAGCCCCAAATGCATTCTTGATAATAAATATATTTTAATTTTTTAGTTATACATGGACAAAATATTTTTGTTTATTTATTTTTATCTGGTGCTGAGGATCGAACCCAGTGCCTCACATGTGTAAGGCAAGCCCTCTGCCACTGAGCCACAACCTCGGCCCTTTTGGATAACTCTTTTTAAAGTGGCTTAGCATTGCTCTCCTAAGGAAGAATCTTTTTGTATGTGAACTAAGGACTGAACCCAGGGATACTCTACCACTGAAACTACACCCCCATCCCTTTTTATTCTGATATAGGGTATCATTAAAATTGCTGGGAATAAGCAGTCCTGCCTCAGGTGCCTGCATAGCTGGGATTACAGGAACACAGCCTTGCTGGTCTGATGAAGAATCTTAAACTAGCTCTTCTACTAACAAAAGCTGCATCTCGAAAGAGACATGGAGACTGTACATATAACATGCCCTCATGCCACCTATTCTTAATGTGGTCACTTCTTGCATCACATTCACTTGAGGATTTCTTGCAATTTGGGCTCAGAATCTTTGGGGATGAGGGACAAAGAATTTTTAGCTTAGATGAACCTTATATAAACTAAGACTTAAAAACCTATCACTACAAGAAAGGTTCTTTCATGAAGGCTTTGCCTAGATCCTCCATTTTATCTCCCAATTCCCCAAATGAAACATTCTATCCTAGACACACCAAATCACTTTCTGAACCCATCTTGTTCTTGCTTGACTCCATGACTCTACAAATGGTTGTTCTTCTCTCACTGGCAGGTTACACACTTTAATTTTGTCATCCTCCTCCCACACAGCCCCACATGCTCCAGCCATGGGTGACCTGGATGTGGAAAAGCAGATAAGCTTCAAGTAACCAAGGAAAGAAAAAAGAACAACAATGGAATATTCCAATTATAGAACAGGAAAAGGGTAGACAGAATCAAAAAGACACAAAGAAATAAACATCACATAAAAACAACATGAAAAACATGCTAAGGGCCCCTAATTTTTTTCCCTGAAAGCCCCACACCTGCTCTCAAGAAGCCTTTGCATATAGGATATATATGTGTTGGGGTCTTAAGAATTGGAGAGGGTAAAGGTTAGAAAACCACAAAAATGTGTATTCAGCTGTCAAGTTCCCTATGAGCATTTAGTCTTCTTGAAAAAAGAATCTTTATTCATACACCTTATTCATAGCTTTTCATCTCTGTGACCAAAAAAAACCTGAAATAACTTAAAAGAAGAATCTTAAGAATGGGCTCATGTTTTCAAAGGTTTTAGCACAAGGTCACTTGCTCCATTGTTTTTAGGCCATGATAAGGCAGGGAACTCCTGGAACAAAGCTGATACCCTGGCGGCCAAGAAGAAGAGGATAAAAGAAGAGGGAGGAGGTGAGGACAAAACCAACTGGTCAGAGCAGGAGCACCTGCACACACATGACCCACCTCCTAAAGTTTCCCACCTCCCAACAGCACTACCAGCTGGGGAACAGGACATCAACACAGGAAATTTGGGGGATATTCTACAACATTCTTAATGCATTATTTGATTTCCTACACATTTTCTGACTTAATGTTGAATGCATCTCACTTCAGCACTTTGTTTCAAAACACTGTTTCAGTCAGGCCCAGTGGCACATGCCTATAATCCCAGCAGCTCAGGAGGCTGAAGCAAGAGAATCTTGAGTTTAAGGTCAGCCCCAGCAACTCGGCGTTGCACTAACTCAGCCAGATCTTTGTCTTTAAATAATTTTTTTTTCTTTGTGGTGCTTGAGATTGAACCCAGGGCCTTGTGCATGCAAGGCAAGCACTCTATCAATTGAGCTATACCCCCAGCCCCTTAAATAATATTTTTTTGAGAGAGAGAGAAAGAGAATTCTTTTTCATATTTATTTTTTAGTTTTCGACGGACACAACATCTTTGTTTGTATGTGGTGCTGAGGATCGAACCTGGGCTACACGCATGCCAGGCGAGCGCGCTACTGCTTAAGCCACATCCCCAGCCCATAAAATATTTTTAAAAGGCCTGAGGATGTGGCTCAGTGGTTAGGAACCCTGGGTTCTGGCTGGGGTTGTGGCTCAGTGGTACAGTGCTTACCTAGCACACATGAGGCACTGGGTTCAATCCCCAGAACCACATTAAAAAAAATTAAAAACTAAATAAACAAAATTAAGGTATTATGTCTACAACTAAATATAAAAAATCTACATCTACAACTGAAAATAAAAAACAAAGAACCATGGGTTCAAAAAAAAAAAAAAAAAACCTGCTGGATTCAACAAGATTATCAGGCATTAATAATCTTCTCCCAAACCTATGCCACTTAGTTTACAATATCATGTCATTCCATTTTTCAATAGCATTCCCACCAGAGTGGGTAGCAAGTGTTTTTTTCAAAGACCAAGACAGTAAATATTCCAGACTATAAATACTATGCTCTCCATTGCAACTGCTCGATTCTGACCTTCTAGGCACAAAAGGGTAAGGATAACATGTAAACAAGACATATGTGGCGTATGCCTGTAATCCCAGAGATTTGGGACACTGAGGCAGAAGGATCATTCAAAGTTCAAAGCCAGCCTCAGCAACTTAGTGAGACCGTGTGTCAAAATAAAAAATAAAAAAGGGGCTAGAGAGGGCTGGGGTTGTGGCTCAGCAGTAGAGCACTCGCCTAGCACGTGCGAGGCCCTGGGATCAATCCTCAACACCATATAAAAATAAATAAATAAAATAAAGGTACTGTGTCCAACTACAACTAAAAAGGGGGTGGGGACTAGAGATGTGGCTCAGTGGTTAAGTGTCCCTGAGGTTCAGTCTTTGGTACCAAAAAAAAAGAATCCGACTGTAATGCAAAAATTTATTTATGGACAACAATATCTGAATTTCATATTTTTATGTCACAAAATATTCTTTTAAATTTTTTCAATCATTTAAAATATAAAAAATGGGAACTGGGGTTGTGGCTAATGCCTGCCTAGCATGTGTGGGGTGCTGGGTTCCATCCTCAGCACCATATTAAAAAAAAAAAAAAAAAAAAAAAAGGGTATTGTATCCATCTACAACTAAAAAGATTTTATCTTGCAGGGCATACACACACAAGGTGACAGGCTATATTTGTCCTACAAGCCAGTTTGTAGACTCCTATATGCCTAATTTAAAGATTCAGCTGCATAAACCTTCCATTATTTCATATTTCCAAAGCACCACAATTAACTTTATTTACAAGTCTTTTTACTTAGCCTCAACTGTATGATGGACTCTGGGAATTGAACAATTAGGCAATTCTTTTGACTTAAACCCATTCAATTTCACCCACACAGGCACTTTAAAAAAAAAAAAAAAAAAAAAAAAACTTGCTCAACTAGTTTCTGATTTAAAACAGTGAAGAAAGAAAAAGGGAATTTTAAAAAGCTGTATAAATGGAACAAAGAACAATTATACTGTTATACTGATGACAAATGTCTAAAGAGTCCATTATGATGTATCTCAATTCTCAGTCCTAACTTGTCTCCCACAGATCCCAAAACTAAAAACCAAACTGTAGATTTTGAGTTTGATAATGAACTATATTAAACTCATCCTCATATTTTAAAGAAATGGACAAGACTAGACTAAAGAAGTTACTATGATCAAGTCCACTGCAAGAAATGAGAAAACACCTAATGTAAATTACGATAATAAGATGCAACACTGGGCTGGGATTGTGGCTCAGCGGTAGAGCGCTCGCCTAGCATGGGCAGGACCCAGGTTCGATCCTCAGCACCACATAAAAAATAAAGGCATTGTGTTGTGTCCATCTACACCTAAAAAATAAATATTAAAAAAAAAGATGCAACACATCTGAAACACTGATTCATTTGTTCATTTATAAATATTTTATGCATGAAGAAGTCAATGTATTTGGAATAAAAAGTTGAAGAAAGAAATATCCAAAACAGACACATCAGTTGTCTAGTGTCATGGCTATTAGCCATATGTGACTATTTAAATTTAATTGAATTAAGAGTGAAGATATAGCTCAAAGGTAGAATATTTGCCTAGCAGGCACAGGGCACTGGGTTTGATTCCTAAAGACAGCAAAACACAAATTAAATTAAACCTTCAGATGCACTAGCTACCCTTCAAGTGTTCAAGAGCCCACTTTATCAAATATGCACATCTGGTTTAAAATGTTATATACTTTCCTATCTCAAAAAAAGTAAAGATAAAAATGAAATTTAACTTCTTTTATTAATAGAAGAGTACAAAATATTTACCACCCACCTCCTTATAAAGTACCCCATGATGGTCTTCTTAAACATGTATTTATTTATTATTAACTGGAAAAACTTCCTCCTAGGCCAAAACATACAGCAAAATAATCATCAAATGCTTTTATCAAGGTGTTAAATTTTCTACACATTCAGGATTTCATCGTCAATAACTTTCAGCTTCCTTATTAGCTCCCAACCACTCTCAATTGTACTTGCAGTATTTCCAAACTGCACTATTTCCTTGTCCTGGAAAGTGAAGAATTCTGCACTCAGCTGATTTTTACCCAACTCTTTTTAAGCAGAAAACAGCTCTTCCTTGTCACCTCTGCCCAATACCTGGCATATAAAAGGTATTCAAATAATTGTTGCATGAAAGTCAACAACCTATGGACAACGGTATCTGAATTTCATATTTTTATGTCACAAATGGCGATGTCAAAATAAACCAAGTCAGATTGCATTTCACAACTCTAGGTATTAACAGAAACAAGGTCTCTAAGTCTCTGAAAAATCAACCAAACAAAGCCTTTAGCAATTCAATGAGATTGTGTCTGTAAATAAAAAATAAAGAAGGGCTGGGGATGTGGCTCAGTGGTTAAGCACCCCAGATTCGATCCCTTTTAACACACACACACACACACACACACCAAAAAAAGTAGAAAATAAGTCGGGCACAGTGGCTCACGCCTGTAATCTCAGCAGATCGGGAGGCTGAGGCAGGAGGATCACCAGTTCAAAGTCAGTCTCAGCAACGATGAGGCTCTCAGCGACTCAGTGAGACCCTGTCTCTAAATAAAATACAAAATAGGGCTGGGGATATGGCTCAATGGTTGAGTGCCTCTGGGTTCAATCCCCAGCATCAAAAAAAAAAGAAAAAAAAAAAAAGTAGAAAATATACATGGGGAAGAAAAGTACTGCAAATTACCCCACAAAAGTAAAATTAATGTTATTTAGCTGTGAGACAGACTGGGTTTTAAATAAATATGTGCAAATACAAGGGAATATTATGTTCATCTTTAAAGATAAAAGGAAATATTACAAATACACACATACACACACAAAATCCAAGCCAAAAAAAAAAAAAGAGGAAATTCTCACATGCTACAACATAACAAATTGCTTATAGTTTATGCTATTGTACACACACAAAATCCAAGCCAAAGGAAAAAAGGAGGAAATTCTATTACATGCTACAACATTTCAAAATGCTTATAGTTTATACTACTATAATTGCATACTTAATAGCTATTAAGATATATGTTTTATGCTGTTTTAATCACAATAAAAATTTATAATTTCTTTTTTGTACCTGGGATTGAACTCCGGGGCACTTGACTACTGAGCCACATCCCCAGCCTTATTTTGTATTTTATTTAGAGACAGTCTGAGTTGCTTAGCTCCTCACCATTGCTGAGGCTGGCTTTGAACTCACAATTCTCCTGTCTCAGCCTCCCAAACTGCTGGGATTATAGGCATGCTCCACCATGCCCGGCCTATAAATATAAATTATAGATTATAGATTACAGAAAACTGATTCTGTCACAAGCTTTTACGTATTTTTCTAAAAAGAAAACTGACATGTATTGAATTACTTCCAATTATCTCCAAAGAGGTATCTATGATATTTTGTTGCTACTGAAGCTTTCTCCTAAAAATATTGAATAAAATAAACTCTGGAAATCTTTAAAAAGGTATCTTGCTACAATATATTTTAACAATACTCTATGTAGGCAGTGTCAATTTCCACTATAGGAAAAAGTAATAAGCCCTGTCTCATTCACTTAAAAAGCAAGTTGTTTTCATAATAGTAATTAGTGAAAAAAAATGTTAAACAAAGCTCTAATTACCAAAGGGACAGTTTCAGTTTGGGATTATGAAAAGGTTCTAGGTGGTGGATAGTGGTAATGGTTGCACAATAATGTGAATGTACTTAATACCACTTAACTCTGTTTAAAAGGGGCTATGGTGATCAATTTTATGTTATGTATATTTTAACAATAAGAAACTTTAAAAAAAAAAAGAAACACTCTGCCTTTAAACATTCTGTATGAATTAAGAGGAAGTTTCAGGCTGGGGTGTAGCTCAGTGGTAGAGTGTTTGCCTAGCATGCTGGAAGCCATAGATTTGACAATATGTTGGGGGTGGGGTATTCACAAAGGTCATTTGCAGTAAGCTACTGTTAAGTCACGTGTGTTAATTCATTCATGCAATTACTCTAAACTACCCCTAATAAAGACATCTCAAATGTCGCAATTACCCATGAAAGAGTTATCAAAATCGAAAATTTTCCTGGAAAACCTATACACTTTTTCAATGAACCCCTAGAAATAACATAAAATCTGAGTTATCAATGAGAATATAACTACTTGACAAACTTAATTAAGACACTATTTGATTCAGAATGCGTTAAATATTTTCTACACAAACTACTTCTGCACAATCAGTGATATGCTTTTAAAAAGAAAAGTTTACTGAGCTGGGGTTGTGGCTCAGTGGTAGAGCTCTCCATGCCAGACCCTGGGTTTGATCCTCAGCACCACATAAAAATAAATAAATATATTGTATCCAACTACAACTAAAAAATAAATATAAAAAAAAGAAAAGTTTACTGAAATATACCAAAACTTGCCACGAACATATGAAGTAATTAGAAAGAGAATAATAGTAGCATTAAATTACAGCCACAACTTAATTCGCTATACCATCAAGAGTGCTTCATACATACCTATGTAAAAGTCCTAAGGTCAAGTACTGATCTAAAGTCCAGAAACACACAACAGAATGGACATGAGCAGGAACAGGAGTCTTAAAAATCACTATTTATTAAGCAATGCCTGGTCTAATGTGCAAGTATTATGCTGAATATATCATGTGAATTCTAATTTAAACTTCACAGTAACCTCATGAGGTTGGTGCTATAATTAACACTGTTTTACAAATGAGGAAACTGACTCACACAGGAGTTAAACAACTATTCAGATTACATAGCTATTAAATGGAAGGACAAGAGTAAGAAGCCACATCCATTAACAAAGTCCATACCACTTTCAAGTTTACAGAGCCCAGCTTAGGTATTTCATCTAGTTACTATCTCCTTTTTTTTAATATTTATTTTTTTAGTTTTAGGTGGACACAATATCTTTAATTTACTTTTAGGTGGTGCTGAGAATCAAACTCAGTGCCTCATGCACACTAGGCGAGCACTCTACTACTAAGCCACAACCCCAGCCCTGCTATCTCCTTTATAACACACTGAAAAGACTGCAGTTTTCAGTGCCTATTTTCCTGGAGGAAAATAGAGGATTGGGGAGGATAAACCACACCTTTCAAAGGAAAGCAAGCAGTGGAGGTGGTCAGGAACCCAAGTCTTCTAACTTCTCACACACTGCTTTTCCTTCTCAATTATACTTTACCAAGGTGAACAGATGTGATTCTGCAATCTGTATTTGGGGTAAAAATGGGAGTTCATAACCAACTTGAATCTAATGTATGAAACATGATATGTCAAGAGCTTTGTAATGTTTTGAACAACCAATAAAAAAAAAAAGAAAGAAAACCAAAAAATATATATATATACTCACATATTAACATGCCTCCCTTTAAAGGGCACAACCTAATTCTCCCTTGAGTGTAGGCTACACTCAATAACCCCTAGAGTTGGTCATAAAAAGTACTGCAGCCTCCTCCTGGATCCCTCCCAAATCACTCCTTCTAGACAAAGCCAGCTGACAAGTCATGAGGACACTCAAGGACAGGACCCCTTGGTAGGAAGCAAGGCCTCCTGCCAACAGCTTGGAAGTAGATACTCCAGCCCCAGCCAAGTCTTCAAATGACTACAACCCTGAGCCAGAATCTCACTGCTAGTAAGCTGCCTCCAAAATCCTAACACATAGAAACTACAAAATGAAAAATGTTTTTATTAAACTACCAAATTTACAATAATTCATTACATGGTAATAGGGAAATAATACAACTGGGAAAGAAAACATAAAAAACACAACCTCTGTGTGTGACTGACACCTTGACATCTAAATTGGCAGTAAAGAAAGTATAGGCCCTGCAGATCACATTAATAGAAACTATGTGACTTGGAATAAGGGGCAATCTCTCAAACTTAGTTTTATCATCTGTTAATATGAAAGATAGTTAAGTACTTCATTTTAAATACACTCCCCATTTTACAATAATCTCTCCACTAATCTAACCTTTCCAGAGTCACTATGACAAGTAAATGGAATAATGTGACCCACACTTGGCATGGTACCTAACATGCAATAAAGGGTTAGTAAATGTTTATTGCTACAAATCTTAATTCTTTAATCTGCTCTCCACTAACAGCTTCCCCAGGCTTACGGCCAAGCTTTTAAAAATTTCCAATTCAACAGGGAACACCTCCATTGCTGCTCTAAATTCTCCAAAATCTTTTTCTCACTGGTCTTCATTAAGGTCATTTGTTCTGCTGTTGCACAACACTCATCTAAATCTGCCCCTTCCTATGGCTCCCAGAGAATAAACAAACATGGTTCTTTTCTTATTTCTTTTACTTCTGCTGCTCATTGTCTCTCTGCCCCTTCAAATGCAGTCTAGTCTCTCAAAGTTATCTCCTTGTTCCTCTTCTTCATTCTCACCCTCGAAAATGAAAATGGCCTTTTTTATGGATAACTCCCCTACTCCACCTATCATTTGATTCATAGATCCCAATCTTCATAAGCTTAATACTTCCATATAAATACCCCACACCTCCAACTCAACAAAAACTAAACTTTTTCCCTTTATGCCTTTTTGCTATCTTCCCCATTCCCAACCCTGACCCTCTCTCTGTATTAATAGATCAGTCTCTAAAGTCATCAAGGATGAAATGTCCAAAATCATATTACAATCTTTCCCCATCTGCTTTCAATATATTAGGCACCATGCTGGATGCCAGAGACACATGGCATGCAGTTGTGTACTGCCCCTAGGAGCTCACAATCTAGCATCTAATTAGTGGCCAATTTCCTAATGAGCCCACCTGTGCAAAGGCCAATATTTCCATCCCATTCGTTTGTATTCCTACCACAACTATCCATCCTCTCACCCCTGGGCACTAACAGCCTTCTAAAAACTCTCTCCAAATGTTCAATCCGCACCCTGCCTCAATCCATCCTTCACATCAGTTACCAGTTCTATTTCTCAGCAGGTGATCATGCTACTCAGATCCTCAAAAATCTGCAATGATCCCATTGCTTATAGAGAAAGTAACAATTCCCTGACATTACCACGATAGTGCTTCCTGATTTTTCCATTCAAATCATCTTCTGCAACCTCCTGTACTTTCCATATGTACAGAGAGACATGTAGGACATCTCCCTCTCTCCTTAACACTCATGTTTCTTTTTACCTCAGTAAAAAGAAAAAAGGCGGCGGGGGGGGGGGGGGGGCCACCTAGGGATATAGCTCAGTGGTAGAGGGACTCGGGATTGAATCCCCAGTACCACAACAAAAAAGAAAGAGAGAAAAAGAAACCTATACCCTTAGAATATAACATCCTCTTGGCTATAACCATCAACACAATTGGCTGATTCTTCCCTTAATTTTACAAAGTGCAATAACTATACTCCTATTTGCTAACATTCCATTCCACTTTATGTCACTGTTGTTTACTTGTCTGTCTTTATGAATAGGTCATAAATCCCTCACTACCATTAATTAGCTGGGCAATCCTAAATCATCCTGTTATCTGGTGGGATTAAGCAACTACTAAGGAACTCCCAACTCCAAAGTTCCATAAGAATGACTTATTTATCACTTGAAAAAGGCAGTATAGCATAACTAACTTAGTGAGACACCATCTCAAAAAATACAAAGGGCTGGGGATGCAGTTCACTTTTTATTTTTTACTTTAATACAGGATCTCGCTAACTCACTTAGGACCTTGCTAAATTACTGAGGCTGGCCTCAAACTTGCAATCCTCCCACCTCAGCTTCCTGAGTTGCTGAGATTAAGGCATTAGCCACACCATCCAGCAAAAAGTGATTTTTCAACCTTGCCCAAAATATATTTATTTCACAAAACAAGGAATACCACTGTAGGAAACAGAAACCAAAATAGTTCTTTTTTAGATCTTCTACCTATAATTCTTATACCATGATTAGAAAAATTTAAAATAACCAGGAGCAGTGGAACACACCTGCAATCCAGCTACTTCAGAGGCTGAAGCAGGAGGATCTCAATCACAAGGCCAACTGAAAAACTTAGGGAGCCTCTGTCTTAAAAAGGGGGTTGTGGAGGGCTGGGGTTGTGGAGGGTTGGGGTTGTGGCTCAACAGTAGAACGCTCGCCCAACGCTCGCCCAGCACGTTCGAGGCCTTGGGCTCAATCCTCAGCACCCCATAAATAAATAGATAGATAGCTAGATAAAGGTATTCTGTCCAGCTACAACTAAAAAACAAATATTTTTTTAAAACGGGGAGGGGGGGGACTGGAGGGCTGGGGCTGTGGCTCAGTGGTAGAGCATTTACCTGGAATGTGTGAGGTACTGGGTTCAATTCTCAGCACCACATATAAACAAATGAATACAATAAAGATCTGTCAACAACTAAAATTTTTTTTAATTTATAAAAAAAAAAGGGGGGGGGCTGGAGAAATGTAATCAGTGGTGAGGGCCCTGGGTCCAAATCCAAAAGAAGAAGGGAAAGAAAAATTAAAAATTTTATCATAATTAAATTAATAATTTTTAAAAACAGCTGGAATCAACCATTTATTTATCATCTTAATCCCCTCCCTTCCCCCTTAGTCAAATATGAAACCACAGACCTGACAGAGTTCACTTGCTATAAACAATGACTATTTCTTCATGATGTCTAGAACTGATGGTAACTGTGCTGTTCTGAACTCACTTTGAAAACCTATGCTAAGTTGACATAGCTATTCTAAATAACTTATGAAGGTGATAAGAAAAATAAAGATAAGGTTGACCAAAATTAAAAAGCATACTTATGTTAGATGCTTAATAAAAGTTTATAATTTCATAGCTTTTCTTTCTTCCCATTCTAAAAATTCTCAAAAATACAACTGAAACACACACAAAAAAAGCTACTACTTACACTTATGATGTACCATACAAAAGATAAGTATTATCTCATTAATCCTCATGACTCTGAAAAGTAGGTTTTATTAATCTACTTTAGGAAGAAGAAGAAATTGAGCCTTTTAACCATTTTTTATATACTTTTCTTTAGTTGTAGATGAACACGACTTTATTTACTTATTTTTATGTGGTGCTGAGGATTGAACCCAGTGCCTCACACATGCTAGGTGAGTGCTCTACCACTGAGCTATAACCCCAACCCCTTAACAGTTCTGTTTTGTTTTGTTTTTTTAACTTACCTACTACCACTGATAAAAGTAATGCCATCAAAACCAGAATCCCATGCTGGTGGCATAGGGGAGAGCACATGTTCAGCATGTGCCAGGTCTGGGGTTCAAATTCCCAGCAAGACCAGAAAATAATTAAAAGAAAAAGGGAAAACAAAACAAAACTGAAACCCTGGTTAGTTGCCTCTGGTAGTTCTATCAGACTTCAGAAAAAACAGTCAAAGATAAACAGTCTTGGGGAAATTGGAAGTTATAGCATCTTCTCTAGAAAATTCAGTGACTGCGTCTGCCCATATGAGGGAAGCATATTTTTCAATAATGGGATTTAAAACTTGAAGAGAGTAAAGTTACAAAGCTTAGGATCCTCTAAAAGTGAAATTTATCTGATCACAAAGACTTTGATGGTTGGTAGTTAGAAACAGTGGAGATCATTTCTGCTGTTACTGGTCATGCCCGCAATGCTATATACTTTATAAAGTCTTAGCCTTGCAGCTACTGATAAACAAAATATTAAGGGCTGGGGAATATAGCTCAATTGGTAGAGGGCTTGCCTTGCATGCACAAAGCACTTGGTTCAATCCCCCAGAGACTCCAAAGGATGAGGTAGGAGGATTACAAATTCGAGGCCAGCCTGGGCAGCTCTATGAATCCATATCAAAATAAAAAATAAAAAGCTGGGGATGAAGCTCAGTTCAGTGGTAGAGCACCCTTGAATTCAATCCCTAGTACTCCCCCCCACCCCCCGCTGAAAAAAAAGTTTTTAGGTTCCTATAGATAATAATAATGAACTGCACATTTCAAAAAGAAGAAAGGATTTTGAAAGTTTTCACCATAAAGGGTAGGAAGATGAATGAAGCTCTGAGATACAGTGCTTGCTTAGCAAGTGAGAGGCCCTGGGTTCAATCCCCAGCTAAATAAATAAATAAAATGGGATACATATGTTTAATCTGATCTAAGCATCACACAATATACATATATATGTATCAAAACATTATACAGTTCCCCACTAATATATACAACTTTATGTTTTTATGTTATCATTTAAAACATAGGGCTGTGCATGTGGTGCATGCCTGTAATCCCAGCAGATCAGGAGGCTGAGGCAAGAGGATCACAAGTTCAAAGTCAGACTCAGCAACTTAGCAAGACCCTGTATAAAAAAGTAAAAATAAAAAGGCTGGGGATGTGGTTCAGTGGTTGGCACCTCTGGGTTCAATCCCTAATACTAAAAAAATAATTAATTTGGGGACTAAGGGAGTTGCTCAGTGCCACAGCACTTGCCTAGCACGCACAAGGTCCTGGACTCAACCCCCGGCACCACAAAAAGTAAAATAAATTTTTAAAAACTGATATATTTAAGGTAGAAAACATAGTTATATATTTTTAAAACTATCTTCCTGTATATTAAGCGTTTCTTAAGATTTTCTACATAAAGCATCTTCTATCACATGCTTACCAAATATGCACATGATAAAATAGTACAGACCCATGTGTCATGTAAAAGTCTCCATTCAGAGAAAAAGAATGCAGTTTTTTCCTCCCAAGAAAGGAAAGATTAAAAATTAAGACTTTAATCTCTTTGAGGATTAGAAATTTTATCAGTCCCTAAATGGCTTATCTTCCCTACAGTTCAGTAGATTCAAAGACCATTGAATTAGAATCCAAGATTCTAATCCAGCACAAAGCTGGCTGAGACACTAAATGGATAAGTGACTTTTGTTGAGTAACTCAGTCCTCAGGACTTCACTTCAGGGGAAATATGGAATGCTTTTAAGACAGTGGGTTTTCAAACTGTTCTAAGCTGCAGCCTCAGGGAACACTAAGTGGGCGAGAGGCAGGCCAGGTGGCTAGGACCAAGCTGTTAACTGCCAATTCTCCCAGAATAGAGATACTTCCTCCATTTTATATAGAAAGAGGTCTATTTAGATTTTACTGTAAAAATTCTGCTTTTTTTTCTTTTCTTTTTTTGGTACCAGGGATTGAACCCAAAGTGCTTAACCACTAAGCTACATCCCCAGCCCTTTTTACTTTTTTATTTTGAGACAGGGTCTTGCTAAGTTGCTCAGGGCCTCGCTAAATTGCTGAAGTTGGCTTTGAATTTGCAACTCTCCTGCTTCAGCCTCCTAAATCGCTAAGATTATAGGATTACACCACTGTGCCCGACAAAAGTTCTGCTCTTTAAATTTGTGCTTTTATAAAAGATGAAAAGCACAGCTCCAAGAGCTCTCTAAAGTCCCTACCACTTCATGCATCCTCAGATCCACCATGTGCAGTAAATTTCATCTGCAAAAGATGTAGTCAAATTTTACTTTGATTTTGCAATTAACATTCAGTAACATCTTTTTTATGATAAAACGCAATATGTCTCATTCCTCTATCCCTGCAAAAAAAAAAAAAAAAAAATGACCAATAGGATATTCTAGAAATAAAAATAACATGGTAAGATTTCCGGGGCTGGGGTTATGGCTCAGCGGTAGAGCACTCGCCTCTCAAGTGAGACCCTGGGTTCGATCCTCAGCACCACATAAAAATAAATAAACAAAAGATATTGTGCCCATGTATAACTAAAAAAATTAAAAAAAAAAAAAAGATTCCCTATTCGGATGGCTGCAAGAGCCAGCAGGCAGCAGAAACAGTAACATCAACCTTTATACCCTGAATATCAGAAGCAGTGGCAGCACCTAGTGACCAAAGGAAATTTCCAGGCATACAAGTAAGGATTGCCAAAAGCCAGCAATCTCTTTTAAGCAGATTTTCCGTCTTTACTGTATCTCAACTAAACCTGTGCTTCTCAACTAAACCTGTAACCCTTAAATTTGTCCTCACTCTATCTACTGAACCAGTCCATCCAGAGACACATCTACAAATATCAGCAGCACAGGAGATTAGGGGACCCACACTGTATGTCCAGCTAAAGTGAATGACAGTATTGTATCTTAAACATACCCAGGTTTAAAGCATTTGACAATATAATCCGGATATTCCCTCTTATCCCTACACTTTTAGGCCACACAATTTAAAACCCCCACTTGAAAATTATGTCTAAAAATGTTTAGACATAATTTTGCCCAAGAGATATGAAACAAATGCACTCTGGAATTGACAAACCACTTATTAATTTTAAGCACATTAGCAAAACCATTTAACTATAAAGATATTTAATGGAGAACTTGATAAAAACACAGGTGACAAAACATCCACATATCTTAAGATTTATCTACTAAGGCTAAGAACTCAGGATAAGTCAAGATCTTTTTCCAGCCACTGGGGTTGTAGCTCAGTGGTGAAGCACTTGGCTACCATGTGTGAGGCACTGGGTTTGATTCTCAGCACCACCTATAAATAAATAAATTAAATAAAGGTCCACCAACAACTAAAAAATATTTTTAAAATATCTTTTTCCAAAAAATTACCCCTTGAATAAAAGTTTCCTAGTATTCCAGTCTTTACAAAGCTTTTCTTATAATAGACCGTTCCCTCAATCATCTTATTTTTTAATACAATAAAGACAAAAAAGACAGAGAGAAATAAACAACTGGAATACAGCAGTGATGGCTATGCTGGCTGATGGTAAAATAAACTGTGCCCTGAGTAACAAAGGGAGTATATATCCCTAGAGGAACATGGCCTGGTGGAGTCCTCGGCTGAGAAATGCTCCAAAGTTCAAAAAACTCAAGTCTGAAATCACTTAAATCAATACAAATGTGGGGAACTTAGAGACATCAACCTAGCAAAACCAATTTTAAAAGTGGCAGGTAAACTTAACACATTTTTTAAACTACTCCCCAAGGTATGACCAAGGTATACTGTACACTAGCCTTTTTTGAAATCACTTTAAAACAGCCAGTTACTCATTAAACTGCAAGAATAACAAACTCCACAAAATAAATGAAAGCAAAAACTCTCCCATTGTTTTGTAAACAATTTGCAAAAATATAAGATATATAAAACATAGAAGAGCAAAGTGGCACACACCTGTAAACATAGCCACTCAGGAGGTTGAGGCAGGAGAATCACAAGTTTGAGGCCACCTTGGACAACTTAGCAAGACTGTCTCAAAATAAAACACAAAAAGGGCCAGGAACCTAGTTCAGTGCTAAACCACCCCTGGGTTCAATCCCCAATACAACAACAACAACAATATGTGTGTGTGTGTGTGTGTGTGTGTGTGTGTGTATGAAAAATATCTAGTATCAACATCATGTATGGATTCAAGACATGCTGTATCTCCCAGCAGTATGGACTGAAATATATATCATGTGCTTTCTTTGTATTTTTCTGTAAACTTACCATTTTAAAAAATAAAGTGCAAAGCCATTTAAGTGATTCAAAAAGCATTACTAAGGATAATAATCATTTATGTTGCAAATGAAAAATGTCAGAATAAGGGTTGGACGTATGTAGCTCAATTGTGGAATGCTTCCTCGCATGCAGGATGCCCTGGATTTAATTCCTGACACCACCCAAAAAAAAAAAAAAAAAAGGTGGGGGATATGAATAAAACATCTTCATAAAACAAAAGTGGGCTTTCTAAATTAGGATAGACACCGCCATGCAGAGGAAGGCATTGCTGCTGGAGGTGCAATGGACGTCAATACTGCTTTACAAGAGTTGCTAAAGACCACCCTCATCCACAAAGGCCTTACACGTGGAATTCAAGAAGCTGCCGAAGCCTTAAACAAGCACCAGGACCATCTTTGTGTGCTTGCATCCAACTGTAATGAGCCCATGTATGTCAAATTGGTGGAGGCCCTTTGTTCTGAGCACCAAATCAACCTAATTAAGGATGATGACAACTAGGAGAATGGGTAGGCCTCTGTAAAACTGATTGGGAGGGCAAACCCTGTAAATGGTTGGTTACGGTTGTGTACTGGTTAGGACTATGGCAAAGAATCTCAGGCCAAGGATGTCACTGAAGAGTACCTTCCAATAAAAGATATGAGCAAATATATTTTTGGTTCACATTCCTCAAAAAAAATTAATTAAAAGATAAATAAATTAGGGTAGAACTTTGTGAATTTCAGTATATTTGTAACTAACTTAGTTGAATAATTATGCTATTTCACCTACATCCATAAATTTTGTATAATCAAATTGTCACAAAATTTTAATCTTCTCACTGGGAAATTGAGGAGACTTATAAATAGGGCTAATTTATATTAAGGTACATAAAATACCTTAAGATACAAACTCAATCAGAAAAGTTCCCTTGGAGACACACACAACTCCAAAACATAAAAGGGAAGAAATTCTCTGTCAATGACTATTTACATAAATGATTCTACGCCCCCCCCCCCCCCAGGAAACTAGGTGAAGCTATTCTACCTTTACTCTTGGCTGGTAATAAGGCTTCTACAACTAAGGAAGGCTACAGACTTATGAAGAAAGGTCCAGCACTGTGGCACACATCTGTAATACCAGCTATTTAGGAGGTGGAGGCAGAAGAATTCCAAGTTCAAAGCCAGCCACAGCAATTCAGTTAGTCCTTTTCTCAAAATAAAATTTTAAAAGGGGCCTGGGGATATGGCTCAGCGATAAAGTGTCTCTGGGTTCAATCCCCAGTACCAAAGGAGAATACACACACACACACACACACACACACACACACACACCACAGTGAAGATATCATCTCACACTATCAGGAGGGTTTTTATCAAATACTTAAAGAGGCTGAGGTGTAGCTCACTGGTAGAGCACTTGCCTAGCATGCAGAGGCCCTGGTTCCATCTCCATTACTGGGGGGAAAAAAAAAAGTAACAAGTATTAACAAGGATGTCGAGAAAGGGAACCCCTATACACTGCTGCTGGGAATGGAAATTAGTATAGCCATTACTGAAGCTCCTTGAAAACTAAAAAGAGAACTAGCATATGATCCAGTATCTCACTACTGGGTATAATCCAAAAGAAATAAAATCAGTACATCGAAGAGACATCTGCACTTCAATGTTTATTACAGCACTGTGTTCACAGTAGCGAAGAAATGGAAACACCTAAGTAGTGCCATCAACTGGATGAATAAAGAAAAATAAAATGTGGTACACATACACAATGGAATACTATTCAACCACAAAAAAAAAAAAGTGAAATCCTATCATTTGGGACAACTTGAATAGAACTGAAGAGCATTATGTTAGGCGAAATATGCCAGGTACAGAAAGACAAGTACTGCATGATCTCACACACAAAAGCTGATCTCACAGAGGTTAAGTAGAATGGTGATTACCAGAGGCTGGAGAAAGTAGGAAAGAATTAGGTATGGGAAAAGGTTGATCAATGAGTTACAGTTACATTAGAATGAGAAGTTTTGGTGTGCTACTGACTACAAATAACACTAATGTGCTGTTCAAAAACCTAAAAGAAAGGATTTTGAATGTTTTCACCATAAAGAAATGACGAATGTTGGGACTGGGATTGTGGCTCAGTGGTAGAGTGCTTGCCTAGCACATGTGAGGCACTGGGTTTGATCCTCAGCACAACATAAAAATAAAAATAAAGGTTAAAAAAAAGAATGCTTCCGGGGCTAGGATTGTGGCTCAGCGGTAGAGCACTTGCCTAGCACACGCAAGGCCCCGGGTTTGTACCTCAGCACCACGTATAAATAAATATATTCTGTCCTGTCCAACTACAAGTAAAAAATAATTAAAAAAAAAAAAAGAATACTTTAAAAAAATGATAGATGTTTGAGGAAGATATGTTTACCTCCCAACTTAAACATCACACAATATATACAGGTACTGAAACATAAAATGGTACCCCATTAATACACACAATTTTTGTTTTTATGTATCCACTGAACAATAAATTTAAAATTTTTTTAAAAAGACACTGATGGGCTGGGGTTGTGACTCAGAGGTAAAGCGCTAGCCTAGCACATGTAAGACCCCGGGTTCGATCCTCAGCACCACATAAAAATAAATAAATAAAATGAAAGTATCACATCCAACTAAAAAAAAAATTTTTAAAGGTTACATATAATTGTTTACATAACACTCTCAAAGTGGCTAGTGACAGAGAACAGATCAGCAGCACTCACCACAGGCTGGGTTAAGGGGAAAGTATAACAATTAGAGGGTTACAAGTTACCCTTGTAATTCTATGTGGTGATAAAACAGTTCTGCATCCTGATAGCTTTGAGTACACTAATCCACACAAATGATAAAATTCGATAGAAATACATACATGGAAGAAATGCATATAAAAACTGGTAAAAGTACAAATAGTTGTTCTTGAATTAAGAATAAGGTGTAGAATGCTTGCCTAGCATGCACAAGGCCCTGGGTACAATACCTAGCACTGCAAAAAAAAAAAAAAAGAAGAAGAATAAGGGGCTGGGGTCAGTGGCAGAGCACTTGCCTGGCATGTGTGGGGTGCTAGGTTTGATCCTTAACACATTTTTTAAAAAAGAAAATATAATGAAGGCATTCTGTCCACCTACAACTACAAAATTTTTCTTGCCTAGCATGCACAAGGCCCTGGGTTCAATCCCCAGCACCACCAAAAAAAAAAAAAAAGAAGAAGAATAAATTGTGCCAGGCATGATGGCACATGCCTATAATCTCAGGAGCTTGGGAGGCTGCGGAAGAAGGATCCCGAGTTCAAAGCCAGCTTCAGCAAAAGTGAGGCGCTGAGCAACTCAGTAAGACCCTGTCTCTCAATAAAATATAAAATACAGCTGGCGATGTGGCTCAGTGGTATAGTGCCCCTGGGTTTAATTCTCCAATATCCAAAAAGAAAAAAAGAATAAATTGTATCAATCTCAATTTTCTGGTCTATAATATTCTATGTTTTGTAAGATACCACCATGGGAGGAGGGCTAAATGAAAATACTGCAGTATTTTTGCAACTTCTGTGAATCAAATTATCCCAAAATAAAAAGGTTTAAAAGAAGTTCAAAAGTAAATTTACAGCCCAAAAGTTGAAACAGCTACTATGCCTAATAATGGATGAACTGATAAACAAAAGGTGGTATTATTCAATGTAATGGAATATTACTTGCAAAATAAAGGAATACAATACCAAAACATGCTACAAAAGGATGAACCTTAAAAACATTATGCTAAAGAAACAAACTAAATACAAGGTCACATATTACGAGATTCTATTTAATATGAAATATCCAGAATAGGCAAGTCCATAGAAGCAGCAAGTACATCAGTAGTCATACATGGTGGCATATGCTGGGTAATCCCAGCTACTTAGGAGACTGAAGCTAGAAGTTGGCAAATTCAATTCAGCCTGTTACTTAGCAAGACCTTATCTCAAAATAAAATAAAAAAGGGTTGGGTTGTGGCTCAGTGGTAGAACGCTCACCTAGCACAAGTGAGTCACTGGGTTCCATCCCCAGTACCACATAAAAAAACTAAATAACTAAATAAACAAAACAATAGTATTGTGTCCATTTACAACTAAAAATATTTTTTTTAAAAAGTTGGGGATGTAGCTCAGTTGTACAGCACTAGCTTAGCATGTCTGGGGGCCTAAATTCAACCCTTAGTTCAAGAAAGAAAGAAAGAAACAAAGAGGAGAGAAAAAGGGGAGGCAAAGAAAAGGCAGGCAGGAAGGCAGGCAGTGATTGCTGTGGTTAAAGGAAACAGAGTAACTGCTTTCTTCCTGGGGTGGTAAAATCTTTAGGGAATTAGATAATAGTTATAACTATACATACCTTGTGAAGGGACTAAAACTCAGTGAATTGTAGCTTTAAAAAAGTACCTTATTAGGCCTGTTTATTGCCCAGGTTGGTCTAGAACTCACTGCACTCAAGGGATGCTCCCACCTCAACCTCCAAACTGCAGGAGTATACCACCACACCCAACTCACTACAAGATAAATTTAATATTATGGCAATTATGTCTCAATAAAAGACTTATGTGTTTGGGGATGTAGTTCAGTGGTAGAACACATACTTAGCATGCATGAAGCCCTGAGTTCAATTTCTACACCTCAAAAAGGGGGGGGGGGGAGTGATGGGGAGATCAACAAATGAATGAACCTTAATTTTTTTTAATGTACATATTCAAATGCCCTAAGGTAAAAATCTATACCAAGCTGTAAAATTTAGCTAAATCATAAAAATTCATGATTGAATGACACTAAAGTACTTCCCTGCTGCTTGCTACTCGCATTATAGTATTATTAATAATTAGCAAAATAAACTTACTGGAACAATATAACAAGATTTAAATTTTGACTTGGGTTGAAAGTATTCCTCAGTGGTAGAACATGGATGCATTTAGCATGTGCAAGGCTCTAAGTTCAATCCTCGGCACTGCAAAAATTAAAAATTTTGGCTCAACTAAATAGAGAATATTACTAACAATTAAAAAGAGTCTCTAAGAATTGACTTAACTCATAAAGCTCATGGACTTGAATGATCTAAAATTAATGATGAGCCAGCTTGCATATACAAGTAGAAAAATCACAAAAGTAGATCACACTGAACTGTGCCTGGTGGCATACACCCAGCTACTTGGGTAACTGGGTAATAACTAAATAAACAAAATAATAGCTTAGGTAGGAGGATCACCTGAGCCCAGGAGTTCAAGAAAAGTCTGGATAACATAGCATTACCCAATCTCAAAAATAAATTTAGACTTTTTTTAAAAAGTAAATCACAATGCATCAAACCAAGACCATATAGTCACATAATTACTTTACCATATTAATATTAATATAGTTTAAAATTAGACCAACTCCTTTTCTCCTCTGGAGACTTCATCAAAAAGCAAAAGCACTTGGTAGGCATCAGGAGAGCTGAATTCTGATCCAGACAAAGCTGTGCAACCTTAACTGGCAGAACTATCTGTAAAGTGAGGAATACCTCAAGACCACAAGTCTCCTGAAGTCCCTCTAGTGTCACTCCGTGCATCCAATGCAAGTGACCTCATTTCCCACCTACAGGCCAGCTCCCAATTTCTATTACTAATTCCCATCTCCACAACCTATCCTTCACATATCAGTCAATGCTCTTTAAAAAAGAATCAGAGCCTTTCCCTCCCAGACATGAGCCTTCCATGGCCGATGGGGCTCTACACACTCCAACTCCTGCTTCTGATCTACCTCTGAGTCACTCTGGCACCCTAACCTTGCCCCAGCCCACTCCTCCCCAGGCCTTTGCCACATTCTCATCTCCTCATTCTACCTTCTACTTAAATGTCACCTCCTCAGAGTTGAATAAGAACTCTGCTCCCAAGCTGCCTAGACTCAACCTAAAGATGGGCATGTTGTTAATACCGTTTCTTAATGCCTAGCTCACTAAGTATAAATGCACATAAGCAATCAGCAGTGACTGGCACAGTATTCAAATGTCATCTACACTAAGTATTACTGAAGGTGCCCCAAAATAATTTTCCTTCTAGTCCTAATCTGAAATTATCTTTCTTATTTGTCATCCTCTGTGGTTCTCCCACATCTCCATAAACATAAGCTTCATGAGGAGCTGTCTTGTTCAAAGCTCTCTCACAATTTCCTAAGGTAAATACTTATTTAACACATGAATAAATTTTATCAAGCAAATTTTTTAGGGGGGAGAATACTAGGGATAGACCCCCAAGCCTTGCACATGTAGCGCAAGCACTCTACCACTGAGCTACCCCTGTCTGAAGCAATTATCTTAAATGTCTTTTTTCAAAGAAATGGTAGTGCCTCAAAAATCAGTTGTGTATTTGGGGTGAGTCCCTTCTGCTTGCTAATTACCTTGCAGTCAAGCCAGTTCATTTCATAACTAGCTGTTTTTGTTTAGTTCTGTTTTTGTTTTTGGTACCAAGCATTGAATTCAGGGGCACTCAACCACTGAGTCACAACCCCAGCCCTATTTTGTATGTAATTTAGAGACAGGGTCTCACTGAGTAGCTTAGCTCCTGGCTTTTGCTGAGGCTGGCTTTGAACTCACAATCCTTCCTCAGCCTCCCTCAGCCTTGAGAACTGCTGGGATTACAGGCCCTGGGCACCACAGAGCCCAACAAATCCACTGTTTCAACACCTTAAAAATTCAATTGAGGGGGGCGGGGCTTGGGGTTGTGGCTCAGCAGCCTAGCATGTTTGAGTCCCTGGGTGTGATCCTCAGCACCACATAAAAATAAATAAATAAGGGGCTGAGGTTGTGGCTCAGTGGTAGAGCGCTGGCCTACCACTGCATGAGGCACTGGGTTCAATCCTCAGCACCACATAAAAATAAAATACATAGTGTCTACCAAAAAAACTAAAAAATACTTATAAAATAAATAAATAAATAAATAAAGGTATTGTGTCCAACTAAAAAATAAATATTTTTTTTAAATCCAATATCCAGCCAGAAGCAGTGCTGCAAGCCAGTAATCCCAATAACTCCAGGAGGACCTCAAGTTTGGTCAACAACTTAATGAGGCTCTAAGCAATTTCACAAGACCCAAGACCTTGTCTCAAAATAAAAAAAATAAAAAGGGCCAGGGCAGGGGTTGTGGCTGGGCGGTAGAGTGTTCACCTATCACATGCTTGGCCCTGGGCTCGATACTCAGCGAAATAAATAAATAAATAAATAAGCAAGCAGTGTCCAACTACAACTAAAAAAATAATTTTAAGGGGGGGGGGGCGCAAAGATGTAGTTCAGTGGTAAAGCACCCATGACTTCAATCTCCAGTACCGCAAAGCAGGGGCACAAAGCGGAGAGAACACAATATCTAATATTTAATCTCTGGTCCTTCAAGTAATAATAATAATAGCAGGTGCTTTTCCCTAATAATTTTTTAAAAGATATTTAAGAAGGTACTAATATTCACATTTTGTGAACCCCTAAAAATACTTTCATACTTAGTTTTAAATGAAAAACAAAAAGTCCAGTCATAAAAGATCAACACATAAGTAATGACTTTTGAAAGTTTTCCTAGATGCCACCAATGGATAGGAAATTAGCTAGGCATCAACCAACACGAAAAGGAAAAGTCTAGCAGTGCTGCAGGGTACCCCCCAAAGGAAACAAACAGAAATGCTTTCACTACTTTATTAAAGATGACAGTGATGCTAGACTATCGTTTCCCTAAGTACCAAAGTTACCACACAGGTTTCTTGCTCAAAAGAAAGAGCGAAACTACAAAACTGAGTAAGATGTAACAATGTTGAATGCTGGTAGATTAAGAACTAAGCTAGAGGAAAGGGGGCCGACCCAGAGGCGCCCTGCAGTCTCCGAGCAGCTCTCCAGGAAAAGCTTCTCAGGCAGCGGCCGCCCAACTAGGATGCGAGGCCAGGCTGGAGGTGGCTGGCACTGGCACGTTCTGAAATATCACCAGGCTACAGATCCAGTCCCCGGCACAATGAGAGGGCAGCCCGCCCGCGCACACGCCCACCGCCCCGCGCAGCTGGAGACCCGATCGCGGCCGCCGCGCACTAAGTCACACTCGACCCAAGCAGAAAGTTTCGAATAAAACCCGAGCGCCGAAACGCACAGGTCTGAGAGCTGAACTCGCGCCAGGAATACGCCCGAGGCAAACCACTTTGACAACCAGCTCGGTTTTCAGCAGAAAGGCCGAGAGGCGGGGACCCGGAGGAAGAGGAGGCGGTACATTCTCACACACTCGGGTCCTCTTCCTCTTTGGCCGGGTTGTCCAGGTGGGAGCCGCACAGCCGCCTCACGCCCGCACCCGGTGCACCCGGAGTAGAAAGCCGGAGCCGCGGTCCCTCCCGGGAAGGGCCCGAGACCCCCGGACTAGCCCGGAGCGCAAGGGAGGGGCGCGCACGCCCGGCGCCTTCTCACCGACCCCCTCCCCGTTCGCCTCCGACGGCCTGAGCCACCCGCCAGCGGGGTCTGGGCTCCGGGGATGCGCCGCGGGCCGGCCGCGGGCCCAGGTGCCCCTCCCCCGCCCGCCGCCCCTCCCCCCGGTCGCCCGCGGGGCGCGCAGGAACCGAGCGCCGGCGTCCCGGGGGACTAGCCCGCCCGCCGGCCCGGAGAACCCCGCAACTTTCCTCTGCGCGGTCGCAAACTGCCCCCGACGGGGCGGGGGTGGGGGCCCGGGGATGAGCGCAGCGTGGACTCACTTTTTCGGATGTTTCTCTCTTTTCGGCCTCCGTTTTCGGGCCTGAATGGCCAGCACTAGGGAAAGACAAGACACACATTAACGGTCGGGCCGGCCGGCCTGAGGGGCCGCGTGGCTGGAAGGAGGGAACGCCGCGGGCCACTCACCTTTCCGGGAGCTCATCCTGACGCGGCGGAAGCTGGGCGGGGGGCTTCGCGGCGGCGGCGGCAGAGGCGACGCGGGAGCCCAGCCGAGCCGGGCTGCAGCCTCCACTAGCTCCGCCAGCCGGGAGGAGGCGGGAACCGCGCAGGCGCCGCCGCCGCCGCCGCTCCCGCGGGGGCCCAATAAGACCCGCCCCCGGCCGGCCCCGCCCCCGCCCCGCCCCCACTCACCGGCCCTGGGTGGGGGGGATCTGGACCCCCGCGCCGCGCCCCTGCCCAGAGCCCCGCGCCCATTCGGCCTGCCCACCTATGCAAAAGTGGCCACCTCCCACACTCACTGGCGTCCACTTACACCCACAGTCTCCCCCTCCCCAGCCCAAGGCTCGGGCCTCGGCTTCCTGAGCCCTTGCGGCCGGCCTAGGCCCACCGCCTCCCTCAGCACCCGCCCCCTGCCCTCGCGACCCTCCCTTTGCAGCCACCGCCTCTCCCGTCCGCACCCCGGCCGGTCGCGCCGCACGCCTCTCCATGCGCCCTTCCTTGACCCGCGCCTCCGCGGGTCTCACACCACCTCTCTTCCCGCGGCCTCTTCTCTCCCTTTGCTCCTCTACATCCTTGCATCCCCATGAGCGCCGCTTCCTCCCTTCTGGCGGGCGTGGAAAGGGCACTGGACCAAAAGCTGGGAAACCTGGGTCCTGGATTTGCTGTGTGACCTTGGAGAAGTCATTTTCTTTCACCTTTGCATACCCCAAGGGACGGCATGAGTTTAATGAAGGAAAAGATGCAGATAGCGTTGAAAGTAGAATGAAGCTTCTGTACAGCGTTGTAAATACCATGTGATAACAATTTACAATCACGCCAAGTAGTTATTTTTTCCATTTTGCAATGAAGAAACTGAGTCTTAGAGAGGTTAAATAATTCACCCCAGCCAGGATCCAAATTCAGGCCTGTGTGGTTCCACTTTCCACTTAACCAGGCTACCTAATAAAAATGTGAATAAAGTTGATAATGACACAAGAATGATAATCACAGTGTTCTCTTGTTTCTTTAAATAATTACAGTAGTTTTGAAAGATAAACATCTTGATCATTAACTCCCTCCTTGGTTATACAACTGTTTCCTTAACCCACCAAATGGTTAATCTTACTCTAAAAATATTAAGCCCAACAAAACATGCTGCTGGAATTGAGATTTTACTTTCTCAAGTATTTTATTTTCAAAACTATCACACCTACTGAAAAGTATAGTGAGCAGCCATAAACACATTAACACATTTTAATCAGTTTTTAACATTTCTCCACATTTCTTTTCTGTATGTATGTATGGTTTATTTTGCTGAATCATTTGAGGTTTTTTGTAGACACTGTTGCCTTCTACCAATAAGTACTTCCCTCCTACATAATAAGAGTTCCAGGGGCTGGGGATGTGGCTTAAGCGGTAGCGCGCTCGCCTCGTATGCCTGCGACCCAGGTTCGATCCTCAGCACCACATACCAACAAAGATGTTGTGTCCGCTGAGAACTAAAAAATAAATATTAAAAATTCTTTCTCTCTCTCCTCTCTCACTCTCTCTTTAAAAAAAAAAATTCCATTATCACACAAAATATTTAATACTAATACATATTCACATTTTCAATATATACCCATAATATCCTTTTTAGCTGATGTTTTTTCCCACTCCAGGATGCAATCAAGCATCATTCATTGCATTTAGTTGGCATGATTTTTTAAGCTTCTTTAGCCTAGAATAATCCCTGGGTTTTTGTTTGTGTTTGGCTTTTTTAAAGAATCTCATTCTACTGTTTTGCAGAATGCTTCTCAATTTGGATTTTCTGTTTCCATATAAATAAATTTGTCAGGAATACTTATGGATGATATGTTTCCATCTTAGTACATCAAGATGTGATATCAGTTTATTCCATTATTGGTGATGATACATTTCATCATTTCTTCAAAGTAAAACTACCCTTTCCCCCTCTGTTTTTTTTTTTTAAATATTTTATTTACATTTTAGTTTTCGGTAGACACAACATCTTTGTTTGTATGTGGTGTTGAGGATCGAACCCAGGCTGCACCCATGCCAGGCGATCACTCTATGGCTTGAGCCACATCCCCAGCCCCCCCTTTCCCCCTTTGTATTTAAAAAGTAGTCTGTGTGGAAAGGATTTAAATAGACATTTCTCCAAAAACATAAGGTGATTCAACAAACACTTGACAAGATGATCAATAACACTAGTCATTAAAAAACACAAAGCAAAACCACAATGAAATACCACTTCACACCTGCTAAGATGACAACGATTTTTTAATAGAAAAATATAAGCTGGGTGCAGTGGCTCACATAGGTAATCCCAGAAATTTGGGAGACTAAACCAGAAGGATCCCAAGTTTGAGGTCACATGAAAAACTGAGCAAGATCCTGTCTCAAAAAAATAAAATGGGCCAAGGATATAGCAGTGGTAAACATGCCTGAGTTTAGCCCCTGTACTGCAAAAGAAAAGGGAGGGTGGGCAGGAGGAAGAAAAGGAAAATACTTGTTGGTTAGAATTTTGGAACCCTCACATAACTGGAAAGATTGGAACCTTCCCATATAGCTGGTAGGAATGTAAAATGGTGCAGTTACTATGGAAAAGTTTGTCCATCCCTTAGAAGGCTAATCATAAATTACCAGCAATTCCACTCCTGGGTATAAATACACAAGAATTGAAAACATGTCGTCAAACAAATCTTTGTATACAAATGATCATAGCTATAGTTGTCAAGGTAGCCAAAATGTGAAAACAACCCAAGTGTCCATCCACAAATGAATAAACAAATTGTGGTACATACATGTAATGAAATATTTTTTAGCCATAAAAAGTAATGAAGGGGCTGGGGTTGTAGTTCAGTGATAGAGCACTTGCCTAGCACATGTGAGATACTGGGTCCAATCCTCAGCACCACATAAAAATAAATAAATAAAACAAAGGTATTGTGGCCATCTATGACTAAAAAAAATTTTTTTAAAGTAGGGCTTGGGCTGTAGCTCAGTCATAGAGCACTTGCCTAGTATGTGAGAGGCACTGGGTTCAATCCCCAGCACCACGTAAATCTAAATAAAAAAAATAAAGGTATTGTGTCCATCTACAACTAAAAATATTAAATAATAATAATGATAATGATAATGATAATGATATGAAGGGGCCTGGGGTTGTGGTTCAGGGGTAGAGCACTTGCCTAGCACATGCAAGGCACTGGGTTCAATCCTCAGCACCACATAAAAAAATAAAATTGTAAAAAAATAATGAAGTACTGACATAATACAATACTATTCATTCATAAATAGGAACAAAGAACTGGGGTTGGGATGTAGTTCAGTGGTAGAGCATATTAGAGCATATGCAAGGCCCTGGGTAGAATCACCAGAACAACAACAACAAAAAAGTACAGACACATGCTACAATACAAACCCTGAAAATATTATGCTAAGTGAAAGAAGCCAAACACACTAAAGGTCACAAGTTGGATGATTCCATTTATATGAAATACAGAATAGTCAAATCTACAGAAAGTAGATTGGTGGTTGCTAGCACCTGAGGAAAAAGGAGAAATAATTGCCTAATTGGTATCATTTGATATGACAAAATATTTTGAAGCTATTTTAAATAGAGGTGATGGTAGCACAACATTGTGAATATACTAAATACCAATCACAGAATTTTTTTTAGTTGTAGTTGGACACAACACCTTTATTTTTTTATTGTTTATTTGTATGTGATGCTGAAGATCGAACCCAGCACCTTGCACATGCTAGGCGAGCGCTCTACCTCTGAGCCACAACCCCAGTCCCCAATCACTGAATTGTTTACTTTAAAATTGTTCATTACACGTTATAGGAATTTCACCTCAAAACAAACAAAAAAAACAAAACAAAACAAAAACAAAAAGTTGTCAGTGGGATAATACTTTGAGATTTTGTGAATATCTTTTCCCTTTTCCCTAACAATCTTTTAATGGGTTAGCATCCATTGATGTTGCTTGCTTAAATCAACCATCATGACTATCCTCCAACTCTTTTCTTATTTACTTTTTTTACTTAATTTTTTTGTTTGTTTGTTTTGTTTTGTTTTGTTTTTTCCTTGCAGTTCTAGGAATTGAGCCCAGGTCATAGATAAATCTTTATTGGTGAGCTACACTCCCAGACCAGCCATCCTATCTATGGAAATTAAATCACATTCAAGTGTTTGGAGGGGTAGGGACACAAGTGCATACTGAGTACTCAACCAGGGCCTCCTTTACAATAAGCACTGACTCAACTCTTCCCTCAACAATACCTCCAGCCCCAGTGACATTCTTTTGTAAGGAAGAATTTTTTTAGAGGTGGGGATGAAGCTCAGTAGTATAGTTCCTCCCTAGCATACTTGAGGCTCTGGCTTCTATCCCCAGCACTGCAAAAAAAAAAAATAAAGAACAAGAAATTTCATTTTCTCCATCCACCTACTTTGTTTTTTCTTTGTTTTTGGCATTTATACTTTTGGTATTAACACTGACAGTACTTACTGTCACTTTTCATTTTTCTTTTCCTTTTATGCTTAAATTGTCTCAAATCTGACCGGGGAGATTAACTTTGCAGTGTTCTTTAGATATGGCCCATTCGTTTTTTGAGCACCCCTTTCCTTTCTGGCACAAGATGTTCCAGGAAACTGTGGCCTCCCTAATTCAATCTCAGAACCAGCCATTTCTTCAGTCGTGGCTGCTTCTAGGAGTAGTCAGAAGCATTGAAGTAAAAAAAAAAAAAAAAAAAAAAAAAAAAAATCTGAGTTTGAAGCCAGTTTAGTTTATTATTTTTGAACATTTATAGAGATACAACTTATACACAACATAATTCACCCCTTTAAAGTATAAAATCCAATAGCATTTAGTATATTCATGGAGTTAGGTAACCACCATTACAATCTAATTATTTTAGTATATTTTAAATAAAATTTTTATTTAAAAGTTTTAGATTTCCATGGCTGGATGCAGTGGCACACACCTCTAATCTCAGCAGCTCAGGAGGCTAAGACAGGAGGATTGGGAGTTCAAAGCCAGCCTCAGCAATGGCAAGGCACTAAGCAAGTCAGTGAGATCCTGTCTCTAAATAAAATACAAAATAGGGCTGGGGATGTGGCTAGATGGTTGAGTGACCCTGAGTTCAATCCCTTGTACTAAAAAAAAAAAAAAAAAAAAAAAAAAAAAAAGTTTTAAATTTCCAGAGAAGTTGCGAATCAGTACAGAGAGTCCTCACATACCCCTCATATTCCCTAATGTTAACATCTTACTTTAACTATATATAACATTTTTTTTCTTCCCCACATTTTTTATTAGTGCAGTATAGTCATACATGATGATAGGATTTGTTGTTACACATCTCTACACAATCTAATTTTTAAACATTTTTGTTCCCCCTAAAATTAATTTCATATCCATCAGTAGTCACTCCCCATTTTCCCTTTCCTAGGCCTAGGCAACCACTAATGAATTTACCTCCTTGTCTCTATATGTCAGCCTGATCAGGACAGTTCATATAAATAGTATCATATACTAAGTGGGCTTTTGTGACCAGCCTCTTTCCCTCAGCCTAATGTTGAAAGCCCCTTTGGCTATTTAACTTTTGCATAACCTTGGGTAAGTTACTTAATTACAACATCTGAAAAAAATGGAAACAATATTGATACCAATCTTCACACATCAGTACTATAACCAAATAAGATAAGTAAATCTTCAATACATAGTAGTAAATAAAATTAGCTGAGAAATATGTAGCCAAACACCTTTTATGTAGCAGGCATTATTTTAGGTACTGAGTCTACAGCAGCGAATGAAGTACATGAAAACTTCCCTGCCCCCATGGAGCTTGCATTCTACTGCCAGAAGACAGAAAATAAACAAGTGAAACACATAGCATGTTTAATAGATGGTGATGAATTTCTTTTATTTTCTTTTTCTTTACTTTTTTTTTTCTTTCCTGTGCTGGAGATTGAACCCAGGACCATGTCCATGCTATTCATGCACTCTACCACTAAGCTATCCCCTCAGCCTGATAATATCTGTGGGAAAAAAAAAGACTAAAAACCAGTAACCTGCTGGAAAGATGGTCTGAAAAGAGAAGGCAATTTGTGTGTGTGTGTGTGTGTGTGTGTGTGTGTGTGTGTGTGTGTTGCTGGAGATTGAACTCAGGGCCTTATGCATGCAGGGAAAGCACTCTACCAACTGAGCTTTATCACCATAACATTTAATTAAAGAGCTAAAGGTTTTCCTAGTGTTCAGGGAAATTAAAATCAAAGTATATTGAGAGTTCATCTCACTCCAGTTAGAATGGCAATCATCAAGAATACAAATAGTAGGGGCTGGGTTTGTGGCTCAGTGGTAGAGTGCTCACATAGCATGCGTGAGGCACTGGGTTTGATCCTCAGTACCACATTAAAATAAAAAATAAAGATATTGTATCCCCCTAAAACTAAAAAATAAATATTAAAAAAAGAATACAAATAATAGCCAGGCACAGTGGCTCACACCTGTAATCCCAGTGGCTCAGGAGGCTGAGACAGGAGGATTGCGAGTTCAAAGGCAGCCTCTGCAATGGCAAGGCACTAAACAAGTCAGTGAGACCCTGTCTCTAAATAAAATACAAAATAGGGCTAGGGATGTGGCATAGTGGTTGAGTGCCCCTGAGTTCAATCCCCAGTACTAAAAAGAATACAAATAATAATAAATATTGGTGGGGTTGTGGGGGAAAAGGTACACGCATACATTGCTGTGGGGACTGCAAATTAGTACAACCATTTTGGAAAGTATGAAGATTCCTCAAAAGACTAGGAATAAGCGGGGTGTGGTGGCACATGCCTGTAATCCCAGCAACCTGGGAGATGGAGACAGAAGGATTGCAAGTTCAAAGCCAGCCTCAGCAATAGCAAGGCACTAAGCAACTCAGTGAGACCCTGTCTCTAGGGATGGGGATATGGATCAGTGGTTGAGTGCCCCTGAATTTAATCCCCAGTTCCAAAAAGAAAAAAAAAAAAGACAGAGCCACCATATGACCCAGCTATCCCCAATCCTTAGTATTTATCCAAAATATCCCCACTATCATTAGTATTTATCAAAAAAAAAAAAACACTAAAATCAGCACACTACAGTGAAACAGGCCCATCAACATTTATGGTAATACATAAACACAGCCAAACTATGGAACCAGCCTAGGTGCCTGTCAACAGATGAATGGGTAAAGAAAATGTGTACACACACACACACACACACACACACATACACAAGTATATTGGAGTTTTACTCAGCTATAAAGAAGAATGAGGGTTTGGGATTTGGCTCAGCAGTAGAGCGCTCGCCTAGTATGTGTGGGGCCCTGGGTTCAATCCTCAGCACCAAATAAAAATAAAAAGATAAAATAAAGATATTTTTAAAAAGAAGAAGAAGAATGAAATTATGGCATTTGCTGGTAAATGGATGGAGCTAGAGAACATCAGCTAAGTGAAATAAGCCAGACTCAGAAAGTCAACTGTCAAATGTTTTGTCCCATATGCAGAAGTTGAAGCAAAATAAGGGAAAAAGGGGGGGGGGAGGTGGGATTCCACAAAAATAGAAAGTGGAAATCAGTGGAGTAGAGGAAGGGAGTTGAAGGGGAGAGGGGAGGGACAGAAAAAGGGAAGAACTGTGGAATTTTAATTGTCAAAATTATGCTATTTACATATATGAATATACCACAGTGAATTCCATCTTTATGTATACCTATAAAGCACCAATTTATGGGCTGGGGCTCAGCAGTAGAGCATTTGCCTTGCATGTATGAGGCACTGGGTTCGATCCTCAGCACCACATAAAAATAAATAAACAAAATAAAGGTATTATGTCCATATACAACATATATATATATATATATATATATATATATATATATACTTTTTTTTAAGCACCAATTTAAAATAAATAAATAAATAGGAGGATGACCAGTAGAGTAGAAGAATGGGAACAACGAGAGGAAGGAAGGGAGAGAAAGAAGAAGCACTAGGGACTAAATGGAGTAAGTTATATTCCATGCATTTTTGATTATGTCAAAGTGAACCCTACTATTATGTATAACTATAATGCACTAATAAAAAGAAACATTTTTGGGCTGGGGATATAGTTCAGTTGGTAGAGTGCTTGCCTTGCATGCACAAGGCCCTGGGTTCAATCCTCAGCACCACCTAAAAATAAATAAATAAAATAAAAGTATCTACAACTAAAAAAAAGAAAATAAGAAGAAAAAACCTAAAACTTTTTTTTTTTTTTTTCTGGTACTGGGGATTGAACTCAGAAGTGTTCTACCTCAGAGGTATATCCCCAGCCTCTTTTTCTTTTCTTTTTTTTTTTTTTTTTTGGTACTGCAGATTGAACTCAGGGACACTCAACCACTGAGCCACATCCCCAGCCCTATTTTGTGTTTTATTTAGAGACAGGGTCTCACTGAGTTGCTTAGCACCTTGCTGTTGCTAAGGCTGGCTTTGAATTCATTATTCTCCTGTCTCAGCCTCTCGAGCCACTGGGATTACAAGTATGCATCACCATGCCTGGCTCCCCAGACCTTTTTATTATTTTATTTTTTGAGTACCAGAGATTGAACCTAGAGGTGCTTAATATAACTACTGAGTCACATCTCCAGCACACATACACACCCCCCCCCTTTTTTTTTTTTTTTTTGAGACAGGGTCTCGCTAAGTTTTTAGGCCTCACCAAATTTTAGGCAAATTTTGAATTTGGGATCCTATAGCCTCAGTCTTCAAAAGCTACTGGGATTATAGGCATGCACTACCACACCAGGCTTTATTTTACTTTTGAGCTGGTTGGGCTAAATTACTAAGGTTGACCTCAAGCTTGCAATCCTCTTGCCTTGGACTCCCAAGTTGCTGGGATTATAGGTGTGTCCTTCTGGCCCTTAAGGCTACCTTGCAGGTCCTTTCTAATTCTGTAAACTAGGAGAGGACCACATTCACTACCTATAATATTTGTAATTGCTTTTAATTTATTGAATTAAAATTAAAATTATCCCAGTGTGGTGGTGCACACCTATAATCCCAGAGATGTGGGAGGCTGAGCCAGAAGGATCTCAAGTACAAGGCCAGTCTCAGAAATTTAGCAAGACCCTTTCTCAAAATAAAAATAAAAAGGCTAAAGTCAGTCAGTGGTAAAACAACCCTGAGTTGTATCCCCAGGACAGGAATAAGACAGGATGGGAAGAAGGAAAAAGAGAAGGAAAGGAAGGAAAGAAAGAAAGTATGATTCCTAAATTTTTATTCTAACATCATTATTGCTATATACAACAAATTAGTTAAGTGGATATAGTTAAGAATGGAAAGTATTAAAAGCTGGGTATGGTGGTGCACATCTGTAATCCCAGCCATTCAGGAAGCTAAGGCAGGAAGAGGATCACAAGTTTGAGGCCAGCCTCAGCAATTTAGTGAAGCCCTCAGCAACTCAGCAAGACCCTGTGTTAAAAATAAAACATTAAAAAATGGACTGGGAGTGACTCAGCGGTAGAGGGCTCACCTAGAACATGTGAGGCCCTGGGTTCAATCCTCAGCACCACATAAAAATAAAATTTAAGGGATGGGGCTGTTGCTCAGTGGTAGAGCGCTTGCCTAGCATGGGTGAGGCACTGGGTTCGATCCCCCGCACCACATAAAAATAAACAAATATAAAGGTATTGTTTTCATCTACAACTAAAAATATATTTTAAAAAAAACAAAATTTAAAAAAGGTATTAAAAATGGGCTTGGGATGTGACTCAGTGGTTAAGTACCCCTGGGTTCAATCCCTGGTACCAAAAAAAAAAAAAAAGTATTATATAGTTTTAGAACTGAACATATTTTGGTCTCGCAATTCAAAAGTGAAAATGGGCAGAACATACAAAATTTTCCCCATTCTAGTACAATGTAACCCAAGACATCCACATAATATGAATTTTTACCAAATGCAATAGAAAATGAAAAGAATATTTTAAAACCAATTATACTCAGATATTTCCAAGTGGAGTCATTAAATCATGTTGTATCTTAGAAGGTATGTTTAGTATGTCACAAAATTGGAAAAAGACTTCAGAGGTAGCTGGCTCATAGAGGCACACACCAGCAAATCCCAGCTACTCAGGAGGTTGAGATAGGAGTATCACAAGCTCAAGGCCAGCCTGGGCAATTTAGTGAGGCTCTGTCTCAAAATTCATTAAAAGGGCTGGGGTGCGGCCAGGGTTGTGGCTCAGGGATAGAGTACTTGCCTAGCATGCAAGGCATTGGGTTCAATCCCCGCACCACATAAAAATAAACAAATAAAATAAAGGTATTGTGTCTATCTACAACTAAGAAGAAAAAATTAAAAAATAAAAAAGGGTTGGGGTGGTAGGGTGTCCTGGATTCAATCCCCAATCCCCAGTACAAAAAAAAAAAAAAAAAAGACTTCAGGGGTTATACAATCCATCATCTTGGGGCCTTTAATAAATGAGAAACTTAACCTCCTTTTAAAAATTCCCAAGGCTTCTAAACTTAGGAAATGTCATATATATATATATATATATATATATATATATATATATATATATATATCCTCAGCACTGCATAAAAATAAACAAATCAAATAAAGTGTTTTTTAAAATTAATTATATATATATATATGTTGTAGATGGATACAATGCATTTATTTTATTTGTTTATTTAAAAAATATTTTTAGTTATACATGGGCATGATATCTCTACTTTGTTTATTTACTTTCATGTGGTGCTGAGGATTGAACCCAGTGCCTCACATGTGCAAGGCAAGTGCTCTACCACTGAGCCACAACCTCAGTCCCAGGAAATGTCTCTTTTTATCTATCATTTTCCATTATGAAGTTTAAACCTGTTTTTATTACTTCATTTGAGAGTATTTCTCAATGATACTAGCACTATTGTAACATCACTAATTTCACAATAGAAGTTAGTACAGGGGCTGGAGTTGTGGCTCAGTGCTAGAGTGCTTGCCTAGTATATGTGAGACACTGGGTTCCATCCTCAGCACTGCATAAAAATAAACAAATCAAATAAAGTGTTTTTAGAATTATTTATTTATTTATTTATTTAAGTTAGTATAGAGGGCTGGGGCTGGGGCTCAGCGGTAGTGCATTTGCCTGGCATGTGTGAGGCATAGGGTTCGATTCTAAGCACCGCATATAAATAAATAAATAAATAGTCTGTCAACAACTTGGAAAAAAAAAGTTAGTGTAGAGATAGCAGAGCCAGACAACCAAGGTTCAATTGCTAGTTTTGCCATTAGCTTGAGTAGGGTAAGCTTGAGTAGGGTACTCAGACTCTCTGTGCCTCAGTTGTTTGATGTGCCAAGTACAGATAGGAAGGTTACCTTCTGTGCCAATGAGTTCATTCACATAAAACACTTGGAGAAGTGCATAATCATATTTATGATGAGGATTAAATCACTTAGGGAACATAAAATACTTAGAGAAGTATCTAAGTATTCAATAAATATTAGCTAGTCATATATATGCACATTAAGGAAAATATTAGGTATCTATTGCTGTATAATAAATCTCTTCCAAATATAGATGCTTAATACATTAAACATTTAGGACTACAGGTGGAGCTAAGTGGTAGAGCATGCACAAAGCCCTGGGTTTGATCCCCAGCACCACCAAAAATTTTAAAAATAAAACAATAACCATTTATTATCTCACAGTATCTGTGGTCCGGAAGTGTGGGAGCAGCTTGGCTGGAGAGTGAAGATGTTATTGGGGGGTGCAGTCATCTGAAGGCTGGACTGAGGCTGCAAGTTCTGTTACCAAGATGGTTCATTCGCATGGCTGTTAGCAGGAGGCCTTGTGTCCTTCCTGACTGTTGCAGAGATATCCCTTCCTCACAGCCTGGACCTCTCCATGGGGCTGCTGGAATGGCTGCATTCCCCCAGAGCAAATTATCCAAGAGACAAGGAAGAAACTAAGTGCCTTTTGTGACCTAACCTCAGAAGTCACAATCCATCATTTCTACCAAATTCTATACATCAGAAACCAGAGCATCATATGCTCAAAGGAAGGGAATTAAGCTATACTTTTGAAGAGAGGGTTATAAAAGAATGTTGGATATTTTACAGTCACCACAAGAGGTCATTCTTTTTTCTTTAAATGCCTTTGATTCCAAGTGAGAATCCTGAGAGACTTCTCATTCTGCTATTTGTTTAAACAGTAGAAATAAAGGGAATTTTCAGTTCAACATTTAGATGAAAGAAAAGAAAATGAAGACAAGATAAATTATTTAGAAAAATTATCAATAGTAACAGATTTATCATAAGTAAAATGCTACATAAGACTCTTACAAATCCCAGCAACTCAGAAGACTGAGGCAGGAGAATCATAAATTCAAATCCAGCCTCAAGAAATTAGCAAGACCCTGTTTCAAAATAAAAAATAAAAAGGGCTGGGGATGAAGGTCAGTGGTATAGCACCTCTGGGTTCAATCCCCAGTTACACACACACACACACATACACAACTCTTACGTATGTCATCTCAAAAATGACTCTTAAAATTGGGCATAGTGGGGCTGGGGATGTGGCTCAAGCGATAGCGCGCTCGCCTGGCATGCGTGCGGCCCGGGTTCGATCCTCCAGCACCACATACAAACAAAAGATGTTGTGTCCACCAATAACTAAAAAATAAATAAATATTTAAAAAAATTTAAAAAAAATTGGGCATAGTGTCACATGACTATAATACCATGGACTTGGCTGGTTGAGGCAGGAGGATGGCCAGTTCAAGGTCAGCCTCAGCAACTTAGCAAGGTCCTTAGTAACTTTGGAAGAGTCCTTCTCAAAATAAAAAATAAAAAGATAAAAAGGGTTGGGGATTGACTCAGTGGTTAAGCACCCCTGAGTTTAATACCCAGGGCCAAAAAAAAAAAAAAAAAAAAAAGAGAGAGAGACTCCTAAAGATTTGCCCAGGGCTGTATTAGAGTAGATTTAGAAGATCAAGATTAACTAATATGTAAGCACATATATAAATAAATTAGATGAGGTCTAGCCTTAATCTTGCTGATTTTTATACCCTGGGTTTCATTTTTTTCCAAGCATTTAGACACATATACAGCCACAATTAATCTCAAATACTTAATTGTCTAGGTGTGAGAACTTGGCTTTATAATTGTTAAGGTCAACTAAAAATAAAAACATATTTTTAATGATATAAGCCAGGCATGTTGGTATGTTCCTGTAGTCCCAGCTATTCAGGAAATTGAAGTAGGCTTCAAAGCTAGCCTGGGCAAAATATCAAGACCCTGTCTCAAAAAAAAAAAAAAGAAAGAAATAATATCTATAGTTATATCATCCAGAGAGAAAGATTTACCATATTGTGCTGTTTTTAAAAAATTAGTACTGGGTGGAGTTGTGGCTCAGTGCCAAGCATATGTAGGTACTGATTTGAGTCTCAGCACCACATATAAATAAATAAAATGGGGCTGAGGATATAGCTCAGTTGGTAGAGTGTTTGCCTCATATGCACAAAGTCCTTGGTTCAATCCCCAGCACCACAATCAATCAATCAATCAAATAAAGGTCCATCAACAACTTAAAATTATATATATATAATAGTATTTTGGGGGGATGGGGCATACACCTGTAGTCCCAGTAACTCTGGAGGCTGAAGCAGGAGGATAATAAGTTCAAGGCCAGCCTGGGAAAATTAGAGAGAACTTGTCTTAAAATAAAAAAGTAATGTGGCACAGTAGTAAAGCACCCCTGGATTCAATCCTCAGTACTACAAAAGAAAAACCAATTGTATCATTTCCTAATAGTTTATATATAGTATTTTCACACATTATACAATGAATGTTTTCCTAAAGAGTGATGTTAGAAGTGACCAGAAAATGAGTTATGCTGAGAAATATAAAACACAAAAAAGTTTACCATGCATTTTCATTGGAATAAAATCTGAAAAATAGGCCAATATCTTCCAAAAGTACAATAGCTCTATCATGACCAGTGACAGTGACAATTACAGAGTGATATCCTGCACTTTAACTTCTACAGCACTTTGAAAGCCCACTCACTTGCAGCACCTTGGACAGAGGAAACTCTGTGTGTGTGTGTGTGTGTGTGTGTGTGTGTGTGTGTGTGTGTATTTACCTTAGTAGCTCTGGTGTAGGATTCTTAGACCCAACATGGCCTGTGGACATGTTCCCTACACTTACTCTTCTTGGAGTGAAACTGTATTTTTTTAAATTTATTTTTTAGTTTTAGGTGGACACAATATCTTTATTTTACATTTGCGTGGTGCTGAGGATGGAACCCAGTGCCTTGTGCATGCTAGGCAAGTGCTCTACCACTAAGCCACAATCCCAGCCCAGAAACTGTATTTTTAAAATTTATCTATCTATCTATCTATCTATCTATCTATCTATCTATCTATCTATTTATGGTGCTGGGGATTGAACCCAGGGTCTTGTGTGTATGAGGCAAGCATTCTACCAACTGAGCTATATCCCCATCCCAATGAAACTGTATTTTAAATAATTTCCCCCTTGGATTATTTTGTTTGACCACATAAAGATATGTGGTTTGTTTTGTATTGTTGCAGTATTAGGGATTAAACCCAGGAGCATTCAACCTATGGGCTATATCCCCAGTTCTTTTTTTATAATAATTTTTTTTTAGTTATAGGTGAACACATTACTCTCATTTTATGTATTTATTTTTATATGATGCTGGGGATCAAACCATGCCTCTTGCATGCTAGGCAAGTGCTCTACCACTGACCTACAACCCCATCCCTCCAGTCTTTTTTTAAATTTTATTTTATTTTTTAAAAAAATATTTATTTTTTAATTGTAGATGGACACAATACCTTTATTTTATTTATATGTGGTGCTGAGGATCGAATCCAGGGTCTTGGACATACTAGGCAAGCACTCTACCCCTAAGCCACAACCCCAGCCCTGCTTTTTAAATTTTATTTTGAGACTGGGTTTTACTAAGTTGTGAAGGCTGGCTTCAAACTTGCAATTATCCTGCCTCAGCCCCCCCCCCCAAGTAGCTGGAATTACAGTCATGAACCCCTTCTCCTAGCCAAAACTGTGGTTTTTAAAAATATAAATGTATATAATCCAGTGAAAATTCTTGGGCTGAAGTTGTGGCTCAGTGGTAGAGTGCTTCAAAATAAAGGGATTATGTCCATCTACAACTAAAAACATTTTTTTTTAAATTCTTTTACATTTGAAGTGAAGAATTACTGTAACCTCCTTCACTGGTTAACTAGTTTTCTAGTATCCAAGCCTGTCCTTTCTTCAAATAAGCTATGCTACTAACATTATAGCCCCACTTTTCTCATCCCATGCTTCAGACTTTTTACTGCTAACAACAGCCTTCTAGAAACCTACTCCCAACCTAACCTATTCTTAGCAGGGAGAGAAGCTTATTTGTTCTCTCTTGAGAACTTAAACTTCTTTCTCCCCGTCCTTTGTCATGAACCAGTTCCAAACTAGCTCTCTTCAGTAGCAGATATTGCTGGATGCCTACCCTAAACCATTTTTCTCTTTCTCCATGTTAGCAGAGCCCCAGTTTTTGTTCCTGTATCTACTTCCCCCAATCAATGACTTAGGTAAGTATCAATTAGTTTAAGCCAGTAATTCTCAAACTTTTTAGTCTCAGGACTTTTTGACATTCCTAAAATTAGATGAGAACCTCAAAGAACATTATTTTTTAAATGTCATGCTGGGGATTGAACACAGAGCCTTGTAAATAATAGGCAACCTTCTATCACTTGAGATACATTCCCAGCCCCTTAACTAACTTTTTTTTGGGGGGGTGGGGGGGGCATACCAGGGATTGAACTCAGGGGACTCAACCACTGAGCCATATCCCCAGCCCTATTTTGTATTTTACTTAGAGACAAGGGTCTCACTGAGTTGCTTAGCACCTTGATATTGCTGAGGCTGGATTTGAACTCACAATCCTCCTGTCTCCACCTCCCAGGCCACTAGGATTACAGGCATATACCACTGCACCTGGCTAACATTTTTGTTAAAAATATTTTTTAGTTGTCAATGAACCTTATTTTATTTATTTATAAATATTTATTTATATGCATATGCTGAGAATTGAACCTAGTGCCTCATACATGCTAGGCAAATGCTCTACTACTGAGCCACAGCCCCAGCCCCTTAAATATCAGTTTTTTGTTTGTTTTGGGTGCTGGGGATTGAACCATGGCCTTGTGCATGCAAGGCAAGCACTCTACCAAATGAGCTGAATCCCCAGTCTTAAATAACAATTTTAATGAATAAAAATAACTATGTTTCCTAAAGCAAACCTTTAGTTAGAAGCTACATTTTTGCAGATCTCTCTAAGGTCTGACTTATTAGAAGACACATTGTCACATCTGCTTCTACATTCAATCCATTGCCATCCCATTCCATATAGCCTCTACAAGTGTCCATTGTGTTTTTTTGTTTTTTGTTTTTTTTTTTTTTTTTTTTTTTTTTTGGTATTAAGGATCGAACCCAAGGGCGCTGAACCACTGAGCCACATCCCCAGCCCTTTTTGTATTTTATTCAGAAACAGGGTCTCACTCTGTTGCTGAATGCCTCACCAAATTGCTGAGGCTGACTGAACTCTCAAATCGTCCTGCCTCCACCTCCCAAGACGCTAGGATTACAGGTGTGGGCCACCAGGCCTGGCTGTGTTTTAATTCTTTCAGGACAGAAAGGCAAACAAAAATAAAACAAACAAAAAGCAAATCCAAAAAAAATTTAGTATTATTATGAGAAAGTTTTGACTACCTGAAAGGGTCTTTAGATCTTCTGGTGCTCCCCAGATCATAGGTCAAGAGTCATTCCTTGGTTTAAACCAATCAGAGTGGTCCCTGACAGGGAGCATGAGACCCAGTTGTTTCTAGTGAGCTGTGAGGAGACCTCTTCTAGAGGGCTTTTGGGAAAGATTTTTTGCTTAATTTTTTTTCAGAGATGAATGTTTATCTGTTGGTGATTGATTTAAAAATAAAAGCCATTCTAAATATCAAGCAAAAAGAGATTTCAGGAAGAGGTACTTGCAAAGTCATTGGAAAGGCTGGGAGGACAGACACGAACTCTAGCTGCAAAGAAATCTTGGAAAACAAAACAAAACAACAACAACAACAACAACAACAAACTTTCTAGCCTCTCCAAACAGAAGACATGTAAAGTGAACATTGAGAAAAATCAATCCATGGATCCACAACAGGTAAAAGAAGAAATGGTCCTTTTGTTTCTGCTGTGTCTCATGACATCTGGCAACCATAGGGGGAGTTAGGAAAGGGGTTCATGGAAAGAGAACATGCTAAAGATGGTAGAGAGGAAATGGGGAAGGATTCTGGGTCCTTGACAACATGGCTGAGCCACTGAATAAACCAACCCTGAAACTGCTTACCTCTAGGTTTGTTATTATATAATACAATAAATTTCATTATCTATATTCTCTTAAAACAGGTTTTCAGGGCTGGAGCTGGAGCTCAGTGGTAGAGTGCTTGCCTGATATGTGTAAGGCCTTGGATCCCATCCTCAGCACCACATAAAGACAAATAAATAAAAAATAAAGGTATTGTGTCTATCTACAACTACAAAAATTTTTAAAAAATGGGTGTTCACCAACTTCTCTCTTTCTTCCTTCCTTCCTGTCCTTTCCTTTCTCCCTTCCTCCTTTTCTTTCTTTCTTCTCTCTCTCTCTCTCTCTCCCTCTCTCCCCCCTCCCCCTCTGTCTCTTTTTCTTTCCAGCCTTCTCCTGCCGTCACACCCTTGCCTTTAGCTTCTCTGGTACATGGAATAAACAACCTGCCTTCTGCCCTTTAAATCTCAAGCTACAATACTCCTCCAAAATTATTTCTCCAAAGAACCAAACTTATTATCTTATTTCTAGAAAGCTGAGGGAGGTACTCCAAAGGTAAAATTTTAGAGATTCACTAAAGCCTCCTAATTCTAGCATTGTTGCCTCCATTGACTACACAGGTTTCACCATTAGAAAGTAATTTCTTTGGGTTGAGGATTTTTGTCTGAATTAATTTTTCTTTTCTTTCTTTTCATTTTTTTTGGAAGTGCTGAAGATCAATCCCAGAACCTCAGGCTTGAGCAAGTAATCATCTTTAATTCCTGGATGAAATTATACAATGTCTTGGACTTGCTTAAAAGATTATCCAGAGAATGGGGTGAGGAGTGGGAAGAAATAGATGAAACAAGATTACCCATGTGTGGATCATATTGTTGAAGCTCAGTAATGGGTGCTTAGTTCAGTTTTTTTTAAGTCTCTTATATTTGATATTTCTCATACTAACCTATTAAAAGAAAATATCATGGTAAGGGTTGTGGCTCAGTTGTAGAGCACTTACCTGGCATATGTGAGGCCCTGGGTTCAATCCTCAGCACCACATATAAATAAACAAATAAAGCAAAAAATCTGCTGGCAACTAAAAAATATTTAAAAAAAGAAAATGTAAAAATTTACAAATACTTTACCTGAAGTTTACACATTCTAGAGATTATCAAACATTAAAACTTCAGCTAGGAGGGCTGGGGTTGTGGCTCAGTGGTAGAGCACTCACCTAGCATGCACGAGGCACCGGGTTCGATCCTCAGCACCACATAAATGTAAAATAAAGTATTGTGTCCACCTAAAACTTAAAACAACAACAACAACAAAAAACTTCAGCTAAAGTCAAGTGCAATGGCACACTCCTGTAATCCCAGTGGCTCAGGAGGCTGAGACAGGAAGATCGCAAGTTCAAAGCCAGCCTCAGCAAAAGCGAGGTACTAAGCAACTAGGTGAGACCCTGTATCTAAATAAAATACAAAATAGGGCTGGGGATGTGGCTCAGTGGTCGAGTACACCTGAATTCAAGGTACCAAAAAAAAAAATCTTTCAGCTGGATATGGTGGTATATACCTGCAATCCCAGCTACTTGGGAAGCTGAGGCATAAAGGCCCCTGGAGCCCAGGAACTCAAGCCCATCTTGGGCAACACAAAAGACCCTGAACCTGTCTCAAAAAAATAAATAAACAAAACAAGTTTTAAAAGCTAAAAAAGGGATTTTATGTTCAAATGACTATCTATTGCAATAACTTAGCTATAGATCCATGGGATTTGAGCTTTGTTGAAAGGAAAGAGGATGAGGCAGAGGTTGCACATGGTGGCTTGATGATCAAGGCCAGTCACAGTTATGTGGACATTTTTGTTGACCCACTGACTCTGGAGTGAAGCATGGTTAAAATTATGTTAACTACTCTCAAATTTTGAAAGACCTTATGTAAATGAATCCAAATTTTTATCTTCTTTCAAAGGAACAAGATCTGTCTACAATGGAATCTTATTTCCACCTGTGACATAAGTTCTCTGGTTTGCCAGAACTCTCACCAACCTCACTGCACACAATATGTAGCTCAGTGATAGAGTGCTGACCCAGCATGTGTAAGGCCCTGGGTTTAATTAACCAGTACCACTACCAAAAGAGAGAGAGAGAGAGAGAGAGAGAGAGAGAGAGAGAGAGAGAGAGAGAGAGAGAGAGAGAGAGAAATTAAGCTTAAGTTCAAACATTTACTGAAATTAAGTTAAAAAAAAAAAAAGTTTTCCCAGGGCTGGGAATATAGCTCAATGGTAGAGCATTTGATTAGCATGTGCAAGGCTTTGGTTCAGTCCCCAATACTGCAAACAAACAAACAAAAAAGTGTCTCCTTTTAAGTTGTAAAATATTAGCTGTTCATTTAACAAGTGCATGCATTGCGTAATGCATATTTATAATAAAATTATAGTAGAAATTAAACAGAAGGAAAGTGTCATTTAAATGAATATAACAAGGTCTGTGTAAAAAGCTAACATCCCATCCCAACTCTAGCATATCCTAGCAGGGACAAGTATTTCAATCTTTCCAGGTCTTAGTTTTCTTCTCTGTAACATGAGAATGACAATACTTGCCTCTTGGGTTTTTTTGTAGTTTTGTAAAGAACAGAGCTAATATGTGACAGATACCTAATAATAAGTGTCAGTTATAGGAAGTTCTTAATAGCAGTAATAATGAGACATAAAACTTAAAGACAATAGGAGATGTAAAATTCTTCCAGTGACATACATGTTGAGAACAATCATTCATTTATGTGACTAGGATTTTTTTTCCTGACAGCAGCAAATCAAGGACTTTACATAAAATGTTTGCCATGACTTTACCTCAAAAAGGTAGCCAAATTTACAGATTTTTAAGCTTGGGATCTGTTATTTGTTAATTTCCATTTGTTCCTCATAAATTTCTATGGACTTTTGATTGCTATACCATTCTAAAGAGAAACATGTTCCATAAATGTACCTATTTTGCAAAGACTTCTATTTTTACTCCAAAATGAACCTTTCAAGTTATAATATTTTTGCTAATTCAAATGCTGTTACTAAAATAATTATAATATAACATGATCCAACAAAAAGTGAAACAAACACAAAGGGAGAAATAATAGTAAGCATAGAGGAAGTTGATAAAAATGAGTCAGTAGGACTCAGTGATAAGAGTGCTTGCCTAGCTGGCACAAAGCCCTGTGTTTGATCCTCAGCATTGCCCCCCAAAATAAAACAACAACAACAACAATAATATAATAATAATTGAATTTAATAAGCTTTATGTTTCAAAATCTGCTTTTTAAAAAATTGTATTAGTTATTGATGGACCTTTATTTACTTATTTGTTTATATGTGGTGCTGAGAATCAAACCCAGTGCCTCAGACATGCTAGGCAAGTGCTCTACCAGTGAGCCACAACCCCAGCTCAATCTAGGGGTTTTAATACAATAACTAGTTGGAACAAGGAGACATGTTCAGGAGGTGAAGTGTGGCCATTTTCAGAATTTAAATGATTAATAGGTATAGGTTTTGTTAGAAACATTTGTAATTACGTATGTACATTAAAAAGATAAAGATAACAGATATAACACCAAAAGCACAGTCTAAGAAAAACATCATCAAACTACAGATCCTATGCTCTTCACAAGCTGCTCTTAGGAAAGTAAAAAGACAATTCCCAGACTGTGAGCAAATATTTGCAAATCACAGATCTGATAAAAGATTTGTGTCTAGAATATACAGGGAATGCTGAAGGGGTTGGAGGTGGAGCTCATTGGTGGAGCGTTTGCTTAGCATTCATGATGCTCTGGGTTTGATCTCCAGACCAATTAAAAAAAAAATCAACAATCTGGCTGAGGGTACAGTGCTTGCCTAGCATGTGCAAAGCCTAGAGCTCAATTCTCAGTACCAAAAAAAAAAAAAAGAGAGAAATCAGTTGAGGAATAAAAAATGAAGGTAGTAAACAATATCAGTTTGTAAAATGGCATGAAAAGAGAAAGAATGAAGAAAAAGAATGATAAATTAAAATCTTACAAGTTGCATAAAATTAATCCAAATATTGTAGGTTTTATTGGTACATGTAACAGACTTTTTAAAAATATATTTTTAGTTCTTGATAGACCTTTATTTTATTTACTGATATGCAGTGCTGCGAATTGAACTCAGTGCCTCACATATGCTAGGCAATTGTTCTACCACTGAGCTATAACTTTAGCCCTGTAACAGATTTTTTTTAAAGTTGTAGATCAACATAATACCTTTATTTTATTTATTTATTTATTTTGTGGTGCTTAGGATAGAGCCCAGTCCCTCATACATGCTAGGCAAGTGCTTTACCACTGAGCGACAACCTCAGCCCCCCAGATTTTTATATTTATCTATCAGTAGACAGTAATTTTCTGATTGCACACAAGAAACTTACCTATAAAATATCACTTACTATTAGCTGGGTTCAGCATATAGGCCCAGCTACTAGGAAAGCTGAGGCAGGAGCATGTGGCCAGTTTTGAGGCCAGTCTAAGCAACATAGTGAGACCCATCGCTACCAAATAAATAAATAACATAGTGTGGGGGCAAATTTCTGAAAAGTCACATGAAAATTTTTGAAAGTATGGGGTGGGGTTGTGGCTCAGTGATAGAGCATTTGGCTAGCAAGTATGAGGCCCTGGGTTTGATCCTTAGCACCACATAAAAGTAAATAAATAAAATAAAGGTATTATATCCATCTACAGTTAAAAAATATTAAAAGATTTTTTTTGAAAATAGATGAATGAGAACATTTTATGCAGAAAAAAAAGAAAGCTGATGTAACTAATTTCAAACAAAATATAATTTAGGGGTACTGTGGACTAAATGTTTGTATCCCCTAAAATTCATATATCAAAACCTTAAACCATTATGATGGCATTTGGAAGATGGGCCTTTTAGGAGTTAATAAGGTCGTAAACATGTTACCCTTATAAAGGGGATTAATGCCCTTATAAGAAGAAACCAGACAGCTAGTTAGTGCTCTTTCTGCTGTTGGAGAATCTAATGAGAAATCAGCAGTCTGTAAACCCGAAGAAAGTCCTATCAGTACCCAACCACACTGGCAACCTGATCTCTAACTTCCAGACTTTGGAATTGTGAGAAGAGGGGAAAAATTAATAGGGACAAAGAGAAAGTTAGATTTGTCTCAACAATACTTTGTGTTTGTTTTTCAGAATCCTGTGCCTATAACAAGTGTGAGGAATTGTTTATGACTGATCCAGAAGGATATATATAAGGTCTCCAGTGAACTGTGATGGAGTGCTCAAATATGACAGAAATAGAAGATTCAATAATTTCTGACATAACTCAATGGAAAAGGGTATGGATTCAATCATCAATTAGACACAGGTTCAAATCTTAATGACTATGTATACATCAAATAATAGGGACAAATACATCATGGTATTTCCAGTGAAAAATTATGCAGCCATTACAACTATTTACATACAAATAAAGGACTGTTATTATAGTTTTATGCATAATTGAAAAAGTGAAAGTCCATGAAAAGGAAATTGGACACATAATGACAGAATCAATAGAATTTAGTAAGAATAAGACTATACTGCATTATATGTTAAGGTGTCCAAAGTATGATTAAAAGGAAAAAAACAGTTGCAGAATAATTGCATTGCAGGTTGGATTATTAGAAAATCAAACTTTGGGATGAAGATTTATGGTAGAAAGTTTATTGGAAAGTGCTCTTAGGATCCATATTTATGGAGGAAGGAAAGGAAGTAGGGTCAGGTAAAGCTAGGCTATGATGGAGCCCTGAGGCTTAGTGACCCCACAAGGAGATTTCAAACTGCTGCAACCCTTCAAAGTTCTCTTTCAGCAGGGTTAACTATTCCATTGACCAGTCATTAGCAATACTTTTTGTTTCTACAGAAAATCTAATAACAGATAATAGTGGTGAATTATGTATGTATCTATCTAGCCACCTATCATCTATCTTTATTTACCTACCTACCTTCCTACCTACTTACCTAGATGTTTCCTTTGAAAAAGACATTGGGAAAAGTGAAAAGAGGCCTTCCACTTTTTTATTTTTACAAGAAATCTTCATATTTTGGGGAGGAAAATGGTTTGAATCATTATATTAAGGGGCTTAGAGGATGGGAGAGGAGTCAAAGAAGTGCTGAGAAAGACAATGAGACCCAACATTGTTGACTGGCAAGTTCCCCTTGCCCTCTCCCAAACATCAAAAGGAATCTTAATTTTTTGATATTAAGAATTTTTAAAAAATATTTATTTATTTACTTATTTATTTTTTAGTTTCGGCGGACACAACATCTTTGTTTGTATGTGGTGCTGAGGATCGAACCCAGGCCGCACGCATGCCAGGCGAGCGCGCTACCGCTTGAGCCACATCCCTAGCCCAAGAATTTTTAAATTAAAAATTTATCAATGCTGGGCATGGTGCCTCATGCCTGTAATCATGGTGGCTGAGGAGACTGCGACAGAAGGATCACAAGTTCAAAGCCAGCCTCAGCAATTTAGTGAAGCCCTAAGAAACTTAGGGAAACCCTGTCTGAAAATAAAACTTTTATTTTTTATATATTTTTTATTTTATTTATTTATTTTAATATTTAAAAATTTTTATTTTTAAATAAAATTTTTAAAATATTAAAAAGCAGGGGGGAGGGCTGGGGATGTTGCTCAGTGGTAAAGTAGACTTTGGGCTCAATACCTGACACAAAAAAATTACACATTCCATATGTATACAGAATAATTCAAAGACAGTCTTGAAGAAGTATTTTATACCTATGTTCACAGCAATATTATTCACATGGCCAAATCAAGTATCTATAGATGGAGGAGTTGATAAACAAAATGTGATATGTACATACAATAAAATATTACTCAGATTTAAAATGGACAGAAATGCTGATATATGCTGCAACATGAATGAGCCTGGAAGACGTCATGCTATGAAATAAACCAATAACAAACAAATACTCACTGTACAAGGTATCTAGAGTAAATCATAGAGACAGAAATGAACTGGTGGTTTCCAGGGGCTGGGAAGAGAAGAGAATTTTGAGTTGTTATTTAAAAGATACAGAGTTTCAGTTTTGCAACATCAAGTAGAGTTCTGGAGATGAATAGTGATAGTTTTACAACAATGTAAACATCCTTAATACCACTGAATTGTACCCTAAAATATTGCTATGATGGTATTTTATGTTATGCATAGTTAACTGTAATAAAAATAAGTTTAGGGGCTAAGGTTGTGGCTTAGTGGTAGAGCACTCACCTACCACGTATGAGGCCCTGAGTTTGCTCCTCAGCACCACATAAAGATAAAAGAATATATGTATTCTGTCCATCTACAACTAAAAAATAAAAATAAAAAATAAATAAAAATAAGTTTAGCTATGCACAGAAGTACTCATGAGTACTCATGAGTACTCACAGTACTCATGAGGCTGAGGCAGAAGGATCAAAAGTTGGAGGCCAACCATAGCAACTTAGTGAGACCCTGACTCAAAAAATATATAAGAAGCACTGGGATATAATAGCTCAGTGGTACCTGGGTTCAATCCCCAGTATCCATCTCCTCCAAGCATATATATACCCTATTATCTCACTATTTTTTTTAAATTTTTTATTAGTTATTGATGAACCTTTATTTATTTGTTTGTTTATATGTGGTGCTAAGAATCGAACCCAGTGCCCCAAACATGCCAGGCAAGCACTCCACCACTGAGCCACAACCCCAGCCCCTTATCTCACTCTTTCACAAATAATTCAAAATAAGAATCTAAACCAGGCCTGTGTGGTTTGATTATTTTCCTTAATGTTGTTTATTCATTTTTAATAATAACTTCATTGAGGTGTACTAATTGGCATACAATATATGGTACATCTTGAAGTGTACAATTGAGAACTTTTGACATATTATTCACCTGAGACATTATCACCACAATGGAGATGATGAACACATCCAACACTTCCAAATCCTCCTCATGCCCCTTGGTCCTCACTCCCTCCTAACCCCACTACACTTTCCCGTCCCTAACCAATCACTGGTCTACTTTCTGTCACTATAGATTAGTTTGTATTTTAAAAATTTTTCTAAAAATGGAACCATACAGAATTTAACCCCTCTTTTTATTTGATCTGGCTTTTTTTTTTTGGCCAGAATAATTGAGATTAACTTTGGTATTGCCTATATCAACATGTCATTTCTTTTTTTTTTAATTATATTGATGGTGCATGTGTGTATAGTGTACTTAAATGATACATTTCTACTTTCCTTAAGTATTTATTTTTTAGTTGTAGTTGGACACAATACCTTTATTTTATTTATTTTTATGTGGTGCTGGGGATTGAACCCAGGGTCTTGGACGTGCTAGATGAGCGCTCTAACCCTCAGCCACAACCCCAGCCCAATATGTCATTTCTTGTTATTGCTGAGTAACATTGCATGTACACATAGATTGGGATTTTATATCCATTAGTACACTTGGAGATGGACATCTGGGATGTGTCTGGTTCTTGGTTATTAATAATAAAGCTGCTATTAACATTTGTTAAAAGGTTTTGTATGTGTCTGTCTTTTGTTTCTCTTTGGCAAATACATAGGAGCAGGATCACTGGGGTATGGTAGGTATACATGCTTATCTTTTAAAGAAACCACTCAGGTATCTTCCAGTGTTGTACTTTACAGAGTACAATCTCTACAGAAAGACTGTGAAAGCTATGAAGTTCCACATTCTCACCAACAGTAGGGTATGATCCCTGTAGTGAATTTTAAATTTAAACAGAATGTTTAAAGATTAGAAAAATATGTGACATCCCTGTTTTCCAACCATATTTATGAATGGTGCCAGAGTCTTTCTCGTCTTCAACAAAACCAACACATTGTAGCAGATTGAATACAAAAACAGATATGAGAACCCAAGTATCTTCTGCAGAAAATATTAAAGAGACTTTCAAAACTGTGAAATATTTTCATAAAAATATTGCCTATACTAATTTTAAAAATCATAGATGAAATTGACATAAAGCAAAATTCACTGTTTTAACCATTTTGATGTGTACAATTCAGTGATTTTATTATATTCACAATGTTGTGCAAGCATCACTACAGTCTAATTTAAGAACACTTCTATCACCCCAAAAAGAAACTCCATACTTCCCAAATCCTCCTTCTCTCTGCCATCCATAGTAAACACTAATCTTTCTGTCTCAATGAATTTGTCCTGCACCTTTCATATGAATGAAATCACACATATTACCTTTTTTTTTTGTCTGACTTCTTTCACTAACCCTTATGTTTTCAATATTTACCTATATTGTACTACATATTAGTATGCTTTTCCTTTTTTTATTTTTTAGTTTTATGGACACAATATCTTTATTTATTTATTTTTATGTGGTGCTAAGGATTGAACATAGTACCTCATACGTGTGATGCAAGTGCTCTACCAATGACCTACAACCCCAGCCCCAATATGCTATTCCTTTTATGGCTCAATAATATTACATGTATGTATGTACCACATTGTGTTTGTCAATTCCTCAGCAGATGGATATTTAGATTTTTTCTTCTTTTTGCATTATAAGTAATGCTTCTACTAACATCCATATACAAGTTTTTCTATAGGCAAATATTTTCCTTTTGGGGGGTTTTTACCTAAAATTGGAATTGCTGGGTCACATGGTAGCTTTGTGTTTGAGGAACTGCCAAACTATTTTTTACATAAGCACCATTTTACATTCCCAAGAACAATGTAGGATCTTCCAGTTTTTTTCAAATCTGTGCCAACACTTGTAATTATTATTATTATTTAGAATTACAGTCATTCTAATAGAGTTTGAAGTGATAACCAAATATGAAAACCACTTATCATATTTGGCTTTTATTTTCATTTCCCCAATTGCGAATGATGTTGAACATTTTTTCATGTGCATATTTGACTATTTGTATACTTTTTTTTTTAAGGAAAAGAGCTTTTCAAATCCTCTATTTTTAAATTGGATTGTCTTTTGTTGTTGAGCTGTAAGAATTCTTTTTTATGTTCTGAATACTAGACCTTTATCAGATATATGATTTGTTTTTTTCTTCCATTTTGTTGGTTGTCTTTTTGCTCCCCTGCCCCACCCTGCAGTGCTGGAAATTGAACCCAGGGCCTTGCATATACTAGGCAAGGGTTCTATCACTGAGCTACAACCCAAGCTCTTTGCTTTCTTGATAGTATACATTGATGCATAAAGTTTTTTTTTTTTTTTTTTTTGTAAGTGGTGCTCTACCACTGAGCTACATTCCAGCCCTTATTTTTTTTTTAATTTTGAAATAGGATCTCCTTAAATTGCCCATGCTGGCCTTGAATATGAGATCCTTATGCTTTAGCCTCCAAGTGATTATAAGCATGAGCCAGTGAACATGGTTTTTAATTTTGATGAAGTCTAATTTAAAGTTTTTTTTTTCTTTTGTTCTGTGTTTTTGCTGTCATATCTATTAATGTTTAATCCAAGGTAATAAAAATCTACAGTTATGCTTTCTTCTAAGAATTTTAAAGCTTTAATTCTTTGTTTATATCTTTGTTCCATTTTTAGTTTATTTCCATATACAGTGTAAGGTAGAGGTCTAAATTCATGCTTTGTTTGTAGATATCATCAAAGGAAAGCCATATTTTGATACTTGTTAAATATGTTAGTGAAGAAAACTTTAAAAAGAAACTTTTCAAGGAACTCCTACAATGGTGTTTTGCAGTAAGGGAGAGTTTGGACTCAATTCTGACAACAATGAAGACAATGGGTATTTATAGCCAAAGAGCAGAATGGATGGTCGATGGATAGAAAATTACTAAGACAGAATGTAGGAATATGGGGAGATTCTGAGTAAGCTCACATGGTAGGGTTCTCGAAGGCCAAGGTGGTCAGATATCACCTGGGGGATGGTAGGAAATCGGGATTTGATTTGCTATTCAAGGTGATCGGATATTGAATATGGAATTCTTTCTAAACTGACTTAGGTTTGTTCTCCAACCCAGGTGAATGTAGACCCAACAAGACCCTACAGTCGAGGCCTATGGGGCTTGCACAAGGCTGACTAGAGTTAGGACAAAGCGAGAGTCTTTGTCAATATCCAGTTGTCCCCGCACCACATATTGAAAACATCATTCTAATGCTGGGGATAGTGCTCATGATAGAACATGAGTCCAGCCTGTGTCAGGCTCTGAGTTCAATACTCAGTAGTAACAACAACAACAAAGCCAAAACTCCATTTATTATAGACAATGCATCTGGAGTCAAATCTCTAAATTCTACCCCATCAATCCCTATATCTGCCATTACAACAGCATCACATTGTTTTGATTAATATGGTAATGGAATTTGAGATTGGAAAGTGAGCCTCCAAATTTTCTTTTGCAAAATTGCTTTGCTTAGCTGGCGTCCCACAGATTCTCATATGATTTTAGAACATTTATTCTTTCTGCAAAAATGTGTTTTGGAATTTTATAGGGATTACATTGATCTATAGGTCTACTTGGGGATTATTGACAAAAATTATTACAAATATTTTGTAATGGTCTTTTTATTATCCATAAGTAAAATTTATTAATCATCTAATTTATCCTAAAATATAATTCCACAAATGTTTAAACCATTAGCATTGGCATGGTAGACCACTCTGTAACCCCAGCTACTTGGGAGGCGGAAGCAGGAGGATCTTGAATTCAAAGCCAGCTCAGCAATTTAGCAATGCCCTAAGCAACTCAGCGAGACCTTGATTGTGGCTCAGTTGTAGAGCACCTGCTTAGCATACATGAGGCACTGGGTTCGATCCTCAGCACCACATAAAAATAAAATAAAGGTATTGTATACACCTACACCTAAAAAATAAATATTAAAAGAAAAAGAGCTGGGATGTGGCTCAGTGGTTGAGCACCTGTGGGTTCAATCCCCAGTACCAAAATAAATAAATAAATAAATAAATAAATAGTCAACAGAATATCTTTTATATTTTTAGTGTGGAAATTTTCATGCTTTAGGAATTATTAATCACACATTAAATTTTCAACAATTGATAAATGCAGGCAGCTTTTGTTGCAAATATTTATTTTTTTATTTTATTTTATTTTTTAGTTCTCGGTGGACACAACATCTTTGTTGGTATGTGGTGCTGAGGATCGAACCCGGGCCGCACGCATGCCAGGCGAGCGCGCTACCGCTTGAGCCACATCCCCAGCCCCTTTTTTTTTTTTTTTTTTAATGTCATGTTTTTGGCATTTTTTTGAGTTGTAGGTGGACACAATACCTTTATTTATTTTTTATGTGGTGCTGAGGATCAAACCCAGTGCCTCGTGCGTACTAGGCAAGAGCTCTACCACTGAGCCACAATCTCAGCCCTTGTTGCAAATCTTGATTACCACTTTCCTACATACAGACACACACAAACACACTCTCAAAAGTCTGTCTTCTGGTACTCATTATCTACATTAAATTTAGAAAAGCAGATCAGACTCAAAAATGAAACTTATGTCAATCAAGGGGCTGAAATGACTTGACTCATTCCCTGAGACATCTATAGTGGATATCTCCTGAGAGTAAATTTCCCATTGGAATTAAAAGAATTTCAAGAAATAGTCAGCAAAGCATTAATCTTTTGATGGCTAAATACTAATGTTACTCTAGCTTCAGACTTCCTATAATATGCAATAAACTGAATGCTTGTGTACCCAAAATTTATATGTCAAAACCCTAATTTCCAATATCATGGTATTTGGAAATGGGTCTTTGGGAGGTAATTAAATCATGAGGGTAGATGCCACATGATAGATGAGAGCTTTTTCTGAGACAGGGTCTGTTTTAGTCAGCTTTTTCACTCTGTGACTAAATGATCTGACCAGAACACTCAAGAGGAGAAAAGGTTTATTCAGGGGCTCACAGTTTTAGAGGTCTCAGTCCATAGAAGGCCGGCTCCATTTCTCAGGGCTTGAGGTGAGGCAGTACATCATGGAAGAGTGAGGCAGAGGGAATCAGCTCACGTGTTGATCAGAAAGCAGAGAGAGACTCAACTAGCAGGATACAAATAAATACTCAAAGCCATGCCCCAATTCCCACCTCTGCCAGCCACACCCTATTACTTCAATTACCACTTAGTCCCTATGGGGGATTAAATCATTGATTGGGTTAAGACTCTTACAACCCAATCGTTTCTCCTCTGAAACTTCTTGCATTGTCTCACCCATGAGCTTTTGGGGGACACCTCACATCCAAACCATAATGGGTCTCACCAAGTTGCTGAGGCTGAGCAGACCTCATATTTATGATCCTCCTGCTTCAGCCTCCAAGTCACTGAATTACAAGTGTGTATCACTGTGACTGGCAAAGCTGTTTCTTTTCTTTTTTGGGGTACCAGGGGTTGAACTCAGGGGCACTCAACCACAGAGCCACATCCCTAGCCCTATTTTTTATTTTATTTAGAGATAGCATCTCTCTGAGTTGCTTAGCGCCTTTGCTGTTGCTGAGGTTGGCTTTGAATTCACGATCCTCATGTCTCAGCCTCCTGAGCCAATGGGATTATACTCATGTACCACCATGCCTAGCAAAAAGCTGTTTTTAAATCACAGTTTTGTATGCAAGGTATAAAGAACAAAAACAGTACTGAAGGGCAGAAAATGAAATATGAGACTCTCTTTCCTCACTCACATTCCATAGAGACAACCATTGTTCATAGTTTATGTATTCTATATATCTATATCTATACACATATATATGTATATTTTTAGTTATTTTTGGACCTTTATTTTATTCATTTATTTATATGTGGTGCTGGGGATCAAACCCAGTGCCTCGTGCATGCTAGGCAAGCACGCTACTACTGAGCCCCAGTCCCAGCCCTTATGGTTTTAATTATCTTCACAGCAGTAAATATCCTTTCCCTTTTGTGTGCTAATCTATCAATTTCAGGAACTGTGTTTCTGCTTTATTTGGATTGAGCAATTCACCTCTATGACTGTCATGGAGCCCAGGCTGCATATAGGTATAGGTAGCTATACCCCACTTAGGCGTCTCTAATTATAATCACTCTTTTCTTTCTACTTAATAAAAATTCAAATTCATGAAGCCTTGATCCCTGTCCTCCTATTCCTGGAAAATTCCAAATTCAACTGTGTAAAAGAGTTTTTCAGAAGATAAGACAAACCCTTTACATTTATGAGGTTAATAGCAACACCAAACTACAGGTTGGGGCCTGTGAAGCCTTCAATTAAGTTATCAACTTTGGACTGTATTTTACTTCCAGCTCCATAAGATAAGTCATTCATCACACTTGTAATACATCCCCTTGACTTTCCTTATTTCTTTCCCAATGGTTGTTGTTGGTTCCTGTTTTCACTTCTCCCAGTGACTGCCTTTCTGTCCTTAAATATTATATCATCTATTTCTAAAGTCATAAACATCAGGGGCTGGGGTTGTGGCTCAGTGATAGAGCACTTGCCTAGCATGTGAGGCCCTGGGTTCAATCATTAGCACCACATAAATATTTAAATATTTTATTTAAATAAAATAAAGGTTATTGTGTCCACTACAACTAAAAAATATTTATAAAAAATTTTTAAAAAGTTTTAAACATCATATTCTATTATCGATTTCCCCCATGAAAATCAGTAAATTACTGTATTTATTCCTTCTGCCTCCTAAATTTTTGTTATAGTATTGTTACTTTGTCAAGACAAAATATTGCTGGACACGGTGGGACATCCCTGTAAATCCAGATACTTGGAAGATTGAGGTTGGAGGTTGGAAGATTGCGAGGTTGAACCCAGCATGGGGACTTTAAACTTAGACCCTGTCTCAAAATACAAAATACAAAGTTGAGATGTTGCTCAGAGATAAAGTACTTCTGGGTTCAATCCCCAATACCTCCAAGAAAAAAGACAAACTATTTATATGCTATTTATCTACTTATTTTATCTAACAGGCTAACATTTCTCTTTGCTACAGCAAGTTGCACATGCTTCTGCCTCAGGGCCTTTACATTTGCTCTTCACAGTTCACTCTCACTGATTCAGATCCAGAGAGGAATTCCCCTGAACTTATCTAAGAGAGCATTCCTTTCCTTCCACCCCATTCATTCTCTATCCCCTGTTTAATTTTCCTTATAACTTAAAATTATATATTTGTGATACTATAATTCATAATAAAGAAACATATATTTCCAATCTCTGATACAGAACTCCTAAAACCTTTGAAATTTCTTAAATGGCAGGAAGTAAAAAGAATGTCTTTGCTATTCATAATAAGTCCCTTTCAACTACACCTATAAGTTCATGAGGCAACTTTTGGATAGTTCCTAGATAACTGCAGAATGTGGGCTGGTTGCCAGGGAAACCCAGAGTTGGGTTGGAACTTTCAGCCCTTCTCCTTACCCAGGGAGGGAAGAGGGGCTGGAACTGACTTAATCATCAGCGGGCAAAGATTTGATCAATCATGCCTACAGGATGACCCCCACAATAAAACCCCAAACTATGGGGTTCAGAGAGCATTTGAGTTGGTAAACAGTGAGGTACTCAGGAAGTGGCTGCCTGAAAGAAAGCTCTACACCCATCCCCTGTAACTTGCCCTATGCATCTCTGTAATCTGGCTGTTCCTGAGGTGTATTCTTTATAATAAACCAGTGAACATAGGTAGTGTTTCCATGAGTTCCATAAGCCACTCTAATTGTCAAACCTGAAGGAGGAGTCATAGGAAACCCTCCTTTATAGCAAGTTGGTCAGAAGAACAGGTCTGGGCTTGTGATTAGCATCTGAAATAGGGCAGTCTTGTGGGACTGAGCTCTTTAATTTGTAGAAACTGACACTAACTCCAAGTGGATAGTGTCAGAATTAACTTGTAGGACGCCCAGCTGGTGTCAGAGGTTGGGTAGTGTGGGTACAGAGTTTTAGGTTCTAACATTTTTTTCCCTCTTGGAGGACACTGTCTTCCAGCACTTGGTGATGAGAGTCTGACTTTGGATATTTTGCAAGAGCCATGACTCCCTCTATGGTAGATTTTTGGATTTCTGAAATTTCAGCAGAAAGTGTGGAACTTTTTATTGAATCCTGTTTGGTACATATTTTTCTTCCATCAGTGGTACTTTTCTTCTATTATTTATTAGCCCACTCTTGTCTTTGTTCTCTCCTTTACATTGAATATCCTCCATCTGCTGTTTTTGATTCATGTTCTTGGAGGCTTCCTCAGATTTGTCTTTAGCGGATCCTTTGATCATTCTAATCCATTACAACAATCCATTTGGCAGTTGTCTGATTAATTCCCTTGCATTGAAGTGTTTTTTGCTTTACAGATACACTATCCTCTGGGTAGACTAATTAGAACAACTTGAAACTCTCATTGTTGTTTCCTACCAGGGCCTATGTTATTCATTTGCTCATCTTGGCCCTTCCCTTCCTGCTGCTATTGCCTTTCTCCCAACTATGAGTCCTGGCATTCACTCTTATTTAGGAGCACAAGGCTTCCACAAATTAATCTGGGCTCAGATGAGAGTGGATATTTTTTCCCTTTTTTTTTTTTTTTAAGTAACTGGGGATTGAACCTTGTATGTGTTAGGCAAGTTCTGTCTCACTAAGCTACATTCCCCATCCTTTTTATTTTTTATTTTCAGAGGGGGCCTCAGTTGTCCAGGCTGGCCTTGAGCTTGCGACAGGTGTGTGTCACCATGCCTGGCTAAGTGTGGATTTCTTTTAACAGATGATCTTTGTTCTCTAGCAGGCCTCTCCCTATGGGGAGACTTGATGCTTGGTGTCAGGGGAGCAGGGCATGCCTCACTAAATAAAAGATGTGTGGGTGAGGATACAGCAGTAGACTGGGGAACCCCACAGTTGCTAAATTAAGGAGTGCTGTCCTTTGGAACAGGTTGAGTGTGTTTCTCTCTTAGGCAGAGTTTCATTCCCATGTTCCCATGTCCCCCCTGTTCTGCTTTGGGGTTCTGAATTCAGCTCCATCCAGCTCTGTCTCTTCCATTTAGGATTGAGGTCCAGACTTCTCCAGGTGCCCTCTAGGCCACCTGCTCACATTTTTTAGAGAACTGTTCATTGGCTTTATCCCAAGGGCAAGAGCACTTCAGGGTGTAGTGCTTTGCAATGTGCTCAATAAATATTTGTTGAATGACTGAATGATGAAAGAGAGGGGATGGAGCCAACAGTCCTTGCAATTATAATCATGGTTCTTTGATGAGTTACTCTAAAGATGGCTTTCTGGCTCAGCCCTGCTCTATTTGTTGACCTTGAGCTTGCAATTGCCAGAGTTTCTTTTATTACATATGGTGAGTTGGGCTAACTGCAACTCCTTCTTCTCTTTCTCTTTTAATATGATCCATCCTCTTGCTCTTTCCTGTGTTTCCATAATTCAACAATACCTAGGGAAGGAAAGATAGAAGTGTGTATTAAATCTGTCATCCTAAACTAGAACTGTATCTAGAAATGCAGCTATCAAAAAAAAAAAGTATTTTAAAACATTTGTTGAACCCTTACAAGATGGAAGGTTGAAAATTAGATTTTTCTTTTTATTATATGTTGACACTTTATGTGAAATAATGTTAATTGAATACTTGTTGAAAAAAAAATCAGTGGAAAAAGAGTTAAAGCCTTTTTGTCTATGTGTTTGATAGAATAACAAAATTTTAACAGACTATTGACTTAAATATTTATTGAAGAAAAATAAGTGATTATAAATAATAGATGATGGGACTGCAAATTGGTGCAACTACTTTGGAAAGCAGTATGGAGATTCCTCAAAAAACTTGGAATGGCATCACTACCCTAAGTACATGTATGAAAAAGACACAAATGGTGTGAATTTACTTTGTATACAAGCAGAGAGATGAAAAATTGTGCTCTACATATATAATACGAATTGTAATGCATTCTGTTGTCATATATAACAAAGTAGAATAAAAAATTAAAAAAAAAAACCCAAACTTGGAATGGAACCACCATTTGACCCAGTTATCCCACTCCTTGGTATATATCCAAAGGATTTAAAATCAACATACTACAGTGACACAGCCACATCAGTGTTTATAGCAGCTCAGTTCACAACAGTTAAGCTATGGAACCAACCTAGGTGTCCTCCAATGAATGAATAAAAAAAATGTGGTACATATGCACAATGGAGTATTACTCAGCCATAAAAAAGAATGACTTTATGACATTTGCCAGTAAATAGAGGGATCTAGAGACTATCATGCTAAGTGAAATAAGCCAATCCCTAAAAGGCAAAGATTGAATGCTTTCTCTGATATGTGGAGGCTAACCCACAGTAAGGGGGGTGGGTGAGGGGAAGAATAGATGTTCAGTAGATTAGACAATGGGGAATCAAGAGAAGGGACGGAGAATAGGATAAGGAAAGACAGTGGAATGAATCTGACATAACTTTCCTATGTATATAGAATATGAAAACTACATAGTGAATCCCACCAGCATGTACATACGTAAGAATGGGATCCCAACTAGAATAAGATATATTCTATGCTTGTATAATTACACCAACATGGATTCTACTATCCTGTATAACTAAAAAGAATCAATAAACATTTTAAAAAATAAGTGAAATTTCAAGATACCTAGAGAAAAAAGTTTTGTTAGTTGAAATAATTTTGTTTTTAAAGAAAAAGGTGAGGGCTGGGGATGTAGCTCAGTGGTAGAGTACCTGCCTCACACATATGAGGCACTGGGTTCGACCCTCAGCACCACATGAAAATAAATAATTAAACAAAGATACTGTATCCATCTATAACTTATACTGTACAGGTTTGTAACCTAGGTGCTACAGGCTATACCATATAGCCTATATGTATAGTAGACTAGATCATCTAGGTTTGTGTAAGTAGATATTATTTGTATAACAACAAAATAGTCTAATGATGCATTTCTAAGAACATATCCCCTTCATTAAGTGACATATAACTGTGTGTGTGTGTGTGTATATATACACACACAACAAATACACGCATATAAAACATGTATATATTTGGGTGTATCACACATAGAAACAAAGAATAAATAAGAAATCACAACAAACTTTTTTTTTGGCACTGAAGATTGAACCCAGGGCCTCATTTATGTGGAACACTACTACTAAGCAAGCACACTTCGAGTCCCCACATCAAACTGTCAAACTCTTTTTTCCCCCAAATCAAATTTTTTTTTTAAATTTAATTTTATTTATTTTAATTGTAGTTGGACACAATTATTTTATTTATTTATTTTTATGTGGCGCTGAGGATCGAACCCAGCATCTCGCACATGCTAGGTGAGTGTTCTACCACTGAGTCACAACCCCAGCCCCTCAAATTATTTTTTTAATTAATTAATTTATTTTTAAATATTTATTTTTTAGTTGCAGTTGGAAACAGTGCCTTTATTTTATTTATTTATTTTTATGTGATGACGAGGATGGAACCCAGGGCCTCACATGTGCTAGGCAGGAGCTCTACTGCTGAGCTACAACCCCAGCCCAAGTCTTTTTTTTTTATATTTATTTTTCAGTTATAGGTGGACACAATACCTTTATTTTACTTTATGTGGTGATGAGGATTGAACCCAGTGCCTCACGTATGCTAGGCGAGCACTGTACGACTGAGCCATAACCCCAGCCCCCCCCCTCAAATTCTTAACAAATTATTTTAGGTGGTTTAGGAGTAATACGATGATGACTGAGATAGATTAGCATCATAAAATTTATTCCAAGTAAGAGGGACTAATACATATATATAGTATTATGTAATAATTAAATATAATATTTATATATTTAATTTGAAAAAATTAGGGACATGGGAGTTTCAGTACTGGCATGTAAAAGAGTTTGCAAGCTGTTACATCCTTACAAGAAAAAGAAGCTGAACAAACTGAAAATCAATGACTAATGATTTTTCTGGGATCCATCAGAGAAAGGAGGTAGCAAAGCAGACCATCACTTTAGAACCTGGAGAGACAGGAACACAAAGAGAATCACAGATAAGGTCAGTTTATCTGGAACAGAGCTGCTGAAGTCATAAACTGGCAGAAATACTTCAATGGTAATTTTGATGAATTATTAAAGGCTGGATACGGCCCAGATATGGCGTGACAATGAGGAACTCCTAAAGGTTGGAACTGGAATGGATTTTACTTTCAGTAGTTCTCATTATAGAGAACCAAGAAACACTTGTGTTTCTGGCAGAGAAAGAAGTAAAGGGCATTTTGAAATATGCCCAGAGCATTATCTGTAACAAAGGCCTATTCAACAAGGCAAAAACTTTACCAGAGCCTTATCTAACTTGGGAAAGGAAAATTATCCAAATATGGCCTCCCTAATCTTCCTGTCTCACTTAAGTGCTAAGTTCTTCAGGGAAAAGGAAAATGATAGACATCAAAAATTTGGATGCATGTCAAGAAAGAATTGGATAAGGAAGAAATGATATAAAATACATCTTTTTATTTTTTTGTAATATGGATTCAGGTTATTACCACTGAGCTACATCCCCCCATTTTTCATTTTAAATTATTTATTTATTTATTTTTTGTATTTGTGGATGTAATTTGTTTAATTTTTTCTTTCTTTCTTTTTTTTTTTTTTAATGTGTTGCTAAGAATTGAACCTAGTGCCTTACATGTGCTAGGCAAGTGCTCTGCCACTGAGTCACAACCCCAGCCTCTCTTTTAAATTTTGAGATAGGGTCTTGCTAAGTTAATAAGGCTGGTCTAGAACTTCAGATCCTCTCACCTCAGCCTCCCAAATTACTGGAATTACAGGTATGTGCCACCATACCTGGCTTATCTTTCTTAGTTGAATTAACAGGTATCTGTTCAAAAATAATAACAATGGGGGCTGGAGTTGTGGCTCAGTGGTAGAACGCTTGCCTAGCACATGTGAAGCCCTGGGTTCGATCCTCAGCAACACATAAAAATAAATAAATGAACAAAATAAAGGTATTGTGTCCAACTACAACTAAAAAATAAATATTAAAAAAAGTTTAAAAAATAATAACAATGAATTGGGCAGAATGTGGAAAGGTAAAAGCAATAAAATTAAAGTTTCACTGCTTGAGAAAGTGGTAAAAAGGAATGGAGAATACTATTATAATGTCTGTACTATTCAGGAAGCAGGTTTTTTTTTAAGTATTATTTTAGTTCCCAATGGATTTCATTTTTTTTAAAATATTTTATTAGTCATTGATGGGCTTTTATTTATTTATATGTGGTGCTGAGAATCGAACCCAGTGCCTCACACATGCTAGGCAAGCACTCTACCACTGGGCCACAACCCCAGCCCCTCATTTCTTTATTTATATGTGGTCCTCAGGATTGAACCCAAGGCCTCACACATGCCAGGCAAGCGCTCTACCACTGAGCCCCAGCCCTAGCCCAGAAAGCTGCTTAGTGTTATTTAAAAATGAACTTAGATTACCTGCAAAAATTGGGGATAATCTTACATTAAAAAAATTGGGGGGGGGGCTGGGATTGTGGCTCAGTGGCAGAATGCTTGCCTTGCACATGTGAGGCACCGGGTTCGATCTTCAGGACCATATAAAAATAAACAAAATAAAGATATTGTGTCCATGTATAACTAAAAAAATATTTTTTAAAAATATTTTTTTAGTTGTTGATAGACATTTATTTTATTTATTTATATGTGGTGCTGAGAATCGAACTCAGTGCCTCACACATGCCAGGCAACTGTGCTACTAATGCTGAGCCCCAGCCCCAGCCCTTTCATTACATTTTTTTTTTTTTTAAGTTTTCGGCGGACACAACATCTTTGTTGGTATGTGGTGCTGAGGATCAAACCCAGGCCGCACGCATGCCAGGTGAGCGCGCTACCGCTTGAGCCACATCCCCAGCCCCCTTTCATTACATTAAAAAAAATTTTTTTTTAGTTGTAGATGGACACAATATCTTTATTTTACTTATTTACTTATTTTATGTGTTGCTGTGGATCGAACCCAGTGCCTCACGCATGCGGGGCAAGAGCTCTACCACTGAGCTACAACCCCAGCCCATCATTACATTTTTAAAAGCAGTAAAATATTGATATGCTAAGAGAGGTAAAACAAAATCATATATGATATACTACTAAAACCAGGAAAGGGAGAAAAAGAGAAGCGGGCAGTCAAAAACTAGGGAAACAAATAGGCAACAGTTAAAACTATGGTAGTTATAGTCCTACTGTGTTGATAATTAATGTAAATGAATGATCTAAATACAGTAATGAAAAGACAGAAATTGTCAGAGTGGATCACAAAATAAAACCCCTTTAAGGCTGGGAATGTGGCTAAGCAGCATAGTGTTTGCCTAACATGCACAAGGCCCTAGGTTTGATCCTCAGCACTGCAAAACATAAGAATAAATAAATAAAATAAAACCCTTTAAAATACAAAGACAGGTTAAAAGCAAAGGAATGGAGAAACATACACCAAACTAATATTAAAAGAATTTGGGATAGATATGGTGGCACATACCTGTAATCACAGCAGCCCTGGAGGTTGAGGCAGGAGGGTCACAAGTTCAAAGCCAGCCTCAGCAACTTAACAAGGCGCTAAGGAACTCAATGAGATCCTGTCTCTAAATGAAATACAAAAAAAAAAAAAAAAAAGGGGCTGGGAATGTGGCTTGGTAGTTCAGTACCCCTGAGTTCAATCTCTGGTATCAGAAAAAAAAAAAAAATTGGGAGTAGCTATGTTTATGTCAGACATCACAGACTTCAGAGGAGGGAAAATTACCAGGGAGAAAGTAGGGCATTACAGGATGATATTGTTCTCCAAGAAGATATACAGTCCTAAACACCTATGCATCTAACAACGGAGCACGAATATAAATAAGCAAAGCAAAAACTAATAGAATTGCAAAGAAAAAGTTAAATCCACTATTACAGCTGGAGGCTTTAGCACCTTTCTTTAATTAGTAAATCTGGATGGCAGAAAAATCAATAAAGGTATAGTTGACCTGAAGAGCACCAACCAACCACTTAATTTTGAGGGGTGGGGATTGAACCCAGGGATTCAATACTAGGTTTTAAACCCACGGGTGCTTAACCACCGAGCCACATCCCCACCCCTTTTTATATTTTATTTTGAGAGAGGGTATCGCTAAGTTGCTTAGAGCCTTACTAAGTTGCTTGGAACTCACCATCCACCTGCCTCAGCCTTTTGAGCCTCTGGGATTATAGTTGTGTGCCACCAGGCCCATCTACTTGAAAAAATTTTAAAAACAGAAATCATAAAAATTATGTGCTCAGATCACAATGTAACTAAATTAGAAATAAAGATTAGAAAGATAGCTAGAAAATCTCAAAATATTTGGAAATATTTAATAAGACTGAAACATATTGGTCAAGAAGTAGCAAGAAACATTTTAAGGGGCTGGGCTTGTAGCTCAGTGGCTGAGCACTTGCCTGGCATGTGGGAGGTACTGGGTTCCATCCTCAGCACCACATAAAAAAATAAATAAATAAAACAAAGATATACTGTCCATCTACAATTAAAAAAAATTAAAAAGAAACATTTTTAAATGCTTTTAATTGTATGAAAATAAAATTACAACTAATCAAAATTTCTAGGATACGTTAAGTATTTAGAGGAAAATGTATATTAAATGAATATGTTAGAAAAGGATCTAAAATCAACAATCTAACCCTCCACCACAGGAAACTACAAAAAGGTGCAATTTAAGCCTGAGGCATATAAAGAAAAGAAATAATAAAATTTAAACCAGAAATTAGGGAAAATAGGAAAACAATTGAGGAAAGCAATGAAAAGTCTGTTGCTTGAAAATATAAAATACGTTGTGAATTCCTTTTTTTTTCTTTCTTTTTGTGGTGTTAGGGATCAAACCCAGAGCCTGGCACATACTGGACAAATGCTCTACCACTGAGCTGTTTCCAGTCCTAAGGACTATATTCTTTTTTTTCAAGTGTTCCAAGACCTATATATATATTTTTTAGTTGTATAATTGGACACAATGTTTTTCTTTTTAATTTATGTTTATGTGGTGCTGAGGAGCGAAACAGCACTTCACATGCTAGGAAAGCATTCCACCACTGAGCTATAACCCCAGCCCAGGACTATATTCTAACTTCTTTTTTTTTTGTCCATGGATTTTTAAAATTTGTTCTAATTAGTCATACATGATAGCAGAATGCATTTTGATTCACTGTATGCAAATGGAGCACAACTTTTCATTTCTCTGGCTGTACATGTAGTGTTGCATGTGATCACATGTTCAGTCATACATGTACCTAGGGTAATGATGTTCATCTCATCCCACCATCATTCCTGCCTCCACACCCCCTCCCCTTTCTTCCCTTCTCTTTGACCAAAGTTCCTCCATTCTCCCCACACACTCCCCCTTAACTTCTTAAATGTTACAAACTTTTCTCAATGTGAAAAACAATGATCTCCATTCTTTTGATGATCTACTTAATAAATTTTCCACTTTCTAATTCATTTTCCATAACTTCATTATACTACTGGGCTTCCCCATCCTAGCCTCCTACTGCATGCTTTTGGGCAGGTTTTCCTCCTGCAATCAGTTGGTATATGCACAGGAAGACGATACTAGACAAACTCATTTCAGGAGCTCCTTGAGGACAAGGTCTACCTAAAGATATCAACACAGTGCTTTTCACAAACTGGGAATTTAGTAAACGTTTATGGAATGAATAATGCATGTTCTTCTACAGGAAAGCTGATTAGATATGTCAATGAGTTGTGCTGTATTTAAATAAAGCTATCTCTAATTTTGGACTTTCACTTTTTGAAGTTATCTGCATCATGACTTCCTCCTAATTAATGCACAGGGGCCCAAAAAGCTAGGGTGACATAGGAAAGAAACAGACTTTAGCTCCACTTTATTAGACATGTACTATTAGGAAAAAGATCAATGAAGGCAAAGGGTCAAGTTAAAGAAAGGTGGCTTCCCTTGACAAATGGAGTAACTCCGTGTCTTCTTGATGAAGTGTTGTGGTAGTGAGACATTTTTGTCTAGATCACAACAGGTAGTAAGCTTTATGATGGAAATTATTTTTGCAAACAAGAAGACAAAAGTATAGAAAATGAGAGAATGAGAGGAATACAGCTAGTAAAGTCATGTTCCCCAGGTGACTACTTGTATGCATATGGTTCTCAAATGCTGTGGGTAGAATAGATATGAACTGAAACAAAAGTACTTCGTGTTTTCATCCTGGAAAGCTGTGGTCAAGTTTACAAATGATATCTGAAACAAGAACATCTTCTACAGCCTTTAACATCAACCCTCAGGAATACGAAGACAATCCATGGAATGGGAGAAAATATTTGCTAAATTATATATCTGAAAAAGGGTGTATACTTAAACTATATAAAGAACTCCCAGTATTAAACAACATAAATTCAAATACCCACTAAATGAGCAAAAGGCTCTCAATAGATATTTCTTTAAAAATATAGACAAATAGCCAATATGCATACAAAAGTTGTTTAACTTAGTTACTATGGAAATACAAACCTAAATGACAGATATGACTTCATACCTGCCAGGATGGCTATTGAAAAAATAGATAATATCAAGTGTTGGTGAGAATGGACCAGAAATTGGACCTTTCATACATTCCTAGTGGGAATATAAAAGGTTACAGCTGTTTAGAAAACAGGCTGACAGCTCCTCAAAGATTAAAGAACTACCATATGACTGCAATTCTACTCCTGTGTGTCCTAGAGAAATATATGACCACATACAAAAACTTGTACAAAAATGTTTAACAGCATTATTTTTTTTTTTAAAAAAAGCATTATTTAGTAAAAAGGTGAAAACAACCAAGTGTCTATCAATTGGTGAATGGGTAAGCAAAATGTGGTATATTCATACATGAAATATTATTAGTCTATAAAAAAGAATGAAGCACTGATACATGCTACAGCATGGATGAAACCTGAACAAGTGACTAGAATAGACAAATCTACAGAAACTGCAAGTAATTCTTGCCAAGAAAGCAGTGGTTTTCAGGGGCTGGGGCTGAGGCAAGCATACAAAGTGATAGGTATGAGGTTTCTTTTAGTGGGGATAAAATACTGCAACATTGATATGATGATAGTTCGACAACTCCAACTATATTAAAAACCTTTGACTTGTATACTTTAAATGAGTGGATTATATGGTATGTGAATCATATCTCAATAAAGCTATTATTAATAAATATAAAACCAAATAAAATCAGAAGCTTAGGCCTGCCTAAATTGCCTTACCATTTTGTATAACTTGAGTTCTCAGCTTTATGTGCTAACTACTCACACAAGTTTCTTTTACTTCTGCCTGTATTCTTATTCTCATTCTCCAAACCTCAATTTATATTCCATGAATTTGGAATTTAAAAATCCAAAGAGGCTGCACAGGGATTTGCTTTGCATTATTTATAGAAGAGAGAGAGAGAGCTGCAGGCTGTCATCTTAACTGCTTAAAGAAAATTTCAAGCATCCTGAAATATTTCAGAACCTATTAACAATCATGTTTGATGTGTGCTCCTATAGGAAAAATATTTACTCCTAATCACCATAAAACTTATCCACACTATGCAATTCAAAATCACATTTAACTAGCCTTACTTCTAGCCTATATATCAAAAGTTTACAAATTAAACCTTAATATCCAAGGCAAAATTGCCATTATATTGATGACATACTATAAATAAATTATCTTCTTGATCTGTACTGTCCAATATGGTAGCCAGTGGCCACATGTGGCTACTGAGCACTGGAAACACAGCTTGTCTAATTAAGGTATACCTTAAGTGTAAATTACCCATTAGAGTTTGAGGATTTAGTACAAAAAAAGAGAATGTAAAAAATTTAGTTTTTAATATTAAACTTGAAAAAATATTGAGGGTATACTGGTTTAAATAAAATACTTAAAATTAATTTCACGTGTTTCTTTTCATATTCTTAATGTAGAGATACTAGAAAGATTTTTCAATTATATATAGTAGTCCCCCGTTTGGTTTTGTTCTCTGCAATTTTAGTTACTTGCATTCAACCAATACTGGCAGGGGAGAGAAACCACATCCATGTAACTTTTATTAGAGCATATGGCATAATTGTTCTGTTTTATTATTAATTTTACTGTACATTTATGTTTGTATAAAGAAAAAAAGAGCATCCATAGGGTTGCTACTATTTGAGGTTTAGGTATCCACTGACAGTCTTAGAGTGTAATCCCTACAACTAAAAAATACTGTACATGGCTCACATTGTAGTTCTACTGACAGAACTGCTCTAGAGAAACATGGATAGTTTCTGATGGGACAGTAAATATGTATTAAGAAACAAAGGGAGAGAAGAAGATGGCGGCGAAGGGACTGCATCACCCCAGGGCGCCGCGTTACCAAGTGGGAGAAAGACGATGCAAAACGGCTGAAGGATATCTTTGGGAAGTTCCAGTGAAATTGAGGTGCTCCAGAATCTAGTGGACAGATTTCCATCGTGCGAAGTTCGGCTCTGAGAGCTCCATTTCCCCGCACGGAGGGTCGCACAGCCTGACAGGCGATCGCCCGGAGGCTGGAGTCTGTGGCGCGCGCCGAGGAGCGGCAGGGTGCCGGAGCGGGGGAACAGCGATACGGATCCAGGGGGGCTCCCGCCAGTGGTACATCGGAGCCCTTAGTGCTGAGTTCCAGCTTTGAAACAGAGGAGAGAAGCGGCCCAGTTTGGTTCCAGACACCGGTCGGACCACAGTGGAGAACAGCAGCCGCCATTTCGGAGAGATGATGTAATCATCCCCCTGTTCTACTGATCTCAGCCCATTCAACTACGAACAGGTGATATCAGGCTGGTATTTGCCTGCGTCTAGCAGACAGAGTTCTTGCTCAGGCTCGGGGCGGGGGTTCTTGTGGAGAATACTCCTAGAGGCTCGTGCCGGCAAGGCGTGTGCCGGGCACTGAGCAGCTGGATTCGGGTTCCCGGGGCTAACCTGGCCCAGGTCTGAGGAAACTGCGGAGACTGCCGGCGGAGGCCAGCTCCAAGTGGAGCGTGCGCTGAGCTTGGGGCGACTGGGTTCTAACTCCTGGAACAGTTTTGGCCTGGGGCTGGGGAACCTGTGGGGGTCGCTCCTTGGAGCTAGCTCCCAGCGGAGAGTGTATCAGATCGGAGAGGCGGGGTTCCGGCTACCTAAGCTGCTTTGGCCCAAGGCTAGGGAACCGGCGGAGACTGCTTCTCAATCAGGGTCCGGCAGGGTGTTGTAGGGGCAGAGTGGAACTTCCTCCTGCGCCCAGAGCAGGCCAAGTGACCCGCCGGCGTGGTACCATGACACCCCAAACGCAGCTGGGGCTGAAGAGAGCAGCCGCCCACGCCTAGAATAGGACCAGCGATTCCGCGGCGCAGTAGCCAAGTAACCTCATTTGGAGTAGGGGCTGTGCGGAGCTGCCATCCGAGCAAGCAGGGCAGGCAGACCTGCCGCCAACTGGCAAGACAGGCCAGGTAGCTTGCCAGCGTGGTGGACACGTAACACCGTGGCAGTCGCGTCACACTGGTTGGAGTGGGGGTGGAGCAGGGTCGCCGCCCGGGTCCGGAGGGGGCTCAGCGACCCGTTGGAAAGGTAGTTAGGTATCCCCATTGGGAGTGGGGGCTGTGCAGAACTGCGACCCACCGGCCTAGAGGTCTGCCAGCGCGGTAGACTCGTCACACCAATTGGAGTGGGGGCCCAGCTGAGCCGCCACCCACATCCAGATCAGGACCAACGATCTCAGGGCGTGGTAGTTACGTTACCACAATTGGAGTGGGGGCAGAGCAAAGCCACCACCCGTGCCCGCAGCGGGGGCAGACCTGCGACCGATCAGCGGGGTAGACAGACCACCATAATTAGAGGAGGAGCACAGCCAATACCCGCCCTGCAAGGGAGAATTCCCAACTATACAAGAGCAACATAAATAAATAGGGGGTAAATTTCAAAAACACAACAGTGGCACCAAGCAGAAAGAAACGCCAGCAGTATGAAAAGACAAGGAAAGAAAGGACCACAAGCAATGCAGGTCAACTCAACTTTAGAAGAGGTAATAGCTGCAACAGATGGAATGTCAGATAAAGACATCAGGATTTATATGCTTCAGATGATCTGGAGTCTCAAGGAAGACATGAGACAGCAAAATCAGACAATGAAAGATCACATTGACAAACAAATCCAGGAAGTAAAAGATCAATTTCACAGGGAGATAGAGGTAATAAAAAACAAACAAATAGAAATTCTAGAAATGCAGGAAACTATAAACCAACTTAAAAACTCAATTGAGAATACTACCAGCAGAGTAGATCACTTAGAAGAGAGAACATCAGACAATGAAGACAAAGTATTTCAACTGGAAAAGAACATAGACAGCGCAGCAAGTCTGCTAAGAAACCATGAGCAGAACATCCAAGAATTATGGGATAATATCAAAAGACCAAATTTAAGAGTCATTGGGATACAGGAAGGCACAGAGCTCCAAACCAAAGGAATAAAAAGTCTATTCAGTGAAATAATACGAGAAAACTTCCCAGACTTGAAGAATGAGACAGAATCCCAAATCCTAGAAGCCTACAGGACGCCGAATGTGCAAAATCATAAGAGATCCACACCTAGACACATTATAATGACAATGTCCAACATACAGAATAAGGAGAGAATTTTAAAAGCTACAAGGGAAAGGAAGCAGATTACATTTAGGGGTAAACCAATCAGGATAACAGCTGATCTCTCAACACAGACTCTGAAAGCTAGAAGATCCTGGAATAACATATTTCAAACACTGAAAGAAAATGGGTTCCAACCAAGAATCGTGTATCCGGCGAAATTAAGCTTCAGATTAGAAGATGAAATTAAAACCTTCCACGATAAACAAAAGTTAAAAGAATTCGCAGCTAGAAAACCATCTCTTCAAAAAATCCTTGGCAAAACATTACAGGAAGAGGAAATGGAAAATAACATTGAAAACCAACAATGGGAGATAGGACAGTAAAGGGGGGAAAGTAGTCAAAGAGGATAACAAATCAGAGTTAGTAACATCAATAAACAAATATGGATAGAAGAACAAACCATATCTCAATAATAACCCTAAATGTTAATGGCTTAAACTCACCAATTAAGAGACACAGGCTAGTAGAATGGATCACAAAACAAGACCCAACAATATGCTGTCTACAGGAGACGCATCTGATAGGAAAAGATATTCATAGACTGAAGGTGAAAGGCTGGGAAAAATCATACTACTCATATGGACTGCGGAAACAAGCAGGAGTGTCCATACTCATATCTAATAAAATAGATTTCAAGCCAAAGTTAATCAAAAGGGACAAAGAAGGACACTTCATACTGCTCAAGGGAACCATACACCAACAAGACATAACAATCATAAATATATTTGCCCCAAATAATGGTGCAGCTGTGTTCATCAAGCAAACTCTTCTCAAGTTCAAGAGTCTAATAGACCACCATACAATAATCATGGGAGACTTCAACACACCTCTCTCACCACTGGACAGATCTTCCAAACAAAAGTTAAATAAGGAAACTATAGATCTCAATAACACAATTAACAACCTAGACTTAATTGACATATATAGACTATACCACCCAACATCAAGTAGTTACACTTTTTTCTCAGCAGCACATGGAACCTTCTCAAAAATAGACCATATATTATGTCACAGGGCAACTCTTAGACAATATAAAGGGGTAGAGATAATACCATGCATCTTATCTGATCATAATGGAATGAAACTGAAAATCAATGATAAAAGAAGGAAGGAAAAATCAAGCATCACTTGGAGAATGAACAATAGGTTGCTGAGTGATCAATGGGTTTTAGAAGACATTAAGGAGGAAATTAAAAACTTCCTGGAGTTAAATGAAAACACAGACACAACATATCGGAATCTATGGGACACATTGAAAGCAGTTCTAAGAGGAAAATTCATTGCTTGGAGTTCATTCCTCAAAAAAAGAAAAAACCAACAAATAAATGATCTCATACTTCATCTCAAAATCCTAGAAAAAGAGGAGCAAAACAACAGCAAAAGAAGTAGAAGGCAAGAAATAATTAAAATCAGAGCTGAAATTAATGAAATTGAAACAAAAGAAACAATTGAAAAAATTGACAAAACTAAAAGCTGGTTCTTTGAAAAAATAAATAAAATTGACAGACCCTTAGCCATGCTAATGAAGAGAAGAAGAGAGAGAACCCAAATTACTAGCATACGGGATGAAAAAGGCAATATCACAACAGACACTTCAGAAATACAGAAGATAATCAGAAATTATTTTGAATCCTTATACTCCAATAAAATAGAAGATAGTGAAGGCATAGATAAATTCCTTAAGTCTTATGATCTGCCCAGATTGAGTCAGGAGGATATTGACAACCTAAACAGACCAATAACAATAGAGGAAATAGAAGAAACCATCAAAAGACTACCAACTAAGAAAAGCCCAGGACCGGATGGGTATACAGCAGAGTTTTACAAAACCTTTAAAGAGGAACTAACACCAATACTTTTCAAGCTATTTCAGGAAATAGAAAAAGAGGGAGAACTTCCAAATTCATTCTACGAGGCCAACATCACCCTGATTCCGAAACCAGACAAAGACACTTCAAAGAAAGAAAACTACAGACCAATTTCTCTAATGAACCTTGACGCAAAAATCCTCAATAAAATTCTGGCGAATCGGATTCAAATACATATCAAAAAAATTATACACCATGATCAAGTAGGATTCATCCCTGGGATGCAAGGCTGGTTCAATATACGGAAATCAATAAATGTTATTCACCACATCAATAGACTTAAAAATAAAAACCATATGATCATCTCGATAGATGCAGAAAAAGCATTCGACAAAGTACAGCATCCCTTTATGTTCAAAATTCTAGAAAAATTAGGGATAACAGGATCATACCTCAACATTGTAAAAGCAATCTATGATAAGCCACAGGCCAGCATCATTCTGAATGGAGAAAAATTGAAGGCATTCCCTCTAAGATCTGGTACAAGACAGGGATGCCCTCTCTCACCACTTCTGTTCAACATAGTCCTCGAAACACTGGCCAGAGCAATTAGACAGACGAAGGAAATTAAAGGCATAAAAATAGGAAAAGAAGAACTTAAATTATCACTATTTGCAGATGATATGATTCTATACCTAGCAGATCCAAAAGGGTCTACAAAGAAGCTATTAGAGCTAATAAATGAATTCAGCAAAGTGGCCGGATATAAGATCAACACGCATAAATCAAAGGCATTCCTGTATATCAGCGACAAATCCTCTGAAACGGAAATGAGGAAAACTACTCCGTTCACAATATCCCCCCCAAAAATAAAATACTTGGGAATCAACCTAACAAAAGAGGTGAAAGATTTATACAATGAAAATTACAGAACACTAAAGAAAGATATAGAAGAAGACCTTAGAAGATGGAAAAATATACCCTGCTCATGGATAGGCAGAACCAACATCATCAAAATGGCGATATTACCAAAAGTTCTCTATAAGTTCAATGCAATGCCAATCAAAATCCCAACAGCATTTCTTGTAGAAATAGATAAAAGAATCATGAAATTCATATGGAATAATAAAAGACCCAGAATAGCAAAAACAATGCTAAGCAGGAAGTGTGAATCAGGCGGTATAGCGATACCAGACTTCAAACTATACTACAGAGCAATAGTTACAAAAACAGCATGGTACTGGTACCAAAACAGGCGGGTGGACCAATGGTACAGAATAGAGGACACAGTAACCAATCCACAAAACTACAACTATCTTATATTTGATAAAGGGGCTAAAAGCATGCAATGGAGGAAGGATAGCATCTTCAACAAATGGTGCTGGGAAAACTGGAAATCCATTTGCATCAAAAAGAAGCTGAATCCCTATCTCTCGCCATGCACAAAAGTTAACTCAAAATGGATCAAGGAGCTTGATATTAAATCAGAGACACGGCATCTGATAGAAAAAAAAGTTGGTTATGATCTACATACTGTGGGATCGGGCCCCAAATTCCTCAATAGGACACCCATAGCGCAAGAGTTAACAACTAGAATCAACAAATGGGACTTACTCAAACTAAAAAGTTTCTTCTCAGCAAAAGAAACAATAAGAGAGATAAACAGGGAGCCTACATCCTGGGAACAAATCTTTACTCCACACACTTCAGATAGAGCCCTAATAACCAGAATATACAAAGAACTCAAGAAATTAGACAATAAGATTACAAATAACCCAATCAATAAATGGGCCAAGGACCTGAACAGACACTTCTCAGAGGAGGACATGCAATCAATCAATAAGTACATGAAAAAATGCTCACCATCTCTAGCAGTCAGAGAAATGCAAATCAAAACTACCCTAAGATACCATCTCACTCCAGTAAGACTGGCAGCCATTAGGAAGTCAAACAACAATAAGTGCTGGAGAGGATGCGGGGAAAAGGGCACTCTTGTTCATTGCTGGTGGGACTGCAAAATGGTGCAGCCAATTTGGAAAGCAGTATGGAGATTTCTTGGAAAGCTGGGAATGGAACCACCATTTGATCCAGCTATTCCCCTTCTCGGTCTATTCCCTAAAGACCTAATAAGAGCATGCTACAGGGACACTGCTACATGGATGTTCATAGCAGCACAATTCACGATAGCAAGATTGTGGAATCAGCCTAGATGCCCTTCAATAGATGAATGGATTAAAAAAATGTGGCATTTATACACAATGGAGTATTACTCTGCATTAAAAAATGACAAAATCATAGAATTTGGAGGGAAATGGATGGCATTAGAGCAGATTATCCTAAGTGAAGCTAGTCAATCTATAAAAAACAAATACCAAATGACCCCTTTGATATAAGGGGAGTAAACAAGGACAGGGTAGGGACGAAGAGCTTGAGAAGAAGATGTACATTAAACAGGGATGAGAGGTGGGAGGGAAAGGGAGGGAGAAGGGAAATCGCATGGAAATGGAAGGCGATCCTCAGGATTATACATAAGGACATATAAGAGGAAAGGAGGGGTAAGACAAGATAATACAAATCGAAGAAATGATTTACAGTAGAAGGGGTAGAGAGAGAAAAGGGGAGGGGAGGGGAGGGGAGGGGGGATAGTAGAGAATAGGACAGACAGCAGAATACATCAGACACTAGAAAGGCAATTTGTCAATCAATGGAAGGGTAACTGATGTGATTCAGCAATCTGTATACGGGGTATAATTGGGAGTTCATAACCCACTTGAATCAAATTGTGAAATATGATGTATTAAGAACTATGTAATGTTTTGAACGACCAACAATAAAAAAAAAAAAAGAAACAAAGGTTTTAGATAACTTTTATTACAATTTCCTATGACAACTTTTTACATACTGGTACCTTCTCAGGAGCACAGGTAGAAAAGCTGTTAACACAAACCAACACTGTACTCTTATAGGCAAGTGCTGTACTACTGAGCCACAACAACAGCCCCTCTACCCATTCTTGCTTCTTATAGCTGCTGCTTTCCTAAGAAGTTCTAGCAAAGAACTTGGTTCTAACAGTTAAGACTTTTTAGGGGATAAATTTTCTGAATGGACAAATAAGGTCAGACAGGGCATGTCCAACAGCTGGTTGAGAGCAAGGGTGGAAAAGAAAGAATGGACTACGGTTGATCCTGGAGTGAGTTTAAGGAAGTTTCCTAGAAAGGTATCTATTTCAAGAGTGAACTCCTAATCAGCGTAAGCCCTGAATCTCATTACTTGCACCCATATTCAGTGGGCATTTGCCTCTGGTCATTGGCATCACCAGGTGTCACACCCGATCAAGCAGATTCTTCTCTGTATCTTGGGTGACTCATTTGGTAACTAGGGTACTGTTATGCAGTACAGAGTCACTAACATGTATTTGTGAAGCAGCTGAAATGTGGCTACTGTGGCTAAAGAGATTTCATTAGTTGAATTCAAGTTCAGCCACTTGTAGCCACTACAGGTCTAGAATCTTGCTTGCTACTTCAAGAGTGTAGAGACCAACAGCATGTCTACCCTCTGGGAGTTGGTTAGAAAGTATTTCAGATTCTAAGATTTCCTGAAATATATTCTGCAATTTATGAAAATTGACAAGTGATTCCAAGTTTGGAAAGAACTTATCTATAGTAGGGGATCGTAATCTGAATACACTGAAGCTCCACTTTTTTTTTTTTTTTTTTTTTGGTGCTAGGGATTGAACCCAGGGCCTTGTGCATGCATGGCAAGCACTCTACCAACTGAGCTATATTCCCAGCCCTGAAGCCTCTTAAATTCTAAGGGATCTGTGAGCAAGTGTTGCATACACTCCCCACTTTTCTTCCTCTGGAGACAGTGTCCATATTTCTTTAGTATTCATCATCCAAAATTAAGCAGTCCTATCCTATAGGAATATAGCCCCACAAAGTGAGAAAGCAGATTCCATTGAACAAAGAGCACTTTCTTTTCAAGAAATGAAGTTTAGAATATGAACATACTCATAATCCCTCTACTATGCTTAACTTTTTCATGTCTGAAACAAAAATGGTTTACACTACCAATCTGTTTGTTTTTGTACCAGGGATTGAACCTAAGGGCACTTCACCACTGAGCCACATCCCCCACCCTTTTTATTTTTTATTTTGAGATAGGGTTTGTTTAGGTCAGCTTTTTTACTACTGCAACTAAAAGACCTAACCAGAACAACTGTAGAGAAGAAAGTTTATTTGGGAACTCACAGTTTTAGAGATCTCAATCCATAGACAGAAGGCTCTATTCCTTGGGGCTTGAGGTGAGACAGAACATCATGGCAGAAGAATGTGGCAAAGGGAAGCAGTTCACATGATGATCAGACAGCAGAGAGACTTCTCTACTTCCCAGCTACAAATATATACTCCAAAGCTACATACCCAGTCCCCACTTATTCCAGCCATACCCCACATACCTTCAGTCAGCACTCATTTAATCCTATCAGGTGATTAACTCACTGATTGGGTCGAGACTCTAATAATCCAATCATTTCTCCTCTGAACCTTCTTACATTGCCTCACACATGAGCATTTGGGCAACACATCACATCCAAATCCAAACAGTCTCACTAGGTTGCTTACAGCTTTGCTAAATTGCTGAGGTTGGCTTCAAACCTGTGATCCTCCTGCCTCAGCCTCCTGAGTCACTGGGATTACAGGCGTTCACCACCACACCCAGCTCCTCATCTGTTTTGCTCCAAGAAAGTACATATACATCAGCATAAACTGACATATATACACACATATATTTGCTATATATGTCTGTATATCCGTACATATCTAGATATACATATACACATAGGCATATGTATACAAATACATATACATATACATACACACATTCTTTTAAAAGTACAAATTGGCCACAAAATTAAAAATATATTCCACTAAAAGTATCATTTTGTGCTAATCTATACTACCTGGAGCAAATGGTAAAGTTTCAAGTACTAATATAGTATTGCAGCTACTACCAATTTTTTGGTTGATTCTAAAATCAACCATATATATATATTTTTTTTGGATATGGGGTCTTGTTATGTTGCCCAAGATGGCCTTTAATCCCTGGGCTCAAGTGATCTTCCTGCCTCAGCCTCCTTAGTATCTGGGACTACAGGTGCCTGCCTAGAAATTTATTTATTTATTTCTTAATGAGTACAATAGCTATATATCTAGTTATTACCTATGACATGAAACCATGAAGATTCCAGAATCAACCAAGTTTTTCTTTTTTAATAAGTACAATAGATGTCTAATTAGTACCTATAACATGAAATCACAAATAAAAACATTGCTTGATTATCTACCTAACTTTTCTGTGAGGAAATTTTTATTTGGCGGGAGTGCTGGGGATTGATCCCAGGGGTGCTTAACCACTGAGCCACATTTCCAGCTCTCTTTTAGTATTTTATTTAGAGACAGGGTCTCGCTGAGTTGCTAAGTGCCTTGCTAAATTGCTGAGACTGGTTCTGAATTCGTGATCCTCCTGCCTCAGCCTCCAGAGCTGCTGGAATTATAGGCATGCACCACTGCGCCAAGGAGGAAAGTTTTAATTATGCTAAAAATTAATGCTCCTTTATTATATCCTTTAAGCAAAAATTTAGGCAGCTATAACACTTTTATGTAGGATGAGGCTGCTGTCAGGTTTTGTAAATTTACCTTGGAGAAATTTCCTCCCATTGTTAACAATGAAAAATGTCCTGACTTCTATGCGAAGGTGATGACTTATTCCGTACTAAGTCCCTTGAGTTAGAAAATATGTCCCCAAGGCTCAAAAAGGAATGAAGAATTAACTTCAAATCATAACTTTTCCACTGGTGTTTAAAATAAGACATGCAGAAACGGATAATTTGCTAATGTAGCCAGTAAAATTAACTTATTACATGACACATAGGATTTACCAGATGAAGAAACCACATTTGGCCTCACTTTTTTTTTTTAATGTTGATTTATAAATGCAGGATCTGCTGGATACACTTCGCAATAGGAAGACTTAGATATTCTTCATAAATAATTTTCAATAATCATTCTGACAAAAGATAGGAACTGGATATTACTGGAAAGCACAGACAGAACCACTATACATTTAATAAATTAAGCTTTTTGTAGAACAAGAGTCTCTAGAAATCGGCCAGATAAAAGGATAATTTTACCGTGGCATTTCCAGTCCTTTAACTTTGGCAGTGTGGTGGAGGTCATTAAAAGAAAAGGGCTAAATGAATTGTTTGTTCTCAGTCTTCTTTCCATCACCAGAAAAAGGAGAAATGTCATCACACTGCATGTTCCTGATATGACAGGTCTTCTCTATTCCTTTCTTTTCTATTCCAGAAAGCATATTGGCAGGTGAGGGAGTGATACCACTGGAGGCATAATATTTAGTCCAGTCTAACAGTAAGTCAGTTGGTCATGCCATTTGATGTCTTTTATTTGTTTATTAAACATTTTTTTTTTTTTGGTACTGGGGATTGAACCCACCGGCTCTTAAACACTGAGTCACATCTCTAGCCCCACTTCCTTTTCTTTAATTTTTTTTTTTTTAGTTGTAGATGGACACAATACCTTTGTTTTATTTACTTATTTTATATGGTGCTGAAGATCAAACCCAGTGCCTCACACATGCTAGGCAAGTGCTCTACCACTGAGCCACAACCCCAGCTCCTCTGCCCCAGCCCTTTTTATTTTTAATTGGAGACAGGGTCTTCCTAAGTTGCCTAGGGCCTCACTAAGTTGTGAGGCTGGCTTTGAACTTGCAATTCTCCTGTCTCAGCCTCCCAAGCTGTTGGGATTATAGGCATGTGCCACCGTGCCTGGCTTGATAGTTTTTTATATTATTCTCAAATCTCACACCTGATCAAGACACACTTTTGTGTTAACATCATTTTTAATTTTTTTTTTAGTCATATATGGATTCAATGCCTTTATTTGTTTTTATGTGGTGCTAGGATCGAACCCAGTGCCTCATACTTGCAAGGCAAGTGCTCTACCACTGAGCTAAACTCCAGCCCCCATTTGTTATTTATTTATTTAATTTATTTTTTTAATTGTCGATAGAGCTTTATTTATGTGCAGTGCCTCAACATGCTAGGCAAGCACTCTACCACTGAGCCACAACCCTAGCCCTGTCAACACCATTTCTAAGGCTCTTTCATTCACTTAGTTTCTTACCTTTAGTCAGGGACAAAATTCTCATTTTCATTTAGTTTTATGCATTTATTTATTTACATAATCAGTAAAAAGGAGTTTTCAAAAGTATTTATAACATTTGACTCTAGAAATGACAGGAAAAAAAACTGATACAATTATGCTAAACAAGTTTGGAAAGGCATATTTATCTTTCACACCAGAGAAAAGTTTTATGCAATGCCAGAAATGTAAATACCTAAGCAGTTAATGACAACGGGTAAACGCTGCTGTTAGAAGGAGCCCTTGTAAAATTTAGAAGTTTTCTTCTGTGACATTATTTATTTTTGAGCAAATGCCAATCTGGTGGAAAGAATTCTGAACATAAAAAGGCACCTAGAGTAAAAAGTAGATCTTAACCAATAAAAATGGACACATTTTAAGAAAAAAGGCCCCATTCCTGTAACTCTCCTGCAAGGCATTGATAATAAATGCAAAAGCCATTGCAAACTATAAAGTATATAAATGCTTACCTGAATCCAGCACATGAGATGCATAATGACAATGAGTAGTGTATTTATATTTATAAATGGGGATTCTCAAATTATTTATCCATAGTCAAGATTTGTTTTGTTGCATTTGCTCTTAAAATGCATTGTTGTGCATTCCATTCATGATATGTTAAAAATTCCTGTTATCTTCATGTACTCAGCAAAACCTAAAACTTCTACTTTAAACCAAAATATTATAAAGCCAGTAAAGCTGATATTTTATTATGATTTAAGCACCTAAAGTATATTCTGACTAATTTATAATCTCTGTGCTAAAATTAGGATCCTCAGGATTTGTTCATATGTACAAATATTGCAAATTATTTCTTTAAGCTAATAAAAACTTTAAAAAATACAAAGAATCCTTTACTACAAAGATTCAAAATCCATATCTGGGTCTGTATTAAGAGATAAATGAATAGGAAGTCAGTAAGCAAACAGTTGTCTGCATTTCCTCATCTGTGGATAAGGTACTTAGCGCAGCCAGGTTGTATTCATCTGGGTCTGGTTCTTGATGCTGGTATCCATTTTTAGCACTTCTCGAATAGCCATGGTAGCATAAGTAGAAGGAGGAAGAGAAAAATCCATTTTGAGAGCCCTGTATTTGCCTTCTGAAAGGGAAAAAAGAACAGTCAGAAAATGACAGTAGCTGCAGATAGACTGTATAGAATCAGATAATCTCTCTACAAATACAAAGAATAGTGCTCCTTTCCTTAGGCTTCTACTTCCCATAGGGGCTCAAAGAGAATGAAACCATGGAAGTAAGAGATTTGTAATGGGGCTGGGGCTGGGGCTGAGTGGTAGAGCACTTGCCTGACATGTATGAGCACTAGGTTTGGTTTTCAGCACCACATATAAATAAATGAAATAAATAAATAAACAAATAAATAAATGAACTAGTTGACTATGTGAACTAGTTGAATTTATACAGTAATTCTACCCAGGAACCTTCATTAAAAGGGTAGATTACAGAAGAGCACAAGAGAAAAATGCATGTAAAAAGAACCCCCCAAACAAAACAAAACAAATCCCAATTAGGACTGGAAGAGGAAGAAAGAGGACAGAATACAGAACATAAAGAATTTGACATGATAACCTGTGAACTTTAACTCACTTTATTGCCTCTCTGTGGGAGATGAGGAGGAAAGATTTTATCACCTAATACCATAACAATCTATAACATTCATTCACTTTCAGTGGGATTGACTGTTTTAGTGACTTGCCTCCAATTATAATCACGAAACTAAGATGATGAAACCCAAAACAGAAATCATAGAGTGGACAGGTGGTGTTGATGTTTGTAAGAACAATTTTATTTATTTATTTTTTTAAAGCTCAATTTTTTTCCTCTCACAAAAGTGTTGTGCTTTTTTTTTTTTTTTGAGAGAGAGAGAGAGAGAGAGAGAGAGAGAAAATTTTAATATTTATTTTTTAGTTTTCGGCGGAAACAACATCTTTGTTTGTATGTGGTGCTGAGGATGGAACCCAGGCCGCATGCATGCCAGGCAGCGCGCTACCGCTTGAGCCACATCCCCAGCCCAAGAACAATTTTTTTAAAAAAGATTTTTTTACTTGAAGATGGACACAATACCTTTATTTTATTTATTAGCTTTGATGTGGTGCCAGTATCGAACCCAGAGCCTCGTACATGCTAGGCAAACACTCTACACTGAGCCACAACTCCTGCCCGTAAGAACAATTTATTCAAAAGAATTTACACTTTTATATGACAGACTGAAGTAAAAGTTGGTTGACACAAGAACTGAAGATTGAGTGGACTTACCAGAAGCAAAAACTGGTGGTGGTTTCCCTTCTAGGTTGTCTACGTCTGTGTTGAAAAGTGGAATTTTTGGATCATCATATGCAACTACTTCCCTTTAAAATATATAATTAAAGACAGGAGTGAATATGAACTGTCATAAATGGTACTAAATTGCTTATCATCATTTCTTTTTTGTGGCCCTAGGGATTTAACCTGAGATGCTCTACCACTGAGCCACACTCCCAGCCCTTTTTACTTCATTTTGAGACAAGGTCTTACTAAATTGCCTCTGCCTCAAACTTGTAATCCTCCTGCCTCAGCCTCCTGCATTACAGGCATGCACCACCACAAAGGTGTTCATCATCATTTGTTTAGCAAGAAAAACACATAAAACAACTGGGCATGGTGGCACACGCCTGTAATTCCAGCAGCTCGGGGAAGCTGAAGCAGGAAGATTGTAAATTCAAAGCCAACCTCAGCAACAGTCAGTTGCTAAGCAACTCAGTGAGACCCTGTCTCTAAATAAAAAATACAAAATAGGGCTGGGAATGGGCTCAGTGGTTGAGTACCCCTAAGTTCAAACACCAATACCCTCCCCCAAAAGAAAAACACATAAGTCTATTGTAAATAATTATAAATATATAAATAGAACTATTCAATAATAGAACAAGGCCAGATTTTATACAAGACTATTGTTTCCATATTATTATACAGTAAGATGACAGATAATGTCAACAAATGGAAATGATACAAAATACTTCCCTGGGATAGAAATTATTTTATATGAAGTTGAGACATAGTAAACTTTATTTTGTACAGATGTGACTGAATTAATCATGGCCTTACATTTCCTCCAGAGTGGTTACACTACCATCAATACCTTGGAAAAGATACTCTGTAAACTTCATTGCCCACAGCCAGAGAAAAGGAAGGAGAGAGAATTTCCTGGCAACGGGCAAATAATTCAGGATTTCATTTTAAAATTATCAAATAAAGTTCTAGATAATACTATTAAAGTATTTTAAAATTAATTGACACAAGTATCCTTTTCTCTGTGGAAACACAATATTACAATAACCGGACTATTATTGAAAACTCACAGCTAATTGAGTAATTTGTTCAGGGATAGCTCTGTATAAGAATCTTGGTTTTTTTAGAAATAATGAAAAAAGTTTAATCTTTACACATTTCTTCAATAATTCATTGATGTTAACAACATCTAAGAGTTGTTTTCACTAAATTTCTTTTCCTTTCTTTATAGTGGTAGGGATTGAACCCAGGGCCTTGTGCATGCTAGGCAAGTGCTCTACCACTGAGCCACATCCCTCATCCTTCATTAATCTGATGATTTGAAAAATACCAACTGGTAGCAGTAGTGATAATAGTACTAAGAACAACAATAATATTAAACACTTACATGCTAGGTTCTAAGCACTGAAAAATATATAAATGAAGAAAAAACTTAATACTTTATGTAGTAATTCAGTTCTACTTCATTCCAGACTATTACTCACCAACTGACATTTTGAGGACGAATAATGATCTTTCGGTAAGCCCCTGATAAGGAGTAATCACGTATTTTGTGTCTCATGTTGTCAATATCAAGATTGTCTGCTGTGAGCATTTCCCTGTAGGCTTCGCTAACTAATACAAAATACAAAAAGTTAGTTAAAATGAATTCTGTCAGCAAGTTAGCTTAACGTAGACTAAAACTAGTGTAACATGTAAATTCAATTAGCATCCTTATTTTATAATACTAAGTCTGCTCTCTGGAATCAAAACAGTGGGGCTGGGGTTGTGGCTCAGTGGTAGAGCACATGCCTAGCATGTGTGAGGTTCTGGGTTTAATCCTCAGCACCACATAAAAATAAATAAAATAAAGGTATTGTGTCCAACTACAACTAATAAACAAACAAATAAATAAATAAAACTTAGTGACTTAGTAATGGGGACTAGAAGATATCTTCATCCTTGGCTTGGCCAACTTGTAGGCTATCTTTGCAGCTAGCCATAGTACATGTGGTATAAGGTTCTCAAGCTACCTACCAAAGGTCATTTCACCCAAAGTTGCTAAACCATAATTTTGTGCTCAAAGTCAGAAGAAACCATATACATAGGCTTCAAACACTCTCTGAAGAGGTAGTTATAAATAAATGTATAAAAATAAGAGACCCTGAAAAACCATCTGTCTCACCCTCGCACCTGATGGAAAATCTTTTTTTACACGAGAGACAGTTTTTTAATGTTCACTTACAAGTTGTCATAACAAGTAGAACTACTTCTTTATGAGGCACCCAATTATTAGAAAGTTCTTCCTAATTAGGATAAGATATATCCCATGCTTGTATAACTATATCAAAATGGATCCCACTGTCATATATAACTAAAATGAACCAATTAAAAGGAAAGTTCTTCCTATTCCAAACTGAAATCTATTCCCTGGTAACTTATTTTTTAAATTTATTTTTTAGTTTTAGGTGGATACAATATCTTATTTTATTTTTATGTGGTGCTAAGGATTGAACCCAGTGAATCATGCATGCTAAGCAAGCACTCTACCACTGAGCCACAACCCCAGCCCTGTTCCCTTGTAACTGTTGTTGATTACTTTGGAACACACTGGAACTTTCTTCCACATGTATTCATAAAAGTCGGACCTTTAAGTCACATCTTCATTAGACTAAATAATGGTTCTGTCAATTGCCCTCACTTTACAATTCTGTGTTTTCCACCAAATCCTTTAACAGGCTTATGTTCAACAACTCTAATTGATTGGGCTATCCCAAGTGTATGTGAGGATGTTTCCTGAGGAGCAGCATGAGTCAGAGGACTGACTGGGGAAGATCTGTCTTCACTGTGGACATGACCTGGATGAAATAAAAAGGCAGACTAGCAAATGATTTCCCTCTCTCTCCTAGACTGGGATACCCTTCTTTTCATATCTTTGAACTTCAGAACTTCAGGTTCTCTGGCCTGTGGATTCTAGGACTTATACCAGCACCCCTATCACAACACCCTCAGGTTCTTGGACCTTCAGTCTCTGATTCAGAGTTACACCACTGGCTTCCCTGGTTTTCACGCCTTTGGATTTAGACTGAACCATGCTATGACCACTTAGGTTTCTCTAGCTTGCAGAGAGCCTATTCTGAGACTTCTCAGCCTCCATAATCAAGTGGACCAATTCTCCTAATAAATTCTTTTTCTTATCTCTATATATATCCTACTGGTTCTGTCTCTCCGGAGGACCTTTACTAAAACAAAGGGAAAGTGTGGGTTTTAGCATCTTAAGTGTCTTCCACTAGTTCAAGGTTCTTGGTTCCTGACCAGGACAGACAGATTACACCTCTCCCTTACTCACCTCACTTCCCCCCATCCACTCCTTTCCCTCAGTAAGTCAGCCTGTGCAAGTGTTACAGTACAGCAACGGGGTTGCTTTAATCAAAATACAAATGAAAGAGTCCTATTAAATCCTTGTAGAATATATGCATTAGCCAAGAAGAGCATTAGTTTTAATAATTTTCTAACTCATAAAGTTTCAAGAAATACAACATTTATAAGTAAAATAATTCTGGTCTCTTGAAAGAAAAAATATTTTAATAAGAAGTCACCCAATGGGCTGGGGTCGTAGCTCAGTGGTAAAGTGCTTGTCTACCATGTGTGAGGTACTGCATTTGATTCTCAACACCACATATAAATAAATAAATAAATTAAAGGTCCATTGACATCTAAAAATATATATTAAAAAAAAAGAAGTTATCCCATGGGGCTGGGGTTGTAGTTCATTGGCAGAGAACTTGCGTAGCACGCTTGAGGCACTGGATTCAATCCTCAGCACCACATAAAAATAAACAAACAAAACATAAAGATATTAATAAAAAAGTCACCCCACCCACAGATTAGTCCTGGACAGGAGTAACTTCAAGGGTCATTTCCACTAAATTGGACCCATGGTCAGAGCTGCTTTCTTTTTTCAATTTCTGAATCCCTGTTCCAATGTTCCAATGTCTACTTGCTTAAATGGCATCCATGAAGGTAAAAGAAGGAATTCTTTTTTTTTAATATTTATTTTTTATTTGTAGTTAGACACAATACCTTTATTTTTAAATTTATTTTATGTGGTGCTGAGGATCGAACTCAGGGCCTCACACATGCTAGGTGAGCACTCTACCACTGAGCCACGACCCCAACCCCCAAAAGAATTATCTTATCAGCCTCTGGGGAATAGATATAGAATAAAAGTATAGAATTCTATGTTTTCCTTTCTTTTTTACTAAGGATTGAACCCAGGGGAATTTTACCATTGAGCTACACCTCCCAGTCCTTTTTATGACAGGGTCTCAAAAAATTGCTGAAGGTCTTGTAAAGCTGTTGAGGCTGGCTTTGAACTTTAGATCCTCCTGCCTTAGCCTCCTGAGTTGCTGGGGTTACAGGCATGAACCACCACACCTGGCTAACTTGTCAGTTTATAAACTCCTATATTTATTGACTTTTTAAATACCATTATCATATATTACTTAAATTATGTGTGTGTGTGTGTGTGTGGTGGCGGGGGGGGGGGGGGACGGGACTAGGAATTAAACCAAGAGATGCTCTACCACGGAGTTTACAGTCCCCTAAGTCCTTTTAAATTTTGAGATAGTGTCTCACTAAGTTTAAGACTCACCTTGAACTTTATGACCTTCCTGCCTTAGATTCCTGAATCATTGGGATTACAGGTGTGTTCCACCACACCTGGCTTTACATAATTTGTTCTTCTTTTGCAGTGTTGCAGATCAAACTTAGGGCCTCATGCATGCTATGAGCTTTATCCCAAGTCCCTTCTATTCTTTTTTTTTGGGTACCGGGAATTGAACTTGGGGGCACTCAACCACTAAGCCACATCCCCAGCCCTATTTTGTATTTTATTTAGAGACAGAGTTTCACTGAGTTGCTTAGCACCTCACTGTTGCTGAGGCTGGCTTTGAACTCATTTATGATCCTCCTGCCTCAGCCTCCTGAGCCACTGGGATTACAGGCATGGGCCACTGTGCCAGGACCCTTATATATTTTTGTTTTATTTTGTTACTGAGGATTTAACCCAGGGGTGTTTTCCACTGAGCTACATTCCCAGCCCTATTTATTTATTTATTTATTATTTTGAGACAGGGTCTAAGTTGCTTAGGGCCTTGCTAAATTGCTCTCTTGGCCTCAGGATTTCAGGCATGTGCCACCATGCCTGGCACTTAACAGTTTTTAAAAAGCAATGCTGAGGTAGAATTATCTACCTACTATCTCAATGCAAAACAAGAACAAATTATGTAAAGCCAGGTGTGGTGGAACACACCTGTAATCCTAATGATTCAGGAATCTAAGGCAGAAAGATCATAAAGTTCAAGTTCAGACTCTTCCTATACTTAATATGAATTAATAAATTTTAAAAATTTAAGTAATGCAAATAACAATAATGATAATACAACTGTTACTACTATAACCATCTAGTTTCTTTTTCTTTTTCTTTTGTTTTTTTGAGATAGGGTCTTGCTATGTTGCCCAGGCTGATCTCAAACTTGGGGTTGAAGCAATCTTTTCACCTTAGCCTCCCTAATAGCTAGGACTACAGGTGTGTACCACCATTCCTGACTTTAGTTTCTTTAAATTGTTCATTTGAATGCATCCCTTTTTGGAGACTTTCATAAATAGTCACAGTTTACATATGTTTGAAATCTAAATATCTCTTTAAGTGTGATGGAAATAAATCTTTTAAATTATATTTTAGGTACTGATTTTTTTTTCCCTCTCTTTATTCTTGGCTGCCAGTTGCTTAATTATGTTAGACTACTTTCTCCAAAGATTTTTTTTTTTTTTTTCAGTGCTGGGTATTGAATCCAGGGCCTTGTGCATGTGTGGCAAGCATTCTACAAATTGAGTTATATTCCCCGTGCCAGAGAACTTACTTTTATGCTTTGGGTAGATAACATCAAAACCAGGCAAGGGCATTACCACATCATGAATGGAGTAATTGTCAACATCTTCTTCTTCAATATAGGTGGCTGTGGCTGCAAATGCACAAATAAACAATAAAAAAAGACATTATTTTCATGAATTCAAGCTTCTAAAGTTATATATATGTAAGCAAATCAGAAGTCAACTTTTACAAGTTAAGGGGCCTAGGAAGCTTAAAGATATAAATATACCAATACCATCCATACTCTTTTGTTTTTTTCTACTCTAAGAAATAAAAATTAAAGATTTCATAGAATTTTCAGTGAATAGTTTTAAAACATCTCCCAGCTGTATACTCATCTTCTGGAAATGTCTACTTTTAAAAATCAGCTACTTTATCCTTCATTTTTAAAAATTTTTTTTTATCCTTCTTAAACAATATCACAAAATACTTTTTGGAAAGCTATCATAAAAATATGTACTCTCCTAAAAGAATAAACAATATAAATATCAGTCTGTAGTTAGAGGATGAAATATGTGGCACATGGAACATTAAAATGTATTGGATGTTAGGCTGGAGTTGTGGCTCAGAGGTGGAGCACTTGCCTAGCATGCGTGCAGCACTGGGGTCAATCCTCAGCACCACATAAAAACAAAACAAATAAAATAAAGGAACTCTGTCCATCTACAACTATAAATAAACTAAAAAAAAAAAAAAAGCATTGGATATAACCAGTACTGCATGAGAAAAAAGGTGATACATCAGGGAAAAAACAAGCTAATGCATAGAGGTCAGGTATGCTACTGACCTGGAATATAGACCTTGAAATGAAACAAACTTGATTTTGGAGCCCAGATTTTTCTTTTTTATTAACCAGCTATGAAACAAAAGTGACTAACCTCCATGAAAAGCACTACTTTTTAGAAGTACTGGGAGGGTATAAACTAGAAGATGAAGGTAAAGGGTTTAGGGCAACACCTGGCACACAGTAAGGACTCCACAGCAGAGAGAATGAGTGCTGTCTTATGAATGCTTTGGGCTCAGTATGCCCTAAATGCCCATTCTATCATGGGCCACATGTAAGTTAGCTCCAGTCTGGTATTGATCTGAAGAAACACTTTTAAACTGGCTGACAACAAGATGAGAGGCTCAGACAAATCTAGAAGTATTACATATTTGCTAAACCCAGATTAACCTTTGGAAAGGAATTTTAGCCACCATTGTTCTAAATGCTATTCCACATACTAGTTGAGAAAATGGAGGCCTAGAAAGTCACATGCTTACTTAAACCAGATGTATATTTTTTTCAATAGAGACCCATTCCAAACTTACTAAACATCTTCCTCTCTCTTTTTTTAATGTCCTGGGGATTGAACCCAGGAGTGCTACATCTCCAGCCACCCCATCACCACCTTTTTGTTGAGAAAAGATCTCATTAAGTCACTAAGGCTGGTCGTGAACTTGCAATCCTGCTGTGTACCACCACGCCCAGCTCTTTTTAATTTTTAATTCCAGGCAAGATTTTAAAGCCACTAATGACAAATACCTGACTTCTTGTTTGTTTGAACAATGATATATGCTGTTTTACCTCCTTTAAGAACAAGGTCCCCTGGAACAGGTTTCAGCCCATAATCTTCTATTCTCTTGCTCACCATATTATTCCACACATAGCTCTGATAGCTATGAATATACATTAAACGATTATTTCTTGGTATCTGGAGGGAAGGAAAAAAATAGGAAAGAAAAAGATATTCTGAATATAAAAAGTACTGCAGTTTCCAAAATATCTTGTTTGTTTACTGATGATTCTAGTACAAGAAACTTATACTTTAAATCTCTTATTTTTTAATACCCTGTAGAAACAGTGGCTTTGAAACAGAGCATTGAATATTAGAGATGGAAGACCTCAAACTAAAGGACATTAACAGTCATCAGTAGCAGCTTTTCACATTTTGTATCTATAATGCATACATCCATGCAACTAAAACAAACATTATGGAATTTATACCCTAAATTGAAGATTCAAATCAAATTTCAAACTCAAGGAATCTACATAGAGGTCAGGTATGCTACTGACCCTGAAATATGGACCTTGAAATCAAACAGTCAATTATACAGCAAACAGTAGTTTCTCCTCCATAATTCTACAGAAGGAGAACACCTACAATGATTGAATGACAACAAATTTCAGAAAGAATCCTGTTTTCTCGATACATTTGGATAAAAGTAACTGAGGCTTAAGCTTAAGGGTTAAATTTTAAAGTGTCCTGGATTATACATAAACATCAGTGGTACAGGCTGTACTTGCCAAGATGTTATCCCCTCTTGACCCACCACGATGAAACCAGACTAATATAACTATTTAGATGGCTTACTGTCCAATTCTCTTCCTTAGGCAGTTTACAGTTCTGATGATGATCAAGAAATGACTATACAATGAATTCTGAATTTCTCAAAAACCCACTTAAATTTCCAAAGTAGATCAAGTTCTCCACATTAATACTTTTCTTGTGCCCTCAATGTTAGTAAATACTGCTAAGATTGCCTGCTCATCACCATTCAGGGTCTGAACAAAGATCACTCAGGTAAAATACCTCTTGGAGATCACCAAAGGATCCTTCATTAGTTTCTGCTCTTTTAAAATTTAGTAAAATCTTCCAAGATAAAGTTTAAAAAGCATTAAACCACTTCAAGCCATTGCCTGACTTCACAAATCGCACTCACTATGCCAAATGCAGAGACTATATTCTTCATTCCATATTTTGAAAGTCCTCGAAGCAGCTGCCCTTCCACACACCTTTTGACAGGTAGTTTTCTGAGGGCAGCAGCTGGGTCCTTGGTCTTCGCCCATTCTTCCCTGCATTTCACCAAGTACCCCTTTTCAGCTGTGGGGGAAAAAAACTATGATTTAACTATTTATCCAAAGGACAAACCTTCACAACTTAACATGCTTCCTGGGGAACACAACATTAGATAGAAAAGTCTAATTGTGATGAAGGTGCCATGAAGAGCCTCTGCTCACCTGGGGACAGGCACCAGAAAGGGAAAAAATGAAATGTGCAGCAAGAGTACAGAATTATATGACTCTATTGACATTCCTCCCAGGGCAACAACAAAAGCTATTTATTCATTATCACCATAGCTCATTCAACAGAAGACAAAAACTTGGTAGTCCTTCCTTCCTTCTCCTTTTCCATTGTGCTGTCAAGTTTTTTGAGTTACTTTCCTTAAATTGAGATTTTATTTTTTTTGGCTTAATTACCTAAAATGAATATACTTATTTTGACAATTTAGAAAATTCTACTTAAATCCCTTTTATATAGCATAGCTTTAGAGATACTTTCTTTTCCTTTTTGGGGGGTGGTGGTGGGATGGGGGATCTCAGGGACACTGGACCACTGAGCCACATCCCCAGACCTATTTTGTATTTTATTTAGAGACAGGGTCTCACTGAGTTGCTTAGTTTCTTGCTGTCGCCAAGGCTGGCTTTGAACTTGAGATCTTCCTGCCTCAGCCTCCTGAGCCACTGACATTACAGGCATGTGCTACTGTGCCAGGCTTTTAGAGATACTTCTGAAAATTTTTAGTGCACTCTTTAAAAATTCTTAGGGCATTTTGCCAAGATTTTATATCTCATAATACCATACCTTAACAAAATAGCCACATGTATGTGATCCCAATATATTCAGATATTTAGTAGCGAATGAAGGGAAATAAATTTAATTCTTAAAATATTCATTGATTAAATTAATAAATTAGATAAGTTAAAGAGCTAAAACCAGGATATAAATTTAAAATTGGAAATATATACATAAGATTTGTGAAAAAATATAAAGAAACAAATTGTACATTTATTAATTTTAGTTGTAGATGGACAAAATACTTTTATTTTATTTATTTTTATGTGGTGCTGAGGATCGAACCCAGTGCCTCACAAGTACTAGGCAAATGCTCTACCACTGAGATACAAACCCACCCCCTTATCTATTTTCTTAACATGAATTTTATTCTTACCTCCAGAACGGGGTTTCAGTATTAAATCCATGACTTCTGTCCAGGAATTTTGTAAAATAGCTCTAAAATTAAAAAGTATTTATTTACTTAACTTTGCATTAAGGTGAATCTTCTCTGCCCATATCTTTGAAGAGTTAACAAATCATACTAACTTCATATTATTTTACTAAACATTAGCAGAAAAACTATGATATTGATTTCAAATGTAAATGCAAAAGGACTTTAGAAATAAGGAGAGAATAAAATTAAGGACAATGCTTACTCATAACATTAAAGTTTCAAAAGCTGTAACAATATAAATACAATATAGTTGATTTTAATTCATTATACATGGTATGTTTATGTGAATAAAAGTTTGTTGTTAATTTCTAAAAAAAAAAAACTCTCCATGTTAATAAATACCTTCTTATCCAGGTAAACAGAATAAATACAATTAATCCTTCTTTATTTTTCTTGCCAAAATATAAACATCTTTATTTTTGGGGATTTTAGAATTTATAATTCTTGTAATCATATAATGGATTTCCTATTGTTAACCATTCTTAGTCCTGAAACAAGTCATATTACATCAGTCTTTTTTTTTCTGTTTATTTATTTATTTCTTTATTAGTTGTTCAAAACATTACAAAGCTCTTGATATATCATATTTCATACATTTGAGTCAAGTGGATTATGAACACCCATTTTTACCCTGTATACAGACTGCAGAATCACATCGGTTACACATCCACGTTTTGTACTCCTGGGGTGATAAATTACTCAGCTGGACAGGCTTTTAGCAACATCTTTTTCTCTTTTTTTAAATGGTGCTGGGGATTAAATCCAGGGCCTTGTACACATGAGGCAAGTGTTTGTCCACTAAGCTACACCCAGCGCACTTTCAGCAACATTTCAAGAAAGAGTTTAATACTAACAGTACTTGGCACTGGTCTGCCGGATATAATAGAAAGACTTAAATGATAAAAACCTTTATTCAGCATCAACTGTTATATAAACTATAGCCTGAAGTCAAATTTGGTTGGTCATTGACTGTAAATAAAGTTTTATTGGAAAACAGCTTTGCTCATTCATTTGCATATTGTCTATGGCTACTTAATACTATAACACAGAGCTTATCAGTTGCAACAAACACTAAATGTCACACAAAGCCGAAAATATTTACTACCTGTATAATATAATTCTTAACTGCATGACTTCTCAATATCTTTAAGATGCTACCATATATTGCGAAGATATCAACTTTTATATTAAATATGTACATATCTGATTTATGAAAGGTTATCTGGTATACTACACATGAAGATGTTTTGTCCTTTTCTTCTTCCTTTTTTTTTTTGGTACTGGGGACTGAGCCTAGAGGTGCTTTAATACTGAGTCACATCTCCAGCTCTCTCTCTTGCTTTCTTTTTAAACATTTTTATTTAGAGATAGGGACTTGCTGAATTGCTCTGGGCCTCACTGTTACTGAGGCTGGCCTTGAACTTGTGACCCTCTTGCCTCAGCATGCCAGGTCACTGGGATTATAAGCAAGTGCCACTGTACCCAGGTATCTTTCATTCCTCCACATTGTTTTATTTTACTATGGTAAAATAAACACAAAATTTATGATTTGAGCCATTTTTAAGTGTACAATTCTGTGGCATTTTACACGTTTGCTATTGTGCAACCATCGCTACCATTCATCTCCATAACTTTTGAATCTTTCCTACCTGAAACTCTGTACCTGTTAAACAATAACTCCCTATTCACCTGTCAACCACTATTATATTTTCTATGACTCTTCTCTAGGATCTCATGTGAGCAATCAGCCAGGCATGGTGGCACACTCCTATAATCTCAACAACGCAGGAGACCAAGGCAGGAGGATCATAAGTTCAATACCAGCCTTATTAACTGAGCAACACCGTCTCCAGATAAAAAACAAAAAGGGCTGAGAAGCTGGGGATGTGGCTCAGCAGTAGAGTGCTTGCCTAGTATGCACAAGGTCCCAGGTTAAAAAAAGAAAGGGCTGGGAATGTTGCTCAATGATAGAGCACCTGTAGGTTCAATCTTCAGTAACAGGAGAAGGGGGAAAAAAAGGAATCATACATTATTTGTCTTTCTGTGACTGGCTTATTTCAGTTAGCAATCTGAAAGGTATAGCCATGTTATAGTATATATAAACATTTCCTACCCACTCCTTTTTTTTTTTTTTTTTTTGGTACTGGTGATTGAACCCAGGGGTGCTTTACTTACAGAACTACATTTCTAACTCTTTTTATTTTTTATTTATTTTTTGTGTGTGTGGTGCTGGGGATTGAACCAAGGGTCTTGTGCTTGCAAGGCAAGCACTCTACCAACTGAGCTATATCTCCAGCCTCATCTCTTTTTTTTTTTTTTTTGAGAATTTTAATATTTATTTTTTAGTTTTCGGTAGACACAACATCTTTGTTTGTATGTGGTGCTGAGGATCGAACCCGGGCCACAAGCATGCCAGGCAAGCACGCTACCGCTTGAGCCACATCCGCAGCCCTCTTTTTATTTTTTGAGACACAGTCTCATTGAGTTGCTGAAGCTGGCCTTGAACTTGTGCTACCACACCGCAAAATTTCCTTCAGTTTAAAGGATAAATTATTTTCCTTGAGTGCATGTATCACATTTTGTTTCTTTATCTGTTCACTGACACTTTGGTTACTTCCACCTTTTGTCTATTGTGAATAATGACATTATGAACATAAGTGTATAAACATCAGTTCACTGCTGCTTTTATATAATAATCAGAAGTAGATCTGCTGGATCATATGGTCATTTACATTTTATTTTTTGAGGAACCGCCATCCTTTCCCATAGTGGCTAAACCATTTTATAATTCCACCAGCAATGCATAAGGGTTCCAATTTCTCTACATCCTTACCAACACTTACTTAGCCTAGTGAGTATAAAGTGATATCTCATTGTAATTTTGATCTATATTTCCCTAATGACTAGTGATGCTGGGCATCTTTTAATGTACTTATTGATTATTTTTAATTATTTTTAAATTGTTAAGTTGTGGCCCTTTTTATATTCTAGACACAAGTCTCATCAAATATATGATTTGCAAATATTTTATTCCATTTTGCAGGCTGCCTTTTCTTTCTTTGATAATGTTGTTTAATGCACAAATGCTACATACAACTCCAATCCTTTTTATTTTTTGAGGCCAGAGTTTGCCTAAATTTAAGTTACCCATGCTGGCCTTCAACTTGTGATCCTCTACCTCAGACTCTTACATAGCTGGGTAACAAGTATGTGCCACCACAACTGATTGTTTTAATTTTGGTAAGTACAAACTATCCATTTTTTCTTTTCTTTCCTGACTGTATTTGGTGCATTACCTAAGGAACTACTAACAAATCTAACAGATTTTCTTCTAAGAGTTTTTGTTTTTAAAGAGAGAGAGAATTTTTTAATATTTATTTTTTAGTTTTAGTGGACACAACATCTTTATTTGTACGTGGAGCTGAGGATCAAACCCAGGGCTGCCGCATGCCAGGCAAGCGCGCTACCGCTTGAGCCACATCCCCAGCCCCTTCTAAGAGTTTTGATAGAGCTCTTATGTTTCTTTGATCCATTTAAGTTAACTTTTATATATAAGGGAAAAGTCAACTTTGGTATACGGCATGTGACTTTCCAGTTTTCCCAGCACTATTTTATGATTACAGATAGTCATATCACCCTTGTTTAGAATCATTTACCAAGATATGTGAGGATTTACTCCATCTTTTTAAAAAAAGTTTTATTGAGGTAGACTTTATATACCCTATAATTCACCCATTAAGTGTACAAATTCAATGGCTTTTGCCATTGTGGCCTTTTGTGCCATATCTCACAATTTTAGAAGAGTTTCATCACCCCCAAAGAAATCCTATCTCATTAGCTCCCTATTGGCCCTGCCTCAGCCCTGTTTCTGAAGATTTGCCTATTCCAGACATTTCATACAAATGAATCACAAAATGTGGTATTTTGTGATTGGCTTTCTTCACTTCAGGTTTTCAAAAATAATTCATGTTATAGAATGTGGCAGTAAGTCCTTCCTTTCTGTTGCTGAATGATATTCTATTGTACATCACTTTTCATTTATTAATTCATCAGCTGATGACAGTTGTTTCTACTCTTTTGGATGATAAATTTACATTTGTGAAAATTTTTGTGTGAATGTAATATTTCCAGTTCTTTTTGGTATGTATACCTAGGCATGAAATTGCTAGGTCAGGTGGTGACTCTATTTAACCTTTTTAAAAAAATGTCTTTTATTTTTATGTGGTGCTGAGGATTGAACCTGGTGCTTCACACTTGCTAGGAGAGTACTCCACCACTGAGCCACAACCCCAGCCCTCTATTTAACCTTCTAAGGAACTACTAGGCTGTTTTCCAAATGGCTGTCTCTTTTTATATTTCCATCAACAATGTATGAAGGTTCCAATTTCTATACCCTTGCCAACACTTGTTATTCTTTTTTTAATTTTAGCCATCCTAGTAGGGGATAAAGCAGTATATTATTATGGTTTTGATTTGCATTTATCTAATGATTAGTGATGCTGAGCATCTTTTTATATGCTTATTAAAAGGTATCAATGTTCTGTGGAGAAAGGTCTGTTCAGACTACTTGCTCAGATTTAGAATGGGTTGTCTTTTTACTGCGGCAAATAAGAATTCTTTCTGTATATATTTGGAAGTAATCCTTCCTTCTTAAAACTATGAGCTGAGACTTTGTTTATTCCCTCAGGAGGTCCTATAGTAGTAATAGTAGGTTTCTTTGAAGATAGGGAAACACACACACACACACACACACACACACACACACACACATAATTCTTTTTTGGTGGGGGGGATCTCCCAGATAGATCATATCATAGGCAACCAGACATAGTTTGACTTCTTTTCTGATTTGTGTCCCTTTGATTTCCTGCCTTATTACTCTGGCTAATGTTTTGAGGACTATGTTGAAAAGGTGTAATGAGAGTGGACAGCCTTGTCTTGTTCCTAGAAAAAATGTTTTAGTTTTTCTCTAGTTAGGCTTTGGGTCTGTTATAAATGGTCTTTTACGATGTTGAGAAAACTTCCTTTGATCCCTAGATTCTCCAGTGTTGTTTTTGTTTGTTTGTTTGTTTTTACTAATTTTTAGTTGTATAGATGGATACAGTACCTTTATTTATTTTTGTGTGGTGCTGAGGATCCAACCCAGTGCCTCACACACGCCAGGCAAGTGCTCTACCACTGAGCTACAACCCCAGCCCCTCTCCAGCATTTTTAACATGAAAGGATGTTGGATTTTTATCAAAGTGTGTTTTTGCAAACATTGAGATGATCATGTGATTTTTGTTCTTAATTCTGTTTAAGTGATGAATTACATTTATTGATTTGCTTATGTTGAACCAACCTTGCATCCCTGAAATGAAACCCACTTGATCATGGTGTATTATCATTTTTGGTTTTTTTTAATATTTATTTTTTAGTTGTAGTTGGATATAATACCTTTATTTTTATGTGATGCTGAGGATGGAACCCAAAGCCTCGCATGTGACAGGTGAGCACTCTACCTCTGAGCCACAACCCTAGCCCCTCATTTTTATGTGTTTTTAAGAAGCAGGTTATGGAAATGGCTTGGAATTTTGAACTGACTCTATACTGACCTTTAAGCATGCTATACAATTTTTGATCCTGGATAAATCTGGTCTCATTTAAATTAGCTATTTGTATCAATTATCTTTGGAGAGCAAAAATTACAGAGTCTAATGGCTCTCCTTCTGCTGAATTAATTACAAATGTATAGATTGATACATCCTTCCTAAATGTTTGTCTCATAATATAATTAGTATCTTTACTATGTTTACCCATGTCCTGTAACCATTAGCAAGGTTGATAATGTATTTTTCTCTATAGTTATCATCTTAGTAACATTTTTTTTCTATGGTTAGTAAACTTTAATTTTTTTTTTTTTTAAAGAGACAGGGGCTGGGGATATAGCTCAGTTGGTAAAGTACTTGCTGCTCAAGCACAAGGCCCTGGGTTCGATCCCCAGCAACACACACACAAAAAAAATAATAATAATTAAAATTAAAATTAAAAAAATAAAGTTAAGAGACAGGGTCCATGTAACCCAAGCTGGCCCCAAACTCCTAGGTTCAAACAATCCTTGTCTCAGTTGCTCAAGTAGCAGGAACTATGGGTAAACACCACCATCCTCAGATGCTATAATTTTAACATATTAATATCCATTTACTGAGTACTTACTATATAAAATAAATAGAAATAAGTGTTGCATAAACAACATCTCACTGTCCTGTAAGGTTGGTATTATTTCCTTTTTACAGATGAATAAGGATGATAATCCAAGCTTGACTTCTCAACCTGTACTTTTATCCTCACAACACTGCTTTAAAACTACTTGGGAGGCTGAAGCATGTGGTAGTTGGCAAGTTTGAGACCAGCCTCAACATCTTAGCAAGACCCTGTCTCAAAATAAAATAAAAAGGGATGAAAATATAGTTCAGTGGAAGAGGATCCCTAGGTTCTATCCCCAGAACTAAGGGGGAAAAAGGGTAAAAGAAATACATGATAGAATTCATCATTTTGTGCTTCTAAAATCACACAAACAAATGCAATTTTGTGTAGTTAGTTGCTAAAATAAATGGACCAGAAGTCAAGAAAGATCTATTTCCAGAACTATAGCTATGTAACAAATGAGTTTGGATTGACCTCTCTAAGCCTAAATTTTATCTTTGCTAAGATGAAGGGTTGAGACATAAGGCATGACAACTCTTGGATCACTTCCAACCTGTAACTACAATTTTAACTCACATGAATAATTACTTTATGGAACATAATCTCTGCTGGTTAGCAGGATTCCAAATGTAGGTTTATAATCTAAATATTTATTGATATGATGTCTACCCTACTTTACCCTAGGTAGTATGTCCTCTACCACTTTCTTCAAAGGGTTGGGTGAAGGACAGGTCACAGTTTAACACACTGGGAATCATTTGCTAACAGAGATCATAAAATACATCATTTCAGTTTGGCTATTCTGGGTAAGAGTCACACAACTGCTGTGCCACTTATTTTAAAAATAAAAACAGAATCCCTGAAGGGGCTATTGAGAGTGGGAAAAAACTTACTTCCCAGGTCATGTTCTTTTGAACTCTGAATTTTTTTTTTAACTTGTGTATGCATTATCTTAAAACAGAACAAAAATTAAATTAAAAGAGGCTGTGGATCAGCAATTTAGTCACCCTAAACATGAAGAAATCTAGAAATAATTTAAAACACCAACAACAAAAACCTTACTTTTTTTTTTTTTTATAAGAGATCTCTTTTAGACAAAAGCCACAAAATTAAATACAAACCTCCCAACTTGATATGTAGGGACAGCTGTAGTTCCAAATCTTTGCATTCCATAGTAGTTAATAAATCCAATCTCCTTGAGAGAGTTCATAGCTTGTTGTACTTGGTCATCAGTTCCTGTTATGTTTCTGCAGGGCCCAAAATTATCCAGAGAAAAATATTTACAGCCAAACACATTTAGGGATGTGTATTATAAATGATTGTGACCCATCTATGTATCTCCTTTGCTCCCTTGTACTTTCTCTCTCTCTCCTGAGGGCTCTTTGTTAATTGTGGTAATATATTTTTAATAGTAAATTTATCATTTTAGTCATTTTTAAATGTATGATTCAATAGCTTTGAGTACATTCACAATATTGTGTAATCTTTATTACTATTACTTACTTTTGCATCTTCCCAAACTGAAATTTTGTACCCATTAAAGAATAACTCTCCATTCCTCCCTGCCTCCAGTAACCTCTACTCTACTTTCTGCAGATTTGCCTCTTTCAGGTATCTCAATGAAATGAAACCACAGGCTATCTTTTAACACAGTATTTGAAGAAGACTGTTTTTCCAAAGATTGTGCTAAGCTTTTAAAAGGAGAATGGAGATTATTTTCCAGTATAAATACTATAGAAGCAATTACCTCAGGGCCCCCTCAGGCCCAATACCAGTGAACCCGCACCTGATTAACAACTGTTATGAACAGATTGAAGATGACCAGGCACGATACCTCTGGTCAGCATTCCTTCAGTTCAGTTCTTTACCTGAGAACAACAGTGAAGTGATTCCCTTGAAGCTCTCCCAATTTCAGAGGGTTTTTCTGATAGCTGAAATTTCCTAGCTTAAAGTTCATCAAGCATTTATTCAGGTGGGCAAGTCTTTGTGCAGTTATTCTTTAAAAAAAAAAAAGATGATGCAGAAGGAAAATCATGAGTTATTGTCTAACTGAAATAGCCTAAGATACCTTACTACAGAAAACAAGACTACACCACAGCTGTGACTGCTGGGAAAGACAGGCACTGCAGAAGGTTGGGGTAAAACAATTTTCTTTTCTTTCTGGATTGTTCTGTCAACACAGTAGTGTCTGCTTCTATGGGAATAACATGACCTAGGCCATATTTTACACACTTAAATCCTTTGTAGTTAATACACTAATGAGTAAGAGAACAACAATATTTGTGAAATTTTCTATTTTTTCATGGGGGGAAGTGAGTAAAGGGATGGTGGCATTCCCATATAATTATAAAGAATGGTAAAAAGCATTTGAAAAATGGTCAGTCACATTTTTGTCTATCAGAAAAATACTGTGAATTTATTACAGAAAACTTGGAAAACACAAAAATGCAGCAAGAAAAAATTCATAGGTTCATCCCCTGGAAAAAAATCTGTTCAATCTAACTTTGAATTTCTTCCCATTCTTTTTTTTAAACACATGTTAAAGTTACATATATAGCCGGTACCCTCCCACAAATCTGTACCCTGCTGCTACAATTTAATATAAATGTTTCCTATGCTATTATAAAAATTTCATTAAAAATTCCTTGTTTTCTTCAATAGGAAATCTATGTAGAAAAACAAAAACCTGCATTGAAAAGCCTTTGTCCTATCTCAATCCCCAATGCCCCTCCCCACTGACAGTCAATATTAAGTTTTTTTATATACTTCTCCAGAAATATTTTCTGTATATATTTTTAGTAAGCTTTATATATATATGCATGCTTTCTGTTCAGAAAAAAATAAATCATACAAGTTCAGCTGATAAATTTTCACAAAGTAAGCACACCCATATTAACAAGCACCTATGTACTTTTTAAAAACATTTTTTTCTAGTTGTTGATAGACCTTTTTCTCAGTTATTTATATACAGTGCTGAGAATGGAACACAGTGCCTCACACCTGCCAGGTAAGTGTGCTACCACTGAACCCCAGCCCCAGCCCCAGCCCCTAGGTCCTCTCTTTTAAAAAGCAAATTTGGGTACACAGATATTGGATTGAGGAATATAGCTCAGTGGTAGAATGCTTGCTTAGACTACATAAGGCCCTGGATTCAATTCCTAGCACTGAAACATTTAAAAAAAAAAAAAAAAAAAGCTGAGCATTTTGCCTTAGTCATTTAAAGAATGCCTGTTAGAGGTTTGCTTTATCCACACAGTATTTCTGAAGCTGTCTCATCCTTTGTACAGCTGCACAGTATGTCTGTTGCATTGTCCTTTAATGGACGTTCGAGTGTAGGTAATTTTCCTCTAGTGTTGGGGATCAAACCCAGGGCTTTAAGCATGCAAGGCAAGCACTACTACCACTGAACTATACTGCCAGCCTTTTTTTCCCCTTAGTTGTAGATGGACACAATACCTTTGTTTTATTTATTTATTTTTATGTGGTGTTGAGGATCAAATGCAATGCCTCACACTTGCTAGCAAGTGCTGTATCGTTGAGCTACAACCCTAGCCCCATATTCCTAGCCTTTCTTTCAATGAACATTTAAGCTGCTATCCATCTTTTGCTATTTACAAACAATTCTACAGCAAATATCCTCACGTACATTTCTTTGTGCACCTATACAGGTATTTGTGTGAGATAGAATCTCTAAAAGTAGAAGGGGTGGATTTAAAATTTTAACTCTTATCACCCTCCAGAAGTTGAACCAATTTATGCTCACACCACCAATTTGTAGATACCCATTGCCTCCTCCCTGTTTCTATTTCCTTGCTATGATTTGGATATGGTTTAAGTGTGTCCCCTAAAGATTCATAAGTTGGAAGCTTGGTCCTCAGTGTGAAATTATGGGAGGTGGTGAACCTTTAAGAGGTATAGCCTAGCCGGGAGTCCTTAAGTCATTGTGGGTGTGTTTGTGTGTGCTGTCCTCAAAAGGGACTAATGAAGTTCTCTGGGATCTTTAGAGAGAATCATGACAATAGCATGCCTGACTCCTGAATCACTCTTTAGCTTCCCATTTGGCAATACCCTTTCTCTCTCTTGTATGCGCTCCTACCACTGCCATTATTCCTAAGGTCCTCATCATAGCCAAGCTGATACTGGTGTCATTCCTCTGAACATCCTAAGCATCTTCAACACTTTTTATTTTTTAAATTTTGCAATGGGGTCTTGCTAAGTTGCCCAGACTAACTGGAATTAGCGATCTTCCTGCTTCACCCTCTAGAGTAGCTGGGTTGACAAGTGTGTACCACTGCATCCAGCTGGTTCTGTTTATGTGTTTTGTTTTCTAAGTTGCTTAAATTCAGGATCCAGTAGAGGATCACATATTGTGGTTGTGGTATCTATTTGGACTCCATGGAGCAAATGTTGGATCTAGCTAATGTGCTGTTTTTCATGACTTTTAGAATAATCCAGTCAGCTGTTCTATGTCTTTCAATTTAGATTTTTCTATTTTTTGTGAGTAAAGTCAGGTAAACATACTGGTAGGAATACTACTTAGGTGACATTATGGTCCTGTTCATTATGTGTTCAGTATATGACATATCAAAAACAATGATTCAGCAGGGCACACATGCCTGTAATCTCAGCTACTCAGGATGCTGAGGCACGTGGATCCAAGTTTGAGGCCAATCTAGACAAGGTTGTGAGGCCAGTCTCTATATAAAGTGGGAGCATCTCTGGGTTCAATTCCCAGTACCAAAACCCCAAACAATGATTTAGTTTGCTCATCACTTGATTAGGATGGTGCTTATTAGGTCTTTCCACTGCAAAGGTACTTCTCCCTGTGTTGTTTTTTTTTTTTATTAGTAATCTATAGAGGCACACTTTTGAAATTGTGTAAAAAAATCTGCCCTCACATAGTACCCTTACTTCAGCCAACTGTTTAGGCACCAAAGATATTACAGTGTCCACTGAAAGAGTGTTTTTCTGAATCTTACCATTCCCCCTACAGTTGACAACACTTTTCTGTAAATGAGAACTAAATACAGAAATTTTAGTCAAATTCATGAATTATTTTAAAAAAAAAAAAGTTCTGATTCAAGTCATAGAAAGGGTGTCCCTAGTCAGAGATTACTTTTTAACACCCCAGGTTTTAGTAGAATACTTTCAGTTTTATCTTTATGTTTAAATGTTCAACCCACCTGGAATTTATCTGACATATGAAACTAAGGTAGGTAGTCAACTTTACTTTTTTTTTTTCCAGATGGCAACCCAGTTTTCTCAGCAACAATGAGTCAACGATTTTTTTCTGTTATTTTCAGTGCTACTTTGAATACATACTAAGTCCTTCAATGTATATAGGCCTATAATTTTTCTACCTCATAATTTGCCAATGTTAAAATTGTTTCAGTTGCTATATTTCTACAATATCCTTTAATACTGAGGCAAATCTTCCTCCTTCTTATTTTATTTTTGTAGTTGTATATGGACAATGGGCCTTTATTTTATTTGTTTATTTTTATGTGGTACTGAGGATCGAACCCAGTGCCTCATACACACTAGGCAAGTGTTCTGCTATGGCCCAAGCCCCCCAAATCCTCCTATATTAGTCATTTTTTTCAGAATTTTAAGGCTTATTTTGCATCTTAACATTTCCACACAAATGTTATGCTCAGCTTGATTAATTAGAAAACTTACACTAGTATTTTTATTAGTGGGGGTGTTGTTTATACATTTTTTCAGTAAGAAGACAGGTTTATAAGTATCTAAGAACGGGTTTTATCATTTCTTTACTCATGTTTCAGCACTGCAAACTGTATTTTTAATAGGTATCTTATGCTTTCAAGAAATCTTTGATCCTAATGGTTCTTTTTCATTTTCCTTTATAATAGATTTCATTTTTCCTCTGAATTTTCTAGTTGTATATTCTTATGTATTAATTTTTCTTATCTTGTATAATTTTCAATCAAATCTTGAGTAGATAACAACAATATCATCCATAAAAACTTAAAAATTAGCCACTTTCCTTCTCATTTTTAGCCCTCTTACTTTTTAATTTTGTTTGTTTGCATAAGCTACTATGTCCAGAATAATGATCAATGACAATAGTGAGGTTAGCTTTATCTTCATCTTGCTGTAAATGAAATGTTTCTAATATGTCACTACTAAGACATGGCATTTCATTTTATATATTGTCATGTTAAGACAGCATTCCTTAATCTCTACTTTAATAAAGAGATTTTTTTTCCTAATTAGGAGAAATAATTTAACTTAAGAAAAATAATTCATCCAATTAAGTTTATTTAAGTATTCATTTTATGTAAGAAGAATCAGTTGGAATTATTTCTAATTTTCAACATATGAAATAATGCCACGATATATCACTGTACATAAAAAATTGGCTTTAGGTTTTAATTTTCCTAAATTCAGATTTCCTTTGAAAAGACATCTACTCATACTGCAATCAGCAAAACAAAGGGCGTGTGTGCTTCATTCACTATGCTGAAGAACACACTTCACTCTTCCAGAGTCTGTCAGCCGTTCCCAGTGTTGGTCTTTGAGCTCACTTCTGCTATTAGGAGCCATGTTTCGCTTTGCCTGGGAATACTGACCTGAGGGAAGTCTGGATGCAAATTCAGGCACTGTGCCTGCATGAAAGGCTGAGTTCTGTCCCAAAGTAGCTCATCATAGAATACCTCAACAGAGGAGTGTAGTCTGCCCTGTGGACCTCTCAACTCCCAAAACTAAGAAAAAACTAATGGTAAAAATTTATCCTACTTCCTGGTTATAAATATATTATTCTAAGTTAAATAAAATTGTTAAAAACTCATCTATATCCTACCAACTTGCAATCTGATCTCACAGAATTCTTTCTTTGATGAAATGTCTCATATTTGCTAAAGATAATCCCTTGATACCCTATATACTACCCTATTGCTTCCTGGCTTGATACATGCAGGAGTAGCCTATCAGGTTTCTTGAGGGAAAATAAAAATGTTACTGCCCCATTAATTAACAGAAAGGGTAGGAAGACAGCCAGAGAAATCAGGAAATGGGCCACTCTTGTACTCCATTTTCCCTGTCCTCTGTCCAATTGCAAGTCCACACATAATCCAGGACAAGTTCAAAAAAGGATAAAGCAGGTATAGTCCAACAGTGGGTCAGTTGCTAGGAGGCACCAGGCCCTAGTGTTCAAATGTTTGGGGATGAGAGTAGAACCCAAAGGTGTGAATTAATCCAGGATATGTATCCCCAAGAATTCAGAAAGAAAACAGAAGTTCAGTATGAATAAATTTAGGAACAGGAGGACCAGATTCCTTTTTGGTCAGTCCACTGCAGGAACTGACAGAATAATTCAGATCAAGAACAAAAAGGAATCCAATTGGCAATCTGGCTGTCCTAGAGAGAGAGCTATAGATACTATGCCCCAACAGTTTCTGACAGAAGCTTTTTTTTTTTTTTTTAAAATAAAATTAACATAAAAATTCACCATTTTAACTATTATAAAGAATACATTTCAGTGGTTTTTAGTATACTCACAGTGTTGTGCAAGACTCTTCTAATTCTAAAAACTTTCATGGACATTTTTTTTTTTTTTTGGTACCAGAAGTGTAACCTGGGGTAATTTACCATCCCCAGCACCTTTTAAATTTTTTTTTTCAATATATTTTTTTTTTTTAGTTTTGGGTGGACACAACATCTTTGTTTGTATGTGGTGCTGGGGATCGAACCCGGGCCGCACACATGCCAGGCGAACGCACTACCACTTGAGCCACATCCCCAGCCCCAGAAGAAAAGCTTCCCTGACCGGGAATCGAACCCGGGCAGAGGCGGTGAGGGCGCTGAATCCTAACCACTAGACCACCAGGGAGCGTCCTTTTAAATTTTAACACAGGGTCTCACTGAGTTGCTTACTGCCTCTCCGTGGCTGAGGCTGGCTTTGAACTTGTGATCCTCCTGCCTCAACATCCTGAGCCACTAGGATTACAAGTGTGTGCCATCACACCAGCTTCCATGGATTTATGAACAAAAAACTTCACACCTAGTTAGCAGTCACTCCCATTCCCTCCGTTTCCTCTCCCTGCAGCTCCTGATAACCATTAATCCACTTTCTGTCTATAGATTCCCCTACTTGGGATATTTCATATAAATGAATCATTTTGTGCCTGACTTCTTAGTGCAAGGTTTTTAAGATTTATATTGTAGCAAAATATATCAGTACTTCATTCCTGTTTATGGCTGAATAATATTATTATTTTTTGAACATACAATAGACATCTACTTCTGAATCCCTCAGCAGAGCAAAACCCCATAGCTATACTCAATTTTTGATGGTCATATTGCTGAGAAAATACGGGTGGAGCTGACAATGTCTTCATTATACTGCTCACTGTTTTAATTCTGATGATCTTAGATAAAGTTCTTTGATTATAAATTTCCTGCAATTTAAATGACTAGAGAGTATGACAATCACACTTTTATATAGTAGGAGCCAACTTAACTGACAAGTTGCACAAAAACATTTGTTAACAAAGCCAGGGAAGTATTGGCCCAAGTACTGGCAGGCACAGGCAGGAAAAGAAACAAATCATTCTGAATAGTGCTGTTCCTGCTTGAGATCCTGTAGAAATTACTAGGCGGCTTTAGAGATACATGAAGCTGAAAAGAAATGTTGCTTATCCCCAGAACTGATCAATTCAGCAAAAATTAAAATCCTTGTGTGGCAGAGTGGATGTATCCTGTTCACTAGTTCTCACGGGAAAGACCAATCTGCCTGGCCCCACAGATCCATTAAGCAAACTAAGGGTGTAGCCTGTATCCGTGAGATAAGTGTTATGTGCTTTCAAAAGGCCAAAATTTAAGTGTCTGATATGTTTTTTATGAAATCAACAGGAAAATGATAAAGGCAGCACAATTCTTTGAGGGCAGAGCAGTATCCTGATCAGGTATGACACCTGCTGGCTGACCAAAATGAGAAGTGTCTTCCGTCTTAAAAAAAATCAAGTACTTCACATCAAAAAATGCAGAATAAAATAATGAGATGCCATTTTTTTACTCTCAAATCAATAAGAGACTCCCCACCCCCCATTATAATACTGTGCTGGGGAGGCACTAGAATAAAGGTGGTAAATTGGTGCCACCTTTCTTCAGGGCAATTAGGCTTGCCTATCAAAAACCATTAGCAAGGTTAGGGTGTGGCTCAGTGGTAGAGTGCTTGTCAAGCACCTGTGAGGCACTGGATCCCATCCTCTGCACCACATTAAACAAACAAACAAATAAAATAAAATAAAGGTTAAAAAAACTTATTACTAGCTCATATTCCCTTTTAGTCAATAATGCAATTGCTAGTTTATCTTAAATGAATTTATCATAAATGCATGCCAAAATTTAGCTACAAATAAATCTTGTCATGGAATTGCTTATTTTATGAAGAGAAGATGTAAATCCCATAAAGTAAACTTGAGAACTCAGAAAAGTGATGCTAGGATTTTCGCAGTAGAAATACTGACAAGTAATCTTTACTTACTTAAGAACAGCAATTTCTTGAACCGTTATAGCCCTTTTATCTTTGGTTCCCATATAAGAGAAGATGTTTGGCTTCACTCTGGTAAAACAGAAACACAACAACCCAAAGTCACATATCTTAAGAAATCATATTTCTCATAATTAAGTTTCAAAATAAGTACATTTAAAATAAACAGAAAGTGTAACTGAGGTGATTCTGCAATCTGTATACGGGGTAAAAATGGGAGTTCATAACCCACTTGAATCAAAGTGTGAAACATGATATATTAAGAACTATGTAATGTTTTGAACAACCAACAATAAAAAAAAAAAAAGAACCTAGGATGCACCCACTAAATGCAGGACACTCAAAAATTCAAGTCGGAAATAGGTACTGAATGGTTCTACATGTGAAAACCAAAGAACTATAAATCTTCTTAGTAAATGATTTTGCAAATTTTATAACATTATCATTTTTTTCTCACTACTTCTAGATCACAAATACTTTGGTTCACAAAACTGAGGGAGGTGGGACAGTTAAAGTTTTTCTAAAATAAATTAAGTGTCACAGAAAAAAAATAAAATAAAATAAACAGAGGAAGAGTAAAATAGGGAGAAACTTCTTACAGTGCTTGATTTACAACACTGTGGTTATTAGTAACTGATACTGTTCAAAGACTTGGCTAGACAGTAAAAAAAAAAAAAAAAAAAAAAGCAAACAGTGCACTTCCATTGATCATAAACAATTCACCAGATTACATTAAAACTGTTACCATGTTTAAATTTAAGTAACTTTTCACAGCACACAGATTTGTTGTGGTGCCTACAGCCATTCTATTAAAAACAAAGCAAAACCAAAAAAGCTTTGGCACTTGTCCCAACCTTAAAGACCATAATCTCTGCTACATTTGTACCCTCTGAGAAAACGTGACTGGTTTCCAGGTTCTCCATGTAGTCAGTTTCCAGGAATTGAGAGCTCCCCATTTGGTAAAGCCAATCCCTGCAACCACATCAAACTACGGTTTAAGGGAGAAAGTCAATTTTCATTTCCATCTTATGAATCGATAACTCTCAATATGTGAATTATTTACTTTCAGAATTATCTTCTTGAATTATTGGCACGGGGCTTAAAAAATTAATTTACTGTTGCCTAAGAAAACTGGTAGGTACATTTATTGTCTACTGATCTATGCTCCTGTTCTTTTTCCATTAGCAAGGAATGAAAACAAAACAAAAAACACATTAGTAATGCTCTGATTTTGTAGAGGAACAAGAACAAAATACCAACCTTAAATATTTGGATAGTACATTAATAGCATCCATGGTGTCTTTGTTTTCCTTATACAGAACAAAGTGGCAGTAACTTCCCCTAGATTTTGGCCAAGAATGTTTTCTTGGATCTTAAAAATAAAAAAGTGAATGTTATATATACCATAGTAAAAGTTAAATTAAAAGCTAAAATGTATGTTGTGTAAAAAATAAGTAGGATCAACAAGCAACCTTTACAAGGCACAGACATGGACGAGGCCCACAATTCCTATCAGCACCTGTCTGACAGGGGGCCCAACTGGCTCCACAACACATGCAGTCCAAAGGGAAACAGCAGCTACAATGGAATCTACAACCCTCTTCTAAGAGTGAGGATCAGGTGTTCAAACATATGGGAGCAGGGATGGAAGTTAAGTTTATGACAAATTATCTAAGTAACATGAATAGATTTTTCCAAAGGTCTTTCCATTACAAAAGTTTAGTTTATGTCTACAAATGGTCTAAAAAATCGCCCTGATAAAAGAGAACAGCTAGCATTCAAGACCTGTCACTCCTGGGAAAAGAAAACTCTTTTTTTGTTGTTGTTGTTTTCAGTACTGGGGATTGATCTCGGGAGCACTTAACCTCTAAGCCATATACTCAGCTCTTTTTTTGTATTTTATTTAGAGACAGGGTCTCACTGATTGCTTATTGTTAATATATGCCATATATATTGCTAAATTGCTGAGGCTGGCTTTGAACTCATGATTAGGTCTCAGCCTCCCAAGCAGCTAGGATTACCAGTGTGTACCACCACACCTGGCAGGAAACTCTTAAAAATTAAGCCACATTAGGTGCTAACTTCTGAGCTAGTGTTACTTCAATTGTTTAACTCTTTGGAGACTGATAAATACCACATGACCTAGGAGAGCCTCATTTTTAAGATTGTTCTTTTAATTGAATATTTCAATTACATTGTAATCTAGAAATATATATATTTAAACAATATAAAATTTAGATTTAAGCTGCTTAAAGAGTATTTTAAATAATTGTTACTTTGGGAAAAACACAAGCCACAGCTGCACTTTGCAGACACTGTACAATATTCATGAGTCTTGTGTGACAGAGCTGTAGTTATTTGAAAAACATATCTAGTTCATTTGACTTCTGTAATTACAAGAAAGAAAAACTGAAATAATATTCTGCACAATTAACTAAAAAGAATCCTTTTCTTTTAAGGAATGGTCCTTTGTCTTTGTTCCCCAATTTTTTCACATGAACTCATGGAATCCTTTATCTGCAGAGGCTTATGATATTCCTCATACTGAGGTTAACTGCATAACTGGCTTTATCAAAGCAAAAAACCCTGCTTGATAACAAGTTAGTGATTTCAGCTACAATTAAAAAAGCCATAAACCAATGTAAAGAATCAATAAACCATTTCAGAAAACTGTCATGGTAGGTATGCCTAGAAAATTTAACTTTCCTCCTGGATAAGTAAGTATTTTCTGTCCTGTACAGAAAAGTATTACAACTATCTCTTGATGTGAAGTAGTCACAATTTCCTCGGAAAGTTTTGAGTAGGAATATCATTTGGTTTTCCTTCCAGTTAGTTCACTATCAGTTAAGCAAGGTGATAGCACTTGCAACAAAACCATTGGCATTTCATTTAATCTACATTGAAACACCAACTGCTCTTACCTGCTGCAGTTCTGACCTCTGTCCAAATGCACAGCATAAAGAGCACAAGAGAGCAATGTTTAATTTATAATAATCCTAAAGTAATTTAGAGGTGAACATGCAAATGATCGCATGGTAAGTTTATACTGAGGAACTCCTACAGCACCTAATAGTTATGTGATGGGTCAACAGCCATTCAGACATTAACAATGGGATGGGATGGAGGCAAACAGGGAAAAAGTAGAAAACTCACCTACTACAGCCTCCCTGTCTCGAACTTTTCACAATGGGCATGTTGGTTCATCCTCAAAAGTACACTATCTATTTAACCCGTGGAAATTAGCAAAAGGTTCAAGACTGGATATCAAATGCTTCTCCCATTTAGAGCTTTGTTTTCTTAAATATGGGAAGACATGCCCAATGCAATAGTTAGTTATTGTTTTGCTTTGTGCTTTTTTTTAATAAGCTGCAGTACACTATAAAGATTTTTTAAATTTGAAAATGTTTAATGATTAGTACAGAAAATATCTAAATTCTCCAGTTTACAGATTAAAAGAGATTTAAGAGATGATTTGGGAGACTTATTCATTGAGTGAAGTTTTTTTCTGGAGGGGAGTGGGAGTGGGGACTGGTGATTGAACCCAGGGGTGTTTAACTACTGAGCCACATCCCCATACCTTTTTTATAGTTCATTTAGAGACAGCATCTTGCTGAGTTGGCTTAGGGCTTCGCTAAGTTGCTGAGTCTGGCTTTGAACTCATGATCCTCTTGCTTCAGCCTCCAGAGCTACTGGGATTAGAGGCATGCACCACCGCACCCCTACCTGAGTGAAGTGTTCTGAGTTTGTTTTTATCATTACTTGAAGAAGCTGTGTACATAAGAGGCATTTTTGAGATACTCAGGGAAAAATTAAACATGCACTGGGTATTGGATATTAAGAAATGATTTTGATTTTCCTGGATATGATAATAGTTTGGGTTTTAGCCCTTACTAATAAACACACACTTAAGTATTTATGAGTGGAATGGCAAGTTATGTAGAATTTGCTTTAAAGTGCTCCAATAAGGAAAAAAAGAGAATGTTAACTATCTCTTTTTATTTTATTTTTACTTATTTATTTATTGGCACATTATAATTATACATAATAGTGGATTTTGTTAGAATGTGGATAATCTTGAAGATGGTTGATGGGAACATATAGTTTCCATACACTACTTCCTCTATGTGTGCATATGTTTGAGAATGCACATTCAATAAAAATTTTAAAAACAAGTATAAGAAAGTTGATAAAGTGTAGCTACATTTTTCTTGAAATACTAGCCCTTAAGTATATTCACAATTAAGTATAATGGTAAAAAATAAATTACACCTACAAGATGAAAAACTAAATGCTATTACCCCTTAATGGAAACCATGACAACTAAGTATGAGTATGAATTTGACTCAGAAGCATGCATCCCCTACTAGTAAATCCAAGCACTGAGCATGCATAAAATTATCTCCTCTGACAATAAGAAACATATTTTTTTTCAAAGTGCACTCAATATGCAAAATAGTAAAACACTTCCATTGGTTAACTAGGAATATTTTGAATAACAGAAATTGATGAGTTTCAACTTATTTTGGACAATTTGTTTGACTTTATAAAACTCTAACCCCTTAGAATGCTAAGTACATATACTTAGCTTTATAATTTAAATAAATTTAAGATAACTTTCAAACACTTTTTTTTAGATACTCCAATTTATAATGCAAAGAATTCTTAGGCTAGGTAATATACATCTTATTTCCAGAAGTTTACTTCTACCTTCTGAGGGTCTGCCATGGCAGCCCCAGACGAGCAGAAATAGAAACAAGAAAAAGGGGAAACCATGTTCAGAAAGATTCATGTATTGAGCACAGATGTCCCCATGGATAAAGAAGAAAAAAAATGTAGCTTGAGGAAGATGATAGGATGGGGTAGCATGCAGAACATTCTTTCCTTCTTACTCAAGTCCATTCTTTCCACTGCACCCTGAATACCAACCTTGCTGCTTCTTCAGAGATCCTACTATATCCATTACTTCATTATACTCTTCCCTGAATTTTTGCCCTCCCTTTCCACTGTCTCTTCTCTTCAGTACTTAAATATACTCAGAACTCTTCCATTTTAAGCATGTTCTCTTCCTTTTCCTTTCTCTTTATAGCTTGTTTGAAAAGCCAGTCTGTATAGATTAGACTGTATATACTGCCTTCCATCTCAATCTGCTGTGTAAACTGGTTTCCAACTTCATCCATCATTCCATTAAACCGCTTTGGTAAAAAGACACCAGTGACTTCCATGTTACTAAAGTTACAGATTTGTTTCACAGTTCCCACCTTGTGAGATCTATATGTGCCATTTCACACTGCTAACCATTCTTATTATTGGTATTCCTATTCCTATGGATTATGTAATACCATTCTCTCCCAGAGAGCCTCTTTGTACCTTCCAGGCTCTTCCTCTAAGTCTGTGGATTGCTAGGTCCAAGGATCAATCCTTCCTGAGAACCATTTATTTTTAGAAAGTATAAAAAAAAACTAGTGTATAAATATATCAGAGCAGAATGTCTTTCTTAATCCTAAGTCGTTAAAAACAAGTTTTAGAAACATTTGCAATGTATACTATCTCAAAATGTAAATTAAATGTACTTATTTATGAATGTTATAAGTTATATGGTTTTTTCAGAAAATAAATGTTTTGGTAGATAACGAAATGTACCCTATTGGACAACCTTAACACAAACACAAAAAAATGCCTGAATTTAAATAGTTCATTATTTTTGGTGTTTGGGAACCGAGAATTAGAAGGTACCACTTCTATGTTTTAGGAAGCACTATTATAGTTGAGAAAAGTTAGGTTAAGAATATTGCAAATTAGATACCGCATAACCCATCAATAATAATTTGTATCAGGGCTTGGTAGTAAATGAGCTTTAAATCATAATAAATTGCAAAGCTTTTTTTTTTTTTTTTTTTTTAAAGCTAATACAGTCAAATACAAGGCAAGAAAGCCTAGGAGGACAAGCTGTCATTGGTACTGGGTTCTATTTGTAGGGCCATGAACAACAGTTTCTGGATAACAGCTCTCCCTCCATTCTGAGTGGCATTTACCTTAGGCTACTCTATCAGCTTGTGAATGGGAAAGCTGGACATGGAAAAGGTGAATACAGCCTCCCAAGTAACTATCTGGACAAGAGAACAGCCTTCTGTGGGGTAATGGGAGATCAGCACTCAGAAGATAGAAATTTAGTCCATCTGTTTCTTTTCTTTCTTTGAGATAGGCTGGCCTTGAACTTGAGGGCCTCCTGCCATAGCCTCCCAAGAAGCTGGGATTACAGGTATGTGCCACCATACTCAACTCATGCTTCTTTTTAAGGTGAGAAACTCATATTTTACTAATAATGTATATATAAAGGAAGATGGAAATGGGTGATTCATGTCCTACAGTTTAGCATTTCAGCTGGAAAACCTAAAGAAAATTTTGTATTACAAAAATGAAAGATGTTTTTGGTATAAACACAGAAATTCTGATTTAGACAGAACCTGAGAGATGTAACACAAGTTACTTAGAGGGAGAGAAACTGTAATGGCCACCTTGGCTTGCAAACTCCCTCCTCTTCTCACAAAATCTAGCATCCCTTATGAAATGAAGATCATTTCCAAGAAGCAATCAGTCAAAAATATGTTTTGCCTTTTCCAATCTGCTTCCTTATGACCACAACAAGCAGAACAAGACCTTGTGTTTCCTCTCAGCTCACAGAGGTAGTGGCTGCCTGCTGAGGGCCATTACCAAGTAGGTATGACGCATCGTAATCCTTGCCAGTGTACCCCATGTTAAATGGACTTGCCTTGGAAATTTGCTGCGACCTTGCTTGTGTGTTTGAGAAAGGTGACCCTGCTCAATCACCAGGGTGGATCCAGGATTAGGGTGTATTCCTGCAGGAAGTATCTCCGTTCTTGGGTTTAGGGCGTGACAATAGGAGTTTTAGGGAAGTTGAGGTTGAAGATTATTGATGCTGGGATTAGGGTGTTCCTGCTGCTTGTTCCCGTTGAGTTCTCGTGAGATTCAAATGGGATTTGAAAAAAGCCTCGTGGAGTAGGATTTGGGATCGGACATTTTGGATTGCCCCTGAACGTGTGTGGAGGCTGGTGTGAGATCGGGAATAAAGAATTGCTGTTTGAACCTACAAAGCTGTGTGGTGGCTCGTGATTCTGTGCCAAGCCGAGACATTGGCACTTGGCTTTCGGCAGCTGCCTACCTAAGACCCATTTCCCTAACAGCCTCCTGAACTGCATTCCTTGAAAGAATTAGACCAATGTCCTATGGCACTGTTGTATGTAGTAAATCACCTTCTCCCTTCTTTTTTTTTTTTAGTATTTATTTTTTAGTTGTAGGTGGACACATATCTTTATTTTATTTTTATGTGGTGCTGAGGATCGAACCCAGTGCCTCACGCATGCTAGGCAAGCTCTCTACCATTTAAGCCACATCCCCAGCCCCATACCTTCTCCCTTCTATTTCTAGAATAGTTACTAGCTATACATCATCCTTAGGAGAAATTGAAAAAAAAACAAAAAATCACTGAAGCTATTTCCTATGGAGCTTATTCTCTTGAGCACCCCTGGCTACTAAGGTACTATTTCTTACATGACCCAGACATTAAAGAAACATATGGTAACCAAGCCATTAGTTTGGGAACTAGAATATAATAAACAACTCTTGCTACAAGCAGCTCTAGAACACATGGTCTTACTTTTTTTTTTTTTAATTATTATTATTTTTTTAATATTTATTTTTTAGTTCTCGGCAGACACAACATCTTTGTTTGTATGTGGTGCTGAGGATCAAACCGGGCCGCACGCGTGCCAGGCGAGCAAGCTACCGCTTGAGCCACATCCCCAGCCCTTACTTTTTTTTTTATATCAACTCAGAGTGGCCTCTGATCATCACTTTCTCTTCCCTAATTCCTCGATGATGTTTCTCATTTCTCTACATGATTTTCTTAGGCTTAGTTAACCTTTCTTTTTTTCTTTAAAGAGAGAGTGAGAGAGGGGAGAGAGAGAGAGAGAGAGAGAGAGAGAGAGAGAGAGAGAATTTTTAATATTTATTTTTTAGTTCTCGGCGGACACAACATCTTTGTTGGTATGTGGTGCTGAGGATCAAACCGGGCCGCACGCATGCCAGGCGAGCGCGCTACCGCTTGAGCCACATCCCCAGCCCCTTAGTTAACCTTATCTGCTGCCTTTTTTTCCTTTTTTTATAACATTTCATTTCACTAGAAACATGGTTATACACAATTAAGGCTTCATATATTCATAGTAATCTGTTTTAAGTTAAACTAAGAAAATATTGACAGATCCCTAATGGGTTGATTTTTATACAGTCTTGGGAGTTTTGTTCTAATAAATCTACCTTGAAATAACTGATCACTAATAGGGAATATCACTGGTAGGAGAGAAGGGTGAGGAAATAATTTTTTGCTATTGTCATTTTCATTAAAATTTTATCCACTGAGTTGATAGGAAAGAGAAAAAACACTACCTAATTTTTCTTAAAGTTAATGCAAACAGAAAAATTTCTTGGCTATAGGAGATAGATTAGAACATGAATATCAAAGTAACAACAACAGACCCATTTCAAATAAACAATACACAATGGAAGATAGGTTCAGGTGAAGGGGTCATCTTTCCAAATACCCCATACTTTTTATGTGTGAGTGAAGAAGATAATCTTAATTGGAAAGCCGAAGCACAAAATATGCCCTAGAATAGGTGATGAGCATTTCTGTTCATCTGAAATCTTTTTTTCCTCTATTTAGAATACAGAATGAGCAACAGCCCTTCCATTTACTTCTTTAAATTGCTATTCAGCCCACTCTGCTCTTTGGGGAACATATCAAATTTCTAACAATCTCTTGAGCACCACTATAATTTCCACCAATTTTTACTAACTTATTAGACCAAATGCCCTCTACTTGAGAGGCTGCAGGCTGCTCTGGCATTTGAAGTAACAATATTCACCCTCTCTTAAAGATGTGACATGATCAGTATCTTTCTATGAACAACAGCAAAACAGCCCTTGGCACGAATAAATAACGTAAGCAAAGAGTAGGGTCTAGAAAGTGGTTCACACCCACACTTACTTGCCAAAGCCTTTTTTCCAGCTGCGTGGTAGGCTACAATATATTTCCTCCCTTCTCTATCCTCTGTTTTTGTCTCTAATCCTGGAAACAGAGACTTAATAGCTTGATGGATGATTGTTCTTTTTTCTTTGGTGTCCTCAATAACCTATTAAAAACACAGAGTAACACTACTCCTTTAACAAACATTAAATAAGAAAATAATACAGTGAATTAGTTAAAAACACGGCTCATTAACTATGCAAAATAAGAAAAGGGCCTAAGTACAATTTCAGGAATATTTTAGAGCTCCAAAATATGGCAAATCATAAGGGCCTGCTGATCACATGTGTCCATCTGCCAGGCACTATCCCAAGCTCTTTACATTCACTGTCTTATTTAATCCCATAATCTCACTATCACACCATCATTACATCTATTTCAAGACAAGGAAAATGAGGCTGAGACCTATTATGGAATGTGTCCAAAGCTGTATAGTTGGGAGGGCAGAGAGCTAATGTGAAATTAGGCTACTAGACTCTGGGGCCACTGACCACAGATGCTTCCTATAAGTGTCTTTGCTAGACAAATGCTTTAGGGCCCACAAGTAAATTTGTAGGCAAGTCAGGCCTTTTTGTCCCTTGGACAGTCTAGTCTACAGCTGCCTCAAGTTGAATGTTATTCTATGTGCAATTATTTTATAGTGAGGTTCTAGCACACTGGTTCACAATAAAGAAAATTCTTTATATAAACAAAATGTAAATTTATTGGTTACACAACATTTCAGTTTTTGAGGGCATCTCACACTAAGAAACACATTTTAATTTTACTTAATAGCACAAATGGATGTACAGTACAGGACATATTGAAAAAAAAAAAGCACCAAAAAGTGCCAACATTTTTTTTTTTTGGTACTGAATACAAAGATATTTTCTATTTTATTTATTTCCATTAAAAAAATGCTGATTGTATTCAAACTAAAAAGTTTCTTCTCAGCAAAAATCAATCTGTGAGGTGAATAGAGAGCCTACATCTTGGGAGCAAATCTTTACCCTCACACATCAGATTGAGCACTGATCTCTAGGGTATATAAAGAATTCAAAAAGCTAAGCACCAAAAAAACAAATAACCCAGTCAATAAATGGGCCAAGGACCTGAACAGACACTTCTCAGAAGATGACATACAATCAATCAACAAACATATGAAAATCTCTCTATCTATCTCTCTAATAAAATCTATCTCTCTCCTCAGTCTATATCCAAAGGACTTAAAAACAGCATACTACAGAGACACAGCCACATCAATGTTTATAGCAGCACAATTCACAATAGCTAAACTGTGGAACCAACCTAGATGCCCTTCAATAGATGAATGGATTAAAAAAAGTGGCATATATACACAATGGAATATTACTCAGCAATAAAAGAGAATAAAATCATTCCATTTACAGGTAAATGGATGGAGTTAGATAACGCTAAGTTTAGCCAATCTCAAAAAACCAAATGCCAAATGTTTTCTCTGATATAAGGAGGCTGATTCATAATGGGGTAGGGAGGGGGAACATGGGAGGAATAGACAAACTCTGAATAGGGCAGAGGGATGGGAGGGAAGGGAGGGAGCATGGGTTAGAAATGATGGTGGAATGTGAAGGACATTATTATCCAAAGTACATATATGAAGACATGAATTGGTGTGAATATACTTTGTCTACAACCAGAGATATGAAAAAATTGTGCTCTATATGTGTAATAAGAATTGTAATGCATTTCACTGTCATATATAAATATAAAAAATTAATTAAAAAAATGGTGATTGTAAAGCAGGGCTTGGTGGAGCACGCTTATAATCCTAATGGCTCGGGAGGCTGAGGCTGAGATAGGAGGATCATGAGTTCAAAACCAGCCTCAGCAACAGTGAAGCACTAAAGCAACTCAGTGAGACCCTGTCTCTAAATAAAATACAATATAGGGCTGGGGACGTGGCTTAGTGGTATAGAGTCCTTGAGTTCAATCCCTGGTATCCCCCCACAAAAAAATGTTGATCTCGAGACATACTAACTTGATTTCATGACCAGCTGATCATCTGCAATCTATAAGACAAAAAGACTACAACTGCTACTGACTAAACTTGACAATGCTTTACAAAAAACAAACTGGTTGGGCTCAGTAGCGCATGCCTGTAATTTCAGCTACTTGAGAGGTCGAAGCAGGAAGATTGTTAATTCAAGACCAGTGTGGGCAACTTAGCATGATGAAAATAAAAGATAAAATGTCTCAAATAAAAAAAGTGCCCGGAACATGGTTCTGTGGTAGAATGGTTGCCTAGTATGCATGAGGGCCTGGGTTCAATCTCTAGTACTGCAAACAACAACAGTCTAATTATAGATCAATGAGTTTTCATATCAATAAGTGAGTCTAGATCTGAAACTCTAATAGCAATAAGTTGGAATCATAGTTTGTGATTGTGAATTCATATTTAGACCTCAAAAATTCAGTCTTTCCTCTTCATTTTAGTTGGATTTTTTAAAATACATTTTTTGTAGTCGTAGATGGACAGAATGCCTTTATTTTATTTGTTTATTTTTATGTGGTTCTGAGGATTGGACTCAGTGCCCTACACATGGTAGGCAATTGCTCTGCCACTGAGCTACAGCCCCAGCCTGGATTTCTTTTTTTTTTTTGTACTGGGAGCTGAACCCAGGGTGCTTTCACATCCCTAGCCCTCCACCTCCCCCGTTTTGGTTTTTTTTTTTTTTTGGTGCTGGGTATTGAACTCAGGGGCACTCAACTACTGAGCCACATCCTCAGCACTACTTTGTATTTTATTGAGAAACAGGGTCTCACTGAGTTGCTTAGCGCCTCACTTTTGCTGAGGCTGGCTTTGAACTTGCAATCCTCCTGCCTCAGCTCCCCAAGCAGCGGGGATTACAGGTGTGCGCTATGGCACCTGGCTTTCATTTTCATTTTAGAGATGAGAAAACTTGCCTAAAATTTATGCCCTTTAAAAGTTAAAATTTAGCAGACTGCAAAAACATAGTTTTTTAAATGAGAATTAATTTTGTCATATGTGCAGAAAAATGAGTATTATGAAGCTGATACACCACTGTATTATACAAGTAAGGGAAACGTGGAATATCCTCCTGGATTGTTCTTAAAACCTATTCTAGGGTTGGGGATGCCACTCAACATAGAGTACTAGCAAATATGAGGCCCTTGATTCCCAGAAACATAAAAACTAAAAACCTGTTCCTAGGAATTCTATGTGGGATTGCCAAGGATGTTGTCTATGGGTACATTCAGTAATTGGAAATCCCGAAGTTATAATATCACATACTCTTCGGAATTTTGGTGGGGAGGGACAGGAAAGGTGAGTGTTGGAATTAGATTATGACATGTGAAAAGTTGCAGTAAACTCTTACTAATTGGAAGTGATGGGAGGGGGAATTTCAAACACCCCATATCCAGCAGGTCAATAAAGGGAAAAAAGAAAGGACAGCATCTCTATAATTTTAAAAATATTGATTATATAATGAAATAATATTTTGAATATAATAGGGTAAATTAAATATACCCTTACAGTAAAGACTTCACTTTTTCTTACTTTAAAAAAAGATGTGGCAACTTGGAAAATTTTAAATTAAAAATATGGGGACTGGGATTATAGCTTAATGGTAGAGCACCTGTGAGGTCCTGGCTTTGATCTCCAGTACCACAAAACAACAAAACAAACCAAAAAACTGGCATCATGATTCCACCGGATAGCACTAACTTAGGAGAATAAAATTACCATAAGAAAAAATGCTTTTAAAATGGCATTTACTGGGCTGGGGATGTGGCTCAAGCAGTAGCACGCTCGCCTGGCATGCGTGCGGCCCGGGTTCGATCCTCAGCACCACATGCAGACGAGGATGTTGTGTCTGTCGATAACTAAAAATTAAATATTAAAAAATTCTCTCTCTCTCCTCTCTCACTCTATCTTTAAAAAAAAAAAAAAGAAAAGAAAAGAAACATTTCTTGGGCTGGGATTGTGGCTCAGCAGTAGAGTGCTCATCTCCCATGTATGAGGCCCTGGGATGGGTCCTCAGCACCACATAAAAATAAATAAATAAAATAAAGGTATTGTGTCCAATTACAACTAAAAAATAAATATTTAAAAAAATAAATAAATAAAATAAAATAAAATAAAATGGCATTTACTGGGCTGGGAATGTGGCTCAGTGGTAGAGGGCTTACCTCGCATGTGCGAGACCCTGGATTCGATGCTCAGCACCACATAAAAAAAAATAATAAATGAGTGAAATAGAGGTGTTGTGTCTAACTAAAAATAAATAAAATAAAATGGCATTTACTATTCTATTTAGTAGCTGAACTTTCTTTTTCTCAAATAGCAGAAGCAGACATGGGCTGAAGAAAGTGTGCTCTTACCTCCTTCACCCAGTTACTCCCTCCCCATTTGGAGACCAAGAAGCTGCTGAAGCTAGAGCCACCACAGGGGTGGGTGAGAAGCCCTGTTGCAGCAATATAGCTGTCATTTTCTGGTTCTAAGTAACAGATTTCTTTGTGATTTGTGTTCATATTTTTTTTAACAAAAAGATAACTTTTTTTTTGCGCTATAGTTTATAGCATAATTTAACCCTGAAAAACTATTTATTAGTATAAATGCTCTTTTACATCAAATAGGGCAAGGTCACCCATTTTTAAACATTGTATTGTTTTTCAATTGATGCTTATTAATATCTACCTCAAATATTGAAGCAACCAAAAACCCTTATAACTTTTGCAAGTGTTTCTGTACTACTTACCTCAATGGCAACACTGGTTTCCTTATTTTTAAAAAGCTGGAGCTCTTCTAGTTGCTGCTTTTCTTCAGCTGTCAAAACTGTAAATACATCTTCTGAAGGATCCTATAAAAGAACCACAGAATTCACAATGAATCATAACAGATCATTTTGCTATGATCTCTAGCAAATTCTATTTTAGTATAGAAGGTGACTGTTGCTAGAGAGCTACATCTACCTCCTCATCCACCGGAACAGACAAGTCATCCAAATGGCTGATCTGTCCATCTTTTCCGATTTCATGAACAACAAAGTCGGAGTATCTGATAAAAGATAACACAAATTTTCAAAGACTTAACATTTTAGTTCTTACAATTTTAGAATAAATTTTATAAACAGCAAGTCTTACTACTGTGTAAAAGGGATTTAAAAAAAAAAAAAAAACTTCAGGGGCTGGAGTTGTGGCTTAGTGGTAGAGTGTGGCCTAACATGTGAGGCACTAGATTCAATCCGCCGCACCACATGAAAATGAACAAATAAAATAATGGTATTGTGTCTACCTACAACTACAAAACAAAAACAAAAAACAAAACTTTAGTGTAAAGTTATAGGAAGTTTTGAAATTTGGGGGATTTTTTTTTTTTTTGTAGTCTGGGAATTAAATTCAGGGGTGCTTTGCCTCTAAGTTATACCCAATCTTTTTAAATTTTGAGACACAGTCTCAATAAATTGCCTGGACTGGCCTCAAACTTATGATCCTCCTGCTTCAGCATTGAGTTGCTGGGATACTGAATGTTAAATCACATCGTGCCTTAGGTTTTATCAGAAGCTTCTAGAATATTCTTCCAGAGCAAAATACTGAGAAATGTATAAACAAAAGCTTATTAATGTTAACCTGTGATTTTACAGACAGATCATACTTAACCGAATCATAAAATAAAATGAATGGTTAATTAAATCAGAAGTCAGTAAGTCACCTGGGCAGTGGCACATGCCTGTAAGGCTGAGGCAGGAGGATTTCGAATCCCAAGCTTGCCTCAGCAACTTAGCATAGCTCTAAGCAACTCAGTGAGACCCTGTCTCTAAAATACAAAAAAGGGGTGGGGATGTGGCTCAGTGGTTAAGCACCCCTGGGTTCAACCTGGGACCCTACCCCAAAAAGTAAAAGTCAATAAGTTTACTGGTAAGCCACCCAACATTATCTCTTATGATAAATATCTTACATCTATTATTTATGATCCTCTCAACAACTCCATGGTATCATGATCTGTTTTTTGGAGGATATTGAGGTTAGGGGACTTAAGTATCTATTAAATGGCTGAGGTAGATTCACAACCAGATCCATCTGCTTCCAAATACTGATTTCTTTCTTTCTTTCTTTCTTTTTTTGTTATATTTTTTAGCTTTATGTGGACACAATATCTTTATTTTATTTTTATGTGGTGCTGAGGATCGAACCCAGTGCCTCACGCATGCCAGGCGAGCGCACTACTAACTGAGCCATATCCCCAGCCCCAAGACTGCCTTCTTTCTACGCAGATGTGGTATATTCAGGTGAAAGTGTTTTAAGATTATAAATCAAATTCAAGGGAAAACATGAAATCTTTTAAAACAATTTAACAGGGCTGGGGATGTGGCTCAAGCGGTAGCGCGCTCGCCTGGCATGCGTGCGACCCGGGTTCAATCCTCAGCACCACATACCAACAAAGATGTTGTGTCCGCCGAGAACTAAAAAATAAATATTAAAAAAAAATTCTCTCTCTCCTCTCTCACTCTCTCTTAAAAAAAAAAAAAAAAAATTTAAAAAAAAAAACAATTTAACAAAGTGAACAGCATCTATCCACTGATTAAAAGTGCATATCACTGGGGGAATTACTTATCTTTATTCCAAGAATTCTGGGAAGGATCTTCCTTTGACAAGAATACACCAAGATTTCTCTTTAAATATTAATATTTTAAATATTAGAAAATTCAAGACTATTTACTCATTTAGGAAGCTCTCCTTCATTCTATTCTTTTTTTGACCATAAGCATAAATAATCTTTGGTGTCAGAAAGCTAAGTGGAAGATCATATATATTATTCATTTCTTTCTAAAGAAATAAATTAAAAATAACTATACATAAACTAACCATACCTTTCTTTTAAAATTCCCGAGAATCCTTGATGAGAACTTACAAACTTAGTGATGCCTACATCAAGTTCAGTAAGTCCATGTTTCATCATGTCTGCAAAACTCTCTGCTTCCTCTTCCTCCTCCCCCTCCTCTGAAAGGCCATCTTCCTCCTCTTCTTCCTCTTCCTCCAACTGATCATCAGAAGTCATTTTGCCTCTCTTGGCACTTACAGGTTCTGGTGGCCCAGGCACATTTTCTCTATTGGGTAAGCAGTCATTCTGCAGCCCATCTGGTCTTTTGGTCAGACAACATTCAGAGACCTTCTGTTTTTTTGTCTCTTCAGCTGGGGCCGCACTGTCATCATCTTCCATAGCAAGGCACCCACGTTTCAGAGACATGCCAGTCATTTCTGTCATTTCCATCTTTAAGGCTCCAAGAAAACATTTAAGAGAACCTTTCAGGAAGGAGAAAAGAGTAGAAATTAACAATCACCTATAAAGTTATTTCAGTATACACGTAGTCAACTTTGTTCACAGATCTAAAAACTCATTTATTAAAATAATTTTTCTTGATGTTGGCATATATTTTTGGAGAAATAGAAAACAAGCACATTACTTCTATGCAGAGTCTGACTGTGTGCATCAAAAACCTTAAAAATATATATGTGATCCAGAAAAAATATATGTATATTTTTTTGGCAGTACTGGGAATTGAATGCAGGGCCTCACACATGCCAGGCAAGCATTCAATCACTGTGCTACAGTCCCACCTTTTTTATTTTTTACTTTGAGACAGTTTTCTAGGCTAGTTTTGCTCCCTGCCTCAGCCTCCCAAGTAGCAAGGATCAAGTGTATACCACAATGCCTGAACTAAAATAGTTCTTTGCAAAATTTATCTTTTTTAAATATATTGTTTTAGTTATTGATGGACCTTTTTTAGAAAAATATTTATTTGTTAATGGACCTTTATTTTTGTTATTTATTTGTATGTGGTGCTGGGAATTGAACTCAGTGCCTCACACATACTTAGGCAAACACTCTATTGCTGAGCTATAACCTCAACCCCTGAAGGATTTATCTTAAAATAATTAAGAAAGTGCTTAAAGTTTTAGCCATACAGATTCTCATTTCAGTGCTTTTATATTAACAAAAAATGAAGAACAGTGAAGCCTGGGTACATAAATTAAACAATAAGTTAACAACTGACTAGAAACTGGGGAAGGTGATTACTCCTGGGACAGAATCTAGTTAGATGGGGACAATAGTGTGAAACTTGCTGCTTTTACTGAATACCATTTTGTTTGTGGCATTTTGTTTCAATTGTTTCAAACACATGTATTATCCTTTCAAAAACTGATGAAATAGTGTATTTAAAACAGTATAAAATGCATTTATTGATGAAAGTATATTCATGCCATACCACATTTAATAATAAGGGAAATGGGCTACAGTTGTATAAATGGGCAAAGAGTTTTATTTTACAAGATAAAAAGAGTTCTAGATATCAATCGGAAAATAATGTGAACATATTAACACTATTGAACTGTATACTTAAGAATGGTAAAGGTGTGGGAGTCAGCAGGGTGGTGCATGCCTGTAATCCCAGCAGCTTGGGAGGCTGAGACAGGAGGATCACGAGTTCAAAGTCAGTCTCAGCGAATGTGAGACGCTAAGCAATTCAATGAGACCCTGTCTAATAAAATACAAAATTGGGCTGGGGATGTGGCTCAGTGGTTGAATGCCCCTGAGTTCAATCCCTAGTACCTCCCCCCAAAAAGTATATAGCATCAATGATTATAAATCATTTAATATCTGTTTTGCTAAATTCAATTATGGTCCTAGAAACTGAGAACATATTTTCTAGAACAGTTGTGCAAACTTCTGGATTAGAAGAACTCAAATGAATGTCATTTTCATAAGCAGAAACTATTATAAATGAAAAAAAAAACTAAAATGGGATAAATTTTTAAATTAGGGGGGAGTCATGAAGGAGAGAGGTGATCTTGTGAACAAGGAAGAGACCCAAAAGAATTCAACCAGAAATACTGAACCCTGACTCTACCAAGGTAAGAGACCTAAGGAAATCAATTAGCCACACTCAGGAAAAATCCCAAGATTTTCAACCTTGCAGATGTAAAGTGATTGACTTAAAAAACAAAGAGGGGGGCTTTATAATATTCCCCCCCTTAGGGGATTAAATCCTGGGTCTATGGCAAGCTCTCTACACTGAGCTATATCCCCAGTCCTTTTTATTTTTTATTTTGGAATAAGTTCTTATCAAGTTGCCCAGGCTGGTCTTGAAGTTCCAATCCTGTCTCTCAGACCCACAAGTAGCAGGGATTACAGGGGTATGCCACCATATGTGGCATAATAATATCTTAAACTCTTAATAAAATCTCTACAGACCAGAAGACTGATACTACAACCAGGAAGATGCTGATCCACTGATACTTTCCCATGAACTTAAAGTTTTACACATTTTTTTTTTTAAAAGCTGATTTTTTTTTTTTTTAAGAGAGAGTGAGAGAGGAGAGAGAGAGAGAGAGAGAGAGAGAGAGAGAGAGAGAGAGAGAATTTTTTTTTAATATTTATTTTTTAGTTCTCGGCGGACACAACATCTTTGTTGGTATGTGGTGCTGAGGATCAAACCCGGGCCGCACGCATGCCAGGCAAGCGCGCTACCGCTGAGCCACATCTCCAGCCCATACACATTTTTTTTGTTTTTCAGAAAATTCTAAAATGGAGGCTGGGAGTGTGGCTTAGCGGTAGAGTGAGTGAGGCCCAGGGTTCGTCAGCACCACATGAAAATAAAGGCATTGTGTTGTGTCCATCTACATTTAAAAAATAAATATTAAAAAAAAAGAAAATTCTAAAATGTTTCTCTTTTACTGTAAATGAGCCAAATGAGAATGTAAGTATTGCAATTTTGTGGGTACAGTGGTACATAACTGTAATACCAGCAGTTGGGGGGGGGGCTGAAGCAGAGGATCACAAGTTTGAGGCCAGCCTCAGCAACTTAGCAAGGCCCCAAGCAATTTAGTAAGACCCTGTCTTTAAATGAAAAATAAAAATGGCTTGGGATGTTGCTTAGTGGTAAAGTGCCTCTGGGTTCAATCTCCAGTAACCTCCTCCCCCCAAATAAAAGTATTATAATTTTACCAGTATTTTAATTTAAAAAATCCATACAAATATTAGATTCACCAATTAAATTTTCAACATCTTCTACATCAAAAATCAAGTTCAGGGCTGGGATTGTGGCTCAGTGGTAGAGTGCTCTCCTAGCACCTGCAGGGCCCTGGGTTCGATCCTCAGCACCACATAAAAAAATAAATAAAATAAAGGTATTGTGTCCAACTACAACTAAAAAATAAATATTTGAAAAAAAAATCAAGTTCAGCATTTTCCAATTTTTAATACAACACTGACAAAAGTCCTTTAACATTATTTCTTCCAAAGTGAACATCTGAAAAAGAGTTATACAAGTCTGAATCCTATTTCAAAATCCTCACAACTTCCATTTTTTAAATGCACCTATCCTCTATCCCCTGCAAATTGTCTTTCTAGATTTTACAAGGAGGAACACTTTTTAAGACAGTGCATAAACTACATCTTAATACGCAAAATTGTTAAGTCTACCAAAAGTATTTATTCTACTGATAATTTATTGAGTACATTCTAATGTATAGGATGTAGTATGGTAGGCACTTGAGAAAAATTAAAAAATTTCCTGCCCTTGATGAGCTTACATTCTATTTGAGGACATTAAATTACAAAATAAAAATTAATCTCAGAACAAACAAGCCACAGGGCTGGGGTTGTAGCTCAGTGGTAGAGCACTTGCCTTGCATGTGTGAAGTACTGGGTTCGATTCTCAGCACTGCATATAAAATAATAAAGGTCAATCAACAACTAAAAAAATTTTTTTAAAAAGAACAAACAAGTCACAAATTAAAAAAAAAAGCAAAGCATAGGGACAGAGACTAAAAGGGGTGGTCTTTGGTGAAGTCTAAGAGGGTGAACTTTGGGTAAAGGACTTGAAAGAAAGAGTAGACATGAAAAGATTTTTGTGAGGGTTTTAGGCAGCTGAGTCAATATCTGTTAAGGACCTGAGGCAGGAGCAAACTTAGGTACAGGAAATATAAGCAGGACTGTTAGTTCTTTCCTCCTTGGGGGAAAAGCTGAGTTTCATTAATACCATATAGTCCCATCATTTAAAAAAAGATGTGTTCAGGCTTGATTGGTTGCAAGGGTCAATAACATCAGACACTTGGGAGGCTGAGGCAGGAGGATGGCACATTTAAAGCCCCCCTGGATAACTTAGGGAGATCCTGTCTCAAAATAAAATTTAAAAACAGGACTAGGGATGTAGCTCAATGGTAGAGTACAGGCTCTGGGGTTCAATCCCCAGAACTGGAAAAATGTTTAAAAAGCCAATCCCAAAAAACCAAGGGCCACATGTTTTCTTTGATATGCGGATGGTATTTCATAATGGAAGGGGGGGAACTAGGGAAGAATAGTTACTTTAGATTAAGGAGAGGGGAGTGAAGAAAGGGGAGAGAGTATGGGAGTAGGAAGGACAATAGAATGAATCAGACATTACCCTATGTACATATATAACTATATGATCGGTGGGATTCTACAATCATGTACAACCAGAAGAATGAGAAATTATACTCCATTTATATATGATGTATCAAAGTGTATTCTACTGTCATGTATAACTAATTAAAACAAATAAAAGTTTGTTTAAAAAGACTTGTTCAAAAATTAATTAATTCAGGGGCTGGGATTTTGGCTCAGTGGTAGAGAGCTCACCTAGCAAGCGTGAGGCACTGGGTTCGGTCCTCAGCACCACAAAGAAAAATAAATAAGGGTATTGTGTCCATCTAAAACTGAAAGAATTCTTTTTAAAAATTAACTAATTCAGGGCTGGGGTTGTAGCTCAGTGGTAGAGTACTCGCCTAGCATGCATGAGGCACTGGGTTCGATCCTCAGCATCACATAAATGTAAAATAAAGATATTGTGTCTACCTAAAACTAAAAAATAAATTTTTTTTAAAAATTAACTAATTCAGACGTTTGACTATTTTCTAATGACTGAACATGAATGACCACCCATCCCTTTTCTATACTGGTGTTCAGTGCGATTTTTTTTTATTTATTTTTCTTTAAGAGAGAGTAAGAGAGGAGAGAGAGAGAGAGAGAGAGTTTTTAATATTTATTTATTTTTTAGTTTTCGGCGGACACAACATCTTTGTTGGTATGTGGTGCTGAGGATCGAACCCGGGCCGCACGCATGCCAGGCGAGCGCGCTACCGCTTGAGCCACATCCCCAGCCCCCAGTGCGATTTTTTTGAGAGATCCCTCAATAGTCAAGACACTCCCCCCCCCCGCCTCCCCGCCCCACCCCCGCCTCCCCGCAGTGGGGCATACTATTTCACACACGAATACAGAGGATCTCAGTAACCCTGTGTTTTCGGAATGGAAAAAAAAAAAAAAAGTGGCCAGATATTCGAAAAACTAAGCTCCCTCCAGCCCTTCTTTTTGGCAATGACGATGTACTTTTGAACCCCTCAGTGCAGGACTGGCGGTAAGGACTCTGGGCTAAGTTTCAGTCTGCCTGACAGCACTTCCCTCCACTCACTGAAGAGACGCTGAGCAGGGGGCTGGAGAAAACACTCCTAGCCCGACCGCGCTCGGGAAATGCAGACAGATCGAGTACTCCCCGAATGCCCGCCCGGCATTTAGTGGGCTTAAAACCACGCTGAGGTGTGAATACAGGGACGAAAGCACGTGGGCTGGACCTGTAGAAGCTTGGCCAGGCGATGTGAGGAGCTGTGCCGGCTTTCGCGAAGAGGCCGGTTTTCCCACCGGAGGAAGAACAGTTTAGGGAGTGTTCTGGGCAAGGCAAAGAAAGGGGAGGAGTGGGAAGAGGACCCGCAGGCTAACTGAGCCGCGGCGGGAGGAAAGAGAACGCGCGCGGCGCCCAGACGACTGGCGGGGCCGCTGGGAGCAAGAGGCCGGCGGTCGGGAGCAGCGCCCGTGGGCCCGAGCGCAGAACCCGCTGGGCTCCAGCCGCGCTCCCGCGAGCTCGCCCTTTAATGCAGGCGCTGCGAGCTGAGAACACGGCGGGCCGCCTTCTCAGCCCGCACTGCCTCTCCAGGCGAGGTCGTGGTGCCGGGCCGAGGGCTGGCCGCTGAGCCCAGGCGGGAAGGCCGCGCACTTACCTGGAGCCTGGGAGCGCGGGCGCGGTGCGGGCCGAGAGGAGACGAGGCCGGCGCTCCTCTTCGGGCACAGGAGGGCGGTGGCTGCGAGGGTCACTCGGAGAAGGCAGTGGCAAGGGCAGATCAGCATGTGCAGCAAGGTCCGCGCCGGGTAGGAGGCGCGCGGGAGGACTCACCGGAGGCCGGGCTCGCACACCCGCGGCGCAGCGTCGCTCCGCGGACCGCCGGCCCCTCCCCCGGGTTGGAGCCTGAGCCCTGCCCCTCCCCGGGAGGCCCCGCCCAGAGGCCCCGCCCACCCGGAGCTGGCGGCGCTGGCAAAGGAACTCGCGGGCGCATGGCAGCCAACTCTCAGCCCTTTGACCTGCTGAGTCTCTCCTGCTTGGTACGCGGGTGTGGCGCTGGAGCAAAAAAGGGGCTTTTATAATGCACCAAAGAGCACTTTAGATCTTTAGGACGTCTAAAATGGAGTTTGCCTTATTCATTGTTAGTTGTATTCTAATACCATTTTATTCCACTTAGTTGTCGCTCTTTCTTGTTACACTTGGTCAAGGAGATTACACATAATGAAGACCTTCACTCTAGGGACTCTTTGTTCTATGGGTCCCTCGAATGTTGCGGATCCAAGAAGGCCATTTCCCCACTTTTTACCCTGACTGCTTCCCATAGGATCCGCTTCAAGAAATCTGATGGTAGCTAGTTTATGCTTCTGTTTATTTTTATTTTTTGATACTGCGGATTGAATCCAGGGGCGCTGTATCATTGAGTAGGGATAACTCATTGTTTTGACTTGCAAGCAGCAAGTGTTGGTGAGGTTGTGGAGCAACAGGAAATCTCATTCATTGCTGATGGTTCTGCCACTCTGGAAGACAGTTTGACAGTTTCTTGCAAAACTAAATATGTTGTTACCAGTAATTTTTCTTCGGGTTATTTATCCAAAGGAGTTGGACACTTAGGCACACAAAAATCTGCACGTGGATATTTATAATTGCCAAAACTTGGAACCAAGATATTCTCCATTAGGTGAATGGATAAACTGTGGTGTATACAGACCGTGGAATATTATTTAGTATTAAGAATAAATGAGGGCTGGGGTTGTGGCTCAGCGGAGGAGTGCTTGTCTAGTACGTGAAGGGCCCTGGGTTCAAACCTCAGCACCACATAAAAATAAATAAATAAATAAAGGTAGTTTGTCCAACTACAAATAAAAACTAAAATATTAAAAAAGAAATAAAAAATAAATGAGCCGAGCACGGTGGCGCTCGCCTGTAATCCCAGCAGCTGGGAGACAAAGGCAGGAGGATTGCGAGTTCAAAGCCAGCCTCAGAAATTTAGCAAGGTTCTAAGCAACTCAGTGAGACCCTGTCTCTAATAAAATACAAAATTAGGGCTGGGGATGTGGCTCAGTGGTCGAGTGCCCTTGAGTTCAATCCCTGGTACCAAATAAATAAATAAATGAGGGGGGCTGGAATTGGGCTCAGTGGCAGAGCACCTGCCTAGTATGTGTGAGGCTCTGGGTTCGAGTCTCAGCACCACGTATTAGTAAATAAAATAAAATTCCATTGACAACTAAAAATCTATTTTTTAAAATTAAATGTGGCTGGGTTGTAGCTTAGTGGTAGAGCACTTGCCTCACACACATGAGGCACTGGATTTGATCCTCAGCACCACATAAAAATAAATAAACATAACAAAAAAAATTTTTAAGTATTTTTTAAATAAATAAATAAATAAATAAATGAGGGGCTGGGGTCATGGTTCATTGGTAGAGCACTTGCCTAGCACATGTGAGTTCTGAGTTCTATTATCAGCACCGCATATAAATAAATGAATAAAATAAAGGTCCATCAACGTAAAAAAAAATGTTTAAGGGCTGGAGATGTGGCTCAAGCGGTAGCGCGCTTGCCATGCGTGGGGGCGGCCCTGGTTTGATCCTCAGCACCACATACAAAGATGTTGTGTTTGCCAATAACTAAAAAATAAATATTAAAAAAATTTCCTCTCTCACTCTCTCTTTAAAAAAATGTTTTATTAACTGATTTTTGTTTTTAAAGTGATGGTGCTTTTACTAGGAAATTTTTAAATCACAATGTCTTTCAGTGGTGAAGTACTTGTCCGCCAAAAACTTAAAAAAAATAAATATTAAAAATTCTCTCTCTCTCTCTCTTTCTAAAAAAAAATGTTTAAAAAATAAAAAATTTAATAATCCAGGCCAATGGCGCCTGCCTGTAATCCCAGCAGCTCAGGAGGCCGAGGAAGGAGGATCATGAGTTGGAAGGCAGCCTCAGCAAAAGCACAGTGCTAAGCAACTCAGTGAGACCCTGTCAAAATAAAATACAAAAAAATGGTTGAGGATGTGGCTCAGTGTTAAGTGCCCCTGAGTTCAAACCCGGCCACCCCATACCACTAAAAAAAAAAGCTAGCAAATCATGAATGAAAAGACATGGAGAAACCACCTATGCATAGGACTAATTGAAAGAAACCAATCTGAAGAGGCCACATACTGCATGATTCCAACCATAGGACATTCTAAGAAAGAAAACTATGGAGTCAGTAATTAAAAAAAAAAAAAAAGTGTTTGCCTGGTTTAGGATGCATGAACATGCAGAACACAGAGAATTTTTGTTTTGTTTTGTTTGGGTCTCAGGGATTGAACTCAGGGGCACTTGATCACTGAGCCATATCCCCAGCCCTATTTTGTATTTCATTTAGAGACAGGGTCTCACTGAGTTGCTTAGCACCTCGCTTTTTGCTGAGGCTAGCCTTGAACTCTTGGTCCTCCTGTCTCAGCCTTTCCAGTTTCCGTAATTACAGGCATGCACCACTGTACCTGAACACAGAGAATTTTTAGGATGATGAAAACACTCTATCATAACATAATGATGGATATATGTCATTGTACATTTGTTAGAACTCATAGAACCTACAACACCAAGTGGACCCTAATGTGAACTATGGACTCTGGGTGATAATTATGTATTAATGTAAACTGATCAATTGTAACAAAGGTACCACTTTGGTGAGGGCTGTGGATGGTGGAGGAAGCTATGCATGTGTCAGGGAAGGAGATATATGGGAAATTTCTGCAACTAATTATCAATTGTGCTATAAACTAAAAACTGATCTAAAAATATGAAATTTTTCTAAAAATTTCTGAGATTGTGTGCAAACTCCTCACAAATGTGTTTAGGGGAAAGACCTTTCATATTTCTTTGGCTATTGGCTGGGTCCATGGTTAAAACTTAAAATTTTTTTGCATTTTAGCCAAACCTGACTTACATAGGGTCCAAGTGAAATGTGCATCTTTAATTTTCTGTTTTCCAAAATGGGTGACTCCATTGGCTTTTATGGTTAAAATAATTCAGAAGCATTCAAAGTCTCTCCCCTACTCTAACACACTTTACTAATCATTTAACAGTTAAATGTTCTCAACTTTAAAACTTCGTTTATATTATATACAATATTGAGTATATTGCTCTTAACTCTACACCAGCAGTATATGCATTCCTAAGTGCCTATCATACACGATATATCTTCTTTCAATCTATGATTGCCTAGTATTCTGTCCATCTTAGACGTCTTTCTCCAAACCTCAGATAGCAATTAATCTTTCTCTGCACTCTCTCATTCATTACAAACCTTTCTTTTGTTAAGCTTTATACTCAATCCTAACTTATTTGTTTCCATGTCTATGATTTTTTTCAGAGGCAAAATTTTGAGTTCAGGAAAGTGTCTTTTCTCCTTTGATTCAATCTTTAAATTTTTATCAGACTTATGCATGTCTGTGATTAAGAGGCAAATAATTCTATAGAATGAAACAGCAAAACCTGTATCCTTATCCCTCCCCTCTTCTTACTTGTATCCACCTTCTCAAAGGCAGTCATTTTTCTTCTTTTAACTGATTATTTATCTCCATCTCTATATAACATGCTTGTATTACTATGTTTTAATTTTTCACTTTTATGCATTATCTATTGATAATGGCCCAAAAGCCTTAGTTTTCCTTCCTTCTCATTTCTCCACTATACTTCTTCTTTTTTTTTTTAAGAGAGAGAGAGAGAGAGAGAGAGAGAGAATTTTAATATTTATTTTTTAGTTATCGGCAGACACAACATCTTTGTTTGTATGTGGTGCTGAGGATCGAACCCGGGCCGCACGCATGCCAGGCGAGCACGCTACCGCTTAAGCCACATCCCCAGCCCTCTCCACTATACTTCTCATCCCTCCATTTGCTCAATATAGTTATATTATGCTTTCTTTAGATTGTGTTTACTTCATTATAATGATGAAACTATCACTCTCATCTTGGGCAAGTAGGAAACTATACTTACTTCTCTTTCTCCTGCATAGGCTTCTGTTTTTGCTGTAGTTAATATTCTCTTGGTTTATTTTTTATTACTAAGCCAACCCCCAATTCCTTAATGATTGTTTAAATTTCCCTCTCCAGATGTTTGATTAGGTGAGGTATTCTATCAGTTTCATCTATCTGGAGGAGCTTCTTCTGGAGCCTTCTGACCTGCAAAAATCCATGCCTAGTACACACTTGTTGACAGGAAATCTCACTTCATTTCCCTGTTTCCTACATCTATGTGCTATGGTTTGAATGTTTCAACCAAAACTCATGTTAACATTTAATCCCTATTTGTGAGGTATTAAGAGGTGAGACCAGAGCTGTAGATGTAACTCAGTGGTAGAGAGCTTGCCTAGCATGCAAGAGGCTCTGAATTTGACCCATGGGACCTCAAAAGGGTGAGGGGGGGTGGGAGAAGGTGGGACCAGGAAGGCCTTTGAAAGAGTGGATCTGTGAATAAAGGTCATCTTGTTCTGGCTCTTAGATCTGAGCTGCTTTTACCATCATGTTATGCTCTGTGCTGCCTTGGGACTTTGGCAGAGTCTACACCAGCAAGTCCTTTACCAGATGCTACCCCTTAATCTTGGACTGCTCAGTCTCAGTAACTGTGAGTTGAATGAAACCTTTCTTCCTTTTTTTTTAAAAAAAAAATTAGTTATAGATGGACACAATATCTTTATTTTATTTTTATGCGGTGCTGAGGATCGAACCCAGTACCTCACACGTACTGGGTGAGCACTCTACCCACCGAGCCACAACCCAAGCCTCCAAACCTTTATTCTTTATAAAATATCCAGTCTGTGGTATTATAGAAACAGAAAACAGACTAAGACACTATGTCTTTTCTCATTGATTACTTTCTCATTTTAGGGGAACATAACCTTCAGTAGTTTCCTGTGAAAGAAAAGGTAAATGAAAGGTCAAATTTTGAGATCTTGAATGTCTGAATTCGCCTTTATTCTAATCTCAAACTTGAGTGATGGGTTACTAATCAAATATAGCATTCTAGTTTTAAATAAATTTCCTTTAGATATTTGATGAAATTACTCTTTGGTTCTCTTTGTTGCTCTGAGAAATCCAACAATATTGATTCTTCTTATTATCATCTTTTTTAAAAAATTTAGCCACTGAACTAAATCTCCAGTCCTTTTTATTTTATTTTTTGGTGGTGCTGGGTTCAAACCTAGGGCCTTGAACATGCTAGGCAAACACTTTACTACCATGCTATTGAAGCCAGAATTAAACAGGCAGATAGGCAAGGGTCAGATCCAGAGAATGGGGGAATAGAGATGTTATTTCCTTCAGAGCCCTTCCTCTACCCTTATCAAGATTACCTGCTCCGCTAAGGTATCCAGTTCCAGGGATTGTCCTTCCTTATAAGGAGTTGTTAATTATGCCCCACTTCCTGCCCAGATCACTCCACCTTGGCCCTTCCAGCTCATCTACTTCTCACCTTTTGGCGATCCCACTGAACATCTCTTGGGCCTAGTCACTACACAGGAAGGAGAAAGATGGGGAAAAGAGAGCAGGAGAACAAAGGATGCCTAGGAGATTAAAAAGGCAGAACACCCTCACTTCTTGGGGTACTAGGATACCACCTTTGGCCCCCCCTTCTTCTTCCCAGAAGTCCGTTACCCCTTTTTAAATAAACCCTGATTTATATGCTTGCCTCTGCGTGCTTCTCTAATGTCATACTTCAACACACGAGGAAGCAAAACTCGGCACTGGTAACCAGCAGCATCACTGTAACTCCATTCCCTTATTTTTTAAGACAGGGTCTCACAAAGTTGTTGAGGAACTTGCAATCCTCCTGCCTCAGCCTCCTGAATAACTGAGGTTATAGATGTGGACCTTTTTTTCTGGATTGATTCTTTATTCTTTGTAAATGATCAGTTTTCTTTCTTTCTTCTTCTTCTTTTAATTGGAGCTTTATATTTATACATTGTAGTTGGGTTAGTGAATAGTTTCTCTCTCTGAAAGTCTTTTCCCCAATGTTCTACAATTTCAGAGGGATGAGCCATGGAATGAATCAATTTTTATGAATTGTGCCAGACAGTTGGTGCATTTCAATTTGGAAACACATGATTTCCAGTTTGTGTAACTTTCTTAAATTATTTTGTTCAATGGCTTCCCCCAACCGCCCCCCCCCCAGGATATTTCCCACCATCTATCTTTCAGCCATAGGGCTTTTCATTTCTGTATGTGTGTGTGTGTGTGTGTGTGTATAATTGGTCTCTGAATCCTCCTTTTAAAATACTATCCTATCCTATTCTTATTTTATGTTGGCAGTTGTAACTCATAGCATATCCAATACATATATTTCAATTTTCTCTCACTAAAGAATTTGTTTCCTCCAAGGTTGCTTTTTCTTTTGCTTTGATCTTTATAACTTGAAGGACATGGAAAAACAACCCCCACGAAGTAAAAAAAGATAATGGGTCCTAGGGAGAGAAGAAAAGCAATGGGCTCTGGATTTTCAAAATTTCCCGCGGCTGCTGTTGTTCCCCAGACTTCCCAACCAACACATTCTGCTATGATTCAGTTTCACTGAACCCTGTAAAATTCAGACCCCTATTGTAACCAGTTGCCATTTTCTCTCCTGAAAAATATGCCCCTCCGGTGCTTAATAAAGGATCGTTGATCCGTTGAGGTCTGTCTCCATTCTTTTCTCTTCTTTTATTCATTTTGCTTTCAGTACTTCCACATTAGTTTGTTTATGAAGTTATCAAATCCCGGGTTCCTTTACCAACTGCTAGGAACTCCCATTCCTCCTCCCTGGCAATCAGCAGGTGATGGGGAGCCTCCACTGGGCAAAGTGCGAGTTAGGAGTTGAAAGCTCTTCCTCCATTCAGCTCCCAGGACGCTTACAACCAGAGCCTCATTCTCCAGGTAGGAAACCAGAGAGTTATCCCTAGGAATCTGATCATCCTTAAAAGAAAGATTAAAGATCCTAACTGTAAGGTCCTTGTTTAGCATCTGGATGGCCATCTTAAGTGACAGCTGCATTTTAGGAAAATTTTCGCTTTCCCGCCTAAGGGGGTTCTGAGAAAGGCTCACCACTGACTTCAACCTTCACTGCCCAGTAGGACTCGCCCGGGTCTAATCCCTGAGCCTGCCCCATAAAAGTCCCGAATCCCAAGCCTGTGTTGCCTCTCTCTCCTATGGAGAGATGGCCTTTATTTGTCAGCTCTAAATAAACTCTCGTGTGTATCCCTGCCTGGTCTGCGTCTTTCATTTCCCGCTCGCCCGCCCTGTTTCCTCGCTTTCCTTTCACTAAAATTCTTTGAAAATCTCCTATTAAACCGAACCAAATAACCTACATTTACTTGTAAGTTCTTAGTCAATAAGCTTACTCACACTCTCTAACATAATATTGTCTAAGATATAAATTTAAATGATTTACAGAGAATCTATGGCGTGGAGGAAGCATACCTTCAAGCTAAGAGCAGCTCCCAGCAAGCAAGGGGCTTTACAGTGGCTAAGAGGGATCGCCCCTTTCCCTCCAGAACCTTACGGGCGGGCGCCCGCTTCCTGAGCGGCCATTCCGACCCTCGGCCAGCAGGTGGTGCCACAGCGCGGCCCGGGGCTACGCTGCCATGGCCTCTCTGGGCCTAGAGGAAGGAACCAGAGAGACAGCAAGAGGAAGTCGAGGTGGCGCGTAGTCCTAGGGACACCGAGTCGGAGCTGGTGTCTGTCGCTGGCCGGAGTCGCACTCCACACACCAAGCTGGCAGCGCATGGAGCCGAGGACTCGCGCGGAGGCAGAATGCATCCGACCGACGAGATCTGCGAGGTCCTTGCAGCCCCGGTGAGGCGACCTTGGGAGGGGACGCTGGTGGCCCAGTCAGATGGTACAGATCTCCCAGGGGAGATTGTTTGGGTGAGGTGACCCTAGAAACTAGTGGTACCCGTGGCTGGAGCCGGAGGGTCTTCCAAGACCGAGTTGTGCGGGCCGTGGTGACGCAAGCCTGTAATCCCCATTGACCCCGGAGGCTGAGGCAAGAGGAGCGCAAGTTTTAAGACCAGCCTGGGCAATTTAGCCAGGCCCTAAGCAATTTAGTGAGACCCTGTCTCAAAATAAAATAAAAAGGACTCGAGATGGAGCTCAGTGTTGAGACGCCCCAAGGGACGTAGGTCCAACGAAGTGGGTCTGATGGTCTGGGTGAGATGACAGATCTCATTGGGTGGTAACCTCGGCGACTGGGCAGGTAACTCGGGTCTTAAGTGTCACAGACCTGGGAAGGTGGCAGTGGTGGCACTAAGGAGATAGCTATCTTTCAAACTGATATCTGATTGCTCTGGCCCCTAAGAAGGCCTCAAAGGGAGAGAGACTGGGACTCCTGTCTTCCAGTGGGTGTCGTTTAGGAGCCCTGTATGAGTTCCATCTTACTTCATTCTTAATTTGTTTTGTCACACCTATTTTCCTTCTAGTGTTCCTCTGAAAGTGGCGAGGAAGGGAAGAACATCGAGGAGAAAAGTAAGTAGGCTCCAAATACCTTAGCTCTTTTTTGCCCAGCATTCCTTCCAAATTCACCCTTCCAGGGTCTGCAACAGAAAAGGGTTCTTAGCCTGTTATCTTTCAGATGAACTATTTTCTTTCTGTGGAATATGCTTATATAGTAATAAATACTGATTATCATTATACACATATTGCTGTGTAAAGTTGTAAATGTGGGAGGCTTTGGAGAAGAACACTTCCTGACCCTCTACCTAGAACAGGAACTGGTATGGCTTCATTCAAGGTCTGTCCATCAGATACAACTCAGAATAATTGGGACCTGCTTGTCATGTTAATAATGCATCAATTTAAGCATCAGGAGTTTGGAGAAGCTAATGATTTAGGAAACATGACAAATATCTTAATCAGGTTCAAAGGAAGTAAATGATAATCATTTAGTTGCACTTTTACCCTCAGTGAATTTGCAATTAAAATTTGCTTTGGGAAGAGCACAATGGATAATTTGAGTTCTGGATCTTGGACTGGTCAGGGAAGGGGGAAAAGTTGGTGCCTACATTTCATACCTAGGATAAGAACATATGCCAGGAATGTTGACATTTGTCATTTTATTTTAATGTGATTTTTTTTTCTTTTTAAGTTAATGTAGAATCAACTCTGTAAGAGTAAGTATGGCAGGTTATTGGAAATCAAGGACTCTTCAGGGGCTTTTGAAGTGAATTTTTCTTTTGAGGCGGGGAGTAGAGCATACAATAGCTCTTTTATGGGAATCAGGGATTGATACCACTGAGCCACAATCCCAGCCCCAGTTCATAACTCTTGACAATCAAGGCTGCTACAGCGTAATTCCTTTTCCTTGAAGGATATGAGTGTGCACCATAACTTTTAGTTAAACCCTTCTCCTATGGTTTAGATATGAGGGGTCCCTTGAAAAGCTCATGTTAGGCAATGCAGGAATGTTCAGAGGTGAAATGGTTAGATTATGAGAACTGTAACCTTATCAGTGGATTGATCCCACTTGGATTAATACTTTGAATGGACTTTTGGGTGGTAACTGAAGGCAGGTAGGACATGGCTGGAGGAAGTAGGTCACTGGAGATACGCCTTTGGACTATATCTGTCCTGGCTCCTCTTGCACTCTGCTTCCTAGTTGTCATGAATTGATACCCTTCCTCTGCCATACCCTTCTGCCATGGTATTCTTCATTACCTCAGGGTCAAAGCAATGGAGTTGGCCAACCATGGACAGAACCTATGAAACCGTGAACCCAAAATAAACTTTTCCACCTCTAAATTTTTTTTGTCAGATATTTTGATCACTGAGATGAAAAGCTGAATAACATACCTTTCATTTTCCACATTCAGATGCCTTGGAAGTCTGATGCCTACCAATATATCATTTTAGTAACAGGATAGACACTGATTGTCATATTATGGACTTTGTCCTTGTTCCCAGTGTTCAGTCAACTACTTTGCAATTAGTAGTGCTCTTTACAAAAAACGGAAAAGGAGAGACATAAAAATCTCCTAAATCACCAGTGTGTCATTTTGAAGTATGTAATTTGATTAAGAATGTACTATATGACACATTTGAATTGTTATATACATAAAGAGTGTGATTTTTTTTTCTTTTCTGTTGAGGTAGAACCAACTCCCTAAGATGTAGCAATCTAACTTTTCCCGGAGGATTCCCTGTCTCTATTTATTTGTGGATATACACAACTCACTTATTTATAATAAATAGGAAAAAAAAGAAGAAATTGTGAATATACAATGATATTAATATAATATTCATATATAATGATTAACTTACAGTTGCACTAAAGTATGATATTATGTATTGTGATTAATTATTATATATTAATAAAGTGTGGATGCAGACAGGTCAATCCTGTTCATATTTAAAGGAGAAGAAAATAAATAGTATTGGATTAAGAACAAGAAATGAGGGGCTAGGGATATGGCTCAAGTAGTAGCGTGCTTGCCTGGCATATGTGAGGCACTGGGTTCGATCCTCAGCACCACATAAAAATAAAATAAAGATAGTGTCCACCTAAATCTAAAAAATAATTTTAAAAAACCCAGGAAATGAATTTTAGAAGTTAAATAGAACAAAGGGAAATTTTAATTTTTGATGGTAGAAGGAAGGGTGAGGGAAGAACATACTTGATACCAAACATACTGATATGTATTTTGTTAGTCTTTACATAAATAACTGAATAATAGCTGATATTTACATTTTACATTTAGGAATATATTTGGATGTTAATAGTTAGGATGACTTGTAATGAAGGTGTTTACATGTTGTTCCCCAGGAGGCTCTGTTTCGTTCCCCCCAGCTTTATCCCCCCCACACACACACTTTTTTAAAATTATTTTTAAACTAGGAATTACTCGAATCTAGAAAGGTTAATTCATCAATGTGGAAAAATTCAAATTGTGGAGGGAGTAGAACTGAGTGTGTTTATCAGTGAAATGAAGTATGATTATACTTCAGGTTTTCTAAACTTGCCTGGAAGAAGAAGCTGTGAGTAATGAAAAGAGAATAGCTTATGCATAGAAACAGATTCCTCAGAGAGAAACCTGAACTCAGCACACTGGGGTGGGCTGCGAGGACTGTTTCTGGTTTCCCTTGTGCTCTCTCCCTTTTTCTTTGGTCATGTCACCCCTTAATTCTTTGCCAAGAAACTGCTATGAACCTCCAGGTCCCTGAGGTGCAGGGCACAGTTCAGAAAGCCACCCTGAACCAGGCACAGTGCCACACCTGTAATCCCAGCTACTTGAGAGTGTGTGACAGGAGGATCAAAGTAGTCCAGCCTGGGAACCTTAGTGAGACCCTTTATCAAAATAAAAAGCGCTAGAGATGTAGCTTAGTGGTAGAGCACTTGACTAGCATACAGAAGGCCCTGGGTTCAATTTCTAGTACTGAAAAAAAAAAAAAAAAAAAGAATGCCACACTGGTCAGCAAAGTATAGCAAGAGATACCTGATAAGAAGAGCAATGCTATTGATCCACAAATTTAGGACAATTGAAAATAATTTAGTTGCCTTTGAAATAGACTATTTGCTAAAAATTTGTTTTCTTAAGTATTTTGTTAAGATAAAACTTAAGCTGGGTGAGGTGGTACATGCCTGTAATCCCAGTGGCTCCCTGTAATCTCAGCGGCTCATGAGGCTAAGACAGGAGGATCGAAAGTTCAAAGCCAACCTCAACAAAAAGCGAGGTGCTAAGCAACTCAGTGAGACCCTGTCTCTAAATAAAATACAAAATAGTACTCCTGAGTTTAGTCCCTGGTACCCCCCCCCAAAAAAAAAAAACAACTTGAAAAATTTAAATTTATATATTTGACTTTTGCTTAAAAAGAATTACAGGTAACTTTAATTAGGTCTTAATAAACATCCTGGAGAGTATTTGGGAAATTTCACATTGCTCTTCAACAAGAAATGGCTTCAGGGTTCCAAGTCATCTGCTTTGCCACGTTTTTACTAAGTCCAATATAAATTGGGCTAAATCTGGTTTGTTTGCCATGGAAAGAATCTCATTTTGTACAAAATAGCCATTTTGATTTTTTTCAAGTAATTTTTGTATTTTCTCTCATGTATTCTTTTTTCCTTCTTCCTGTTTCTGATATGGACATCTTTGTAACAATGACATTTTAAGCTTTTAAAACTGTTTTAAGAGAGTTTTTACTTATTGGTCACCTTTTCAAATTTCTTCCATATACTTGAAATATTTCAATAATTTAACATTTTAAAACTAGAGAACTCATTTGTTGTTAGTCTAAATCTACCATTGATTCCTTATAAAATTAGAAAAGGGGTCTGGGGTTGTAGCTCAGTGGTGGAACATTTGCCTAGCATGTGTGAGGCACCAGGTTTGATTCTCAGCACCGCATATAAATAAATAAAAATAAAGTTCTATCAACAACTAAAAAAAAAATTGAAAAGGTATTAGCATTGTCATGACAATGTCTATTGAAACCTCTGGTTACTAGGTCAGACTTTACGAGATTTTTTCTTCACTCTGAATTTCTTCCACTCTTAAGTATTTTGTAGTACTTGCTTGATAGACTGCTTTATAGCTATTCATTTAAATATTATGTGTCTATATATAGTGTATGTATTTTAAAATTATTAGTGTTTAAAGGTAAACACACTGTCTTGTGTATCTTTTATATTTCCTTTAACTCTATAGTGCTTAGTGGTATTGAGTAGTTCCTTTTTAAATTTTAGGTGATATGAACATTGCATCTCTCATGGGAGGTGAAGAGGTCTGCAGAGATACAGATAATGGTGACCTTCCTTCTTATGTGTCTGCATTCATAGAAAAGGAAGTTGGAAATGACCTTAAATCTTTAAAAAAACTTGATAAACTCATAGAACAAATGACAGAAAGTAAAATGCAGTTAGAAGAACAGGTAAGTATTAAAACTCGTTGAAATAATATCACTAATAATGGGGCTGGGGCTGGAGCTCAGTGGTGGAGCACTCGCCTGGCACATGCAAGGCCCTGGGTTCAATCCTCAGCACCACATAAAAATAAATAAAAATAAAAAGGTATTGTGTCCAACTACAACTAAAAAATAAATATAAAAAAATAAATAATATCAATAACATACTCATTATAGGAATAGAATATAAACATAATCACTATTATTTATAGAATTTTAGAGTTTGGATTGTGACAAAAGTCTAATCATTTTAAACTATTTAACAGGTTTTTAAAGACCTACAAAGGTACTACATGTTTTATAGATTATTTAAAAGGCAAAAGTTCCTGCTTATTTATGTCTTGAAAACATAATGATAGCTAACATTTTATATAGCTTTTATAGAATGACTTCTAAAGTGCTTTATGAATAAATAATATTGTGATTTACAAAAATGTTTAGACACTGTCATTCCATTTTTTTTTTAAATAAGTGCACACAGCAAGAAAAACACAAAAAGTATAATATTGTAATAGTGGTTATTGTAGGGTAGTTGGCTGAAAGTGACTTATTATCTTCATATTTTATGTCTTTTTAGGTTCTTTTTTTCTTTTTACAATAAACATTACCTAAAATAATTGGAAAAAAAAAACAATGAAAGTATTCTTGAATCTAAAATAACTGGATCTGTATACCTGGAATAGTCAAAGAAAAAAAAATATTGTTTAACTACTAAATTAGGTTAAGTATAGTCTGTGGGTATGTGGATGTCATCCCTGGGTTGTCAGTTGTCTTATGTTCTCCTATTCTTACCTGTCACCTTGGGCCTCCTCAACTCTCCTCTTTTTATCTTTCTACCACACCTACTGCTAGCCTCTACGCTTAGCCTGGCCCCATCAGTTTGTTTCACTCTTGAAGGGCTCTGTTAGAGGTTATGTGGTAGCTGAGTGGGTTATGCCTATCCATTGTGTGGTCTTCTACCATGCCTCACCTCATCTGCCAGTCCTTCTACAGGAAGGTCAGTTCTGCTGCGACACTAGGCTGCACTTTCACAAATTATATGTAAATAAACATAATGAACATAATGGTTTGTCGAATTCACATCCAGCATTTTATATTTGGATTGATTGGTAGGGTTGAAGAAATCAAATCTTTCTTTTGAAGTTTTTTTTATAATATTTATTTTTTAGTTGTAGTTGGACACAATACCTTTATTTCACTTATTTTTATGTGGTGCTGAGGATCAAACCCAGGGTTTCGCATGTGCGAGGTGAGCACTCTAAGGCTGAGCCACAATCCCAGCCCTCTTTTGAAGTTTTTAATGGATAATTTTCAGTTCTGTCAGAACAAACATGCATTTGGAAGTGAATGAACTAAAAAAAGATTATGAAAATTTTATCTGATTGCTGCTATTTGTCTTGTTTATTTATTTATTTTTGGTATGGTTAGGTACTTACCATTTCATCAGAAATTCCTAAAAGAATTCAGAGTGCCTTAAAAAATGCAGAAGAATCAAAGCAATTCCTTAATCTGTTTCTGGAGCAAGAAACTCAACTCTTCAGTTCCATTAACAGCCATTTGCTGACTGCACAGCCTTGGATGGATGATCTCGGGGCCATGATTAACCAAATTGAAGAGATTGAACGGCATCTCGCTTACCTTAAATGGATTTCGCAAATTGAAGAACTAAGGTAAAATGGGCCTCTTTGTTCTCATAATTATTGTTTTCCTTTGAGGCTCTGTCTTAGAGCATGCATGCTTGCCATTAATAATTGAGTTAATTAAAGATTATAATGATGTAATTTTACCAGTTGTTAGGAAAATAGCATTATGATAATGATTCTTTTCCTTTGTTGTGAATGAACATAAACTTTTCAGGGAGTTTAATTTGCATTTGAAAGAAAGTAACTATGTTAAAATTTTAAGTCTTATAGTTGTGTTATGAACATCTGGTAAAAAGTATTGTTTGTAATATGAAATTAGTAAAACAAACACTCAGTGTAGGTAATAGGTATCCCTGTTTAATTTTTAGAGATAGTCACATGAGATGGATTGCTTCCTCTAGAATTTGAATTTTTTTTTTTTTTTTTGTATTAGAGATTGACCTCAGGGGCACTTAACCACTGAGTCACATCTCCAGCCCTATTTTATATTTTATTTAGTGACAGGGTCTCACTGAGATGCTTAGCCCCCCACCATTGCTGAGGCTGTGTTTGAACTCAGGATCCTCCTGCCTCACCCTCCTGAGCCACTGGGATTACAGGCGTGTGCCACTGCGCCCAGCTTAGAATTTGAATTTTTTTCAGTGTGAATCATTAAATAACTTATTTTAGATGAATAACAAAATTCTACTGAGTAGGGGGGGAAAGAGAAAGAAGTTCTTTTAAATTGAATATATACCCCTGGTGATTATATCTGGTATTGCTTTTTAAACAAGCCAGAGTGACATTTCTACCTAAAGGGGCAACTTATTTGGTTTCATGATATGGTCCCCTGAAATTATATTGTTGCATCCTTGCTTAGTTTTAGCTATTCTTGTTGCATAACTGTCAGTAGCTATTAATGTCTGGAAAACCAAAGGGAGAAAAATCATCCAAGAGTACCCCCTTCCTCACGAGTGAACTAGGGTCTGGTGCATGCTAGGCAGGTGCCCTTCCACTGAGCTATATCACCCTGCCCGCCCCCTGCTGCTCCCCGCCCTTTTTTTTTTTTTTTTTTTGAGACATGGAAGTTACTCAGGCTATTTTTTTTTTTTAAAGGAGAGAGAGAGAGAGAGAGAGAGAGAGAGAGAGAGAGAGAATTTTTTTAATATTTATTTTTTAGTTCTTGGCGGACACAACATCTTTGTTGGTATGTGGTGCTGAGGATCTAACCCGGGCCGCACGCATGCCAGGCGAGCGCGCTACCGCTTGAGCCACATCCCCAGCCCACTCAGGCTATTCTTGAACTTGCCTCAGACTCCTGAGTAGCTGGGATTATAGGTGTGACACCACCATGTCTCCAAAATTTTTAATATTTTCTTAAGATGTACCATAGTTAATATATTTAATGTTATATATGTTATGAATGTAGGGCTGGGGATGTGGCTCAAGCGGTAGCGCGCTTGCCTGGCATGCGTGCGGCCGGGGTTCGATCCTCAACACCACATACAGACAAAAATGTTGTGTCCGCCGAGAACTAAAAAATATTTAAAAAATTCCCTTTAAGATATGTTATGAATGTTATGTATTCTTTTGTCCTGCATGTTTCCTGAGATTATAAAGCATTTTACTTATTAGTTTGGTATGAAAATCCTTATTTTGCATATACGAGTCTTTATTTTTGAAGATTGTGGTGTGATTAGTGATTCCAGAAATTGACTTAAGCTTTTTAGATCATCTCATTCTTGTTTAAATTATTTACAGTGAGGGAATTTTAAACCTTGCTTTATTTTATTTCTTTATTTCTCCTTGCCTCTCTGAAAGAAAATACCAGTAAGAGATAATATTAATAACCTTATTAGGTAAAATAAGTTGTATAAAGGTCTCCCTCTCATTGTACAACATTAAAATTATTAGATTAACTAAAAGTATTAGATTAACTAGAATAGGACTGTGATTATTTATAACCATTTCTGATATCTGAATTATTTAAGAGAAATGTGTCCAAAGAATCATATTAGAAATAAGAAATTTATAATGAAGTACAGAAACAATTGTTTCTCTCTTTAATAATGTGTTCTTTCCCTTAAGTCTTTTGTGGTAACATCTCTATTTCTAGCTTTTTTTTTTTGAGCTTCTGTAATTCTCTCTTTTAATTTAAATAGTTTCTTCTTGTTAGGACTAGCAGCTTTGTTCTGTTTCGTGAATTCTACAGTACATCAGTATCACTCCAAATGGAGACTTTTCTTAGGCTCTAAAATGTCCTTTATGCTTCGATGTTCTGTAGAGATATATATCATCCTAAAAAGCAATCCTTCTATATTCTGTGGTTACTTGTACATTTCAAGTTCTTTTGTAACATTTGTATATATCTTAAGCACAGTAATCTTTATTCTAATATAATGGAACACTTAGTTTGCAATATATTTCTTTGAAGTGGGAAATCAAGATTTGTTAGGCAAAAGCAGTAACAATTGAAGATATTATACTTGACCCTAACAGATGCTATCCTGAACATGGGCTGCTTGCTGCTCTTAGAAGGTTGCTAAGAAATTTAGAGGACTCCAGGATCCAAGAGAGACATGGCGTTAGGTTAAATAGCCACATCAGGGTGGTGCTTCATTCTTCCTTGGATGTAACTTTATATAAAATGTGAGGGAGAATCGTTTTTTCCAAATTTACAATTATTCTGAATAAATTTTCCTTAAGTTTATTTTCTTTCCTTTGTTTTGCAGTGATAACATTCAACAATATCTGATGACCAATAATGTGCCAGAGGCAGCCTCTATTCTGGTGGCTATGACAGAACTTGACATTAAACTTCAGGAATCATCCTGTACTCATCTTCTCAGTTTCATGAGAGCCACAGTTAAATTCTGGCATAAAATTCTCAAGGACAAGCTTACAAGGTAGAGAATTTACCCATATTTCATGGTCATTACTTTCAGTTGGATATTTGGCAATTATTTGATAACCTTGTACTGAAATGTGTATTTGTTTTCTGTTTCAGCGATTTTGAGGAAGTTTTAGCACAGATTCATTGGCCATTCATTGTGCCCCCTCAATCTCAAACTGTTGGCTTAAACCGACCCACCAGTGCCCCTGAGATATACAGTAACCTGGAGACATTGTTTTGTCAGTTATTGAAACTGCAAACCTCGTATCTTTGTCAAAGTGGAAAACTTAACTGAAATTTCTTCTTTATAGAGTGGATTTGTGGCTACAGAGTAAAACTTTTTGAAAGTGGTCAAGAACCAAATGGGAGTCCTGGGTTGGACTTGATGTATCAATGGCCATTGATTTGTGGATTTTTCTTTTGCAAAGTGAACTTTGTGTGGGCCAGAGTATTGCAAGGAAGAGTTCTGAGACAGGGACTGACCCAAGTTTGCATCATATTTGCATCATATATAATAGAATGAATGAACAATTGGGAGGAAACCTTAGTAACAAAGTAATAATCTATCAACGATAAGTTGAATTTCCTAATATTTTTATTTTAGAAAAGATTTACAGATTAATTCTAATAAAAATGTGCATTTTTTACTAGTATATAATGTAAAGTTAGACTTATTATTTGTATCATAATTTTTATTTAGTATTGGTACATTTGTTGGGAAATTGTGTGTATACATATATTGTGTGTGAGTGTATATGTGCATATATATGTGTGTGTGTGTGTCTGTATGTATATTTTATTCTTTTTCCTTGACTTTACTATGTCAGAGATGAATTACTTACTGAGCCAAAAGAACTCCCAGAAAAATATTCTCTTCCACCTTCCCCTTCTGTCATCCTGCCCATCCAGATTATGCTGACTCCCCTTCAAAAGAGGTTCAGGTATCACTTCAGAGGCAACCGACAGACTAATGTTATAAGCAAGGTGTGCTTTGCCAACTCTTACCTTTAATTTTTAGTAATAGCAAATGTTAAATATTTCTGTACTTTTACCAACTTAAAATTTACCTCTATTCACTTTTTTGTTTTTCTTCTAAAGAGCTAAATTCATGTTTTGTCACTGCCATTTACAATAGGGGACTTGGAAGTAGATATGTTGCAGGTGTCAGTTTACTCATTGGCATGTCATATGACCAGTTTCTAGGATTGCTATGGGTGCTGTAGCATTTGCTGTGACGGTTTTTACAATTGGATCCACTGTGTTTCATTGTACAAATTGCTCTTTTGGATTTATAAATATATTGAAAGAAAAAGTGAATTCCCCAAAATAGTAGAGCATTAGTTTTGAATATAGGTGCTTATACTAAAATGCTTTATAGCTGTGCAAAGAGATTATGGGAATAAATGTAAACAGTTTTGAGGACATTATCACCAATATTTTAATTGAGGGAACTTACTGGTGTATACTAGGCATATTGTTGAGATATTTCTTTGATTTGGCTTGAGAAATAAGTCAAATTATAATCTTAGAAATTACTAGGAGGGCTGGGCATGGTGGTTTATGCCTGTAATCCCAGTGACTTGGAAGGTAGAGGCAGGAGGATTGCAACCTTTTTGTTTTTGTTTTTGTTTTTGGTGGTGCTGGGGATTGAACCCAGGACCTTGTGCATTCGAGACAAGCACTCTACCAACTGAGCTATATCCCTAGCCCACCATTGCAAGTTTGAGGGCAACTTCCATAATTTAACACGACCCTGTCTCAAAATAAAAAGGAAAAGGGGCTGGGGATATGGTAAAAGCATTGCTGGGTTTAGTCCCCAGTACCAGAAAAGAAAAAAGGAGTTATTTACTACCTTATCTATTGAGTTTTGCTACCAATTAATGTAGCACATATAGTTAGGGGTTCAGTAAGTATTTTAAATTTTACTAATGCCAAATCACACTAGGCATTGTACATATCATATAAATAAACTTATCAAATTCATAGAATTTTAAAGGAATCACTAGGCATGGTGTGGTACATGCCTGTAATCCCAGCTACTTAGGAGGCTAAAGCAGGAGAATCCCAAATTTGAGCCGGGCAATTTAGCAAGATCCTGTCTCAAAATAAGAATAAGAGTGCTGGGAATGTAGCTTAGTGGTAGAATATCACCGAGTTCAATCCCTACTACATTAAAAATAATTTTTTTTAAAGGAATCCAGGAATATGTAATTATGTTTGTGTGTTTGCACAGGAAGGAGCATAGTGGCTTCACTTTATGGGTCTCCTTTGTTGAATGGGGTAGAAGGAAGGGCAGAACCACTTAGTACTAAATAATAAGACAAAGCAATGAACCTAAAGTTGTAGAGAGGCAGTAATAAGTTGATGTAAGAAGATTGTGAGTTGGTTGGCTTCTTTTGAAAGTATGGTCCTAGTGGACTTAGCACTCTGCCACCAAGCCTAACCTGTGCAACCTTTGAGATTAGATACTGCCCTTATTCATTTTTGTATTCCCAACATCTAGCACACAAGAGAGGTTTACCACTCCGTAAATATTTTTGGATCTTTGTTCAACAAAACTTGGAATGCTTGCAGAGATCATCTCTAAGGAAAATTTAAAATGTTGCGTGTCTTATTCCTTTCTATAATTATACCTGTTTTAAGCCAATTTTTTTCCAATTTTTTCCTTAATCTATCATTTGAAAAGAAAAAGAAGAAGAAAATGATGTTTAAAAATTTAAAAAAACAACTTAAAGTCCATCAGTTCATTTTATCTGTTATTAAAGTGCTAAGTTTTAAATATATATAGTTTTTTTTCCCCCCATGGTGCTGACGATTAAGCCCAGGGCTTGGCACATCCTAGGCAAACACTTTATATCTTTACCCACTCTGGCATTTTAAATTTATGGGTTTATTGGCTTACACCACATTATTGGAATTTGTTGGGAGAATATTGAGAAATATTTGGTTATTAAGCTTTTCATGAGTTTGAAGTTCAGAGTAGAAATTATTTTCTTCTACATAGAAATTTTCAACTAATTTTTAAAAAGTGTTGTGTATTTACAATTAAATATATATTTAATTATGACTGTCTACTCGGAATAAATGAAAAATTTAAATTATTTTACCTTCGTCCTTAGCCGGAATGGTACTTGGCTCAGGTACTTATGTGGATTGGAAACCATACTCAATTTCTGGATGAGAAGATTCAGCCAATATTAGACAATGCAGGCTCTGCAGTAAATGCCAGGGTAAGAGACTCAGTCCTAAGTGTTTCAGTTTTAGAGTTGTACCTATACTTGAATACCTCGTTATCTACTTACCTCATGTATGTTTCTTTTTTTTTTTTTCATGTGTGTTTCTTTTAGCTTGAATTTTCTCGGGGTCTCATGATGCTGGTTCTTGAGAAGTTAGCTTCAGATATTCCTTGTCTGCTCTATGATGACAATCTCTTCTGTCATTTGGTGGATGAGGTGCTGTTGTTTGAAAGGGAGCTACACAATGTTCACTGCTATCCTAGCACTTTTGCTAATTGTATGCATATTCTATCAGAGGAAACCTGTTTTCAGAGATGGTTGACTGTGGAGAGAAAATGTAAGTGCTCATGTGGCCATAGGACAGAGATGCCTGTTTTTTGTTTGTTTTTTTTTCCACTTTAAAAAATTTGTTCTTTTTAGATATACATGACAATAGAGTATATTTTGACATACATACATAGAGTATAACTTGTTCTGATTGGGATCCCATTCTTGTGGTTGTACATGATGTGGAATTTCAATGGTTGTGAATCCGTATATGAGCATAGGAAAGTTATGTCAGATTCACTCTACTGTCTTTCCTATTCCCATTGAGATACCTTTTTTGTTATATAAATTTTGGTGTTTTCCGCCTCTAGTCCTGGTAGGAACTATAGTCATAAAAAATTTTCCTGGTCAGAGTTTACCAAGTTGCTTTCAGAGATAATCTTATTTTCTTTTCTTCCCATGAAACTTTATATTTTTTTCTTGAATTACACTTTACATGCTTCTAGAGTGGAACAGGCAAACTGGTAGAGCATATAGCTATTTTATAGATTTACCACATAGTATTTTTGTTCTCGGTAGAATCTTTTTGGATATAGTCAGTGTAACTATTTTTTTTTTCTTTTGGTGCCTGAGAGTCAATCCAGGGGTGCTTAACCATAGAGCCAGATCCCCAAACCTTTTTTTGTTTTAGTTTTAAGTTGACACAATACCTTTATTTTTATGTGGTGCTGAGGATTGAACCCAGTGCCTCATGCATGCTAGGTGAGCGCTCTACCTCTAAGCCCCAGCCCCCCAGCCCTTTTTATATTTTATTTAGAAAGAGTCTTGTGAAGTTGCTAAGTTGCTGAGGCTGGCTTTGAACTTGAGATCCTCTTTCCTCATCCTCTTGAGCTGCTGGGATTATAGATGTGCACCACCATGCTTTGGCAGTGTAACTATTTTGAAGATTTGAAAATAATATATTATAACTAGTGGAATATTGTGGGTTTATTGTATAGAAGAGTCCCAAATTCCTAAAAAACTATAGGTTGAAAAAATAAGGAATGACTATAATTACTTAATTGACATAATCCTTTTTTTCTTCATATCAGTTGCTCTTCAAAAAATGGACTCAATGCTTTCATCAGAAGCTGCCTGGGTATCCCAATATAAGGATATCACTGATGTAGATGAAATGAAAGTTCCAGACTGTGCAGAAACTTTTATGACTCTACTCTTGGTTATAACTGGTAAGTATAAATGTTTCATGATAGGGCTTTGTTTTAAAAGTATTGACTTTTCACATGATACTTTTTTTAGTAGCTAAAAAATATTAATATTATACAGTGGTTATTATAATTCAGTTTATATTTTAGTTGATATCTAACAAATATTTGAACTTTTGGATTTTTAATAATTTAAGTAAGGACTTAAACATTGGTATACCTAAGGGAAAAATTTTTGAATTGTTTTATTTAAACAATTAAATAAGAATTTAATTTTATTACCTGAACTGTCTTGCCATTTAGCTTTTAAATGCCTTCAGTAATGGCAATTGACCTAAATTAAATTAATTTTTTTCAAGAGATAGAGTCTCACTGTTTTTCTGGACTACCCTTGAGCTCCTAGCTTTTAGCCTCCTGATGGGAGACCATAGGCATGTGCCACCATAAATTTTTTTTTTCTTTTTAATTTTTTTTGGAGTTGTAGATAGACAGAATGCCTTTATTTGTTTATTTTTATGTGGTGCTGAGGATCGAACCCTGTGCCTCATGCATGCTAGGCAAGCGCTCTGCCACTGAGCTACAGCCCCAGCCCCTGAAGATTAGAATAGGAATTCTTATCATGCAAGATTTGTCTGGCTGGAGAGTAACCTAGCAGCTGCTGGCCCTGGTTGGTAGGCATCATCCAAGTCGTCCCACTGTAGGCCTGCTGATTCTCCAGGTTCCAGAAGCCTTCATTGACACCATCCTTAGTTCTCTTTGCCTCCCCGCTCCTTTGGCAATCCATTTCTTGGTCACATAACATGAAGAAGTGTATTCTAGCCCAATCAGTAAATAATTTTGTATTCTTAATTATAAGAAAAAAATATGAAAAACCCTTAAAAACTTAAGAAAAAACTCACGTGACTTTAAAAAAATTTGTATTAGGAACATTTTCAAACAAACACAAAGGCAGGACCCTTTGTTTCCCACTGTCAAGGTTCAAAACAATTGTGTTTTCTGTAACATTTTTCTACCCAACTTTTTCCCCCCTGAAGTATTTTCAAGGACATTTCAACATCATGTCACCTGTAATTCCTTAAATATGTATCTTATTTAATCTCTAGGAGCTTCTTTTTAATTTATTTATTTGTTCTAATCAGTTATACATGACAGCAGAATGGAGGCATTTTTTAAATTTGTTTATGGTACTGGGGATTGAACCCAGGGATGCTCTACTACTGAGCTACATTCCCTGCCCCTCTCCCCCCTTCTTTTTTGGTATTAGGCATTGAACTCAAGGGTGCTTAACTGCTGAGCCACATCTCAGCCCTTTTTTTTAAAATTTTATTTAGAGACACTGAGTTGCTTAGGCCATGCTAAGTTGCTGAGGCTGGCTTTGAACTTGTGATCCTCCTGCTTCAGCCTCCAGAGCTGTGTGTTTGCTAGGCTTCTGTGTGTGCCACCATACCCAGCCCTCAGCCCTTTTTATTTTTTTTGAGACAGGATCTCACTAAGTTGCCCAGATTAGCTCTGAACTCCTCCTCCTCTACTAGCCTTCCAAGTAGCTGGATTATAGGTGTGTGCCACCATGCTCAGCAGCATTTTTTTTTAAATATTTATTTTTTAGTTGTAGTTGCTTACACTGTCGTTAACTAATTTTATTTCTTATTTTTATATGGTGCCTTGCCCATGCTAGACAAGCGCTTTACTGCTGAGCCACAACTCCAGCCCCTCAGCAAAATTTTTTAATGTGATTTTTCTCATGGGTTTTTAAAAAATCAAGGCATGATTTATATACAGTGAAGTGTACTATATGAAAATGTAAAGTGCATTGTCCAGTTTACTGTTCAGTGATTCTTGATAAATACGTATACCTGTGAAACCTGTATTCTTAGAGCATTTAGAAAAAGATAGATCCATACATAAATGATAAATTGACTTTTGGCAAAGTAGCAAAAGCCTATATTATGGATGGTACCAAAACCTTTCATGTCTTACTAACTCTCTCCACAGACAGATATAAAAATCTCCCCACAGCTTCCCGAAAGCTGCAGTTCCTGGAGTTACAGAAGGACTTAGTAGATGATTTTAGGATACGATTAACTCAGGTGATGAAAGAAGAGACTAGAGCCTCCCTTGGCTTTCGGTACTGTGCAATTCTTAATGCTGTGAACTACATCTCAACAGTACTAGCAGACTGGGCTGACAATGTTGTGAGTTAACACACTTTTATATTAAGAAATATATTAGTGGTTTGAACTATTTTGACCTTTTGAAATGTTGAATCTATTGTAAGCAAAGTAACACGTTAGACACAATCACAATGATGCCAAACTTCAGAGATATGATTAAAGTATACTTTTTTCTCAGTCAAATCCCAAATAGATAAATAATCCTGATATTTTAATGAACTTAACCGTTGGAAGACTGAAATATATATGACTTAGTGATAGAATGCTTGCCTACCATGCATGAGACCTTGAGTTCAATCCCCAGTACCACCAAAAACAAAAAACAAAAAATTGAAAAAAAAAAAAACTTTCATGAAATAGTTGTTCATAGAATGAACCTCTTTTCATTTTTCTTTGTCCTCAGAAAATATTCATATATGGTAATTGCCACCATGGAAAAATTGTTATTAAATAATGATGTCAAAAATAAATAAAAGGGCTGGGTTATGGCTCAGTGGTAGAGCATTTGCCTAGCATGGGTGAGGCACTGGGTTGGATTCCTGGTACCATATACAATAAACAAATAAAATAAAGGTATTGTGTCCATCTACAACTACTATATATATATAGATAGATTTATTTATTTTAGTTTTAGGTGGACACAATACCTTTATTTTATTTTTATGTGGTGCTGAGAATCGAACCCAGTGCCTCACGCATGCTAGGTGAGCGCGCTACCACTTGAGGCACATCCCAGCCCTGACAAAAATATTTTTTTAAAAAATAAATAAAATCCAGGACTCTGGTCTAGAGGTATAGTTAGTTACTGGCAGAGTGCTTGTCTAGCTTGCATGAATCTCTGGACTCTGGGTTCAATTCCTGACACCATCAAATCAATCAATCAATCAATCCAGGACTTGAAGGAAAACAAAAGAGTAAATTTGATACTTGAATGTCTTCAAAACATGACAAATTATAAAGAATCATTAAAATAGAAACATTTTTTAAATTTTAATTCTTTCAGACATTAAAAAATTATTTATGGGGCTGGGGTTATAGCTCAGTGGTAGAGCGTTTGCCTTGCATGCATGAAGCCCAGCCTGGGTTAGATCCTCAGCACCACATAAAAATAAATAAATAGGGGCTAGGAATAATTGCTCAGTTGGTAGAGTGCTTGCCTTGCATGCACAAGGCCCTGGGTTCAATCCCCAGCATCACCAAAATCAACAATCACAACAAAAATAAATAAAAAGATATTTAAAAAATTATTAATGGCTGGGATGTGGCTTTGTTGTAGAATGCTTACCTAGTAGAATGCTTACCTAGAATATACAAGACTCTGGATTTGATCCTTAGCACCTCAAATAAATATTTTTAAACAAACAGGAAAATAACCCCATGTGCCACCCAGCTTCTTACCCTACTTCTGTTTCATTTCAACTTCTTCACATCCCCCAACACCATTTAATTATTTTGAAGCAGGCCTCAGACATCATATTTCATGGTAAATACTTTAGTATTTATCTCTAAGAGATAAATACTAAAATAACCCAAGGAATATACTGGCTAACAGGGCTTCTGGTAACCTGATTTTCCAAATGTACTTCTAACCAGAAGTGAAGAAACCCAATTAGCCTTTTATAGCCTTGATATAGACAAATTAATTCCTTTAATTATTTTAGATACAGTATTATAGTAATCTCAGAGGGCTTCCCAGACTTCCTTCTTGGACAAGGTACACTTGCATGGGAACCACTGTTCTGAGATCATCTGAAACACCTATGTGTTTCATAAAGTAAGTTCATGACACAAAACATTTTTAGAGAACTAGGATGACCACAGATGGTAAAATATACATTAAACAGTAAATAAATTATGCTGCACATAAACAGGTTAAAGAATATGAAGATACATTCATTATAAATGTATAATTATGTCATAAAACAAAAATAGGAAAGTAAACAATAAAACAACTATAATTTTACCTATAAACTTAAAGTATTACTCTTAATATGTGATAGGTAAAGTGGGAATTTAAAAATTATGAAGTAGGGGCTGGGGATGTGGCTCAAGCGGTAGCGCGCTTGCCTGGCATGCATGCAGCCCGGGTTCGATTCTCAGCACCACATACAAACAAAGATGTTGTGTCCGCCAAATACTAAAAAATAAATATTTAAAAAAAAATTATGAAGTATATAATTAGAAAGATTGACTAGCTGGGGAAAAACACAATTTTAAAGTGTGTTACAAAGATGGACAAGGTGAATTAATTTAAAATCTGTATATTTTAATTCAGTAAGAAAAAATAAAAGCAGAAAAGAAGCATATTTAAACACGGACATTTAAAAAATATTTAGTGTCTGGATTAGGGCGGAAGTATAGAAATAAGATAAGAATGTATTTTAAATTATGAATTTGAGGCAAAAAATTATAGTGATAATGCATTATGTAGTGTATTTTGTTTTTCATAAAACAAAAAATTATAGTGTACTGCTAGAAGAAAACTTTCTTCACTGTACCTATTTACTATGAAAGAAAAGACAAAACAAAAAAGTATTTTTCTTAAAAACAGGTAATAAGCCAAAATAAAACAGTAATAAGCCAAATGAACCAAAAATGAATTTACCAATAACAGATATAAACAAGATAAAACATTGATAATGATCACAATCAGAGAGCTACATCCTTTTTAATTTTTATTTTGAGACAAGATCTCACTAAGTTGACGAGGCTAACCTTGAACTTGGGATTCTCCTGTTTTACCCTCCCAAACTATTAGATTTACAGGTGTGTGTCACCATGCCTGGCGGTAGTTTATTCTTAATTGAACTCTGGGACTTAGTAATCATTTCAAATTGTTTTTTATAAAAATGTTAACAGAAATCCATGTGCATAATGTCATTCTGCTGAGCGAGGAAAATAAAATATTTTAAAAGTGATTATAGAGTATAATGATCAGTGCATTTCTAAAGTCAACTAATCAGCATACATTCATTCATTTTGCACTTTTGTGTGTCGTGTTTCTAATTTAAGTGAGTATTCTTCCAGCTCCCACACTGCTCCATTTGCTGCTAAAGCTTTTTCAATAGTATGAAACAAATTGTCATTCTTGATTCTTATGCCAGATGATCTAATAAGAGACTCATTCAGGGATAGATTTTTAGCTTCAATGAAATTATTTGTGGAACATCATTAACTAATTTACTTGGTGCCAGGGACTGTTAACAAAGACAAATTAGCCATTTTCCTTACCCTTAGAAAACTTAAAATCTTATGTCGAATTAACTAGGTCTCACCATGGTTTTTACGATGCTAATTCTGTCTTAATATCAAAATGTCCTTCAGTCTGTGAATGCTTTAAATAAAAAATCATTAAAGCTCTTTTTTACGTAATTACATAACTAGAAAAAAGAGAAAAAAAGAATGGAGTTCAATTTCCATTCATTGCATATTCTTTATTGATAACTGTTGGCAGATTATGCCAAGCCTGAAATATCCAGCCATTCAGAATTAGGAATTTTTTACTTTCAAGTGACAGAAACTCGATTTGAACTGGCCTAAGTCATGAGATAGAGTGGGATAAGGAATTTGTGTGACACCTTGCCTGGCTTGGTTTTCATTACTTAGGAATGGCTGTTCTAAAGTTCATTTCTGGTTTCATTCTCAGGTAGGCTCTGGACATGTGGCTCTAGGTGGCTCCAAGCTCACATGTTCCATCCCTAATCTCAAAAGACTGTGTTTCCCCTGATAGTTTCAGCAGATTTACCAAGGTGATCTCTTACTGGTCCAACCCTGAAACATTGGTGTGGCCAGGGCAGGATATTACCATCTTTGGCAACAAAGAGTAGGGATAATGCCACCTGAGTTTAGTTGTCTCGGAGTAGAACATCAGAGTAGAAGAGGTGATTTCCCCAAAGGAAATCAGGGGTACTGGTACTGTTATCAAAAGAAAAGTAAAAGATGCTGGTTAGGTAAAAGTAGCCATGACACATTACCATGTACATGAATATGGAGAGAGAGAGAGAGAGAGACTGAAAGAGACTGAGTAATACTCTATGTTCATGTTGAGTAGTAGTAAATTTTAGTAGTAAATGTTTAGGAAAATTGATCATCAGATTTTTCCTCCAGTGCTGGGAATTGAACCCAGAGCCTATGCACATGCTAGGCAAGCACTTTACCACTGAGTTGTACTCCTAGCCTGATTTTCCTATTTATGTAGTTTGTTTATCATTCATGAAGTCTTTGGGGGAACTCTAAATGGCTTTTAGTTTATTATTGCTATTTGCATTACTATGGATTGAATTTGGGAGCACCTTTTCATTGAGTTACATCTCTATCCCTTTTATTTTTTGAGATAGGGTCTTTGCTAAGTTGCCAAGGCTGTCCTCAAACTTGGGATCCTCCTGTCTCAAGTCCCTGAGTAGCTGGGATTTCAGATATGCATGACCTCACCCGTCTTGAATTTTATTAATTTTTCTTTTTTTGGTGGGGGGTACCAGAGATTGAACTCAGGGGCACTCGACCACTGAGCCATATCCCCAGCCCTATTTTGTATTTTATTTAGAGACAGGGTCTCACTGAATTGCTTAGCATCTCACTTTTGCTGAGGCTGGCTTTGAATTCGAGATATTCCTGCTTCAGCCTCCTGAGCCACTGGGATTACAGGTGTGTGCCCCATGCCCGGCTATCAATTTTTCATGAGTTTCATTTCAATAACTTTTTTGCAGTACTGGGGACTGATCCCAGGGGTACTTTACCACTAAGTTAAATCCCTAGCCATTTTTAGTTTTGGTATTGGGTATTGATTCCAAAGGGGTTCTACCAGTGAGCTATATATCCCAGCCTTTTTTATTTTTTTATTTTGAGACAGGGTTCACAAAGTTGCCCAGACTCTCCTTGAACTTGAGATCCTCCTTCCTCAGTCTCCCAAGTAGCTGGGATTACAGGTGTGTGCCACCACTCCTGGCTCATTTTAAGAACTTTAAAACAAAGGAACCAAAAATTCTTAAGGCAACATTTCAAGGGTAACCAAATATTTGATGCCTTTAACATGGTTCATTATGACATATTTATTGTTTAATACCATTTAGAGTTTTATTTGAAAAAATAACCTTGGAAAAATGGAATACTGAGTATTCTGTAGTTGTATTTTTGAGGAAAGAGATTTCAGATCTTCATGGTTAATCTTACTCTTTTTTTTTTTTTCTGGTATCAGGGATTGAACCTAAGGGTGCTTAGCCACTGAGCCACATCCTCAGCCCTTTTTAATATTTTATGTTGAGATAAGGTTTCATTGAGTTGCTTAGGGCCTCGATAAGTTGCTGGGGCTGGTTTTGAACTTGCAATCCTCCTGCCTCAGTCTCCTGAGATGGTGGGATTATAGGTGTGTACCATTGTGCCCAGTGCTAATCTTACTATTAAATGCTTATTATTAGTGACATTTTTTCTGTTTAGTTAAGTACGTGATTACTGTAGAAAGGAGCAAAAGAGAAAAAAATTTGACTATGTAATCCATGTATGTAATACAAAATTCAAAAGCCACAAGATGGCTTATAGTGAAAATAGGTGGTAATACTGACCCTCTCCAGTTTTATCAATTTCTGTGTAGCCTACCAAAGCTATTCATAAAAACACAGTGTGGAGGGTGGGTGTGGTGGCACAGGTAATCTCTGTGGCTCTGGAGGCTTAGGCAAGAGTATTACAAGTTCAAAGACAGCCTTGGCAACAATAAATTGAGACCCTGTCTTAAAATAAAAAGGGCTAGGGACGTAGCTCAGTGATAGAGTGCCCCAGGGTTTAATCCTCAGTACAACAAAAAAACAAGAGTGTGTGTATATGAATGATAACATACCACGGAACTCTTCTGTTTTGCTTTTTCCATTTAACAAGACATGGTGATTATTCCATTTCAGAACATAAAAGAATTGTCTAATTCTTTTTAATTATAAGCTATATAACATTCCATTGTATGAAGAACACTAACCAGTCCTCAGTCAGTTCCATTTCAGAACATAAAAGAATTGTCTAATTCTTTTTAACTATAAGCTATATATCAATCCATTGTATGAAGAACATTAACCAGTCCTCAGTCAGTGGATATTTAAATTCTTTTTAATCTTTTGCTCATTAGCCACAGCATTTTTTTCCCCTGAAGAGGAAAAAGGATAATATTAATTTCACCTGTAAAAATGTCATTTTAACTCTCTTAAATTTCATGTATTCCAAGTTCCCTACAACTCTCAGTCTATATCAAGAAAAATGAATAAACGGGCATGTTTGCCATCAGGAAAATGCAAAATACCACAAGTAAAAATGACTAGGGCTGGGGCCATAGTTCAGTGGCAGAGTGCTTGCTTAGCATGTGTGAGGCATTAGGTTTGATCCTTAGTATCGCATAAAAATAAACAAGTAAAATAAAGGCAGTCTGTCCATCTACAACTACAAATAAAGAAAGAAAGAAAATGACTAGCCAGGCATGCTGGAACATGCCTGCAATCCCAACAGCTTGGGAAGCTGAGGCAGGAGGACTGAGTTCAAAGCCAGCCTTGGCAATTTAGTGAGGCACTTAGCAACTCAGTGAGACCCTGTCTCTAAATAAAGTATAAAAAAGGGCCCAGGATATGGCTCAGTGGTTAAGCACCTAGCAGTTGCTGTAGGAAACAGCCTGGCAATTCTTTCAACAGTAAATGTAGAAATACCATTTGATCTGGCAATTCCACCCCTATAGTTTTATACCAAGAGAAATGAAAACACTGTCTGCATAAAACTTTGTGCACAATTGTTCAAAGAAGCATTATTCATAATAAAGAGTGGGAATAATCCAAATGTTTATTGGCTAATGAATGCATAAATAAAATTCAGTATGTTCATACATTAACATACATACCATACTAATGTTACAATATTACAAAACTTCAAAGCACTATACTAAATAAAGAAAGACAATCACAAAAAACACACGTTAAAATGCTTAGGGTAGGCAGTTCCATATAAAAAGTAGATTAGTGGTTGCCTAAGGGTTGAAGGGAGTGGGGAGAGAATTGGGGGATAAAGGCTAAGAATGAGAGTTTTGGGGTACCAAGATGTTAATGACAATGTCCTAAAATTGTGATGGATGCACAATTCTAAATTTACTACAACAATTGAACTATATACACTTGAGATGGGTGAATTGTATGATATATAAATTCTATTTCAAGATGTTGAAGTGTATTAATAAATGTGTTAATGTGTTTTTTGTTTCAGTTCTTTCTACAACTTCAGCAGGCAGCCCTAGAAGTTTTTGCAGAGAATAATACTCTCAGTAAATTGCAACTGGGACAGCTAGCCTCTATGGAGAGTTCTGTCTTTGACGACATGATTAACCTCTTAGAGCGTTTAAAGCATGATATGTTGACCCGTCAAGTAGACCATGTTTTTAGAGAAGTTAAAGATGCTGCAAAATTTTATAAGAAAGAAAGGTAGGTACTTTGTATAAGTTAACTCTTTATGCCAGTTTAGTAAAAGTTGAAAGATGGTACATGCAGTCAAATTTTCAGTGTCTAGATAGAAACAGGGTTTGGCCTGTTGGCCTGTTGCACTCAAAACTTTAGTTTTTTGTTGTTGTTTTTGTAATGTTGGGGATCAAATGCAGGGCGTTGTGCATACTAGGCCCAAACTTTAACTGTTTTTGATAGAAATCTTCCTAAAATATATTCTTGGACATTTTTAATCAGAATAAATTTATGCTACTATAATTTAGTCCTCAGCTATTATAAATACAGAGAGCTAGGGTCAAACAGCCCAGCCTGTCACTTGTTTTTCAAAGTAAGGTGCTCCTGCAGCAACCTGTGCATCTTTGCATTGTACAATTTATTCCATTACCATAATTCCCTGAGGGCATCTGTGACCTCCACCAGAACATGAGCTGCTTAAGAACAAGCAATATGTATTTGACATACCACAGTCCCTGCCACACAGAAGACCTCAATCAGTTTGGAAGTGTTGGTTTTTGCTGAAAACTAGAGCATAAAAGTAGCTGATGCCTCAAATGCTAAATATACATTTTAGGGGCTGAGTTTTTTTACTCAGCAGTAGAGTGCTCGCATAGCAATGTGCGGGGCGCTGGGTTCAATCCTCAGCACCACATAAAAATAAAATAAAGGTATTATGTCCAACTACAACTAAAACAAAATTTTTTTAAAAAAATACATTTTAAAAAAATTTTTTTTAGTTATACATGGGCACAGTATCTTTATTTGGTTTATTTATTTTTATGTGGTGCTGAGGATCCAACCCAGGGTCTCAAACATCCGAGGCGAGTGCTGTACTGCTGAGCCACAACCCCAAACCTTAAAAATATACATTTTAATTTTTTTCTCTCAGTACTTGAATTAAATCCAGGGCCTTGCATATGCTAAGCAAGTACTGTACCACTGAGCTACATTTCCACCCCTTTTTATCTTGAGACAGGGTCCACTAAGTTGCCCAGGACAGCCTGGAACTTGTAATCCCTTTGTCTCAGTCTCAAGAGTAGCTTGGTTTGCAGATGTGTGTCACCATACCCAGTTTAATTTTTTAAAAACTTTTATATCAATAAGTCAAATATTAAAATTTTGGGATTTAAAGTATATGTATCATCTTGATAGTAAATAAAGGTATTTCATTGACAGCTAAAATATAAACATAGGTACATTTGCTTTCTGAGAGAACTTTTAATATTGTACCTGTTTTCTCATCCAAAATTCCCCAGGCAATACACGTCTCCAAATATAACATAATTTGTTAAAGAATTAAAAAATACAATGATAAGCCAGATATGGTGGTGCCCACCTGTAATCCTAGTTATTCAAGAGGCTGAGATAAGAGGATCCAAGTTCAAGGTCAGCCTCATAATACAACTTATTAAGATTGTAGTTCAGTGGTAAAGCACCCCTGGGCTAAATCTCCAGTACTAGCCCCACATAAAAAGTGATTAAAAATTTTTAGGGTAAAAATGTAAGCTGTGTTTTGTTTTAATTAATTAATTAATTAATTTATTTATTTATTCTTAACAGATGGTTATCCTTGCCATCTCAATCAGAACAGGCAGTAATGTCCCTATCCAGTTCAGCCTGCCCGTTATTGCTTACATTACGAGACCGTTTACTTCAACTGGAACAGCAGCTTTGTTTCTCCTTATTTAAAATTTTCTGGCAAATGCTTGTGGAAAAGCTGGATGTATACATATATCAAGAAGTAAGTAAGAAAAGAAAATGTGGCATATATACACAAAGAGAATAAAATCATGGCATTTGCAGGTAAACGGATGGAGTTAGAGAAGATAATGCTAAGTGAAGTTAGCCAATCCCAAAAAACAAAATGCCGAGAATATTTTCTCTGATATAAGGAAGCTGATTCATAGTGGAGTAGGGAGGGGGAGCATGGGAGGAATAGACGAACTCTAGATAAGGCAGAGGGGTGGGAGGGGAAAGGAGGGAGCATGGGGTTAGAAATGATGGTGGAATGTGATGGACATTATTATCCAAAGTATGTGTATGAAGACACGAATTGCTGTGAATATATCATAATCAGAGATATGAAAAGTTGTGCTCTATATATGTAATAAGAATTGTAATGCATTCTGCTGTTATATATATAAAAAAGAAAAGTTTGTGTTCAATATGTATAATATGAACTGTAATGCTTATATAAATAAAAAAATTTTTAAAAAGAAGTAAGAGTAGAAAGTTTTTTTGGGCTATGATAATTAAAGGCAGCTGTTACATGAATTATTCTTTGTTTCAGATAATTCTTGCTAATCACTTCAATGAAGGAGGAGCAGCCCAGTTGCAGTTTGATATGACTCGGAACCTTTTCCCTTTGTTTTCTCATTATTGCAAAAGACCAGAAAATTATTTTAAACAGTAAGCTTAATATTTAACAATTAATATTGATGTATCAAATTATTAGAGAAGGTTGATTTGCTTTTAGCAACTTTAAGAATTATACTGATGTTTGGTGGAATAAGAAATTAAAATCTTTTTTTTAATTGGTACTTTTTAGTTATACATGACAAGAGTATTTTGATAAAATTATACATGCATGGAATATATTTTGTTCTACTTAGGAGATCAATTAAAATCTTAAAGCATTGATTGTATAGCTACTGTATGTTCAGAACACAATAGAAAAAGCAAAATTATTTATGAGATATGACCCATGAACTCAGAAAATTGACCAGAAGTAGATTTAAATTATCCAGTTGGACTTTGTTTCCTAAACATTTGGTTTAATGTTCTCAGTTGATTTTTCCTGGGAGAATAAATAGAAAATGAATGCAACTGTGGTTTCTGCTATATTCAGTAAATGTAAGCAAATACACATGTGTTTAATACCTAACAATAAGCCAGGCCAGAAGAAAATTTTTTCTTACACATTTGATATTGTGATTCTAAGTGTAATTATATAAACGTATGTGAGAATAATTCTTAGAAATATATTCAGATTTATTTTAGTATTCTACCTATCTTCTGCTTTCATTTTTAATCTCTTAATTTTCTGTTTTTCTGTACCCTAATGGACCTAAAGTGGTAGCTATATTAATAGACTATTAGTACCAAGTATTGTATTTAGAGAACAAATGGCTACATATTGGAAGCATGATTCTAGTACCTTATGAACTTACAAATTCTAATGAACTTACAAATTTTGTGCACCTCTGTAGTCCCAACATATTTGAAAAGACAAATAATTAGTCCAAAAATAGTTTTGATAGAGAGGATATTTGACCAGCAGCAGCACGGGGAAACTTTAGCTTCTCAAAATGAAATTATTACAATATGGATGACAGAGATAATAAAAAAATTCCGTTTACCTCCTTTCTTTTTTTTCCTCCTAAACAGTGTAAAAGAAGCCTGTATTGTTTTGAATTTGAACATTGGTTCTGCATTACTTCTGAAAGATGTACTGCAGTCAGCTTCCGGGCAGCTTACTGCCACAGCAGCTTTAAATGAAGTTGGAATTTACAAACTGGCTCAACAAGATGTTGAAATTCTACTTAATTTGAGGACAAACTGGCCTAACACTGGAAAATAATCCATCTTTCAGAAAAAGTTGTGGGTTTTTTTTTTTTTTAAACAAAAAGGCAGGCAGTTGGATTTAAAGTTATGAAGATGTTCTGAATTAATGAAACTGGACAAATGACAACTTTACTGAATCATTTATTATCTTGAATTCATGGTATTACCAAAATGATGACCATATTTCCCGATTTCTCTTGTTCCTAAGAAAACCAAAAACAGAAAACTATGGAAACTCAGAATAATTCCATTTACAAATATAAATGCTGAATATATATGTTGAATAAAATACAAAAGCAAAGAAATTATAACTTTCAACTTCGTGTGCTAAAGGAAACTTTTGTGGATAATCAAACATAGCCAATAAATTTTTAAAAAGTCACTTAAGAATGCATGTTTATCATTGAAGTTCCTGTACCCAGTTTGTGAATTCAGTATTTTTCCATGAGAAAACAAATTATGAGATGGTGAATTACCTAGGTTTCTACTTCATGTTCTGTAATTATCTTTCCATTTAAAATACTCTTGGAGCAGGTGAAGGCTGTAGGTTCATTCCCTAGCCACAAAATAAATAAATAAAATATTTAGTTCCATTCTTTGTGACAGTGGAAACCTTTTTTCTCTGGATGAAACATTTTAGGCTAGAGCACGCTGCCTCAGTCTTTCCCCCATGGTAGAAGATGTAATTAAACATTTTTGTTTAATATTTTTGTCACTGATGTGACAAAAATATTGCACTTTCTTTTTTCTTCTGACTTTTCCTTGGCTTTGGGCTATACTAAATAGTGGTTTCTTTCTCTTTTTTTAAAATATTTTTTAGTTGCCAGTGGATCTTTTATTTTATTTATTTATATGTGGTACTGAGGATCGAACCCAGGGCCTCACACATGCCAGGCAGGTGCTCTACCACGAAGCCACAACTCCAGCCCTAAATAATGGTTTCTTGATCAATAAATCTCAGAGAGTAAAACTTGCAAACAAATTAAGCTAAATTAACTAGAGCCTTTCTACAAATATCGAATTTTATTACAATAGTTTTCCTGACAGAGCATTTAGTACTTTCAACACTGGTTATAATATCTCAAATCTAAAACTGTCAGGCTAATGTGTATTACACTATTGATAAACATTTACTTTGCAATAAGTAAGTTTTGAGATAAATTCTATTACTGTGTACAGAAACTTTTCAACTAGTGTGTTGAGCTCAAAGCTTTTCTATTACTTTTAGCAAACTAGGTTTTTGTATCTCATCCTTTGAGAATTGCTGAGGTTTCCTTGAGGAAAGAATGAAGTTGCCTTGGAACATCCTAACTCCAGCATTTCCCAGAAGGGGACATTCCTTGCTTGTCCTTCCTTCCTTCTTTCTTTCTTTTTTTTGGTACCAGGGATTGAACCCAGGGGCACTTAACCACTGAGCCATATCCCAGCCCTTTTTTAATTTTTTGAAACAAGGCCTCGATAAATTTCTGAGGCTGGCTTTGAACTTGGTATCCTCCTGCCTCAGCCTCCCAAGTTGCTGGGAGTATAGGCATGCACCTGTCCTCACTTTCTAGTTGCTTCAAGTTTCAGGGAAATGAAAGGTTTTTCTCAAAAGGGAGGAACTCATTTGCAACAGAATTAATAATAAATACTTGAAAATCATGCTACATTATTAAAATTATTATTTAAAAGATAGACTTACACTTCCTCCTTGAACCTATTCAGATTTATTATATGTCCATCATCCTTTAAATCTTCATCTGCATCACACAGACCCAGGGTTTTTAGTGCTGTAAACATCAGAATGAGAAGAAATGAAAATTTGCAAAATGAGGATTCTTTTCAACTAGAGAAAGTTATGAAATGACCATAAATTATTCCTTCAATTTATAGAAAATACTAACCTTCTTTGTACTGTACAAATGATATGGTGCCTTTGCCTGAATTGTCCAGCATCTCAAACATGGCCGTGATGTTAGAGTTATCCATAAAGTAAGGAAAAGCTACATTTGTTTCTTTAGCAATTTTCATACATTCCAACACAGAGATTAAATATTCTCTTGGGTTTTCTGCAAAAGAATAGTTCCAACTCTTTCTGATATGAAATTTCAATATGTCACAAAAGAAAACAGCCATTTAACAACTATTAAACACCTGTTCAAGGTATTTTACTAGACACCAGGGGATACAGACCTTGCTTTCATGAAACTTACAGTCCAGTAGGAAGCATAAAACATTAAACAATCACATACATAAGTGCTCTACTTTAGATGACTGAATAGAAAAGTCTAGAAACTGAACCTGGTCATTTAAAAAAATAAATAAATTTCCCAGTCAATCTAACTTACCTAAAGAATTGCAAACCGAAAAGAGTGGGAACAGCAAGATGTAAGAAAAGTTGGCTAAAGGGGATGATGTATAGGTAATGAAAGCAGAAACTCAGATATAGTTCTCCAGATAGGAAGCATAAAATATTTATTTCTAACATTTTGAATAAATAAGTTATATTTCATTAAAGCAATTTTAGAAATGAAAAATAAAGGACAACCTACTTTCCAGAAATAATGTAGGGCAATCATGACAAAAAAAATCATAAGCAGCCAGGTGTCTATAATCCCAGCTACTCAGGAGGCTGAGGCAGGAGGATCTCAAGTTCCAGGCCACCTAGGCAACTAACTTAGCAAGATTGTGTCTCAAAAAAAAAAAAAAAAAAAAGAAAGAAAAGAAAAGAAAAAGAAAAAGAAAAGAAAAGAAAAATAAAAAGGACTGGGGATGTAGCTTAGTGACAGATCAACCCTGGGTTCTATCCCTGGTCAGAAGTTAAGAAAAAAAGAAGTAAAGATGGAACAGCTGGTAAAACCCTACTACTGCACCATCATTTAATTTCAATCCCAGCTTTTACCTGTATGTTTATTTAAAAATTCTTTAAAAAGAGCTTTTTATTGTTAAGAATTAAAGGAGTTTTGGCTAGGGTTGTAGATCAGTAGCAGAGTGCTTGCCTAGCATGTATGAGGCACTGGGTTCCATCCTCAGCACCACATAAAAATAAATAAAAAGGGACTCCTTTGATATAAGGGGAGTCAACAAGGACAGGGTAGGGACGAAGAGCTTGAGAAGAAGATTTACATTAAACAGGGATGAGAGGTGGGAGGGAAAGGGAGTGAGAAGGGGAATCGCATGGAAATGGAAGGCGATCCCCAGGGTTATACAAAATGACATATAAGAGGAAAGGAGGGGTAAGACAAGATAATACAAATGGAAGAAATGATTTACAGTAGAAGGGGTAGAGAGAGAAAAGGGAAGGGGAGGGGAGGGGAGGGGGGATAATAGAAAATAGGACAGACAGCAGAATACATCAGACACTAGAAAGGCAATATGTCAATCAATGGAAGGGTAACTGATGTGATTCAGCAATCTGTATACGGGGTAAAATTGGGAGTTCATAACCCACTTGAACCAAACCGTGTAATATGATGTATTAAGAACTATGTAATATTTTGAAAGACCAATAATAAATAAATAAATAAATAAATAAATAAATAAAAAGGTATTGTGTCCATCTACAACTAAATGTGTGTGTGTGTGTGTGTGTGAGTGTGTGTGTATTTAAAAATACAGGAGTTTGTAAAAGTAGAAAAGTATAGTGAACTCACCACCAACTTCAACTGTTAAAACTTGCAGCCAATCTTATTTTACTAGTTACCCACCTATTTCCCCCTTTTTACCTATTATTTCAAAGAAAATTATGTTTCATTGCTATTTGAATTATGCATCTCTAAAAGGACTCCTTTTTCATATCACCACAATATTATCACAATACCATTCACACATTTAAAAAATCTTTTTAGTATCCTCAGATGGTATTCAAGTTTCAGTTGTCTCACAAATGCTATAAATTTTAAACATTTTTTAAAAATCAGTATCCAGGGGCTGGGATTATAGCTCAGTAGTAGAATGCTTGCCTCATAGGTACAAAACCCCAAATTTGATTCCCAGCACTACCAAAAAAGAAAAAAAAGGAAATATTCAAATAGGGTCCCCACATTGTGATAGATTATTTAAATGTATTTATTTATTTAGAATTATGGCTCTATCACTGAGCCATAACCCCAGCCCTTAAATTTTTTTATGTTTAAATTTATTTAAGTAATTTTTTTTAAGTTGTAGATGGACACAATACCTTTACTTGTTTGTTTTTATCTGATGTTAAGGACCAAACCCATTGCCTCACACCTGCTAGGCAAATGTTCTACCATTTAGCCACAACTGCAGCCTCTTAAATTTATTAAAAAAAATTCTTTTAAATTGTAGATAGACACAATACCTTTATTTTATTTATTCACTTGTGGTGTTGGGGATTGAATCCAGGGCCTGTGCATGTGAGGCAAGCACTCTACCAATTGAGCTATGTCCCCAGCCCACTATTTTATTATTTTTATGTGGTTCTGAGGATCAAACCCAGTGCTTCACAGGTGCTAGGCAAGCGATCTACCACAGAGCCATAACCCCAGCCCTTAAATTTATTTTGACAGGTAAAAATTAGATACATTTATAATAAACAACATGATGTATGTATATAGATACATATACATATTATGGAATGGCTTAATCAAAATATTTAACGTGCTATTTCACTTTTTTTGGTGATGAATACACTTAAAATTACTCTCTTCACAATTTTTTAAAAATTATTTTTATTAGTTATTGATGGACCTTTATTTATTTGTTTATATGTGATGCTGAGAATCGAACCCAGTGCGTCACACATGCTAGGCAAGTGCTCCATCACTGAGCCACAACCCCAGCCCAGATACAATATCTTGTTATTAACTGTAGTTGTCATTATGTAGAATATATCTTTTGAACTTATTCTTCATCTAACTTAAATTTTGGGACCAACATTTCCTTAATACCTAAACTCCTAGTCTCTGGGATCCACTATTTTGCTCTATTTCTGTGTTCTGTGTTTTTTTTTTTTCCCTTAAATTCAGCATATTATAGAATATTGTGCTATTATCTTTCTATGCCTGGGTTATTTTACTTAACACATTGACTTTCATATTCATCCAAATGACAGGATTTTCTGCTTTTTAAAAATGAATAGCAGGGCTGGGGTTGTGGCTCAGTGGTAGTGTACTTGGTGAGGCACTGGTTTGATTCAGCATCATATATAAATAAATGAATAAAATAAAAGTTCATCAACAACTAAAAAAAAGACAAATAGTATTCCATTGTAAATATATACCACATTTTCTTATCTGTTAATGGACACAAAGTTGTTTCCTTTTTTTGGCTATTGTTAATAATGCTGTGGTGAACATGGGAGTGTAGGTATCTTTTTGACAGACTGGTTTCATTTCTCTTGGATATACACTCAGTAGTGGGATTGCTGGATCACATAATATATCTATTTTTTAACTTTTTGAGATCCTTCCTCCTTACTGTTTTCCATTATGATCGTACTAATCTGCATTTCCACCAACAGTGTACACATTTCCCTTTTCTCTACATCCTTGACAACACTTGTTATTCAATAATAGCCATTCTAACAACTGTGAGGTGAATATTGGTTTTAATTTGCATTTCTCTGATGATTAGTGATGGAGAGCATTTTTTTTCATATACCCTGTTGTTTATTTGTATGTTTTCTTTTGAGAAATGTCTTTAGATCCTTTGGCTTTTTTCTTTCTTTCCTTTTTGTGTGTGGTGCTGGGGATCAACCTGAGTCCTTTCCCCATTTTAAAAATTGCGCTGTTTTTTTACCACTGTGTTGAGTTCCTTATGTATTTTTTATATTATCTCTTACCAGATGTATAGTTTGCAAATAAATTCTCCCACACCATAGTTGTCTCTTTGCTCACATTATGTTTTTAAATCTATTGGTTTCCTTTTGTCTTTTTTTAAGATATATTTTTATTCTTATTTGACACAGTAATTATACACATTTATGGAGTACAGTGTGATATTTCAATATATGTATACAACAGGGTAAGTGGCATATCTACCACCTCAGATATTTATCATTTCTTTGTGTTGGGAACACTGAAATGCTATCAAGAGTACCAGTTGTGGAGTCAGATATACTGCTGCACTGAACAGCAGAATACTTTTCAATGTTACAGTATCAAGTACCAGCAAGAGACACAGTCACTTTTCCAAAACACACGTTTTAAAAATCAGTTTGAAATCAATTTTACCTCAGAGCATTAAAAGAGAGAGAGAGAGAGAGAGAGAGAGAGAGAGAGAGAGAGAGAGAGAGTGTGTGTGTGTGTGTGTGTTAAGGGCATTCCTTTGTCTTTATTTCTTTTCACTTTCTTATTTGTTACAGTGATATTTTTTGTTTGTTTTTAATGCTTTCTGCTGTAAAACAACTAGAAAGAATTTGATCATACTTAACACGATCATACTGGATGGGTGGTTTTGGCAGTGTTAGGATGTGTAGAATTTAAGGAAATGGACAGTTTTAGCTTTTTGGACACTTCACATGGAAGTTTTGCAACCTGGGGAGGACATATGGTCATTTTTACTTCCCTCTCCCATCCCCCCATACTGTAATTTGAACCCACGGACGATCTACCACTGAGCTACATCCCCTTTTTAATTTTTTATTTCGAGATGGGGGTCTAAGTTGCCCAGGCTGGCCTCAAAGTTGGAATCCTCCTGCCTCAGCCTCTCAAGTAGCTGGGATCACAGGCATGTGCCACTACACCCGATTTAACAAAACTTCTTAATTACACACTACACAAAAATTATGAAATGTTTCAAACCTTTTAAGGGACACAGATGTATAAAAATGTCAGGAAAAGCTGCTCCCCAAGAACACCCTTCTAGCTCACCCTGTCATTTGTTTAGTGCACTTACTGTACGAAAAACTCTTCACAAGCAGGGGTAGCAACGGAAACATCCGTTGTTTGCCAAGCACAGGCTGTTTTATACATGAATCTCCCCCACGAGATCGGTTCTACTATCGTGCCCACTTTTCAGAGCAAGAAACCAGTTCAGAGTCTTGCCTTCAACCACGTAGCACGCACAGGTGGAGCGGGAAGCCTCTCTTCCCAACGACCGCTCCCCTAGCCTAACTCGCCGCACTAGGTTAGCGGCTGGCACCTAGGGGTCGTCCCAGCTGCACGTGTTTACCGAAGACCACGGAGTTAATGGGCAACAGCAGGACTCCGTGGCCTAGAGAGCGTGGAGGGAGGAAAGGAGAGGAAAGGAGGAGGCAGCGAAGCGCCGGCACCCGACTCCCTCGCGTCTCCGCGGGGAGGCGGGCAGCACAGAACGCTATTAGGTGGCAACACCCTTACCTGGCCTGACAAAGAGGAGGACGCTGGTGAGGTGGTTCAGCAGATCCATGATCCGGTGGCTTTTCAAATAATACCCGGCTTCCTGCTCCCTGCTAATTGAAGCCTCCATCGCTTCGCCGGGGGCTGTTGCTAAGCGACCAGGCGGCGTCCAGGCCTCCGACTCCGCCTGCCTCCGCCCGGCGCGGTCACGTGACGCGCTCCCCACGCTGCGAGCTGGGCGTGGCGTTCAGTTCCGGGCCGGGTCTGAGCGTGCGGTGTGCTGGGGGCGGAGGTGGAGGCGTGGTGCCCTCCCTCCCGCTGAGGGCCGGGTCTACGGGTCTTTTCCCGGTTCTGTCTTTAGCCCATAGCCAATTGCTTGAGGTGCTGGTAACACAGGATGAACCAAACAAAATTTGCGTAATTCTGGGGGTGTCTGGTGCAGAGTCCTACATAGCATTTTAGGTGTGAGCCGCCTGCTGACCTCCCGCTGGCTTGACGGGATTGGGGAGCACAAAGCATGCCTGGATCCTGACCAGACTGCCTAAGGTTGTAGAGACCATCTGACAGTGCTAGACGGACACTGAATGATATTGGTTGCAGGTGTCTGAGAGAGTCTCCGCTTATTCAGTGGAGTACCTGAGAAACTAAATTCGCCTGACACTTCTGTCTTTGAGTGCTGAACCTCTGAAGCCTGTGCCCTTTGACCAAAGAACTCAAAACGAGAACTTTTAGAGCTGAGGTTGTTGGCTCAGAGGCAGAGCATTCGCCTAGCATATGAAAGGCTCTGGGTTCGATCCTCAGCATCACATAGAAATAAATATAGAAAATAAAGGTATTGTGTCCAACTACAACTAAAAAATGAATATTAAAAAAAAAAAAAACAGGGGAGTCTGTGGCTCAGCTGTAGTGCCTGCCTGGCATGTGTGAATCACTAGGTTCGATTCTCTGCACCGCATATAAATAAATAAAATAAAGGTCTATTGACAACTTTAAAAAAAACAGGAACTTTAAGAAAAGATAAATGGCCAATGAATATATGAAGATATTCTCAACCTCTTTAGGAATCCTGCGAATAAAATAAAATTACAAGATAATGCCATTTTATATATATAACAGACTGATAAAAACTAGGAAGTTGGGCAATATCAAGTTCTGGCAAAGATGTGGTGTGATCATGGAAGTGTACATTGGAACATCTGCTTTGGAAAATGGTTTGGAATCATCTTGCTAATTTAAACGTGGTTCACTATGACTCAGAAATGCCACTCCTAAAGCAACTCTTGTAAATGTGCACCAAGAGACATGTAAAAGAATGTTCACAGCAGCACTGTTCATAATAGAAATCACTGACAACAGTCCAAATGTCATCAAGAATAGAGTGGATTTTTTAAAGACCTGATATATTATACAATCGAATACCATAAAACACTGCAACAATAAATTGTAGCTACTGTGACCATATAGGTGAATCTCAAAAAACATTGTCTCAAGAAAATACATACAGTATGAATCAATTGATAGGAAGTTTAAAAACATACCAAACTAAACAATATGATTTACAGATTCAAACATATGTAGGAAATCTATCCAGAAATTCAAGGGAATGATAAACCCAAATTTCAGTATAGGGTTTGCCTAGGAGGTAAGAGGAAAGGGAGTAAGTTTAGGTAAAAGGAATATCCTGGGGATTGTAGTGTGCAAGGTCGTGTGAGATTTCTTTACCTAAGTGGTGGATACACAGGTGTTTATCAAATTAGGATCCTTTTCTTTTTTTAGTGGTGGGGGGTACTGTAGGATTTAACCCAGGAACATTTTACCACTGAGCCACATCCCCAGCCCTTTTTATTTTGAGACAGGGTCTTGCTGAGTTTCTGAGGCTGGCTTTTCTGCAGTCCTGTTGCCTCAGCCTCCTAAGTCACTAGGATTGTAGGGCTACAAGACCACGCCTGGCTCAAGTGAGGATTCTTTATACTTTTTACTGATTTTTAAAATCTCAGCATTTAAAAAAATTTAAGTTGCTTTTTATTTATCTATTTTTTTATGTGGTGCTGAGGATCAAGCCCAGGGCTGCACGCATGCGAGGCAAGCGCTCTACCACTGAGCCACAATCCCAGCCACAACTCCCCCAAATCTCAGCATTTTATACAAATAATTTCTCAGCAATTAAAAAATAGTGGAAAAAGAAGCTACGATATCAATGCCAGGAGACTGACCCAAATCTGAAAGGGAAAGTAACTAAGGTGGGGCTGGGATTGTGGCTCAGTGGTATAGCGTTCACCTAGCACGGGCGGGACCCTGGTTCGATCCTCAGCACCACATAAAAATAAAGGCATTGTGTTGTGTCCATCTACACCTAAAAAAAAAGTAACTAAGGTGCCAGGGACACGGTGGGGATGAGACTTCCAGGAGGCTGGCCTGCCTTTACAAGTTTGAGAGATGTGGCAAGCCAGGAAAAAACCTATTTAGATGACTGCCCTGAGCATCAGGGAGAACTAGATGCTTAACTAATTATTGGATCCTTGGTTCAACCTTGAGTAAAGAGGGATAAGCTTTTTGTCCTCAAATTCTAGAGAAAGTACTCCAAGGAGGAAGCTAGCTAACTCTTTGGAAAGACTTGAACATTGGGTACCCAAATCTGTAAAACTGGCTTGGATGTGTGAAAAGGAGGGTGTCCTGGAGAATGCAGGAGAGTACTCTGCAAACTTTTTATCAGCAGAATCTTTTTTTTTTTTTTTTTTTTTTGTGCCAGGGATTGAACTCAGGGGCAATCAACCACTGAGCCACATCCCCAGCCCTATTATGTATTTTTTTATTTAGAGACAGGGTGTCCCTGAGATGCTTAGCCCCTCACTTTTGCTGAGGCTGACTCTGAACTCACCATCCTCCTGCCTCAGCTTCCGGAGTCATTAGGATTACAGGCATGGTCCACTGTGCCCGGTGACTCAGCAGAATCTTTTAAAGAAGTCCTGTGTGGAATGCCTTACCAGCACATATAAACAGATACAAGAGGGCACTGTATTGAAATTTACTTAGAATGATAGGATTACATTATCTATTCTTCATTTGTGCTTTTCTCTGCAGTATGACTGGCAGCTTGAGTGATCCTTATGATACAGGTAACTGGAACCCGGGAAGCCCTTGCTCAGGGGCAGACCTACACTACCTCAACTGACAAAGCAGATGCATTATTCAAGCGCCAGTGTACCCAAGAGCCCTGGTTTTTGGTGGATTCTGGGGAGATTTTGAAAAATTCTGGTGTTGGTGTTATTTTTCAGTGGTTTTTGATCTAATTCTTAGGGGACTCACATTATGTTCCATGGTAGAAGGGACAGTATATCACAAAGAAGATGACTATTCTCCTCTAAATCATGGCCACTTGAGTGTGTGACCCTTCAGGGTTGACTTAAGAATGTGATCTCTTGGGAAAGTGGCTCTGGGTCTGCTTAGAAGTCTGTACAGCAGAAGCCAGACAATGTCAACTGGGATTAGAAATTAGAGGGAGTCCTGCTGAGGGGACAGTGATGACTATGAGAAGCAGAAGACAACAGGCCTGGTTGAGAAGGACTTGAGTCACAATAGCAGGGGGCCTGTTTGCAGTCTTTGGTCATGGTCTCCTTTGATTGACTGATCAAGGCTGGTGTGGCCTGGGGAAAGCAAAGTAAAAAAGATGAGGAACATCCTTAATGGAGGAAGAGAAGATTGGGCGCTGATCCGCAGAATGCAGTGGTTTCTGCTCAATGCTTCGACTTAAGACATTTGGTTTCTTCTGGGGAACTTCATTGATTTATTCTCTGCTCTTTGTACTCCAGAATGTGCAGTAACACTGACAATGCAATTATCTAATTTCCTCCACCTATGAAGTCAAGCTGGGGGGAGTATGTGGGCCCTGCTCACATCCTCCTCAGTTGCTGGATGTTTTCTTCGTCAAGAAATCTGCATGCTTTTCTCTACCAAAGGAACAATGAAGTCTGCTCAGTGCTCTCTCTCTCACACAAACCATCTCAGACACGAATCTCCAGTTCCCCTGGAAAGGACACTACAGAGAAGTGTCCAGATGCCACCTAGTGGAGTCAGCTATTTTCTATCATGGCCACTCTCTCTTAAACCAAACTGGACTTCATTAGTTATTATCATCAATGTTACCAGAGCACGTTTTCTTCTTTGTCTTCTTGTCCTCCGCCTCCTTAATATTGTTCTTAATCCTGCTACTGCTTTGAGGGAGAAACTCTGGATAAAAAGTATGCACGAAGTACTTCTCAGCAAGGGTTGCACATTGTAGCCACCTGGGGACCTTTACAGAGTACTGATGCTTGGACCCTATTCTGAACCCATGGAATTGAATCTCTTGGAATGGGGAAAGTGGACACTGGCGGTTTTGTTGTTGTTGCTGATATAACAGATTTTTAAAATTACATGTCTTTAAATACTCTATTCTTTTTTTTTTTTTAAATATCCTTACTTTATTTGTTTATTTTTTATTGTGGTGCTGAGATTTGAACCCAGTACCTCATATATGCCAGGCAAGCGCTCTACCACCGAGCTACAACTCCAGCCCTGTTATAATAGATTTTTACATATAATTAACATTTAGTAAACTGCATATTTTTAATGTTTTAACATTTTTATATGTATTTCTAGTTGAGGGACCTTTATTTTTAGTCATTTATTTATATGTGGTGCTGAGGATTGAACCCAGTGCCTCACACATGCTAAGCAACTGTTCTATGACTGAGCTACAACCCTAGCCCAATGAGTTATGTTTTGATGTAGCCGTGGAAATTACCACAGAAAGATAAAGAACATATTAATCATTAACCCTGCCTCCAGACAACCACTGACCTACTATATGTAACTGTAGATTAGCTTGGATTCTATATAAATGGCACCATATAGTATATTTTTTCTGGCTCTTTTTTTTTTCACTCAACATATTTATTTTTTGAGATTCATTCATGTGGTTACATATATCAATATTTCATTCCTTTTTTTTTTTTTAGTAGTGGGGATTGAACCCAGGGGTGCTTAACCGCTGAGCCACATCCCCAGCCCTTTTAAAATATTTTATTTAGAGACAGGTTGAGTTTCTAAGTGCCTCACTAAGTTGCTGAGACTGGCTTTGAACTTGCCATTCTCCTGCCTCAGCCTCCTGAGCCTCTGGGATTACAGGTGAGCTCCACAGTGGCTATTTCACTCATTTTGTTGCTGAGTAGGATTCCATCATATGCATATACCACAATTTGTATATCCATTCATCCATTGATAGACAAATTTGGTTGTTTCAGTTTGAAACTACTTCAGATAAAGCGGCTGTGAACATTCATGTACAGATGTTTGGGTGGATATATGATTTAATTTCTCTTGGTTAAATACCTGGGAATGGTGGTGTAAGTTTAACTTTGAAGAAACTGCCAAACTGTTTTCCAATGTGGCAATACCTTTTTATATTCTCAAGCTGAAGGTATTAGAGGCTTCCAGGTGATTCTGGTGTACAAGCCAGGACTGAGACTTGCATAACAATAAGGTGTGCAGGTTGAGGTAGAGAACTGGGAAATGTGAATTAGGTCTCTTGTAGCATCTGGGAGGACCTAGCTCATGCTTGATATAATCCTACTGTGATTCCCCAACCCAGGCCACACAATGCAATCTTCTGGGGAGCCATCTGTAAATATGTCTGCCCTTCTCTCCTGTTGAGGGCCACAGCTGAGTCGGGATGACGCATGGCATTTTTGCCAGAAGTAGTGGTTGAGAGGTGACGCCAGCGAGCCATGAAGATGATGACTTTTGAGTTTTGGCGGAGTTCCCATTGGGTTCCGCTTGAGCTCTCGCGGGGATTCCCGGAGAGTTCCCATTGGTTGGGGAAGTGCCAGAGGCGGGATTTTCTGGTTGCTGGTTCCTGGAGGAGCCAAATGGAGTTCAGGGAAGTTCCTGGGAGCATGTGTGGAGTGTGCTGGTAGAGTTCAGAAATAAAGTTTGTTCCTGCTTCAGTGGCTCGTGATTTGTGCCCAGCCAGACTGCGGCACTCCCCCACTCGCAGAGTCTGGTAAAATTGCTCTGGGATCCATGGTGCAGGAGTATTTCAGGCATCACAATTTATTAACAGCTCCCCAAAGCAATGAACCTCTTGATTTGTTCAGGAAACTTTCAGTGATAAAACTGGACAAATTTCAGGTTAACTACAACAGTTAGTCATCCTGTTTGTGGATCACTAACATAAAGACCTTGGGCTTTGGTATTAGGTAGACTTGTCAATTTTCCTGTCAACCTTGGAGTGATAGGTCAGGGTCTGTGTGTGTGTGTGTGTGTGTGTGTGTTTTGAGCATGGGGAGATGAGATTGTATAAAAGGAAAAATGAGGAGACAAGAGTGTCCAGAATAGACTGTGGGTTTATTTCTTCTCTCTGTTTTCTGTTTTGAGCAGGAACAAGACAGAGAAGCCTTAGCTCAGGGTTTTAGTTGCTGTTAAAGGAGAGGGAAGGGCCTGGGGATGTAGCTCAGTGGTAGAATACTTGCCTAGCTCACGCAAAGCCTTAGATTCAATCCCCAGCCATGAAAAAGGGAAGAAAAGAAGAGGGGAAAAAATATATAAAGGACAAATTTTCTGAGAAAATGTATAGTGATCTCTGGAACCAGATTGCCTCAATTCAAATCCCAGTCTTACCATTGACCATTATGAACTACGTGACCGTGGGCAAGATGCCTGAATTCTCTGCCTTGCTTTCCTCATGGATAGAATATCCGCCTCATAGGAGATGTGTTAAGGACAGAACAAACAAATATACATACAGCTCTTAAAACGGTTCCAGGAATGTACTAAGTGTTTGCTATTAAGGAAAAAATTGGTGACTAAATAGAGTTTCTATAACCTATGTCCATGGGCTGTCCTGCTTGATTTCCCATGAAAGTTACTTTTTTGTTGTTGTTTTGTTGTTTTGGGGGGACACGGGAAGAGGGAAGGATGTAGTATTTCAGATTTTGTGTTACATCTTTTAAAAACTACAGACTCTTGGTTCTATGTGGCAATATGGAAAGAAGAAAAGGTATTTATTATATGCTTAACATTCTTGGGCAATTCATATGGAGACAGAAGTTTGGAATCTAATAATTTTATTTTTACCAAGTTGTTTTGTTGGTGGGGTTTTTGTTTGTTTGTTTGCTTATTTTTAGACAGAACACATCTTAATAGTGACACCGTGTTATTTTTTCATTTTAGGTAGGCCTCAGCAGCCTGTTTTAAGCTTTGCAACCAGAATTTGACAGGTACACAGGTCTCTGTGAAACTCAAGTCTCAAAAGCTCCATCTCAGTCTTTGTAAAACAGCAACATTCAATTTCTGAGGAAGTGCCAGCTTTACTCAGAAGGAATGTCAAGCTAGTCCTCATTCTTCATGGACCTAAAAAGCCAAAGTGCTAAAAACTGGTTTTGTTTTGTTTTCGTTTTTGGTGCTGAGGATGAACCCAGGGCCTGGCACATGTTAGGCAAGCAGTCTACCCCTGAGCTACCTCCCCAGGCCTGAAAACATTTTAAAATCCTAATTTAAATCCCCACTACAAAAGACAACAGGGTAGAGAATATCAAGTGAGTAGCTGTACTACAAAGGATCGCAGGCCAGGTTGGGATGATGGTACCAGTTGCCCTACACTGAACCAAAATGGCAGCATGTTACTGGTTGCAGCAGTCCCTGGAAGAGTAGGGCCTTGGGCAAAGTGGTTCTGCACCCAAGGCTATCCCTAAAACCAGAGGGTGACTGAACATGGTACGTGCTTTATAACCTACTCTTTCCTTTTTGATTCTGGAATAGTTTAAGACTCATAAGAGGTTGTAAAATAGTTCAGAGAGCTCCATGTGCCCTCCCTCCAGCTTTTCCCAATGCTGACATGTAACCACAGAATCAGGAAATTGGCTCTAGTACAATGCTATTAACTGAGCCCTAGGATTTATTTGGATTTTACCAGTTTTAATCTAACCCCCATCTCATTTTTTTTAGACAATTTTTATATTTTAGAACATCAAACTATAAACGTAGCCTTAATTTATCCCCCATAACACCAACTATGTCTGTTTAAGCTTTAGTTAGGTTCACCAAATTAGAACCCAGGACAAAATTTTTGAATACTAATACTCTGCTGAGTGCAGTGGTATGTGCCTGTAATCCCAGTGATTTCAGAAATTGAGACAGAAAGATCACAAATTTGAGGCCAGCCTCAGCAACTTAGCAAGACTTTGTCTACATAAATAAATAAAAGGGCTAGAGATGTAGCTCAGTGGTAAAGCACCCCTGGGTTCAATCCCACAAAAACCAAACAACAACAAAACCCCCAAACCAAACAAACCAATACTCTTTGAGCTTCTAAATTATTTGTATGAAGGATTAACTCAAATGTTCTCCTATTTACCCAAGAACCTTTTCCCAACAGGCTTCATCCTTGCTAGCAGTGTGATCTTGAACAAATTACTTGACCTCTGTAAACTTTGTTTTCTCACCTATAAAATGGGGATAATAATCTTACATATAGAGTCATTGAGAGGATTAAATTTGAAAAGATGAGGAGCCGGGCATGATGGTGTGTTCCTGTAGTCTCAGCTACTTAGGGGGCTGAGGTAGGAGAATCATGAGTTAGAGGCCAGCTTAGACAATTTAGAGAGACTCTGTCTCAAAAACAAAACACACACACACACACACACACACACACACAGAGTGGGATTTAGCTCAATAGTAAAGCATCCCTGAGTTCAATCCCAGTACTGAAAAAAAAAAAAAAAAAAAGAAAAAGAAAGAAAGAAAGAAAGGCTGTGAGATATATACAGATATTAGTTACTATTATTCCTACTGGTCCACCAGCACCAATACTAGCACCACCAGGGTAATCCTTGTTCTTCCAGCCCATTTCTTGTTGTCAGAGAAGTACAGGTGTAGCTTAGAGCTGGAGTCTGCTCTGGGGGCAGCTGGGAGTCTTCACCTCTGGCAGATGGCAGATGGTGAGGTAGAAGGGTGTGCTTTCTCATGGCTGGGATGGTGGCCAGGTAGCATACAGTCTTGTCTTCCCTGGCTGAAACTGAGAATGCATTTCCCAAAATAATGCTACTGAATCAATATAAAGACTTTAGGTGCATTGTGGGCTGCCCTGCAACCTAGTCACCCTTGATATTGCTTTTTAGTGGAAGATCATGTTAGGTTCCAATGAAACGTTTGGAGCCCAGTTCACAGAATGGGTTTTGAGAAGAAAAAAGAAATTTACTTATGTATTATTAAAACAAACAAAAAAATCCGTTTGCCCAAGTACCCTTTTCAAACAGAAAAATGGGGAAAACTGTTGGATAGAAAAGTTGGTTGTTTTCAAGTGATAGCAAAGTTCTCATTGTCGTCCTTTGGGGATAAACGATTTCATATTGTTTAACATGAATTAACACAGCATTGCTGGTCATAGCATGTATGTGGCATTGGCAAATCAGCCGTGTGTGGTAGCTGCTTGCACAGCCTCACTAGGACCAGTCAGTTCGTCTCTTCCCAGCTGTGGTTTCTGTGAGGTCATGCTGCCAGCTTGGGGTTGGCCATGGGGATGTATTTACATCACAGAAATTAGCAAATGCTTTCCCTGTCATTCTCCAAGCCCATCAGTCTATGTTTACTAGAACACCACTGGCTCCTTTATCATACATTTGTTGTACCTCAACTATATGCCTGATGCTGTTTAGGAACCGAACAATACTTAACAAGCCAGCTCAGGTCTTGCTCCCTTAGAAATTTAAGAGGATCCCCAAAGAAGAATTTAGAGTTCAAGTAGACATAAAATATACATGCTTTTGGAATGAAAAAGTTCCACAATGTCAATGAAATCCATGTGGAAATCTATACCAAGTTTTACAAAATTGGAAAAATTCTCCTAGGAAGAACTTCTTTTTTTTTGGGGGGGGGGGCGGTTGCTGGGGATCAAACCCTGGGCCTTGTGAATGCTGGCACGTGCTCTATCACTGTGCTACACCCCAGCCTATAGATTACTTTCAAAGCCATCTGAGAGTCAAATGTTATACTGTGATAGTAGAAGCAAATGTGACTCCATTTTGTTTTATGACTTCATCCTGTAAACAACCATGCCAAGTAGAAGAGTCATGACTGAAGCAAGATGTTCTTTTCTTTGTGCTATAGAAACCTTTAAGAACATGGAACTACCTAATGGGATATTGTTTCTGTATCTAGGGTAACGGGGCTCTGTTTCTGTAACTGGGGTGACTGGGCTAACTGTGATTGGTTAAGCTTCCCTCCGCTTGACTGCACTGTCCCACTTCTGTAACCTGGCTTGCTTGCATTGGCTAGACCCCCTGAACATCCCTTTTGTGGTTTTCAGGCTTCTAAGGAGTGCCCTTGCAATTGTTCGGGGCTGATCAGGGGAACAGCTTTATGTTCTGGTCAGCCGCCACCGGTGTGCTTCAATAAAGGCTTGATTTGATTATACGTGAGTGGTCTGGAAGTCAGTTTATGAAACCCTGGGACGAAGCTTTAACTATAACAATACCATGATAAAAAGGAAGATGAGATCACCTAATAGTTCTCATATATTTCTTTTTCTTTCCCTTCCATTTCTTCTTCCTTCTGTCCTTTCCCGCCCCCTCCTGAGTGCTGGAAATAGAACCCAGGGTCTTTGCATAGTATGAAAGTTCTCTACTACTGAGCTACACTTCCTGCCCTGTTTCCCATGTATTGCATTATTATTTTAGGCATCCTGATGGTATGCTTACCTAAGTTACAACAAACTCCAAGCACTATTTGAAAATTTTAAGTTCGGTAGAAGAATTTATGATGAAAAGAAGCAATTTCCTTCCACTTTTCACATCCACTCTGAGGTAACCTTCTCTGCTGGGCCTGGTATCCTTCAGTCCGGAACCTCTCAACATCTCATTTAATTTCTCCTGAAAACCCTCTAGTGGCCACAGAAGGGAGAGCTGGCTGCATATGGGAGATGAAGGGAGCCTCAGCAATCTCATATGAGATTAATTTATTTCTTTCACTCTCTCGTTTCCTCCTCCTCCTCCTCCTCCTCCTCCTCCTCCTCCTCCTCCTCCTTCTTTTTTTGGTGGTACTGAAGATTGAACCCAGGGATGCTCTACCAGTGATCTACATCTCCGGCCCCTATTTATTTATTTGTTTAGTGGCAGAGTCTCACTAAGGTGCACAGCCTGGCCTGGAACTTTCGATCCTCCTGCCTCAGCCTCTCAAGTTGCTAGGGTTATAGGTGTGCACACCCATGCCCAACTCATGTGGAGATTTCCACCCTAACCCCAACCCCCCTTTCCCATCTTCAACCCATTGTTTGCAGCCCCTCCTCTGTGGTACATACAGCCCCTGGGAGGATGAGGGACAAATACTTCTCATCAGTATTCTCCTCCAACCATGTTGTAACTTTCTTCTTTTTGCTGACACCTATCACTTTGAGTCTACCATATATCTTGTGTGTGGGGGAACATTTAAATTTAAGAATACAAAGTGAAATGAACATTTTTTTTTTTTTTTTGGTACTGAGGATTAACCACTGAGCCACATCCCCAGCTCTATTTTGTATTTTATTAGAGACAGGGTCTCACTGAGTTGCTTAGCATCTCGTTCAATTGCTGAGGCTTTGAACTCATGATTCTCCTGCCTCCGCCTCCTGAGCTGCTGGGATTAGAGGGTATGCCACTGCGCCCGGCCCCAAAATGAACATATCTTAAGTATACAATATGATAAATATTTTACAAATGATTAGATTCATTTAACAAACTCTCAGCTCAAGATGCAGAGTGCTTCCAGCACTCTAGAAATCTCCTTTGTGCCCCCCAAATTAACAGCTATTCTATAAGTCAGTGTGTTTGTATTCATGGTTTTAATTCACCAAGGTTACTTTGAATGCCAATTCATTAATTAAAATGTTAAACAATGCTGGGATCAGCGTGGACCTGGCAGGAACAACCTCACCGAGCTTGAAGGTGAGCCGGGGCCTGGAGGCGCCCTCTGTGGGTAATCCCACCTGATCAGTCCTCTGCTCAAAGTGGGAGCATGTGCTCAGAAAAACATTCTCAGTTTGTTGAGTTGGATGGAACCAAAAGGCTGATAAGAACTGAAAAAAACAAAAACATGACATCTGATTCTTCCTAGTAGAAAAGCCTCAGAATCCCTATTATTGTTCCTGCCCATTCTCTTCATTTCTGTGTCACCCTTTGTCCTATTTCAAGAATGTGCCTAAATTGTCACCCTCTCTCCCATCTCCCAGCACCGGGTCTGGATTATTCAGGGGCATGGAAGAGCATTTCTGGGGAGGCAGGCAGTCCGTGATAAGACCCGGTTGGATATCAGCCAGGGAAGTGAAGAAGCTGGGAGAAAATGAAAATCCTAACACAGACAGTGGAAGCTCCTGTTTCAACATCAGCCTCCACAGTTCTTGTTCAGGTTGCAGAGGAAGCCAAATACTTTCATGATGATGCTGTTTGATTAAACATTCACTAAATATTTGTAGGCTAAAGGGGAAACCCAGAAAGAGTTCTACAATTTTTTAAATTAAGAGAGCCTTCCCAATGTTAATGACCTCAGATCTGATTTGTGATTTGAATTCTCAATAAATGTAGCACCTCCAAGTTGTTGGCAAGCTTCCCACAGTGATTTTGCAACGATTCAGACTTGGGATTGATTTGGTGTTTGAAGCATTCAGCTCTTTTGCATCTTTCTCATTTACTTTTCTAGTTGAATAGCTTATGAAGATGTAATGATAGAAAATAAACATTAAAATACATTCCTGGGTCCTGGGTACTTTTCTCAGAAGCATGGATACGTAAAATCTGCTGCTCTGGAGGTTGTCCCAACCAGATCAGAAAGCAAGAAATAATTCATTAGGCAAGTAGGTATTGCCAAATGGGAAAAACCAAAAAGGAGAAAAGTATTCAAGTACAGTAGAATGAATTACAGAAACCTGAGAAAACCAACTAGGGGACCCATAGAATTTTAAAAGAGCTCCATGAACATACTCACAGTGGTTTAGGAAGAAAAGCCTTTAGACAGAGTTTATTTCTACAGGAATCAGGGAGGACCATGGAGAGGGTACCAGATAGAAGGGAGAATAAATAGGCTGCATGTTCTTAGTACCTCATTTCACCTCTGTGTGTCTGTTTTGTCACCTGTAGAAGAGGGCCCTTAAGATCAATCATTCACGCCAGTCACAGTGGTGCTCATCTGTAATTTCAACTACTTGGGAGGCTGAGGAAGGAGGATGGCAAGTTCGAGGCCAGACTAGGTGACTTAGTGAGATCCTTTCTCAAAATATAAAAGAAAGGGTTGGGGATGGAACCGAGTAGTAGAGCCCCACTGGGTTCCTTCCCTAGTACTATAAACAAATCAATGGGTCCATCCAGTTTTCATATTACCCACAGAGGGTGCTTCCAAGTCTCACTCATTTTGAAGGAGCCTTTTCAGAGTCCTGAGTTTGGAAAAACAAAACAAAACAAAACAAAACAGAATGCACAGGCCTTTTTCAAAATGGCATTACAAGTCACCCAGGCCAAGGCAGTAATGGGCAGCCAGTCACACAAACAAGTCTCTGAGAGAACTGATGGACAAGGAAGTTGTTGATACTAGCAGTGTTATGCTGATGTTGTTGTGACCGTTGGCAATCAAATTTAACATGTATTCAATGTGCCTACTGCGTGTGTTCCAAGCATCAAATCTGCTTCCTCTGGTTTCTGTTCTGCACAGTAAGTGAAAATATTCTCTTGGGCCTGAGTCAAAATGACAAGATATTTGCCTTAATTTGCTTAAGAGCTTTGGCTCCAACTGTCCTTGTTCTGCTCTTTGTGTACTTAAACCACTGTCCAAGACCGTCTGTTCCGTGTCCGGATCCTTCTTCAATCACAGATTGCAAATGTGCCCTCAGTGTTCTCTGGCAATCCAGTTTCTTTAGTAACCATTTCATTCTTTCCTTACTCCTCTCAAACTTCTCCAGCTTTCTCATGCACCTTCAACTTGCCTCTGGTCACTGAGAAAATGGAATCCATCAGGTGGAAATTTCCTCATCTTCCCAACATTGAATCTACACAAGCTGACTTCTTCCTAATTTCCCTCAAAGAAGTGTCCCTCCATCCCCACCCGCCCCCGCTGCCTTCCCAGGGACTCTTCTCTTTTGCTTTATCAACCTCTGGCTCTCCTGTTACCCCTGCCTCACCAGTGTCTGAATCATAGTCTGGCCTCTCCTTCCTTGAAAAAAAAAAAAAAAAACAACCATTCAACCAACAAACCAACCAACCAACAAACCAACCCAACAAACAAAAACCCCAATCCCAAACTACCCTGTGCCTTCCAACGTTTTATGGTTTGTCTGTACTTACTGAATTTCCTTGCTTAGTTTTCATTTGTCCTTCAAAACATTCCAGTTCAGCTTTGCCATCCTTACCTCCCAAACTCCACCACACCTGCTGTCAGGTCACCGGAGTGAATTAAATAGTAATCACACACGTGCACACATGCACACGTGCACACACACACATAAAATATATACATACAAATATATAAAATCTCTCTATATTTTCAAGTCCCAACCCCAGAAACTATTAAGTATGGACTTATTTGGAAAATGGAACTTGTAGATGTAATTAAGCATCTAGAGATTAACCAGGATTTAAGCTGGGGCTGAGGTCCAGTGACAGGTATCCCTGTAAGAGAAAGATAGTGGAGATGTAAGACACGGGGACACCCAGGAGAGAAAGCTGAGAAGATGGAGACAGAGGTTGAAGTGATACGTCTCTAAACCGAGATTTTCCAAAGAATGTCAGCAGTCACCAGAAGCTGGAAGAGGTGAGGGAAGATTCTCCATAGCCTTTGGAAGCCTAGAGACTTTTGGTCTTCCGAACTGTGAGAGAATACACTTTTGTGATTTTAAGTCACCAAAGTTGTGGTAATTTGTGTGGTAGTTTCAATGACCTCCGTGTTGCAAAACCCCAGACACATTTCATCTCTCTCTTACACTGCAGTGGTATTTGATTTAGTTGACTGCTCCTTGAACATCTTAAAGTCCTGGCTTCCAGGGAACCACTTTCTGTTGTGTTCTCTTTTCTCAGTGAGGGCTTATCCTTGCCAGCTTTTGGCTTCTACTCAACTTCCCCAATGTCTGCTTGTCTCCCTTTACATTCTCTTAAGCAACCTCACTCAACCATACCTATGGCTCTAAATAACCTCCATGAACCTGCTTCCCAAATCAGTGCCAACCTAGACCAGCCAACAGTGTCTGCACCATGCCTTCCTGATAAAGCAGCATCAGGGACAGTTACACATTTTACTGTCATCTCTTACATGATCAAACATCTAAGTATAAAAAAAAACTTAATATTAACTCCTATTTACCTTTATTTGATGTTGAATTTACCCACCTTCCCCCGCCCCCAGGGATTAAACCCAGGGTCTTGCTCATACTGACAAACTCCCAGGTGATTTTTTTCCTTTGGTTTCTTCTGGAACATCTTTTCCTTATGTGCAACCTCCTCTGCTGGTTTAAGAATAACTTGTTCTTTAGTGGGGATCATCTTGATGTGGGAGGGGGAGCTTGTGTCTGAGTTAACCTGAGCCTGGGCTCTGAAAGTGTGATGTGCATCTTGGGTGCCTCTTTCATCTGGAGGTGCTCAGTAGCCACAGAATCTACCAAAACCTTTTAAGTTCAGCAGCACCTTCTGCCTTATGAAACATGTGTAGCAAAAATTCAGACCTTTTTTTGGGGGGACCACTGGCCCTTTGTACAGCCTCAAGGTTTGGCCTGGGCACACCTCCCAATCCACCACTGTAATAATGGAATGGCACACATGGCTTCTGTAAGGTGACGCCTTTCAGATACTTGGTGGCTTTTTGGGTAGCCCTACGTTTGATGGGCTGGGCAGTTTCACTGAGCTCCTGAGGTGAATATGAAGACTGGAACCTCTTAACTTGCATGATTTTTGTAGGGTTTTCTGGGTCAAGTGAACACTGAACGGTTTTCAGAGATCACCTTGGGCCGCTCATGTGGAGAGCACACAATGGGATTCCCAAACTTCACTAAACATGATTCCTGCGGCCCCCTAAAAAAAATCTCTTCCTGCCTTGGTTTTTCCCATCTCCACCCAACACCATTGCTCTACTAGAAACCTGGGAGTCATTCTTTCCTCAGATGAGTCATGTTAATTTAATATCTAAAATGTATCTTGAACCTATTCTTTTTTTTTTTTTTTTTGGTACTGGGGATTGAACCCAGGGGTGCTTAATCACTGAGCCAAATCTCTAGCCATTTTTTTTAAACAGGTCATGACAACATTTTTAAAAAATATTTATTTTTTTAAGTTGTAGTTGGACTCAATATCTTTATTTATTTTATGTGGTGCTGAGGATCAAACCCAGGGCCCCAGGGCCTCTCACGAGCTAGGCGGGCGCTCTACCGCTGAGTCACAACCTCAGCACCCACTAGCCATTTTTATTTTGAGACAGAGTTTCACTAAGTTGCTGAGGGCCTCACCAAATTGCTGAGGCTAGCCTGGAACTTTCAATCCTCCTGTCTCAGCCTTAGAAGTTGCTAGGATTATGGGGTATACCACCATGCTCTGCCAATTCCCTTCTCTTCATAGCTCCTGTCTTTATCCTAGGACCACATGGACTTTTTTTTAAAAATCTTTTTTAGTGGTAGATGGGCATAATACCTTTATTTATTTTTATGTGGTGCTGAGGATCAAACCTAGCGCCTCACACATGCTAGGCAAGCACCTTACAACTGAGCCACAACCCCAGCCTCTAGAACACTTTTTTAATAGATCATGTCATGCCTTTATTTAAAGCCCTTCAAAGAATTCCCTCTGAATTTAGTACAAAATCCAAATTCTACAAGGTTTTATGTGACTTTGTCCCTAACTTCTGTCCATCTCTCTGTCTCTGCTGTGTCCAGGGCGGACCCTTCCTTATGCCCTGAGGGCTTACCAAGCTTTCCTACCTTGGATGATCTTGGCCTTCTGCTCCCTTCTTTAGAGACCTCTAGATCTGCCCTCTCCAATTCACATCAGTTTCTCTTGTTTTTTTCTCTCCCATAAAACTCAGTTCTTTCCACATAGCATTGGCCACAAGCTGTAATTACACATTTGATCATGTGTTTATTTGCTCTCTCCCCGACTGGGTAGCTTCCAGAGAGCAGCTGGGATTGTATCTGTTTCTCTTCACTGAACACACAGCGCCTAGCTCAGGGGCAGGCACAGAGAGGAGGCTCCATAAATATTTGCCCAATGAATTCACTATCCCCGTCATCTCCTGCTGCAAACGTATGTTCTAGGGAGAAGGCTCTTCTGGTGACAGTGCTGTCACCCACAAGAAAAGAAAGGCAGACCAAAAGTTTAGAATTTATGAAAACCCCAAGACTTTCTTTCTTTCTTTCTTTCTTTTTTACAAACATATAAATTATTTTATTTACAAAGCCATGTTACAAAAGAAAAAAAAAGCAAAAAAAAAAAATAATTACAATCGCTTACTGGAGAATATTTCCAGGCCTGATGCTGAACCGTGGCAGTATCAATAGATACATATTTGTTCTTTCTTTTTAAAACTGTAAGCCATAGAATTTACTATTTACACCTCCTTACATTTATTCTGCTTACAATATCACAGGCATGGAATGAATTCTATCTGATAGTGCTAATACATAAAGGTGCGGGACAAAGAAGGAAAATACTTAGTGTTACAAAATATGGATCGTAGAAAAGAAACCCACTCCACAAGTGTGGCATTTGTTTAGAATGATTGGACATGCTTTCTTCAAAATTCTTCTGGAAAAGGTTCTAAAATCGGTAGTAGGAAAGGACAAATGAGCAGGTGCAAATTCTTGTCTGTGCAACAACAGTTATTTAATGTACCCCATGACTGACCAGCTACCTAAAACCCACAGAGTTTTGTTAAAGTGCCATGGGCCAACAGCATAACAAAATATAAGGTGTAAATAGAAAATTTCTTTTTTTTCCTTTTTTAAAACAAGAGTTCACTGAGAATCAGCAATAATAGAATATGCTGTATAAACTATTCTCTACAAAGGTTGATCAGCATTATTTACAATTGGTACATTGATACAAAAGAAGGCATACAAGTTATCCAAGTCGCTTTTTTTTCTTTTTTCTTTTTTTTCCTCTTTCTTTCTTTTTTCCTTTTCTTTCTTTCTTTCTTTCTTTCTTTCTTTTTTTTTTTTATGGCTGACAGGTCTATGCATTGAGTTATGTTTAACAACCAGAGCTTTTGAGCCTCTATGGCTGGCGACAAGTCAGGAGATCTTCAGGCAAATAGGGGTGTGTGCAGTCAAGGGGCTGGGAGAGAAGGCTGTTGGGGGGTGTGCAGAACAGAAGGACCCAAAGGATACCACCCTAAAGATGCTTTATAGGCTGCTCCAGTTGAACTCCATGAAAATAAACCCAAAGAAAACCTTTATTTGCATTCCACTTTTCAAGCTGCAAGTTTTTAATACATCAATACAAAGTAAACCTGTGGTTGATTGCGAAAGAAGAAATACCGTGGGTTTTCCCTTTTTGCTCAGTTATCCATAAATGTCCTCACCTTGGTCAGAGCCAGTTTTTCAAGAAAGTAAGCAGCATTTGGTGAGGAACCTCTTTATTCCAGCTTCCATTTCAAGACGCAGGGAGCTAAAATGTTGAACCCGCTCCTTCAGTCCCTGTTGAGACATTATTTCTCAGAAGCAGCCACTTCATCTCTCAACCTTTGTTTTCCCTCTTCGAGTGTAAAAGTTTATAAATCAGAGGGTTATTTTGTTGCTGAGATTGGTTTTGTTTCTACTCCTGCAAGTTTTAAAACTCAAAATAAATTATAAAAAACATCAGACTTCTAAAACCGAACAAGACAAAAATTGTGCAAAAATAACAAAGATATGTACATACTTTTCGGTCTGAAGAAACATACAATAAAAACATAATTCAAAGAACATTTTAAAAATATAAACATTGCTTAAACTTTCCTAAGTTTCATATTGTTTCTGAAACTATTCTGGTCAGTTAGCTCTGTAATATAGTAAAACATAAATTATTACAAAATTAACACTATAAAAATTTACTTTAAGAATATCTTCTAAACTTTTTTTTTCAAAGGGTCTAACCTTGTTTATAATTTCTTAAACATTTATAAGTCTTAAAATCTGCCTTAACCTTTTTTTTAAAAAGAAAAAGTTAACAATCGTCCCTTCAATTTGCAGTCTCTTTTTTCCAAGACTCAAATAAACCAGCATATAAGTGCACTTTTAACACTGTTGAAATAAAAATGAAATCATCTGAACTAATGTCCTGGTACTTAATATCAACTCCTGATTTTTAAAAAAATCTTTTTTTATATTAAAAAATTTAGTAATCCTATAAGAAATACTGTCAGTGCAATTCCATCAATGCAGATCACTCCGTTAGCCTCCCACCTTTTCAGATTCCAATCGTGTGGTGAAACTTAACAGTAGTCTGATCTTTGGGTTGGGGGATGGGAAAATAAAGGAAAACCTTGGGATTGGGGGTTGCACCCAGCCGCGAGACTAGCATTTCTGATTTCAGGATGAAAGAGAACCTCCTAGCATCTCTGTTGTATGCAAACTTATAAGATTAATTAATAGCACAGAACACCTGTTTCACATTAGGAATTCCGTTCCTGATGATGATTCCTTATTAGAGTTTATGGTATTGCTGTTTCTTTCAAAACTCCAGTGTGAAAAACTTCATAGCTGCGATGCTCCAATGTCTCTCTTCAGCTCTTCCAAATGGCTCTTCACTAAGAGATGGCACGTCCTTTACCATTTCTTCTCAGGGGTGGCTGTCTGAGTTGGGGCATCTGAGAACAGAATGCACGCTCACTTCTGGGTGTAGGTGGGCAATGCAAGTTCCCCTCTGGGCATGGGTGGGCAATGCTAGTATTTATTTTCACAAGGGATTTGATACATGATCCTCCATGGAGGCTTTCCCCTTGAGGATCTTTCCTGTCCCCAGAGGGCAACTTGAGAACCTTTAGCTGAAGATCACCATGCTTCCTGATGGAGTGACTTTTTTGGTTCAGTGGCCTTTCCCCTGGGATTCCTCCATCTCTGACTCACTCAACTTTGGGAACCTGCACACCGTGCCCTGGAAGGGATTCTGCAGAATGGATTCCTAACAAACTCAGACCATCACAGTTACTTGGTCCCCACCATTTTTTAAGGGACATTGTCTCCTACTGGCCAGGTTCTGCTTTCTGCCACTCTTCCAGGTCCCCTCTGCTTCTCCCCTGTATGTCTTTTCTGGGCTGTACAGCTAGACACTGGTATTGGTAAACCAGGTCATTAAGCAGCCAATGTTCTCAATTTTGCCTGCTGGGCTGTAGAAATCTGTTGAGGGCACCCACATACCCTCTGGCTCTTTCCTCTTAGGATCCTCCCTAACAAAACCCCTTCCCCAGCATGCTGTCCAGGGGGTACTGGTGGGAGCCAGCCACTCCTGATGGCCAGTGGGCCCCTCCTGCCCTGTGAGTGGCAGGTTGGGGATGGGAGGGATGCGGTGGGAGAGAACAAGGAGAAAGAGCTCTGCATGTGCTAAAGTTCAAGAGCTTCAGACGGCGCCAACCCAGAACTGACATTCTGCGACGTCTGCTCTCAGGGCAGGAGCAAAATTATGGTGGGGTAGCAGCATCAGGAGTGAGGGAAGTGACCCCAAATTTGGAAGAATGTAAAAATGTGGCAAATGAAAAATGGAAAGAAAACACTGGTATTGTTTTCTGAAAGTTTCAAATCCACGTTCTTTTGCCTTTTTCTGTTTCTTCAAAAACAACAACAACGAAAAAACTGATCATTAAAAAAAAGAAGAAGAAGAAAGGCCAGAGCCACAGGCAGGGCATAGGGAAGACACGCTCCCCAAGGGCCCACTCCCCTCCCTCCTCCTCCTGCCATGGCCTCCTGGGGTGGGATCACAACCAGGAATTGTTTTGGAAGTGGCTTCATAGTCTTGTTATGGAAGAGTCCTTATCCTGCCCATTCTGTTTGTGTTCTTCTAGGAAAGAAAAGAAAAACTTGTTTCAAAACCATACATTTGGGATAGCCCATGAAAATTCAAGGATGGAGCCTCAGTTTTCTCAACCATAACAGAAAGGATAACATCCTACCTCCAGTACATGGCAAAGGACAGCTGTAATAAGCAAATGAGGTGATGGCTATAAAGGACTCCAGATATGTTATGTAGTCACCATGATCCTAGGACTGGAGGAAAACACAGGGACAAATGCAGTGGACATTCCTGGAACTCCTCTCCTGGAGAGAGGACTGGAATAAGTGATGTCTTCATTTTTTCCCCCTCTATTGGTTCACCTTTTCCTACGTAACCTACAGATGGCCCAATGAATTATCTAAGGAAGGAGTGTACCGTTGGGTTAAATACAGAGGCTTTAGAGAAGCAAGATTTGGGGTTCATGTTACTTAGCTTCTTAGGACAGCCATCTCCATCTATCACCAGAGTATACTCTTGTCCCTCATGGGGTTGTTACAAGTATGTCCATACAGTATGTAAAGGGCTTAGCACAGCTGCAGAGACAGTGCTCACCAAGTAGTAGCTGTTGGTATTATTCCGTATTTATTAAGTCTCACTGCCAGCATTCGTTTTCCCAGCAAGGGACCTGGAGCTATGGACACATGCTTGGTGAGGGTGAAAATGTATTCTCTAGACACACTCAGCAACCTCTGCCAGGGGCCCACCCACCACAGAAGCTGACTAAGCATAGAGGCGCCACCCTCCCAGACTAGCACAGATGATAGGCTGCAGAGGCTCAAGTGCAAAGAGGCCCATAGCCACTCAAAATAGTGGGGAGAGCCTTTGCATCTAGGGATACAAAAAGTTTCCCCGTAATCTTTTTCCCCTAAACTCTACCCAAGATTTGTGGGAAAATCTCAAAGGGCAAAACACAAACATGTTGCTCTTTAGTGTCTATAAAACATGACTGCATGTCCAAAACAACATGACATGTAATTGAAGCACAACCCCACCCCTGACCCTCCTTGCTTTCTTCACACACACACACACATACACACAAACTCCACTGAGAAAAATCATATCCCTGAGCTTGTACGTTGACTACTCTCACACCTCAAGTTCATAAAAACTGCTAAATCTATCCTGAATATGCCTAGCATGAAACCACATCTTGAAGGACAACTACAGTTCACCAGGCCTTTGAGAAAGCACAGACTGATAAATGTCACGAGTAAGCCCTTTAATCAACATCATCTTATTTAAATTTCACAATGCTATTAGGACGTAAGCATCAATTTTGCCCTTTTCTTTTCTTTTCTTTTTTTTTTTCAGCACTCAGGATTGAACTCAGGACCTCATGTGTACCAGGCAAGTGTTCTACCACGAGGCTACCCTTCCAGCCCAATTTTGGCACTTAACCGATGAAAAAAACCGAGACCCAGAGAAGCAATCTGTCTACGATCACACATCTGATAATAATAATAACAGCTAACACTTGTATGTTTGCTGCGTGCCAGGCATTTTCCAGAGATTTTATGTGAATAAACTAATTTAATTCTCACAAGAGCCTTACGTACGGCGTTAGTGGCCATGAGGGGCTCCCCTTTATACATGAGGAAATGGAAGCACAGAGAAGTTAAGTAACTTGTTCAAGGAGTAAAGTGAATAACGAGAAGGCCTAGCTAGGTTTGGGAGCCAGGTAATCACACTCTTTATCTAGAGCTGAGGTTTGAATTAGGGTCTGACCTCTGACCCCAATGCCCAGCCCACTCTTTTTGCCCTGATGTGGACTCTGTGGATCATCGTGACCCCCAGTAACTTACCGGTCGGCTGTGTCCTGGGCTGGATATGCTTGAAGGACTGGATTGTGACAAAGCTAGGCTGCTATTTTTCCCAACCTGAAAGACACCAGTGAAGCCCACTCAGACACCAGAGGCACCTTGGAAAGTCCCTCCGACACCACACTGCTGGGGGCGAGGAGCAGGGCTGTGCACGGGCCTCATTCTCTCACACTGCTTCAAAATGAGCCTTCTTCAATGGCAGAAAGTGACAATGATTCCCAGAGGAAAAGCAGGATGGTAGCGAAATCCTAATTTTGCTTCCCAGATGGACAGACTGCAAGTGTCAGGGTGAAGTATCTGGTGAGAAGCTGGCCTCTCCTGGAAGCCCCAGCGTGTCCACGCGTGGGCTACACAAGTTCACCTACCTCTGACCCACGTTGCAGACCCACCTTGTCTCCAGCCCAGATTCCCATGGATCATCGGTAGCTAAAAACACCTGTTTCTGCGTCAGGTTTCCTGGCCAGGAGACAGCATTCAGAAAATCAGCACAGTGGTGCTGGCTGCCCCTGCAAGTGCAGGAAGGGCAGGGCACTGTGCTCAGCTAGGACCCTGGGATGGCAGTAGTGGGGACATGTAGATGGGTCCCTTCCTCTGTGACTGTCCTTGTCACATGGTGAGCTGGGACATCGTGGGAGCTAATATCAGGGGCCAGTGCCTTGTTCCTGACTTGTTTGCAAAGGCAAGGCTTTTTCTTTTTTTGTACCAGGGGTTGAACCTAGGAGTGCTTAATCACTGAGCCACATTCCCAGCCCTTTTTATTTTTAATTTTGAGACAGGGTCTCACTAAATGGCTTAGGGCTTTGCTAAGTTGTTGAGACTGGCTTTGAACTTGCGATCCTTCTGCCTCAGCCTCCTGAGCCAATGGGGTTAGAGGTGGGCGCCACCGGGCCTGGCTGCAAAGGCAACTAGCGCTTTCAGCCTGTACACAGATCCTCCTCAACATCAACCCACCTTTGCCTAAAGACATTTGCCTGCAACACACAGTCTCAGTTCATGTCTGTTTAATATCTTGGTAGCAAATTCTGGCCTTATATCTACCAGACATAATTCAATGGATCCTCAAGTTGTCTCCAAAGCACAGGCTTATCTTGGATTTTTCAACTTTATGCTTTCACTCTCCCAACCTTCTAAGACCATCAGTGCACACCCCAAAGGCCATGGCCTTTTCCCAACACTTGGAAATCCCTGGAGGTGAACACCAGTGTTGATTCTCCTCCTGACAAGCACTCTGGTGGAGAAGACTCATCTGATTTTTTTGCCACTGCTTTTGATTGATTCATTGTGTCACCCAAGCATTTCATACAGTCCTGCAGATCCCAGAACCAAGAGAGCAGCTGTCTCTCAATGTGGAGATAGCCCCTTAACGGCACAGAGGCCAAAAGCCCGACTCCAGAGCAAAATGCCTGTCTTTAAATCCCAGACCTACTCTATTTTCTGTGTGAGCTAGGTAACCTTTCTGTGCCTTGGTTGACTCATCTCTAAGATGGGGGCAATGACAGGTAATTATTGAGTTAATATATCTGAAGTGCTTGGAACAGAGACATCACACGTGTCAGCTGCTAGAACTCTATCTAAAATGAGTGGGATATCATGATTTTGCTGTCCAAGGCATGGTCAGCAAACTAGTGCAGTGTAGTGGCCCTGTCTGGAAGTCAGGTTCTGTGCCCTGGGATGGCAGTACTGGGGACATGTGGGTATGTCCCTTCCTCTGTGACTGTCCTTGGTACATGGTGGGCTGTGTTGGAAATGTAGACTCAGTCCCACCTCAAGCCTGCTCACTCCAAATGTGCAGGTTTTTGGTACAGGGGACTGAACCCAGGGACGCTCTACCACTGAGCTATATCCCTGGTCCTTTTTATTTTGAGACAGGGTCTTGCTAAGTTGCTTAGGGCTTTGCTAAGTAGCTGAGGCTGGCCTCGAACTTGCCATCCAGCTGCCTCAGCCTCTCCAGACACTGGGATTAAAGGCATGCAGCATCGCACCTGGCAGAATATGCATTTTCACATTCATGTGCACATTCCAGCTTGAGAAGCCCTGGCTGTGTCCTCCATCCTGAAACGTGCTAGCACTGGCCAGCAGTTTATCTGCAGGTAGGGCCCCACTCCTATTTCTGGAACTGGGGGATCAGAATGGAGCCAGGTGCTAACAGAGGACCTGTATCTTGCACTCCTCTCACCTTGGCCTCGTTGCAGCTGTCTGGCCCCCTTGGGCTCCAAACTTGCTGTTGTTCGAGTGTGTACTTGTGACTCCCCCTCCCTCAGGAGGTGTTCTTCATGGGGTTTTAACAAGTCCCATACATGGTGACATAAAACATGAAGACCACTTTTAACCTCTGCCTCCCATCTTTCCAAAGTCCTCATCCCTAGCCTGGAGCAGCCTTATGGTTTAGCCCATGAATTCTAGGTCACTGGCCTCAGGCTGAACTCCAGTCTCTGGGCAGGTGTTGGTCCTCCCACCAGCTGGGCTGAGGAGTGGGTGGTAGCGGCCTTTCCTAAGTAGCTCCTCCAGCCCGAGAAGACAGACTGGATTTGGGACTGGGAACGGAGCCCAAGGGAATGAAACACACATTCTTCTTGGATCACCCACATTTTTGGTTTATTTTTGGTAATGGGGATTGAACCCAGGGGCACTTAACCACTGAGCCACATTCCAGCCCCCCTCCCCCCGCTTTTTTTGTATTTTGAGACAGGGTCTCACTAAGCTGCTTAGGGCCTCACTAAGTTGCTAAGGCTGGCTCTGAACTTGCGATCCTCCTGCCTCAGCCTCCCAAGTTGCTGGGATCACAGGTGTGTGCCATTGTACCCAGCTGGGCCACCCACGTTTTCCCAGCGTCCTCATGATACACGCATTTGGCGTGAGCTGCAGTTTTCCTTTAGGAAGGAAAGAGTTACATTAGGAGGGGGCATGGATCCAGGCAGCCTGGTGAACTGCGGACAATCTCCTGGGACCTGGGAAACCAGGTTACCACTCCCTAGCCATTAAACCTGCTTGGACCTTGGGCTCTTCCTGAGGGGATTCCAACAGATCAAATCAAACTTCTTAACACCAGAACTCTTTAATGAAATCATCCTGATAAAACCCAAGATAGAAAAATCAACAAAAGTGGAGTGGGGAACTCAAACGCCCCGTGCCTCAGTTTACCCATCTGTAAAGTGGCAACAACAATTCTACCAACCGCACTGGACGGCTGTGAGGACTAGATGGGGTGATGGTTGTAACGTGCTCAGCACACTGCCTAGCTCACAGTGAGTCTGTGAAGCGTTTGTTAAATAAACTGCTCTCAAAGCAGAGGGTGAAGGTCGCCTACAGGGAAAACGAGAAAAGGAGCCACGCTTGCGTTACCTGTCTGAGCCACCTGGCCAAGCAGGGGCACTGCCCAGCTCCCCCTGCCCCCCAGAGCCGATGAAGGCTGTGCCAGGAGGTCCCTTACCTGCCGAGAGGAGGTGCTGTTAACGGGCTCGGGCACCGGTGCAAGAAGGCCGGGTGGGTTCTTTTTGTGAACGCTATTCATACCAGGCATTTTAGTGATTTTACAGGCTTTGCTACTAGTGCTCGAGTTCTTACGCTTTTTTCCTTCTGATTTGTCAAAAGAGAGGGGCAGAGAAGACACGGCATTGTGTGAGGCCAGAGAGAGGTCCCCTGTGTGGAGCGCAAGGGAGGGCACAGAGAGGGGACAGGAGTCACTGCTGCCGCCCACCGTGCCCACCTGTCTCACTATGTCCGCGGGGCCGCCGGGCAGCGAGGTCCGTCCTGAGGGCTCCAGCTTGGCACTGAGTGGGCTCACCCCATTGTTTGAGTTGTGCACAGACAGACTGGTATAGGGAGGGGCCGCCTGATAGGAGTTCAAAGCAGAACTGGCATTCAGGACACAGTTCTTTTTGTGGGGCCCTGACAATGGAGACGAGAGGGAAGGCGGCAGGGACAAGGAGGAAGAGGAGGAGGAAGAGGAAGAGGAGGAGGAGGAGGAGGAGGAGGAGGAAGTCGAAGACTGGGGCTTCCTCTTTTTGTTACTTGGAGACTCGTCGCTACGGGCGGACAGGTCTTTGACTTTTGAGGATTTGCTGGTTTTGGTTTTGGATGGCTTGTGGGATGGGGAAGGGATGACGGCTGGTATCGGGGACACAGCAGATGGGGCCTTGAAGGTTGAGTCCATGATGCTGAGGGTGGCGGCCACATGGGGGAAAGCTGTGGTGTGGGACATGAGGACGCGCGGGTCCGGCGATGCCACAAAAGCTGCGTCTGAGAGCATGGCTGATGTCATTATGTAAGAAGAGGTGAGTCTCGAGCTGATGGGAGCTGAAGGAAGATACACAGCACCGGGGTTGCTGAAAGGCTGCAAAACGGATGCTGGAACAGGGGTGGTGATGTGGGCTGCTGGCGAGGGCATGGGGCTATCTGCCGCAGGAGGGATCTTCCTAAACATGAAGAGAAGAGCCAAAGAGAAACAGTGAGACATTGGGTTGGCATCGCTTGGGAGGCTCAATGACGTCTGAGCATCAGGGCCACAGAGAACACCCCGGCAGGACCAGACTATGGAGAATGAAGCCTTGGTGGATGGTAAGAGCTGAAGGATGGCCCTTCCTTATGCTGCCCCATTGCAACATCCAACAACTATTTCAATCCCTTTGTGGGTTTCCAGATCCTATTCTCCAAGCCTGTACTGGAGAATGGCTGATTTGGGTTTATCAATCAAAGGCAATGTTATTTAGAACGTACATATTTCCAGCAGTCTTCCCTCCTCTCTTTCTTTCTTTTTCTTTTTTTTTTTTGGCAGCGATGAAGGTGGCCTTTAATGAGAAGTGGTCATTTCACATTTAGGTCCCGATTTGAAGTAAGAAATGGGAGGACAGGGCCTGGCCACCTGGAAGTATGGCTCAGAGGTTCCACTTCCGGCTACTGCACCCTCTTTCCCTGTTCCCCACCTGGTGTGTGGCTAGAGGTACTCTGGGGATAGCCCCCTCTCCATGGGCCAGCACCCTCCTGCTACCTGCAGCCTCTGGTTACTCTGGGGAGGCATTTCAATGTTAGCTCAAGGTCGATGGTTCCATATGGCCATGGTGGTCGGGATCTTGGGAAATGACAAAGATGTCAAGTTACCCCTATCCAGGACTGACGTTTTTCCCTCTTTATCCCACCCTACCTCAGCTCTTACCAAGAGCTGTAATGGAGCTGCCCTTCACCAGATCCTCCTGGCCCCTGTCGGAAAAGGTGAGAATATGGGGACACTTGTGTGCAGAGAAGGGGACCAGAGCTTTCTAGTTTGTTCTGAGGGTACATGCAGGCTATGGTCAGGAGGACAACACAGGGATAGGAAAGGGGAAAACCACTGTTTTCTTCTTCAGTCTTCCTGGAGCTGGGTTAGGAGGTGTCTAAAAGCAAACTCCCTGGAGCCAGGGCAGGGGGTCATTCTTGGGGTCTCTCTGCAAACTCCGTCTTTTGACTTATGCTAGAAGTGGCTCCCACTTCCAATCTACAGCCTGGGGGATGCTCTTGATACTCTGGGGCCAGAAGGGAGGCATAGCAGCTATGGGGTCCCCACATGTTCCTCATTTTGCTGAAAAGAACATGGACCTCAGGAGCCCAGTGAATGTTTTCAAGCCAGTTCTTTCCTATTTCTTACACTGCTCCTTTCCCTGTTCCCAGCGAGTTTGTTCTCCTGGGCTGATCAAAAATCAGGAACTAGCTTTCTTTCTCTGAAAGCAGCCCTTGAAGGCAGGACCAGCCTAGGGCCTGCACCTTGGATGGGGCCTCACCCAACTCTCCCTCTGGAGGTCACCCCGAAGCTGTGGCTCCAGACCCAGGTGCCAAGGAACTCTGGACAGAGGCCACACTGAGAAGTAAGCACCTTTCCTCACATCCCTTTCTCTCACAATTCCCTTCTCTGCCTCTACTTGGTGGAGCCTGTGGCTCCCATCTTCAGGGTGGAATCCAGAGGAATCCTGAATACAGAAGCACAGTGTGCTTGAATGTCAGACCCAGATCAAATATAAGAAAAAAAAAATATTGCCAAACCCACAGCGGCTATAATGGCACTGGGTGGCCTGAAGAATGTAAAAGCTCCTTTTGGCACTAAGCTAGGTGCTCCATAAATATTTTTTTTGCAATGAATGAATGAGTGAATGAATGGATGAATGGATGGGTAGGTGGATGGGTGAGCGGGTGAGTTCTTAGCAGCAACATAACCGGATTGTCAGGGACTATGCATGCTGGGCAAGGACTCCCATAGAATCAGATTGGAAAGGTCTACATACATCCTGAGAATTGAAATTGTCTGCCACTGGCACTGGCATTTTACACCCACCATCCCTTCCTTTTTTTTTTTTTTTTTTTTGGTCAGTACTGGGGACTGAACTCAGGGAGCTTTACCCCTGGCTGAGTTCCCCAGGCCTTTTTATATCATTTTGGAGACAGGGTCTCGTTAAATTGTAATCCTCCCATCTCAGCCTCCCGGGGTAGCTAGGATTACAGAGGCGTGCCACCATGCCTAGCCACAATCCCTTCCTAACAGGGCTGGGGAACTTTTCTTAAGAGTGTGAGGCACCAGCAAACTTTCTTGCTGTCTTTGTTGCCTTACTCTGGTACTAGAGGCATCCCACTCAAACCTTTCCTTGGCTCAAGTTTCCTTACCAACTAAAGTAGAGCTAGAAATACATAGTGGCAGAGGTTTGGCAGCTAACAGGTTATTTATAAATACCAGATGGCTCATTTAGGGAGGACCCCACTTGATGACCTTGAATGGGATCTACTTTTAATTCCTCAAATTTATATTTTCCCCATTAAAGAGTAAAAACTCATGCTTCAACTTGGGTCAACAAACAGAGTTGACGTCCTAAATCATACCTGGCCCTCACTCAGGATCGGAATCGGTGTTACTTTTGGCATATGCCCTATTCCTTTCTTTCCTCTCCCTACTAATCCTCAGTGGTCAGCTGGGGCAGGAGGGAACCAGGGCAGCGGAGAAGTGGTGCAAGGGGCTGTCCCCGGGAACCCCTGTCTCCCACACTGAACAGTTTGTGTGTTTTCTAGGTGCCAAATGGCCGGGGATTTTAGCTTTGCTGGGCTGTGCCCTGGTGTAAGCCTTGCACACTGGCCTAGGGAAGTCCTGTACAAAAGCCCACAGATGCGAATGAGTTCCTGACAGTGCCCATCCTCCCCTGCCAGCTGGCGTGGAGATCCAGATGCTGACCTGGCTGAAAGAGAATACTGTGTTGGCGTCTCCTGATGCAGAGTTAAATGCTTGTTAAAGAAAAAAGTGTCTTGGCCGTTCCTTTTCTTCCTAATGTCTTCCATGCCCCCATCGGCTGCCATCCCTCCAGGTTCGGGCCCGTCGGGGCCTGGGGTTTGGGCAGCGAGGTTGAGAGGGCAGCGTGGTGCTACGCTCTCCAGAGTTGACACCCAGGCAGCCCCAATGTTGCTCAGTGACAGCAGATTGGTTAGGCAAGTCCTGAACAGGGGGGAGGGACCTGATGCCCTGTGGCTCGGGCTTCTGTGCCTGAGGAGGAAAGGAATATGGAGCTTGAGCTGATAGGACACCAGGGAGCGAAAGACAGATCAACACATTCCTTCCACGTGTCCGGGATTTACACTTCCATAACACAGGGCAGCCAAGAGCTGAGAGACTCACCAGGGCAGGCTGCCATCTTGGGGGGAACAAGCCCAGAAGGAGAGATCACTGAGCAACTGAGATCATGGTCATCAATCCCACACACAGCAGCACCCCTGGGTTGCATTTTTGAGTGGACACAAGTAGAGGTCAAGGGTGCCCTTTAGCCACACTGGGTAGTCACTTACATGAGAAGAAACAATAGGCTTCTCTTGTGGCCCTTTCCTCGTTTATGTGAAATGTCAACCTATAGTCCCAGGTCCCCCGAGAGAGCTCAGTGCAGACACAGAGGGGCTCATGTCTACGAGTTCACTGTGTAAAGGGGCCGAGGTTCCAGAGCTGCTGGGAGAGGAGGGAACCGAGGACTGGGCAAACTGTGGATGCCGTTCCCTCCCACTTCTGGGGAATGCCTTTTCTGCCTTTCCAGGACCGCTCTGGGCGGGCTCGGGGTTGGGGTTTCAGCTGTTGGCTTTCCTGGACTATCTGGGGCCAGACTTACATGATCCATGCTTCCATGGGATTATAGTCTCTTCAGAGCTCCTGTTGGTAGGAGCAGGGTAGGGGGACACCCAGAGGCTTACATTGTCAAATGGCCAAAAGGTAGCTCTTTGTGTGTGTCATGGTTTGTTGGGGTCTAGGCCTGTTGTTCCTTCATAATAGCATTCTATCCAATCGAGGTTTCTTCCCTTTTGTGAATCCCCTATTAAGATGAAAGTAAATTGGGAAGTGTTGGAGAATAAAGGTCCATAGAGAAATGGAACACAGGTTGGAATTTAGGGAAGAAAACAGGACAAGCGGAGGTGAGGAAGGGGCCCAAAGGAGACGGGAAGGGCCAAAGATAAACTTAACCAACTTCACAGCATTGCTCAGGGTCTGCCCTGTTGGCAACCGAACACATTTTCCCCACAGGACAGAAAACAGTTAGAAATTGGTCTATAACCAATTATAAAATCTTTAGTAGTATTGCTATTGTATCATTAACATCACTAAAAGCATATTCTTAATATCCTTAGATGCTCTTAATAGTAGTAAAAAGGCCCTGTCAAAGAAATATGGTCTTATCTAATATCCTTTTTGTTTAGTTTAGAATATTACCAACACAGAAATGATCTTCAAAGAAGATAAAAAGTATATATCTAGCACATCATATGTATTTCTAGAAATCTTCAGGCAAACCATGAAGAAGAGCTGACGTTGAAGAATTAATCACAAATCCTGATTTCAGACTCTCTTTGCTCTGTGAAAATGCCAACTGCTGACGTTTATGTAGAAGTTAGGGTTCGGGTGACTGTGGGGCAGCTCTGACCTTACACTGCCCGGAACCTGCTCACTTACTTCCACATCTGTGAATTCAAGTGTTTCTCTACCATGGAGTTTAGTGCGAATCGAAAACGATCCCATCTTCTATCAAACACATAGTACCCTCGTCCCATGAGGCGACTCCCGAATGAGCAAAACTGTGAGGAAAACAAAATTTTAATTTTGATTACAGGTTAATAAGCTAATATAAACCACACAGAGAAAAATAACATTTGCATAAAAACACACAGGGGTACCATTTTACTCAAAATAAAGAAGCAAATAGTACTGAAGGCAAAAATATTTCGGTGGTGCTGTAATTTGAGCTTGAGATACTCTGCAGAACCTCACGTTCTATCTACAACAATAGCTACATTCAATCTTCCTTGGCACCAGGGGCCACATTCTCGACTCCTGGGATTGGGCCAGCATTTCAGGTTAAAAAGCAAACAACCATTACAAGCAGCCAGGGAGACTTTTCAGAGCTCCATCTGTTCATCACATCATCCATCTTCTCAAAGAATTTGGGGCTCCCTGCCTCCCATCCTTGTAATGGGAAATGCTGGTTCTGGTGCCATGGGCCATACCTTCCTACGTATGTCACAGAGGTCACAGAGCCACTTCACTTCTGTCCAGGCTAATGCCTTCCTTTCCTAGGTCCAGACTTCAGCTCCCTGCATTGGCCCTTGCAGGCTGCCTGGGGCCACAGCATGCTTCCACGCTTTTGCTCCTACTGCCCTTCTGCCTCTCCTGCTCTCTTCTCTTTGACAGTCCCCCACTCAGTGCACTAATCAAGATTCTCATTTCCAATAGGCTCATCTGATGGATCTTCCCCCTGCGAGCTCCCCTGGCATACCTACTGTATATTCTATTGTACTTCACCTTGGAGTAACTACGTGGCTATTTCATTTTACATATACAATGCTTATGTACCTGATGGCTATTAGTGTATAAATAGCAGGGACTCCATTCTCTTCCTCCTCTGTATGAGAATCATAAAGGTTTGTGATAAAGAATTGATCTGGCTGGGTATGGTGGCTCATGCCTGTAATCCCGGTGGCTTGGGAGGCTGAGGCCGGAGGATCATGAGTTCAAAGCCAGCCTCAGCAAAACCAAGGTGCTAAGTAATTCAGTGAGACCCTGACTCTAAAAAAAAAAAAAAAAAAAAAAAAAAAAAAAAAAAAAAAAAAAACACAAAACAAAATAGGGATGTGGCTCAGTGGTTCAGTGCCCCTGAGTTCAATCCTGGTACACCCCTGACCAAAAAAAAAAAAACAAAAAAGGATTGGGGAGACAAAGCTCCTCCAAAATGTTTAAAGCAAACCATTGCATTTAAAATAGATGGCTGAAATATGGTCATTCAAATGTTTAGCAAACACCACTTGATCATAATGTTAGGACAACTGGAAAGCCAGATGACAGAGTGGCCTCTGAGAAGGTGACATTAGGCTGGTCTAGAGCTCAAACAAGTTTGCAAATGACTCCGTGACTCAAATGCAGTTTTCCCTGCTCCTCAGCCCTGCAGCAGCTCCCTGGCCTCTGTCCCAGACATAGTGCTGATTGGCACCCACTCCACAAACCCGTCTGGATCCAGCCTTTGGAACAGTTTTTAGGAGAAAATATAAGACCTTCCCTTTGTTCTGTTTGTGCTTGTATTTGGGGGATTTTGCATTAAAATATTAGTGCCCACCAAATCTGGTATCACTGATGAACACATTTTTTGTGTCCCTAAGTTTTTATTGGCTAAGCAGGAAAATATACCAAGGAATTTTCCAATGCAGAAGCTGGTCTCCAGCTGTTTGTAGGAGTTGTTCTAGGTCTAGACATCATTTTCTTCCTTTCTTTTTAAAAAAAAAATATTTGTTTTTTAGTGGTAGTGGGACACAACACCTTTATTTATTTATTTATTTTTATGTGGTGCTGAGGATTGGGCCCAGAGCCTCACATGTGCTATGCGAGAGCTCTACTGCTGAGCCCCAACTCTAGCCCCTGGACATCATTTCTTCCTTCATCCCAATTGCTAAGGACACATTGTTTATTTCAAAAATGATTTACTGTATTAATTGGCCATGAGACTAGACAAACCAAAGAAACAGATCTGTGGCTTTTCCATTTAAATCAGCAAAACATTAATGGCACACAAATGTGCCATGTCCGGAGTTTAGCTAACCTACTACAGCAGCTTGTCCTGGGGACGGATATCTTGATGTCCCCCAGAGTCTGGCCTTCTGGGAGAGCCCATCTCTCTTGCAGACTTGGGAGCTCTTGATCTTGGTTCCCCACCTATCTAATTCCACAGATAAAAGACAACGCAGCTGCTGAGGCTCCCTTCCTGATTGGCATACTGTGTCCTCAGTAGGAAGCCGATCTGCCCTGTGGTCACCATAGGCCCTGCTGGCTGCCAACCTTGCCCACTGCATCTCCTCTCACCTGGACCTGTCTTCCTCTTGCTAAGAACACCACGTCTTTGCTCTTTTTTTCTTTTTAATTTTATGTGGTGCTCAGGATAGAACTCACGGCCTCACGCATGCTAGGCAAGTGTTCTACCACTGAGCCTCAGCCCATCCCCAGCCCTTTTTTAAACAAAAATTTAATTAAAAAAATATTTTTTTAGTTGTAGATGGACACAATATCTTTATTTATTTATTTTTATGTGGTGCTGAGGATGGAACCCAGTGCCTCACATTGTGGCGAGACAAGTGCTCTACCACTGAGCTATAGCCCCAGTCCTTCCCCAGCTCTTTAAATGTTTTGTTTAGAATTACAGACTCTCTGAGTTGCTCAGTGCCTCGTTAAGTTGCCTAGGCTGGCTTTGAACTTGAAATCCTCCTGTCTTGGCCTGCCGAGTTGCTGGGATAAATAGTTGAGTGCCACAACTCTTGGCTGAAGATTATTTTTAACTGAGAGAACACGTCATCTTGGAAGGTCCATTTTCTGTGTATCCCTTTCCATTCTGTGCATAATGCCACTGAGTGAGGACGTGACCCTGGAGCCGCAGTGGCTGCACTGAAACCATGCACAAAAGGCACTGATGGCTACAGAGGTTGCTCTTTAATTCCATGACATCGTGGAAAAGCTGAATCAAGCATGGAAGCACACACCTCTAGCCTTCTTGCTTTGTGACTTAATTAAATATCCTTCATGTGTATGCAGATGACTTTTCTACTACTGGCAGGAAAAGGATTCCAAGTCGTTCCTAACTATTTCTGTACAGGATCATGAGGCAATCTCAGGCTCTAGATGAGCGACAGGTAACCATCATCCCTGGAAGGACAAAGTGGATGTGGCCTTCATTCATCACACAGATAGGAGGGAGGAGGAACTCACTCTCTCATGGTGGAGGATTCATTTAACTTACTGGTCCCTGAGATCTAGAGGTAAGTCAAAGCCAATCGTGAACAGCTCAGACTGGCACCAGAGCAAACCACCGTGGTGTCCCATGTTGCAAGCCCCCTGCATTTGGCACCAGAGACTTCCCTTCTCATGTGCTCAGAAGGCAAATATATACCAGCCTCTAGTTGATGCCTTGATTACTCACTTTGATTTCAATGGCCTGAATTGTTAAAGTGAACTATTAAGGAATTGGAAAGAAAGTGCCCTGTTTGTTAATAAGCAATCATGCTGACACAAAATTCTTCCTCCACTCCTCAACTCCCCCCACCTCCATTCCTCTCTCTCTCTCAGTTCTTTTTTTTTTTTTTTTTAATACACCAGATACACTTTTTTTTTTTTTTTGGTCAATGAACCTTTTAATCAATCAATTAATTGATCAATTCATATGCGGTACTGAGAATTGAACTCAGTGCCTCACACATGCTAGGCAAGCACTCTACCACTGAGCTACAACCCCAGCCCACCCTCTCTCTCAGTCTGGCACCATATGGTCACAGTAATAACCGTATAACTTAGAACCAGTAGGGAGAACACCAGCGAGGGCTGGTACCTGACACATGGCTAAGATGGATGGCTTCCAGAGGAGCCCTGCTAACTTTGGACATCAGACACTTCATTTTTAGAAGGACAAGGCCAAAAGGTTAGCTCCTGAGTTCATTTACATAAATGTCATTTCTCAAACATTTTCACTTCCAGGTGGGTGGGCCATAAGTACCCAAGTATTTAAAGGATTATAATCGGGCAGGAGCCCTTTCCTTTCTTTCTGTGATGTTCAAGGGCATTTGTAATGCCATCACTTAACCTCAGGGTAAGCCTTTGGTAAAGCTCTGTGCTGACACCTTCTCCTTAGGAATTGGAGCCTCTGCCTTGATCATCAAAGTGCCTGAGTGAGGATGTGACCCTGGGGAAGCCACGTGGAAGGGAACAGGAGGAGGCCTACCGCAAGAGGTCTGGGATGGTGCACGGAGAACTGACAGTCCAACCTCTCAGATTCGTCGCCTCCGTCCATCTCCCCTTCATCACTGGACAGTCGGCTGGTGAGGTCACCTCCAACCGGGGGCAGAGGGGGCTCTGGCGCGTAGCCACTGTGATTTGAAGACGCACTGCTACTTATGCTATTTGCAGATGATGGTCTATAGGCAAGAGTGGAGAACAAGCAGAATCAACTTTTCTGAGGTAACAAGAGCCATTCAGTCTCCTGGTGCCCAGAAAGCAGCCTGATTACTCTTGCTACCATGCCAGGGAGGACTGGTAGAAAGCAATTTTGCCAAAGGAAAAAAGTTAAGGCTGAAGGGTTAAGTGACCAGCTCTCTACAGTAGGTCAGAGGAGTTAGGTTCTCCCCTGCCTGCTCCTGAGGGACATGATCCAGGCAGGAGGGGAAGGCCCAAGGGTGAGCAAAAAACTATCAAAGAGTTAATGGAACCCAAACTATCTTCTATGAATTCACCCACCTGCATGTAAAGTGATTTGTACTCACCACACGGGCATTTCCCTTAGAAAGTGATCTTCTAACCAGGTGAACAGGATTAGACCAAACCACAAAATACCAGTAATGAAGAAACAGCCCCATGCCTACTGTTCTTGCTATTCAACCACGACTTTCAGAAACCGTTATCACACTGGCATCATAAAAGCTGTTGTCCCAGTGATAGGCCACTCTTTCCTGACCCCAATGCCATGCCAATGTCTTAGTCCTGAGCTGCGTGTAGTTTAAGAGCATCTTCTAAGAATGAGTGCTTCAGTCTGATTTTTGACAAGCCACTTTCCTACCGCCTGGCATGGTTGGCTCCTCGTAGGTGTTGAGAGATTTTTCTCAATGAAGGAATGAATGAATTCCACGAATATAAGGAAATCTAACAGATGTCATCTCAATTATGACGAAGCTTATAAAAAAGCAATGTCACAATAACAGGCAGCATTATAGACTTCCTAAGCAGTGAAAAGCAAGACAAAACAAGGCATAAAGAAACAGACACATCCATATTAGTGAAAAGTTTGAAGAGAAATAGTTGTTAGTGGTCTTTACTACTCAACATTTTTATCAGTTGATTGATGTGGGAGGAAAAAAGTTTTGGGGAAATCAGTTTTTTTTTTTTTTTTAAGGAAATCATTTTCTGATTTCTGCTTTGAAAGCGCCTTGCCCCCATCACTTGAAGTAGCATTTTTGATTTGTCACCCTTTTCTCTCATTTTCACCCTGTGTCCTTTGTTGCTTTGAAATCTCAGGTCTCAAATACCTGAATGCAATCAGATTCAGAAGCACGATCATTTAAAAATCACAATGGTGTAAAATGACCCAAATGTCCACCAATAGTTGAATAGATTCAAGCCTGAAAAACAAGATCAAGCGCTATTAGTTTTTTGATTTATGTCCTTCAAGACTACTTGACTTTTTTTTTTTTTGTACCAGGGATTGATCCCAGGGGGCACTTAACCACTGAGCCACATCCCCATCCCTTTTTATATTTTATTTTGAAACAGGGTCTTGCTAAGTTTCTTAGGGCCTCTCTAAGTTACTGAGGCTGGTTTCAAACATGAGATCCTCCTGCCCCAGCCTCCCAAGCTGCTGGGATTACCAGCATGCCCTACCATGACTGACTCCTTGACTTTTTTATTTTAATTTTTTCCAAACTTTAATAATGTGCAATACATTACACTTTACATAATAAACAAATAGCTACCCATATTGAAGGTGTACAATGTGTTGATGTGATATATGCATGTTTTTGAAATGGTTACTATAATTGATAGAGTTAACATATCCCTTACCTCCACTAATTACCATTTTTTCCCCTGGAACTGAGAATTAAACCCAGGACTTTGCGTGCTAGACTCTACTGCCACGCTGCACCCCTGGCCCTGTGTGTGTGTGGGAGTGGGAGTGGTATGGGGTTTGAACTCAGGGGTGCTTTTTAATTTTAAGATATGAGTGTTATCCCTATATTGCCCAGGCTCAAATTTATAATCCTCTTGTCTTAACCTTCTGAGTATCTGGGATTGTGGGTGTGTGCTACTGTGCTTGGTTCCATTTTTTCTTCCAATGGTGAGAATTCTCAAGATCTACTTTCTCAGCAAATTTTAAGAATATAACATACTATTATTTAGTGTAGTTACCAGATTCCCCAGAACTTATTCATCTTATAACTGAAAATTACTTGGATCTATCCATTTCCCCTCATCCCTCAGCCCCTGGAAACCTCTGTTTCTATGAGTTTTTTTTTTTTTTTAATTCTACACACAAGTGGAATCATACAGTATTCTGTCTTTCTCTATCTGACTTATTTCACTAGCATAATGCCTTCAAGGTTCATCCATGTTACTGAAAATGTCAGGATTTCTTTTCTTTTTTATGCCTGAATAATATTCCATGGTGTTATATGTACCCAAACTTCTTTATATTTTAATCCATCAGGAGACACTTAGGTTACTTCCATATCTTGGCTACAGTGACTAATCCTGCAACGAATGTGGAAGTGTTAATCAGGGCAGAAACATCATATATATTTACTTCTTGGTCCCTCCCCCAAAGCCAACTAAAAAGACAGCAAAGGAGTAAAAAAGATATTATCCCTAAGAAACAAAGAGATCAGCAGGGATATGGTGGTAGTTATGGTGATGACTTCCCAATATCCATTTAGCTCCACACCAATAACAATCTCTCTAATCTTGCTTACTAATGATTGGTTTCAGAAAAGGTCATGAGAAATAAAATAACATTTATTTTGGGGGGTGGGGGATTTTGGAAAGACTTTTCCGACTTTTAAAAAAGAAACACTAGGCTTTGGTGGAAGATGTTGATCACTGGAGAGGCTGTGCATGTTGGGGGTCAGGAGGCATAAGGGAAATCTCTTGGGTCAGTTTTCCTGTAAACCTGAAGCTGCTCTAATATAAGGAATTAAGAGAGAGAGAGAGAGAGAGAGAGAGAGAGAAAGAGAGAGAGATCCATAAGGAAAAGTGGTCCTGACTTCATCAGAACCTAAACAGGTGGAGAGATGACAGAGCTCATGGCAGCTGGACTGACATGCAAGTCGTTTCTACCACTGCATACCACCAGGTACCTGGCTCCTGCCAGGACAGCTCCTCCCCACCTCGGTCAACTTCTTTATTTGTTTTTGGTACCTGGGATTGAACTCAGGGGAGCTGGACCACTGAGCCACATCCCCTCCCTTTTTGTATTTATTTAGAGACAGGGTCTCACTGAGTTGTTTAGTGCATTGCTTTTGCTGAGGCTGGCTTTGAACTCGTGATCCTCCTGCCTCAGCCTCCCGAGCTGCTAGGATTACGAGTGTGCACCACCACCACACCAGCTTATGTCAACTTTCTTTCTTTTTTTTTTAAACATTCATTTTCCAATTGTTGTTGGACACAATACCTTCATTTTATTTATTTATTTATTTTTATGTGGTGCTGAGGATGGAACCCAGAGTCTCACACATGCGAGGCCAGCGCTCTACCACTGAGCCACAACCCCCGCCCTTCAGTCAACTTTCTAAAAGAAAACAAAGGTTTTCCAGAGAAAAGGAACTAGAGAACCTCTAGACATGGGGCCACCAGGCTTGTCCGAGGGCAGGAGTGGGACACAGGGCTGTGGGCTCTCATTGGTCAGGGTGCCCAGGGTGCCTATCTCCAGACACTCTGCCAGGCACCAGAAACTGAGTGTCCTGGAGAAGAGGCTTAGATCTCGCTGCTGTGAGCCCTCAGACAAAGGGCTGGCTGCTGACCAGTCCCACATACAGACTTCCACCAGCCTCTTCTAAATATGAATAGTCAGGGATTGCCCCACCTTCCTGGAGTAGACCAACATGAGACTGACCAGTCAAATGCAAACACACAAGTGGAACAGGCCTGGAGGAAGCAAAGATAATGAGGGAAAGAGGAAAAACTGAAAACCTATCTTCACAGATACTCACATGGTATTTATTACCAGGCTGGGGGAGCAGCTCAGTGGTAGAGCACTGCCTTAGCAACACAACAAAAGAATGGTATTACTTCCGAGAATTGATAGTGTCTTGTAAAATATCACAAGGAACCATCAGATTAAAAAAGAATCAGATAATAAAAAATGTTAAATGTATCATAAATGTATTATTGAACACACAATGTTGAAGGTGAAGTAAGAAAAATCTTTTAGAAAGTACAACCAGGACTTTTAAAGAGAATTAAAATATCAGGCTGGGTGAGGTGGCACACACTTGTAAGCCTAGTGGCTTGGGAGGCTGAGGCAGGAGGATTGTGAGTTCAAAGCCAGCCTCAGCAATTTAGTGAGGCCCTAAGCAATTAGTGAGTACCTGTCTCTAAATAAAAAACAAGAAAGGGCTGGAGATGTGGCTCAGTGGTTAAGCACCCCTGGGTTAAGCATTCCTGGGGAAAACCAGATCTGTGCCATTCTTCGCAGAAAGACACTGTAGGAGCTACTCCGTCAAAATCAAGGAGCAAACTAAGAAAGAGGGGTACAGCAGGACCTGGAAACATGCTCTGTCACGGATGGATTGAAGAGATATTCCAGGTGGGCAGGAGCCACTGCTTTTCCTTCTAAGTCAATACCATTTGATTTCTGAACTATGTGCCTGTATTACTGTGATTAAAAAATGAAGTCTAATCAAGGAAAACATGGTTGAAACACTAGTAAACTCCAGGTGCCAAATAAAAGAGGGGAGGAGATGAACAGAAGAGACTTCTGAGGAGTAAGTGAGCCCAGGAGCCATGTGCTCTTGTGTAGAATGGGCTCTGAGTGTGTGTGTGTGGGGCGGGGGGGGGGGGACGGGATGGGGGACGAACTGTGGGAATAGTACACACACTGCCTGAAAGAGTTTGCTGGAACCAGCATGTCTCAGAAAACACAAGGCGTGGGCAGGAAGGGATGGGGATTGGGGCCACTAGTCACAAGACAGTGTTCACAAAGTCACTGGAGGTTGTGACTTGCCACCCACTCTTTCCTCCTGGACACTGCATCACCGGGCCCCTCTCCACCTACCAGCTGAGACTAAAGACAAAGTCTGGGATGGTGGGTGCCTGTCCAGTGCCACTCAGAAACTCAGGGAAAGTCCCACCCCACCACTTTGAGGAACTATAGCATCCATCTGTCCCAGGGTTCTGGGGCAGAGAGTGGAAGGCAATGACCTTAATCGCATCCTTTCCCTGTGCCAGGCATGTTACATACATTTTCTCATCCCAGCCAGCTTACACGCTGCCTTAGGTGAGGGAAAATATTATCTGCTGTCTCAGATGAAGAAATTACTGGCAAAATTCATAAGAAATGAGATGTTCTGTGCCTGTTTGCTTGATCGCAAAGTCCCCCCAGACTGAGAAATGGACAGACCTAAGCCAAGGAGAGAAAGGGCTTGCAGCAGTGTGGTGAGAACATGATGCTAAAGAACTGAGTTCTTCCACTCCAGGCTCATCCTTGCCCTTACTCGGGGACATGGGGCCTTCTGCCATGCTCCGAGTTTCCCTTGGGAGTCTAAGAGTCATTAGGCTTTGCCATTTAACACTCCAGATCGTGTGAGCATCCACAACACGGGGGATGGGCCCAGGTTGTGCTGGCCCAGGCTTCCCAGCCTACCTCTTCTTCCTTCTTCCCGGGGTGATACAGCCTGGCTTGTCAGAGCCCAGCTCCACCCTCTGCCCGCCTCCTCCTTTTTAACAGATTCCTGGTGAGTTTGGCTGAGCCAGTCATCTAATCATCCTTGGGCTCTTCAGGGCAAGTGATGTGTGCTTTCTTAGAGTTGGGGACAAAGAAACACAGCACATGTTTATGTGCTACAGTTCTGGTGACTATTATCTCCCAAGGTTCGTATGGTGGAAGCTTAGCTCCCAGTGAAGTGGTGTTGAGGGGATGGAACCTTTAAAAGGTGGGGCCTAAGAGACAATGAGATCCTGGGGGCACTGGCCTCAGTAGGATTGCACGCTGGTCTCTTGGAGTATGTTGGGTCTCTCAGGAATGGGTTAGTTCCTCTAAGAGTTGTTATAAAAGACTGAGCCTGGCTTCTCCCTGATCTCTTGCTTCCTTGCTCTTATATGTTGCTTCTGCATATGGCAGTTTCCTTTTCTGCTTCTCTGCCATGTGTAATGCGGCTAGGAGGTCCCTCACCAGAGGCCAGGGCTAGGCTGTTTTGATTTTCCAATCAGCAGAATCATAAGTCAATTAAACCTTTTTCCCTAATACATTCCCAGTGCTAGGTATTTTGTTATAACAACACAGCTGGACTACGTATGTCGTTCAAGGGCCCTAAGATTTCAGGCAGAGGACAGGCATATAAAATCAGGGAGCACTTACTCACACTTCTTCCCTTTGGAATACCACTACCACTTACAGCTACCATTAATTGAGTAGTACATTATGTGCTTGGTACTTTTTCACTTAACTCTTATTAGCTCCATTTTATAGATGAATAATCTGAGGTTAGAGAGGCTAACAGTCATGCTTAAGTTTATCTAGTTACCAAGCATGGAGGTGAGATTTTTTTCACTTCAAATCCTGTTCCAACCCTTGTTATCTAACTCACAGTTTTCTAATTCTAGATCCAAGTTCCTTTTTTAGCAATCCCTGACAAGAATGGGATGCAGTTCAAGAATATGAGAACTAAAATATTTTCAAGGTTATTAAAAAGATAGGTAAGAAATAAATTCACACACGGTAGCATTTCCTATAAAGGGAATTCATAATTGGTAAGGATTACCATAATTCCATTCACATGTGATAACTTTCTTCCTTTCTATTTCTTTTTTTTTTTTTGCCAATCACAGATAGTGTAGATGAAATATGTTTCTTCTTCTCCTTTTTTTTTTTTTTCTTCCCCATGTGGTGCTGGGGATCAAACCTAGGACGTTGCACATGCTAGGCAAGTGCTCTATCTCTGAATTACATCCTCAGCCTGAAATATATATTGTATATGTATCATTAATATCAGTAAATAAACATCTTTGTAAGTTTAGTGTGATTACAACATTAATCTGATTATGCTTTTTCAATCTCTGATTGCACAAGATTCCAACCTAAAGTAAGTGCAAAATGGAACAGAATAATGAAGATCCTTAAGGCTCTACTGCCTGTTTTATTTTTTAATAACCACTCCCTTTTGACTCTGTTAACCCAGGCACCACTTCTGAGAGAAGTGCCTCCATGGCCAAAAACCAGTGGAGAAATCTTTAATAAAAGGTTTTCATACTGGGTTCCCTTGGGGAATCTGAGGTGATGCCTTGGAGGGCTGGGGACAATGGTTCTAGGAATGTGTGTAATGAGAGGAGGACTAACTTGTCTTCAGGTAAGGCAAGGCTGCTTCTATATTGGGTACCATGGAAAGTTGTATTGAAATGAAAATATTCGATAGGCACAAAGAATTTGAAAGTTCCTAAACATAGTCCCTCCCCACCCCCACCTTATCAGTGGTTTCACTTTATAGTTCAGTTACCCATGGTCAACTGATATCCAAAACTGTTAAATGAAAAACTCCAGAAATAAACAATTTATAAGTTTTAAATTATATACAATCACGAGTAGTGTGATGGAATATTACACCGTCCCACTCTGTCTCACCTGGGGCACGAATCATCTATTTGTCCAATGTATCCATGCTGTATATACTACCCGCCCATTAGTCAGTTAGCATCTGTTTTGGTTATCAGATCAACTGTCACAGTATAGCAGTGTTTGTGTTCAAGTAACCATTATTTTATTTAGTCAGGGGCCCATAGTACAAGAGTAGCAATGCTGGCAATTCTGTTATGGTATATGTTAATAATTGTTCTATTTTATTTTACTATCACCAATTTATGAGTTAAATTTTATCACAGGTATATATGTATTGGAAAAAAGCAGTATAGATAGGGTTTGATATTATCTGCAATTAAATATCCACTGGGCTCTTAGATATGGGGGACTACTGTATACAGAGACCTTTTCAGAAGTTTGGAACAGATTATTTCTTCAACTCTGAAACAAGGGTAATATCCTTAATTACTACCCGGCATTACAGTGAGAAGTAGTTATAAAACGATCTTGCAAAGTGAGTGATGGCAATGACACAACAGCGGCTGTGACGATGGGGTGGCAATTCCACCTGACTGCTCCCTCCTGAATGCCTGAAGCTGCGCGTGGCCATAATGACAGAGGGACTCTGCTGTCAGACTTGTACCAAAGTGCAAAGTGCATGAGGGTGAGAAGCTGGTAGATCAGGATCAACTGCCACCAAAGATTAATTTCTGCTTTAAAAATCAACTCCCTGCTCTTCCTTTCTAATGATGTTCTCTTAAAGCCTACTTGCTTATTGGACAATTACTCTCCGAGACACATTGCATGCATGAAAAAAACCATCAGATAAAGTCATTATCTCTAGTTCTCATTGAGTATTATTAATGTTTCCTTTTTATGCAAAGCGTGGATATTTGAGTCTTATCTCATTTCCTCAACTCTAAATTTTTGAAAAGCAGAGCCTAGGTTCATTTTTCTCTATGCCCCTGCCTGAGAGAGACTAACCTGGTACCTTGCTTATGGAGTTATAATTATTCAATAATAATATTTTAAAATAAGTATGATATTCCCTTGCCCCATTACCTGGAAATTGGTCCACTGCCCATCAAAACAGACATTTGTGGATTTTAGATTGTTTTAATCCACATGGGCTTTAGTTCTGTTTTCGGTTCAGGACAACCAAATAAAACCCCAAACAGGTGGCTCAGAAGAGCAGCTTTCTTGGCATGTTACGGGTCCAGGTTTTTATTTCTTGCTCTATAAAAACACTTACTGTCTGATAAAAGGTTTGCTAGAAAGGCTGCTGCTGCTCCATATAACAAAGATGATGATAATGACAGCAGTAAGATCTGTTGAACACTTTGTGGCAGGCACTGGGCTGAGCCCCTTATGCACATGATCTCATTTGAACTTAGAAGCGCCTTATGAGGTGCTATTATGATTTCCAACTGATGCATGATCAGACCACACACACCGCACACCCAGCCAGGTAAAATGCCTTGACTAAGGACTCAGGTCTTCTATCGACAATGCAGGACTTACCTGGGAAGTACAGAGTTAGGTGGCCTGGATTTTGCAGGGGATGCAACTTTTGGTTCTGGCCCCGAGCTCCCTGAAGATCCCAGCAGAGACTCCTGCCCTGGCCCGGGTGGATTTGGAAGTATTTCCCTTGTGGAAGTCAGGAGGTGCTCTTTAACTTCTTTCTCCCGGGACTTGGCTTTGTGTTCTGCCAGGAGGAGGTCAAATTGCTTTTTCCGGCCCGGGACTGCCCTCCGATGGCTTAGCGAGTGTGTCTAAGGAGAAGAGAGATGAGAAGCACAGCCTCTTTGATCAGCACATAAACCTGCTTCCCCAGGCCCTGCATTTCAGAAATAGCAATCATGGGAATTTAGAGGTGCTTGAAAAGTCAACTTCAAGGCAACAGCTCCTGCTCTGTGGCTGGGAAGAGGCAGAGACCACACACGGACGCAACCATGCCCTACACTCCTGGTGCTAAGAAGCCAAAGCTTCCTCCAAAAACATGGCCTGAGATGACGAGCTTCAGCGCAGAACCCATGAAAACCTCTCTGATGAAAGGCAACCGCGAGGGAATGCTAGAGTTAATCCAGGTGCAGGTGGGAGGCTCGAGTCGGCCCAGACAAACCGAGCCACCAAGCAGAGAGGGCCATAGCCTCGATCCCAAGAAGCACTAGCAGTTCAGAAGGCAATGTGGGGCTTTGGGCTACCCAATGGCGGCCGCCTTGGGTCCGCTGTTCCCCTGGCCACCCCGTGTGGCTGGATCAGGGGCGCGGCATCTCATCTTCCCCTTCAGGGCGCTGCCGCCGCCGCCGCCGCCGCCGTTCCTGCATACATTAAAACGTAGCAGGCTTTAGAACCGCCTGTGAGTGCCTATAAATACAATTTACTGTCTGGCCTCCCAAGTAACAGGGGAAGCCTAGTTTTTTTTTTTTTTTTTTTTTCCTCTCCTTAAAAAGCCAGCCAGCTTGAGGCAGGCACTCTGCTACCATGGACGAGAAGAAAGCATTTCCCTTACAAAGAACAGCTGGAGGTCATGTCGAGGTTCCACACCCTGCCGTGTGCAGAGAGTGGCATGCAAACATTTCGACAAAGGCCCCAGCAAGAGCAGGAAGTATTTTTTATGGAAAGAGAAATACCTTGCAGGTGAGGGATCTTGTGCAAGGTTTCTTTGTCTCGGGATCCAATACTCCACAGTGTTTATTTGGGTCAAATTCTCTCTCTGGTTTAAGAAACAAACAAAAAATATAAGAAAAAAGGAGACTAAATAGGATTTGGCATTAAGACTACAGTTTTAAAAAATGCACATTTGCACCAACAAGTGAGACATTGTCAGGCAATCTGTTTTTTTTTCTTCTTCTTCTTCTTCTTTTTTTCCCAACCGGCTGCTAAAATGCCTCAAGACCCACGTAGGGGAAAATGGCAGTCCCCTCTGAAGGCAGAGTTTCCAAGCCCAGCACAGGGCACCAGGGTTAGGGTGGGAGAGGGCACCAGAAGAAAAGGAACTGTACTGCTTGCAACACTTCATTTTATTTGAATGGTCCATACAGGTCCTTGGCACGTGGGGCATAGCGGCTGCAGAGCAGGGAGAGTCACCTGAGACCCAAGGGTCTCTTCTCCCTGGGCTGCTGCATACACCCCAGTACATACACCCTAGCCTCCACCCCTGCCTTCCTGCTAATTTAGCCATTTAAGTGGGAGATGGTTCCTTGACATGTCAGTGTGACCCGCCTCTCCCATGCTTTACAAAGCACTCAGCGGGGGCTTTCCACACACCTGCACAGACCAACAAAGTCATTTACCTGATTCAGGAACATTCTAGATACAGGCAGGGGCAGGGAAAAGCTGAGTGTGTGTTTTCATGTGAGTGAACCTGTGCTCCGTCCCTAGCCCTGGCTCTGAAGCCCTTCAGGAGAATAAGACAGGGCAGCTAGGGAGGAAGGACCCTGTGTGTGGAGATGTGGCTTTACCCAGGTCCTGGGTCTGAAGGGATGGTTGACGGCTCATGTGGAGGCTACTTCTAAGGAATCAGTTCTTTTTATGCCCATTGGGGATCCTTCCTCCCTTCTGGGATAACAAATATGTTCTCCATACCTGGAAAATGTGGGGACATGAGGCAATCTTTTAAGGACCCGTTAGGTTTTAGGATGGCCTGTGCTGTTTCTGGAAGGTACCCAGTGAACACCCAGGTTCTGCGGAGAGGAAGTCCACAGCTCTCTGGGTGTGTGTGGAAATGGGTGGTGTACTATTGCTGGGGGGAGGAGGGCCTCCAAGAGCTCCAAATTCAAGAGAGGTTACCCAGTCAACAACTGCAATTGGTGGAGTAAACTCAGAGCATAATAAATGAATGTGTTCTATTTTCAAAGAAGGTTTGGGGGTCAGGAGGGGAGGTTGCAATAGTAGCTATGATGCTGTGGGCATGAAATCATTCTTACACCCAAGGATATCCAAGTACTTCCCTCCCTCCTTTGTGCTTTTTGCCTTCCTTTTTTTATAATCTTCATTTTAAGAAAAGAAAACTGCTAGGTCTGGAGATGCTGGTTTCCTTGGATCCCTCTGCCCAGCAGGCAGTGAGTGTCTGCGTGCCAGGTCCCAGGCTGCGCTGTGGAGGACCTACCCCCCCACACCCCCACCCCCGGATCTGTCAGAGTCCGGCCAGTGCCCAGACCCACACCAGCACCTCATTGCTGGCCTAGAGCTGAGCGAGTTATTGGCTGGGGGATGGAATTGGATGCCAAATGTGAGAGTGAGGTAGAAACAAGCAAAAGACCCAATGAGACAAGAAAACCAACCAAGTGCAAAACCAATAGTCCTCAGGAAAGTCCCAGACAAACTCAGATTGCGATACAGGCTGCAAGTCAAGATCATGCTTCTGCTGCAACAAGGGATCCGTGGCCTCTGGACACTGTGCCCAGGCCTATTCGCTGCCCCCCTCCCCCCACCCACTGACACTGCACTTCCATGCAGGGAGAGCAAGGCCCCAAAGTGCTCACAGAGCACCACACTCTACCTTTCCCTCTCAGTGGGTGGCTAGGACATGGAGAAGGGGGCAGGGCACTATTTCCATTTGAATGCTTTGGGCCTGAGGTATTTGTAATATATGATTTTTCAAAGAGTTTCAAATGTAAGATAGAAAAACAAGAAATACAGATAAACACAAAGTAGAAAATAAAAAATTACCCACAGTTCCGTGGGTGCTTAAAAACCTTGCTCACGGCTGGGCGCAGTGGCGCATGCCTGTGATCCCAGCGACTTGGGAGGCTGAGGCAGGAGGATCTCGAGTTCAAAGCCAGCCTCAGCAACTTAGCAAGGCCCTAAGAAACTTAGCAAGACCTTGTCTCTAAAAAATATGAAAAAGGGCTTGGGATGTAGTTCAGTGGTTAAACTCGCCTGGGTTCAATCCTCAGTACCAAACAAACAAACAAACAAACAAAACCACCCTCCAAAAACCAAAAACCAAAATAACCAGACTTGCTTATAACCAGAAGGTTTCTCTCTCACGGGATGGCTTTCACTGTATTTTATTTTTTTCTGGCTACCATTAGATAGACCTCATGGGGTGTGGAGATATTATGAAGTTTATAGCTTTTCCTGGTCATTTAGAGAGAGCAGAACTGCCCAAGTTAGTTCTACAACAGATCCAAAGCAAACATCATCCATCCATAAGGGGCCTCTAGCGAGCCACTCAAAGAGTGGCCATGTGTCTGCTTGGACAACTGAGGAGTAGGCCCAAGAGAGACCTCCCAATGCCCCATCTGCTGTGCCAGCCTGAATCTCCCATTTGAGAACTCTGACCTGATTATGGGGAAAGGGCATTTGTAAAAGCCCCAACTGCAGAGTCAACCTGGAAACCCACAAGGCCAAAGGACAGAGGTGCATCTCCCTGTGTAGCATTCTTCTGATGAGGCTTGTTCCAGCATGCCCAGAGCCACTGTGAAATATCCCTGCAGACTGTCCAACTTTATAGCCGTGAAGCTTCTGTGGGAGCCAAGGACCTTCAACCTGTCAGCATATTTGGCTGCACAGAGCCACCTGCTAAGGAGACCCTCTAAGTCCACAGACTGTAGGTCAGTGCAGAGCATCTCACCCCCGGGGTGGCTGGAATAACTCCTCCTAAGCAATTAACCAAGCAAAGGGACTTTGCCTGGGAATAAGAAGCAGTTCTCCTTGCACTTTTAGGTGGAGGTCCTGTTTGCAGATAGCTCCATGTCCCCCTTAAAATAAAACAGAGCTGCTTAATTATAAGAACACTCCTTTGGTTACAGATGGGACTCAACTTTAGTCTTATATCATGAGCCAGACTCTAATGACACTGACACATACCTGAAAGTCTCCGGTAAGGCTTGTTGCTGTTTTTGGTGCCATTTTGGTGTTTCTTGTCTATTGTGGCTGACAGAATTCCTTTGCCATTTAGGATTTTCTCTGGTGAAGGTGGCACTGACTTGGACATCAAGATGGGCTTAATTAAAGGAGGGGTGGAGACGGCAGAGGAGGAGGTGGAGGAGGAGGTGACTGCAGTAGTGGTTGTAGAGTTCATTTTGACATTGGCACCATCTGCCTTCACTAGGTTAGGAATTTTCTCTAAACTGACTACAGGAACCGGAACGCTGAAAAATAAATGAACAAACATACACAATTGCCTTCTTTGATACATCTGGTCTGCTGAAGAGCTATAGCCGCTTATCATCATCAGAACACTTCCTTATCACTTATTTATACTCCTCCTATAAGCAAGCAGCATGATTCCAGTTTTGATGGGATAGAGATTTGTGCTGTGGAAAGGACCAACAGGGGGTGTGAGCCTGGCACAGTGCCCAGGATAGCATCAGAGCTGACTGATTACCTCCCGTGCTGGCTTGTCCCCATGGATCCTGTGATTCTCCTCTTTCTCAGGTCCTATGTGTGGGTCTCTGAAACGGCACCTTGGGCAGAACAAGGCATCCGCTGTGAAGCCCAGGCAGAGACACTGTCTGTCCCCTGCAGACAGTGTGCCACAGCTGAATAAGGTTCCCTTCCCCCTGTTCACTAGTCTCCCACCCCAGCCGATCGACCTGACATCTGCTTAGCTCCGGAGAGCTGACAGGATCACACCCCACGGAGGCATGGCTTCAGGCCAGCCCGCCGCACTCCATGCTGTTGGAGGGCTTCTGGATCACTCTCATATCCCGGGGATGGGCTCAAATTGAGTGAGCCGCCATGTACCATTATCCAATATTCCGTTTTAGGCAGCTAGTTATGTAAATAGGCAATTCTCAAGGCTGGCAGGTGAGAGGATGAATTTTAAGAAGGCAAGAGCACAAAGGTGTGCATTCACTCTTCAGAATCTGTCACCTTTGCCCCACTTCCCTGCTATTTCTCCTGTGATGGATGTGCATTTGATTTCTGCAGCTCTTTAATGCTGGAGGACCCTGTGTCTGGGGGGCTGTGGAGGACTCTGTCTTGGGGTCTTAAAAGATGAGATGAATAAGCTTTGCTTTGGTCCCTGAACCAGATTCCCTTTCCTCCTGGCAGGAGGGTAGAATGCTAACACTTCAGCTCCCCAATCATCTTTGAGCTGAGAGTGCAGCCGACTTAGCTATTTGAATGCCAAATGATGGAGAATATGGCTTTTACATGCCTGCAGACAATGTAGGGCATGAAAGAGGCTGTTTTTGGCAGGGGAGGAATCCTATCTGTCCACAAAGCTGGCTGGCTCCCTCTTCTCTAAGATACGCTCACAGATCATTTCTGCGATCAACGTATTCATGAAATTATTTCAGCAACCCCTGAGCCCCTGTCCCTGTTCTGACTTAGAAACAGGATCACAGATGTTACAGATCTTTGCCAGTGAGAAGGGCACACAGTGGTGGAACAGACTGTGGCTGGACATTAGGGATTCTCCCTTGGGGCCATGTGACTTCTTGGCCTGGGGAAAGGGTGTGGGACTTAGTCTGTGTGAGGGGAAACCGGAATGGTGGCCTTTAGCAATACTTGGTATAACTGCCAGTTCTGCCCCATATTGGAGTCGTTGATGCACGACTGCCTGTTTATTTAATGGTGATTCTCTAAGCACTCCCATGTTGCTTGCCACCTGCACCAGAAGCCCTTGAGGAGTGACAGTACTCAGAAGTTATATACACTCCTCGGTGAAGTTATCACCTGCAATGGTTTGAATGAGTCCTCTAAAGTTCATATGCTAGAAACACAACCTTCAAATTCACATGTTGATGGTATTTGGAAGTGGTGTCATTGAGAGGTAATTGGGGTCCGATGAAATTGGGAGGATGGGGCTCCCCGACAGGGATTAGTGGCTTTATAATAAGAGGAAAGGAGACCTGAGCCTGTGTACTTCCTTACCCTCATCATGTGATGCCCTCCACAACAAAAAGGCCCTCACCAGATGCTGGCACCTTAATCTTGGACTTCTTAGCCTCCAGACCATGTAAAACAAATTTCTTTCTTTCCTTCCTTCCCTTTGTTTCTTTTATAGTCCTAGGGTTGAACCTAGGGGTGCTCTACCACTGAATTACATCCCCAGCCCTTTCTATTTTTAATTTTAAGACAGGGTATTAATAAGTTGCTGAGGCTGGCCTCCAACTTGCAATCTTCCTGCCTCAGCTTCCTCTGTTGCTGGGATAATAGGCATGCACCATTGCCACCATGTACCTACCATTTTTCTTTATAAATCCACCCAGTCTGCAGTATTCTGTTACAGCAGCAGAAAACAGACTAAGATAACACTGCATTCCTGATTTTTTCCAAATGATTAAAAATGTGAAGGTGTGTGATATTGTGCAACGGAATTCTTCCAGGCTCATTTTTTTTTTCCACTCTATTTTAAAAAACACAAGCTACAGAAACCAGGGTCTCAAAGAGATATCTGCACACCCATGTTCAGAGCAGCATTATTTGCAACAGCCAGAGGGTGGAAGCAACCCAATGTCCATCAACAGGTTAATGGACAAATAAAATGTGGTACAATTTGGCCTTAAAAAGGAAAGAGATTCTGACCTAGGGATGAACTTTGAGGACAGTGTGCTAAATAAAATAAGCCAGTGACAAAAAGACAAATAATATGTGATTCCACTTCCACAAAGTACCCAGAGTAGTCAAATTCATGGAGATGGGAAATAGAGCTGCGGTTGCCAGGGGTTGAGGGAGAGGAGAATGGGTATAGAGTTCCATTTTTGGTTTTGGTACTGAGGATTGAACCGAGGCGTACCCTACCCCTGAGCTTCATCTGCATCCCTTTCCATTTTTTATTTTAAGACAGGGTCTCCCTAAGCTGTCCAGGCTGGTCTTGAACCTGCCATCCTTCTGCCTCAGCCTCTGGGATTACAGGCATGTGTTACAGCACCCAGCCTAGAGTTTCATTTTTTAAAATTAATTAATTAATTCTAATTTGTTAGACACGACAGCATCATTGTTATAAGATGAAGAGAATTCTGGAGCTTGGTTACACAGCAATGTGAATGTACTTCACACTACTGAACTGTGCATTAAAAAGGGTTAAGATGGTAAATTTTATGTTACATGCATTTTACCTTAATTTGAAAAATTTAAAAGTACAAACTAAAAAAAAAACAAACAAACCAAATTACAAAACTCAATGTAAACCTGAAATACACGTACATATGTGTATGTGTATACACACACATAGAAGAACCTACTCAAAAAGTTTTTTAAAAAAATTTTTTGTAGTTGTAGATGGACAGAATGCCTTTATTTTATTTATTTACTTTTATGTGGTGCTGAGGATCAAACTCAGTGCCTCACAAGCAAGTGCTCTGCCACTGAGCTTCAACTCCAGCCCTCAAAAAGTTTTTTTTTGCTTTTTTAAAAATTTCTCACTCTTGATCAGATCTACTGAGTTTTATCTCCTTAGGACAAAAATAAACCAAACTTCAAATGTTGATACTATTCAGGTGAGCGGGCCTCCGGCACCTGAGCCACCTTCTCTGAAAACACTTCTTTGTGAAGTCATTTTAGTTCAGGAAAGGAAAGGAAGATCTTCCCGCTCCAGATTTGGCTTTCACTGAATGAGCAGGGATGAGTCCAAAGTTCTCCAGGTTCTGTGAAGCATGCCCTAGTGTATGCTGAATGCTTATGTCCCCAGCAGACAAAGGTCTGATGCTGGGGACTGAATAATTCAGAACAAACGTATATATTGCCCTTCAAATGCTCACAGTTCAGTTGTGTTTCTCCTCCAGAAAGTCCAGCTCCAGATGTACTCTGTAAGGCAGCCGCGGGAGCGCAGGGGCATTAGGCCCAGACATCTGGATCAGTGCTCCCGTTGACTCATGGCTTAGGTGACGCTTCTCTCAACTATGTGTGACTGAGCTTGAACCAGGCCAGCTAAAGTCTGTGACTGAGCTCCTAATTTGAAATTTTTCCCACTACATAACAAGTATGGCCCATTCATTTTCTGTACGGCCAACCCTTCCAGAACTCCAGCTGGACTTCAGTCCCAGTGCCTACAGGCAGGATGCGGAGCTCAAGGGAAACAGGAAAGGCTGAAGTGCAGTCCTCTAGGACTGAGGAATGGGAAGTGGGGTGGGGGTGGGATCCAATCAAGAATGTCTTAAAGCATTCGAAAGACCCCGAGAGTCAGGAGGCAGCTAGCTCCATGACAGTAGAGAGAACCAAACATGTCCCCAGATGAATTGGGGGTGGGGGGGGATGAAAATCATCTGTATTTGATCTTGCCATGCTCATTTCTCCAGTATAAATTCTAGCCACCATGGAATCAGATGGACTGTCTAAGCAGTCCGTCTCGTCTTTTAAGGACAAGGACAAAGGAGGAAATGATCATAAGATGGTGCCATACAATATGGAAAACCAGTCCCAGAGATTTGATCTTTTTTAAGGTAAGAGAGCTGGCTGATATAAAAACCTGTTGAGAGCCCCTGCCACCTCACTTCACTTATGTACCAGTCCCCTGCATGTGTCTGTAGTCCAGCAGTGGGTAGTGTGGCCATGGGAAGCCACCTGTCATAGTTTAGATTTGGAATGTCCCCCTAAAGCTGTGTGGAAGGCTTGGTCCCCAATGCAGCAATGTTCAAAGGAGCCTTAGAGATGTGATGGATCATGAGCTCTTTAATCTCATCAACCACTGGTGGATTCGTAGCTAAACCAACAACTGGGAGGTGGTGGAAGCTATCTGATAAGGGACCTAGTAGAAGGGAGTAAGTCCTTGGGGGAATACTTTGGGGATAGATCTTGTCCCTCGTCCCTTTCATTCTCTCTCTCTGATTCCTGGCTTCCATGAGGTAAGCAGCGTTGCTCCACCACAATGTTCTGCCTCGTTACAGGCCTAGAAATAGCCGGGTGTGGTGGTGCATGCCCCAGTCCCAGTTTAAGAAGCTGAGGCAGGAGGATCGTGAGTTCAAAGCTACCCTCAGCTAAAGTGAGGTGCTAAGCAACTCAGTGAAACCCTGTCTCTAAATAAAATACAAAATAGGGCTGGGGATGTGACTCAGTGGTCAAGTGCCCCTCAGTTCAATCCTCAGTATGGAAAAACAAAGAAACAATGGAGCCAGCCAACCATGGACTGAAACCTCTGAAACTGTGATCCAAAACAAATTTTTCCTCCTCTTTTGAGATGATTTTCTCAAGTATTTTATCACAGTAATGGAAAGTTGACTAATATACACTATCTCAGAATTGCCTTCTGCTTGCTCCCCTGGTCCCATTACTCAGTCTCCTCACTTCCTTGGCAATCGCCTTTGCCAGCCAGGGAAGTGTCCCATCCTTGGGTAGGTAAAGGCTTCTTCTGGATGGCAGTAGAAGCTGAATGGCAGGTTTAATTTTTTTTTTTTTCCCCATTGGAAAGAGGCCAAAGATTCTGATCCCTGCTTTCACAGGGTGGGCATGGCTCATCTTTTCTATATTCAGTCACACTAACTCAAACACCTCCACGTGTGGTGAGGAGCTGGGAGTGGGTGGTTAGTTGGCAATACTCAGAAGATTGACTAAGCAATGTATTATTCTGTTTGTGTAGGTGATAAACAAGCCAACAGTTACTCCTGAGGTTAGCAAAGTCCCCTGAAATTCCTTCCCCTTCAATCTTAAGGAATGCATTTACATACTGCCTTAGGGCTCACAATTTGCAATCGGTCGCATTGGTTAACTATTGTCCTTCCTTTGAGGAGCAGGGTTTGAAAAGGAAAGAGGAGTCTACTCAGCATGAACTCTTTCAGGAATCCCAGGGCTGCAGCTAGCTTCCTGTCTACTATACAGGGAGTATTTATCTCCTTGTCATCTCTATTCCTCCACGGTAGGTCTCTCTACCTCCATCTCAGTTGGTCCTGGGAAGGGACCCTCCCTCATCCCCCCCTGCACCATGGGAAGGTGTCTACCTTCTGTGTCTTTTGTCCTGCTTTGGCTGCCCAAATCTTCTTCCTGTGTGCTTGGCCTGTCTGAATTTATCTTTCTAGACCAAGGCAGGTCTTCTGGCTTTAAGAAAAATGGTTCTCTTGGCAGCAAGTAGATTCCCTCCCTGCCCAGTGATGTCTGCAAAAGAGCAGAGGTGGAGAATCATGATGGTGTCATTGCGAGAGCCACCAACGTGCTGCAGGGCCAGCTGCCCTCCTGCCAGCTACGCTTTTCTGGTGAGCAAGATTTATTCTTCTATCATCAACAGATACGCCTTAAGAGAATGGTTCACAAAGTCTTTAGGTTTGCAAAAATTATTGCCAGCCTTTCTCCACTTACCAGAGCAGGGTAAAGATGGATTTGACAGGCAGGAGCGAGGGGACATATGGTATCTGTGCTGTGGGTTACATGTCTGATGAGAGTTCTCAGCTGTCTGATTTCTCCCACCCTTTCCTTCGACAAAGACCCATGTGCCTGTGCCATGGTCTGGCAGAATTTTGAGAATCTCTGATTTACTGGCAGGTCCCTGGGAGAGCCATCTCACTCAGCCTTTTGCCTTCCAAGCAGTGACAGCATTAAGTCATCCCAAACAAAAAGGAATTCACCCTCTTTTAAAATGCTCTTGGAGAAGAAATTCTATTTGGCGCTCTTGGGTGTCTTTTGGGGGTTGCTACTAGAAAATTATTTATATCGAATTTAAATTCTTTAAGTAAAAAAAAAAAATACTTGGGGCATTCTCTGGAAGGCTGGGAGTTGGGCAATCATTAAGAACCAGTGTAAATAACACAGCCATGGAGTCCGCCCTAGTAAGAGAGTTAATATAATAGGTAGCACATAAATCCAGACGGATAAATAAATGGGAGATATATATATATATATATATATATATTTTTTTTTAAACACACATTTTTATATCTGGTAAAATACTGGGAAAACTTTCAGAAACCCTATTTGTAAATACCTTTAGCAACCACAGGGCCCGTAAATAAGAAAATCTACTAGGCTAATTTATTATTCTGTGGCTAAGTGTCAGGCCTGGTGGTGAGAGAGGAAGCACAGTGTATAATCTCTCTTGACCTTTGCACATTTTGGATTCTCTCCCGCAAAACACAACCTCAGTAAACTGGGGAAATGTGGTCAGACTGCACAGCTAGTGGGGTGAGTGGTCATAGTGGCAGAGGCAGGGTGGGGGAGTGGGGTGTAGGGGTGAGGGGGGGAAGGAGGGGTAGGAGTTTGGTGGCCAGGTTCTCTCATTCTCATACCAAGGGGAGCTTGGCCGGCACCCACCGTTGGCCTGGAAGGGTACAGCATGCAGCATCTTCAATGACAATAATGGGTCAAGGTTTCCTTCCTCACCCAGCAGAGGTGATTAGCTGCTGAGAAGAATGATGTGGAGTTTCCTGCTTAGACAAGTTAGGCATGTATGTGTGTGTCTCTGTGTGTGTACATGTGGGTGGGTGATGAACAAGCTGACTTTGACAAATTGTAAAAATGGCCATAAATGAATGAAATAAAAATCTCGGAGGACAAGTTAGGCTGAATTGAGGGTCAGCAACTTGTCAAAGTTCTAGAAAATTCACTTACTGTGGAGGGTGTTGCAAAAGAGATTAGGACAAGAGTTAGCACAGGTTTTGAAATTAGAGAAATTGCCCAGCGCAGTGATGCATGCCTGTAATCCCAGCAGCCTGGGAGGCTGAAGCAGGAGGATTACAAGTTTGAGACCAGCCTCAGCAACATAGCAAGGCCCAAAGCAACTTGTGAGACCCTGTCTCAAAATAAAAAATAAAAAGGGCTGGGGATATGGCTCAGTGGTAAAGTGCCCTTGGGTTCTATCCCTAGTCCTCTCCCTCTGAAAAAAGAGAAATCAGACAAAACTACATTTGAATCCTGTCTTATCTATTGCTGGAAGCATTATGGTAAGAGAGCATGTGACTTCCTGGCTTTAGGACCTCAGCAAGCCCATAGAACTTCTGTGAGAACAAGAAAAAGGAGCAGCAGCTGGCAGATAGGGTGTGTACTGGCTTTGGCTCCTCCTTCCTTCTTTGGTGGGGTGGTCTCTCATATAGCACAGAGCCCACACAAGTGGTGCCTCAGGCCTTCATGGTTCTGTGCCTCTGTTTCCTGATCAATAAAATGAAGGTAATGATAATTGAAGAGATTACATGAGGTAACAGACATGAAGAGCTTGGCACAGTGCCAGGCACACAGCAGAACCTCAACAAAATGTAGTGAGACCAATAGAAGACACAGGGTCACACCATTCACTTTCCCCACTGTCCCTGATACTTTTGGTGTGTACTTCTGGGAAGAAAGGCCATCAGAAACCTCTTGTATTCTTTATCTTTTCTGACCCACAAAGATGGACAAGGTGGGAGGAGGCAGTGACAGTTGACGGGCAGGTGGCCTCCACTCACCCATAGAACAGGACTTCTGGAGGTGCAATGAAGAGGAGAAGAGAATGGGGAAGGAGGTCTTTCCAGACCTGATGACCTCTTTCCAGGACTCTTCAGCCAGCTCCACAGTCCTACCTGATGATCCATTACTAGCACTGCCAAGCCTGAGCTAAGTGACTAAAGCACATCTGGAAGGAGAGTAGGTGGGATAGCCAGCCTCCTCTCATACAAATGTATTGTCTCCTGCAGCATGGTAGGCCACAGGGGCCTCTGTCACTCTGGGACATCACCCAGAGGAATGACTACACTTGCACCTGGCTGCTCCAGAGGAAGGAGGAGGCCGAAGCACCAGCCTCTCTGCTGGTCTGTTAGTCTCTCCTAGTTTTCTGCTGTTAGGGCTTCCCAAGGCACAGAGCTCAGAAGATTGTCTCCACACACACTGGAGAACAAGAAGTGATAAATGTCCTGATGTTCCTGGGGAGTCCTAGTGCACCAGGACTGTGGAAAACCCAGCAACCTGGAGAAGGTAAAGAAGAAGGAGAATGGAGTCCTGATTCAGGAGGGCCTACGATGCTGCACAGTCTGCCTTTGAGACCAACTGTGCTTGTAGTGGTGTGGTCTCAAGGTCAGGAAAGGTTTAACGACAGCCCTAGACCAAAACAACAGCTGCTGCTCAGGGTCTTCCCTCATGACTGAGCTGCACACTTCACATGAATGGGCACTGAAATTCACAACAGTGCAGAAATGATATCAGCGCCTTTGAAGGACAGATGTGAGAAGGTAGGGATCAGGAGGCAGGTAGATTCTGCAAAGTGTGCTGGTACAGAGTGGGACAGATCCCTGAGTGCCCTCGTCCCCAGCATTGGACCAGGACAGGCCACACTCCGGAGCAGCAACTGGGCGCGCTCCCCTCTGCAGCCACCAGAGGTCATTGGCTCCCACTGTTGCAGCAACAAGCTGCCCTTCTGCAGGGCCTGCCAATAGCCTAGCAGGGCCAGAGTCCTTACTGTCACTCTCAAACCCTGGAGCCAAGGGAGAGATTAGTGACATGGAGAGATAGGGACTTACAGACCATCTTCATCCCCCTGCCAAGGTACGCTGGGAGCAGCACCTGAGCAGAGACCCTGAGCCCCCATCCCCAGGCTTTTGCCTTTGAAAAGTCCTATGAGCATGTTGGGAAAAGAGTCAAGGACAGAGTCTCTCTGGCTGTCTTCAGTGCCCCAGCCTCTGCCAGGGAGCCTGACACCAGCTGCTCTCATTTCCATCAGAGAGGAACGGTCCCAGGAGTACTCCCTTTCCCAGGTGTAACACTCACTCAATTTTTTCCCTCTTCACAATTAAAATCCATTCCCCATTAGGCAGCCCTGCACCTAAACCACTTTTATCCAGAAAAAAAGCACATTATTTAAAAAGACATTCAAGAGTTTCGTCTTCATATTGTCCTACAGCAAACTAAATAAATTATTTTAAAAATTATTATTCATTTTTATTTTTTTAGTACTAGGGATTGAACCCAGAAGTACTCCACCACTGAGCTACATTTCCCAGTCTTTTTTATTTTTTATTTTGAGACAGGGTTTTGCTCAGTTGCCGGACTGGCCTAAAACTTGTGATCCTCCTGCCTCAGCCTCTTGAGTTGCTGAAATTACAGGAAGCGCCCCCAGCTTTAGGAAATTCTTTTTATATTAAATAACAAAATACATCATGTTGAGTGAAATAAGTCAGACTCAGAAAGTCAAGGGTCCTATATTTTCTCTCATGTAGAAGCTAGAGAGAAAAAAGGGGGAAAAACCCAATTTGTGATAAAAATAGAAGCAAGACCAATAGAGTAGAGGATGGGGTGGGAGGAGGGAGGAGAAGAGGGAACAGGGTGGAGGTACTGGGCAATGAAATTGACAAGATTATGATGTGGGCATATATGAATCTATCACAATGAATCCCACTATTGTGTATAATTATAATGTATCCATAAAAAAAGAAATACAGAGCTGGCATGCTGGCCCATGTCTGTAATCCCAGCAATATGCTTGGTTGTAGCAGGAGGATTGTCAGTTCAAGGACAGCTTCAGCAACTTGGTGAGACCCTGTCTCAAAATAAAAAGGGCCAGGGATGTGACTCAGTGGTAGAGCACCCCTGGGTTTAGTATTATCAAAAAAGAAAAAGAAAAGAAAAAAAAAGACCCCTGTCTGCATTTTTCTGCATTACCAGTGAAAGTCTTAGCATGGCTTGCCTGACCCTTGTTCAAAATTCCCACCATTAGTTGTAGGGTGCTTGTCTAGCACATGCAAGGTCTTGGGTTCAATCCCCAGCACTGCAAAAAGAATGAAAAGAAAATTCCACTACCAATGTTTATGTTTTTTTGTTTGTTTGTTTTGTTTTGTTTCTGGTACCAGGGATTGAACCCAGGGGCACTTAATCACTGAGCCACATCCCCAACCCCTTTCTGTATTTTATTAGAGACACGGTCTTGCTGAGTTGCCAAGGCTGGCTTTGAACTTGGGATCCTCGTGCCTCAGCCTCCTGAGCCGCTGGGATTACAGGCGTTTGCCACCATACACAGCTGTCTTGCACTCAGCCACCAGTGCAAAGGTGACCATTAAAGGTCGGGGAGGTCAACCTTCACAGCCTGGCCTACTCCACCTCTCCTGTCCAGTCATGTTCTCCTACATCCCTGCTCGACTTCTCTTGGATCCCGGGACCAGATGCAGGGGCCTAGTTCTGTGCACTGGGGTATGTGCTTGGTGCCCTCCCCTCTCTTGTGAACATCCCCTCCATCTGTCCACATCCTGAGGAAATACAGCCTTCTCTCATGCTAGCTGTCCCTTCTCAGGTGTTTTTGCTGCACTTACCATGTTCAATGGAGAGGTTTTATTTCTACAGCTACCTACATTGACCAGACTGAGAGCTACCCAAGGATAGGAACTCTGTCCCAGCAGCATATACAACATCTAGCATTTAGGAAAGGGTCAATAAATGTTGGATGCAAAAATTAATGTTCTCGGCAAAGATTAAATCATATAACATCTTAATAAAGGGACTGGTTCTCCACCAGTGCTTGGGAAGAACAAATGCTTTAGAGGAGGACCAGCCTGCAGCCCTTTCTCTTTCTTGGCAAGAGACAGAGAATGACAAAGGAAAGGCGTGAGTTCATAGTGGCCCCCGCTGAGTGTCCGAGTGTGCTGGTCGGTAGGTCATGCTCTCACATGGAATACCATGTTTAATCTCCACCTCAATTTTACAGTTGAGACATAGAAAACTCACCCAGGTCATTCAGTGAAATGAAGGCAGACATGGGGCTCAATCTCAGGTCACTCTAGGAGTGGTGCTCTACATGCAGCCCTGGAAGTCAGAGACCAGGGATGGGGTCTAGCTCTGCTACTGGACTTGGACCAGACACTTCATTTCTTTGGGCCTCTGTTTTCTTAACTTCCTCACAGGGTAGTAGATGGGATCAGGGCTATAAAAGTGTCTGAAAATTATAAAGTGCTATGCAGCCATGAAAGGTCATGGCTACCCATCCTTGTGGCCCATAACCTTATTTCTCTCATGCCATTTTCCCCTTTCCCAGCTGTCCTCGTCTTATTATTCCCTCCGGAGGCCCCATTCTCTTTCTGAGCACTTCAGTGACTTCAGGAGGTCACTGGAGTTGACTCCCAAGGAGCTGTCCATTGTCCTTATCTTTGCTCATCTGCAGACCTTTGTGTGTGTGCACAGCATCTAACAAAGCACTTAATGTTTAAGTTCCCGTCCAGGAAGGGACCTTATCTCCCCACCCTGTGCTTGAATATTCTGGCCTACCTACCTTTCATCCGCTCTGGCCCACCTGGCCTTTCTACCTTCCCCCCTGCAGTTCTTGACGAAGGGGCTAGATTTCCATTCTAAAGATAAACAATCAGGGTGGAGCAGGAAGGGTGGACTGGAGGAGGAGGCCAGGCGGAGGTGGCTGCAGGAATCCTGCTGGAGAATCTAGGGAGGCCAGAGTGGTAGGGTCTGTTGGAGGCTCCATGGATTTCACAGCCTGACTGGAACCCCTGAGGTGACCTCCCATGTTTTCTGGGAGCCATCAATCCTAAGCCGGGTTCTGCCTTCAGTTCACCAGCACCAGCCCTCCGTTATCATTTCCCTCTCCTCAAAGCTCTGGAAAGACTTCCAGGGTACCTGGGCTCCCCAGCCCATTTCACAGCTGGAAGACCCACCTTGCATTTCTAAGCATTGTGAGAAGAGCCCTGTCTACCTGGGGAGAGGCGGCCCTCCCCCACTGTGCTGGAGGGCAGGCACGTGGAGTCCAGGGAGCCTGCTGATTTTTCTTTTGCTTTGGCTCATTTTCCTTCTGGAGCAGCCGGCTCTTCTCCTGCATTTTTAATAGCTGAGCATATTTAGCATTCAACACACATGTGCGGGTTGATAAGGCCCAAAGAGAAGGCAACAAGCCATCCAGGGGAAGAAAACCTCCTCCTACCTGCTCCCTGCCTCCTGTCCACATCTGCCTACCTCAGTGGGTTGGAGTTCCCCATGAGCTCAGCATGCTCGGCCAGGGTGGGAAGTGACAGCAGCTGGGAAAGGTTCCCTGTGCCAGGGCCTGGTCCCAAGCGGAGTGGGAACTCGTAAGCAGAGGCTGAAATGCTTATTGCGGCTCAAAAGAGCCAAACAGCCACGATTTTATTTAATTTCCTCCCTCCCTCCCTCCTCCCACCCTCTCTCCCACTTTCCCTCCCACCTTTTTGAAACAGGTCTTGCTAGGTCGCCCAGGAGGGACTCAAACTCCTGGGCTCAAGCGATCCTCTTGCCTCCAACTCCTAAGTGGAACTACAGGTCATGCCACTGCAACAGGCCCCATGATGCCTTCTTGACTTTCACATGGGGACCCAATCATCTTATCCATCTCCCTCTGTCCTTATGGACTGTGTTTATTCTGGCCAGGGACTCTCTGGCCTCTGGTTCCCTTGGGAGTGGTCCCCTGAAGGGGCAGAACTAGTGGAGAGAGGGGCTATTAGAACCTGGGTGCTGGGTGACCTTCGACAGTAGTCAGGCAGTTCACAGGGGATAAATCTGGTAACATGGAGATACCTTCTCTGTTTTCCCCTTTCTTCTCATGCAGAGTTATTTTTTAACCCAATCCAGATACAAAAGGGAGAAGGAAAGGAAACACAGACTATTTAACCTGGGCAAGAATTCCAGGAGGTCAGCCTGACCTCAGGGGTGGTGCTTTTACTGCTGTCCACGTGAACTTGAGCTACTTGGAAAAGGTGCCCCACGCCTGTTGTTAAATGGCACATAAAGGCCACAGAGCCCACGTGGGCAGGCACTGCTTATGCTTTCTTGGCTTGTAAGGATCAATATGGAGCTCAACTGGAGCGATGAAAAGGAATTGGATTTTTTCAGATCTGTTCCTACTACAGGCTAATAATGCAGGAAGGGAGTGAGAGTTCTTACCACTTCGTGAGAGCCCCGAGGAGTCCAGTTAATTTATCTCTGAACCCAAGAAATGGAGAGACCCACCTAGGATTCCCCGGATACAGGTTAAGATCTGTGGTGTCAGAGACAGCAGCCACCAGCCACTTGTGGCTACTGGGCACTTACATTGTGGCTGCCATGGACGAGGGAGGAACAGAATTCTAAATTTAATTCATTACAATTTAAAAAGAGATAATGGGGTTCTATTATTAGGAAATGTTTAAGGATGTTTGGAACAACTTGCATATGTGAATCTATTTTACAATCTCTAGTTTTTATGAAATCTAACAAGGAAGCAAATATTTCTGATGACAATTTAGTGTCCAAATTGAGATGTGCTGTAAGGGTAAAATACATACAGGATTTCAAAAACAGAATGGAAAAAAAAAAAAAGGAATGTAGCTGGGCATGATGATGTACACCTGTAATCCCAGTAGTTTGGGAAGCTGAGGCAAGAGGATTGCGAGTTCAAAGCCAGCCTCAGCAACTTAGCGAGGCCCTAAGCAACTCAGTGAAACCCTGTCTCTAAATAAAATACAAAAAAGGCTGGAGATGTGGCTCCATGGTTGAGTGCCCCTGAGTTCAATCCCTGGTACCAAAAAAAAAAAAAAAAAAAAAAAAAGAATGTAAACTACTGTTAGGGGGAAGAAAATATATTGTTAAAAATTTAATTTCACCTGTTTCTTTTCACTTTTTTTGAACGTGGCTGCTAGAAAATGTTCAGTTACACAGGGGGCATGTATTATATTTCCATGGGCCGTGCTCATCTCAACACTGCTAGACAAAAGGCTCAACATCTCCAGAAAATCTTACAATCCCCTTCAATGGTGAGATCTGTTACTTTCATTTCAGCAAGAGTTGATGGACAGGGATGTGGCTCAATGGCACTAGGGCGCTGGCCTAGCAGGTGTGAGATGCTGGTTCAATCCCCACATTGCAAAAAGAAAAAAAAAGAAGTTCAAAGTAACAAACAAACAAACAAAAAAAACCCCCCACCAACATCAAAACCAACAAGGGCACCATGTTTGCTCAGCTGGTGAGAAGCTAACACATGGCAGACCCTGCAGCTACCGCTGAGCAGGAGCAGCATGAAGATATTAAATCTATGGCAGGCCACAGAGGGTGTCACAGGTGAGGCAAAAACTATGTGCTTTGGGGCCTGAAAAGAGGATGACAGCCGATCACGTTGCTGGAGGTGGACAGTGAAATGCATAATAAGAATGGTGAAGATTTTGGCCAGGAAAGAAGCAGCAGGACACTATGGAAAGAACACAAGGACCAGGAGCAGTGGTGCACTCCCACAATCCCAGTTACTATGGAAGTGGAAGCAGGAGGGTCACAAGTTTGAGACCAGCCTTGGCAATTTAGTGAGACCCTGTCTTGAAATATAATAATAGCAATAATAATAATAATAATAATAATAATAATAATAATAATGGCTGGGGATGTGGCTCAAGCAGTAGCGTGCTCACCTGGCATGTGCGGGGTGCTGGGTTTGATCCTCAGCACCACATAAACATAAAATAAAGACGTTATGTCCACCAAAAACTAAAAAATAAATTAAAAAATTCTCTCTCTTTAAAAAAAATAATGATATAATAATAATAATAAATATAATAATTATTATTAATATTAATAATAATAATAATAATTATTATTATTATTATTATTGGGATGTAGGTCATGGATAGAGCATCCCTGGGTTTGGTCTATTACTAAAAGCAGACAAACTAAAACCACTAGGCTTAGTTGGCCCTACAGCCTTGGGCTCTCCTTCCCCTCGTCCTGTTTCCCAGGGCCCTGCCTATGGCCTGCTCTTTTCATGCCACATATCTTCTGGGAGGCCCCACCTGCATCCATGGCTTCAACCCCCCTTTCTGCACAGGACTCTGAAATCTGGATTCCACCAGGACCTCTCTCCTGACCTCTGGATTCAAACATCTGGATCCATGCCCACTGGATGTCTCCTAGTAGGAATTAATTAAATAATTCACAGTCCACCAGCTCTCCAGCTGAACTCATCTCTCCTTTCCTCCCTAGACTCTGGCCCTTATCAGCCTTCTCACTCTGGCCCTTATCAGCCTTCTCTTGAGGAGGAGGCAGGACCAGTCACTTAGTTGTCCAAGCCAAGAACCTCAACATCGTCCACAACTCTTCCTTATATTCCAGTCCTACATATAACCAACCTCCAAATCCTGTGACGGTTCCTCCTTGCTGCTTCTCCCAGTGGCTCATCACTCCTGCCTCGGGCCTGGCTGCCATCACTTGGATTATGCAACAATATCCTCACTGTTCTTGCCACTTCCTGAGTTGCCCTGAAGCCACTGATCTTACCACAGCTGAAAACGGCCCCTTTAACAGCTCCGTGCAGGCTTCAGGTGAAGTCTGAATTCCTGAATTGACCTCGGACAATGAAACTTTGAATTGAAGCCCACCCACTTGGCTTCACATCCTGCCTCTCCCCAAGGGCAAACACTCTCCCACCTTCTGTTCCCTTTGCCTGGCTCATCTTTCCTTCTCTCTCTCTTTTTTTTTTTTTTTTTTTTTTTGGTGTTACTGGGGATTGAACCCAGGGGTGCTTTACCACTGAGCCACATCTCCAGCCCTTTTCACATGTTATTTAGAGAAGGGTCTTGCTAAGTTGCTTGGGGCCTTGTTAAATTGCTGAGGCTGGCTTTGAACTAGCAGTCCTCCTACCCCAGCCTCCCAAACTGCTGGGATTATAGGCATGCACCACCACATCCGGCCTCCTCTTTATTTTTTATTTTTTGAGACAGGGTTTCACTAAGTTGTCCAGGCTGGCCTGGAACTTGACATCTCCTGCCTCAGCCCCAGTTGCTGAGGTTACAGATGAGCACCACTGTGTTGCCCGGCTCAACTTTCCCACTGTCTTAATATTTTTTGGTACCAGGGATTGAATTCAGGGCACTTGGTCACTTAGTCACATCTGCAGCCCTATTCTGTATTTTCTTTAGAGACAGGGTCTCACTGGTTTGCTTAGCGCCTCACTATTGCTGAGGCTGGCTTTGAATTTGCAATTTTCCTGCCTCAGCCACCTGAGCCGCTGGGATTACAGGCATGTGTCCCAGCACCCACTTTCATTTTTTAATTATGGAGAAATAGATAACATAAAATTACCATTCAGATAACCACAGATTACCATTCAAATCCCATTTTACTTTTTAAGCTCCTTACTATAGACATGTTGGGCTTTTGATGATTTGATTCATGATTGATTTATTTGTTTATTTTTGGTACTGTGGATAAGGGGCGCTTTACCACTGAGCTATATATCTCAAGCGTTTTTGTCTTTTATTTTAAGACAGGGTCTCAGTAAGTTGCTAAGGGTCTCACTAAGTTGCCCAGACTGGTCTTGAACCTAAGAACTTCCTGCCTCAGACTCCTAAGTAGCTGGGATTAAAAGTGTGTACCACAGCACCTGGCTTGACTTGTGATTTTTTTCACTTTATGATGGTGTGAAAATCATAAGCATTTAGTAGAAACTGTAACTTGTTTTTTTGTGGTGCTGGGGAATGGAACCCAGAGCCTGATACATGTTAGGCGTGTGCTCTACTACTGAACTACATCCCCGGCTCAGAAAATGTACTTTGAATTTTGATCTTTTTCCAGGCTAGCCATGTGAGTATGATATTCTCTTGTGACAGTGGGCAGTGGCAGTGGGCTGCAGCCCCCAGTCAGCCCTGTGATCACAGGGTTAGCATATAAAATAGGCTTTGTATTAGAGGACTTTGTCTGACTATAGGCTAATTATAAGTGAGTGGTCCAGCTAAGATAGTCAGCAGGTTAGGTATATTATGGTATTTTCAACTTACCATTGTGAATTGAAAATTACATAACCCCATCATAAGCTGAGGAGCATGTGTACTTGTCCTTCAAATTAAGCTGAAGTGCAACCTCTTCAGAGAAACTTTTTGAGTACTCAGCATGGGTTGGATGTCCTTCTTCTGGGCTACCAATATCAGAGCCCTTATCACATTACACTCTATGTCAGCTTATGTCGCTTCTTGCAGATTCCCTTTGATAGCATCTGTCTTATTCAACTTATTTAACTTTGTATTCCCAAGGCTGCTGTATACAGTTGTACAGGTTTTGCACTGCACTGGGATAATTAATCAACTGAAGAAGTCATTAGGGCGTGAAGATCATCAGTCCATTGTATACTTGGTACAATGAGACTCACAGCCATTAAGTGACTTGTTCAAGGACGTACAGAAAGTGAGTGGCAGAGGCTGGGCTTGAACTCACTTTCCCGTCCCTAGCTCAGTGCCCATCTTCTCATACTCTATTCTAGGGAGGCCTCTCAGAACTCAGTTTGGACCCTATGAGCTCCAAGCTGCAGTCCCCAAGGCTGCATCTTCCCAGCCTTGGGGACCCCGTCTCTTCCTGACTTACGCTCCTGGCTACAGCAAGTGGAAGGATGACAGCAGGCAGACGGGCATGAGGCCAGCTAGAAGACCAAGGTGGCCTTCGGCCTCTTTGCTGGTGCACCCCGCTGAGCTGTCTTCACTCCCCCACCCCCAGCTGTCTTCACTCCCGTTCACCTGCCTGGAGTGACATCAGTGGCCGTTGGCTTTCTCCTCCACCCTAGCTCTGAAGGCTGTTTTCATTTAGAGCCATTTCCCTCCTTGCCATCTCTGGGATCAGCTGGCTCCTTCAGACTCAGTCACGCCTCCTTCTGGTCCTAGCTGGAGGTGCCTTGCCAATGCAGGTCCTAAGGTGTGTGAAGTGCCACGAGTCTCCATCGCAGGTGGGGAGTGATCTAACCCTACAGATCTCCCTGAGGTCCGCCTCCTGGGAGAATGCTTTTGAGCGCCATGGGACCCCCAAGGCAAATTCATTTTATGATCATCTATGAGCCGGCCATATCTCCTGCTCACTTGTAAGCCCCTTGCCCAGCTTCCTGAGTTTACTTCTCTCAGCTCATTTCTGGGCTTTGCATAATTTTTTTTTTTTTCAGTGCTGGGGGACTGAATCCAAGGTCTTGCACATGCTAGGCAAATGTTGTACCACTGGGGTACACCACCAGCTTCAAATAAATTATTATTATTATTATTTTTATCATTCTCTGTTTTCATCTTACTGTGACTCTGAAGAGGCATTTCCCTCACTTATTAGGCAGACTGCAGCTCCCAAGTTATGGGAGCTCTGTCCTTTGGCATGTATGATTAATGAAAATGATAACGTTATCCTTAAAGATGTCCTGAACATGTACTCTCATCCAGATGTTGTGCTTGCTGCTTTATCAAACTCAGCTCACTTTTGTCTTCACCACAGTCTCATGAGGGAAAGCCCCATTTTTCAGGTGAGGACACGGAGGCACAAGATCAAATGACTTGCCCAAAGTCATCTCGCTGAGATTTGTACACAGGCAGTGACTCTGGAGCTTATGCTTACATGGGGACATGCAGCCTGGACGAAAACTCAGCTCTTCCGGGACTGGAGACCTGCTCTGCCTGCATGCTGGCCAGAGCTCACAGGCTGTTACTCTCAGGCTGGGTCTTCCCTGATCAGCTGCATCCTCCCACAGGACAGGACGCAGACCCAACAAGGCACAGAAAGCAAAGCCAGTCAGTGAGGCCCGGTGAGATGGCAGATGACTCCCTCCTCCACAGCCCCATCTAACCTCTCCAGGCTATCACAAGAGGCTCCTTCATCGATCTGGCATAATTAGCTCTTTTACTAAGTCATCACAATTTTTAGCGTACAGCGACAGACCCATTGATGGATGATTTTATTCCACAGCTTTCTTAGGTATGAAGTGTAATTAACTATCATTAATTAAAGGAACACTGTTTCTCTTTAAAGATGTAAATTAGGCAGACTCCAGGCTGCCCCTTCTTTGCCATGGTGAGGCCTGGAGGCTGAGGCTGGCGGGGGCTGTAATAAGCCAGGCCTGGGCGCTCTCCACATGGCTCTGAGACTCCTCTCCTCCTCCTTTTCAGTTTGGTTTCCTATCTGTCCATTTCACAGGGAAGCAGAACTTTTTGGTAAAGACCGTGATGAATAACTGAATGGAAAGCCTCTTCTGATTTTTCTCAGTTACCTGTAACTGGTGCTCTCCCTCCCCATTGAAGGGTTGGCCTGAAGCCTGCCTCTGGGGCTGGGGCAGGACCGGGGCCTCTCCCCATGATGGGCAGACTGCCTGTGCTTTTGATTTGCTCATACCAGTGCTTCTCTTCACTGGGGTGGAAAATTGAGAGGTAACCATATAACTGAGGAATATTTCCCTGTTACCCTTTGCTTTAGACACAACTTGGCTAAGCTTTCAAGAGAAGAAAAATTTCCCCGTGGGGCACGGGCACTTTTAAAGGTTCCCCATTCCCTTTGGAATTTAGGTTTCTCATGCCATTATTCTGGGTTCCCTCCTCAGTCCCCCAGATTCCTTAGACATGAGGCAGGAACAAAGCCAGAGAGTAAACACTGTTTCCCATGGTGACAGGGACAGGCAGTGAGGGCAGACAGCTGCTGGCTGCCAGTACCCGACACTCACCATGGTTTATCCCTTGATCCTTTTGCAGAAAAGACTGTGTGCTGTCTGCTGCTGGAGGTAAGTAGATTGTCTTTGGGCGTTTTGAATGGCTTTGAGGTGCTGCTGGCAGAGTTATGGCCGCTGAGACAGGCTTTCGTTTTCACCTGTGCTAGTGATGTCCTGGGGTTGGAGGCTGGAGACGCTGGAGAGGAAGAAGGTCTACACATTGAACCGTGTCTTCTCTCTATAGGGGGAGAAAGGACAGAACTCAGCACAGCATCTCCCATGCTGGTCTCCCGTGCTCGCACACACTCCTGGACACAAGGGGCACAAAGTGGAGCTTTCCTGGTGGGATCCGCAGCCCCTAAGCTTAGTTCTGACGACAGCTCACCCTGACGTTGGCTCCTACCCCACCCACTATCAAGGAGTACATTCTGGAATTCTGTATTCAATGGCATGTGCTAAGCAGACCCTGAGGTTCTCTTGGGAGCCATTACCATCCTCCTGTCAAACACTTCCATAGGAGTAGCAGTGTGATGGCTGTATTACCTGACACAGGGGGACAATCAATAGCCTATGTGATCCCCAGACAGCCTTCTTAGAGGTCTCAGGTTGCCCAGGGCAGTAGGTAGGGAAAGACTTTCAGAAAAAATGGGAGATTCTCCAACTGACCTTCTGTAGGACATGAAAGTCACAGAGCCCTGCAGGACTGAATGAAAGGTCTTTGAGAGCCAGAAAGCGGCCCAGCATCTGTCCCTTCCTGGGACACATGGACAGTCTGTTGACATACCCTAGTGGTGGCCTCTTCAGGGTCAACTGAAGTTCAAGGACACTGGAGGATGTTAACACTTGAGGCAGAATCTACAGATGTGGGGTGGACTGCTGCCTGAGGTTCTGTAGGAAATAGGAGAGCTCTGGGCAGAGATGCCCCGGAGATGCCCCAGAGATGCTCTGCCAGCCCTGCCAACCCAACTCAGTAGGCAGGATGAAGACACTGACCTGGACAGCAGGTGTATGAAATCAAGTTCTAGTGTGCACCCACTATGGTGGTCCTTAGCTGTTTTAGGGTTACAGATTTGAGAAAGTTAAGGACCTCAGAAAAATGCACACTTACACATAAGAATCCCAAACTCCCAAACGACAATGGTCCTGAAACTCTAAGTCCTCTCTGACTCTCTTGTGCCCCATATAAAATTAGTGCTCCATGAATATGTGGGGGTTTTGTTTGTTTGTTTTGGGTACTGGGGATTGAACCCAGGGGTACTTTACCACTAGCTATACCCCCATCCCTTTTCATTTTTTTTTATTTTGAGATGAGTCTTGCTAAGTTGCTCAGGGCCTCACTGAGTTACTGAGGCTGGCCTCTAATTTGGGATCCTTCTGCCTCAGCCTCCAGTCACTGAGATTACAGGAGTGTGTACACCAGTATGCCTGGCTCAATGAGTAGGTGTTGATTGAAGAAATGAAATTATAATGGATGTCCTGATGGGAAGAACCAGATTTGACAAATCTGTAAATCTGGATTGAATGTGATAAGGAGAAAGGTGAGAAGCAAAGATTGAGGATCACATTCTCCCTCCAGCCCAGAGCTCCTCAGGCTTTTCACCTTGGCAAGATATTTCTAGTTGCTCTTTCCAGACACCTAACCTGGGGGACAAAACCTAACCACTGTGGTCTGTGGGAGGGGAGGGGGGTTGGAGTTTCTGTGTGCTCTTTCTTACCAATTGGCTGCCAGGCTTTCTCAAAGCACAGATTGATTCTAATCTTCTGATGAAATTGTAATTGGGAGGCGTGGGGGTAGCTTTTCGAAGATCATCTAATGGTTTGATATTTGTGCCTGGTCAGTGTTCACAAAGAATAACTTTATGGGGTAAATCTTTCTCTACTGATATTAGTAGACCTTGCATACATGTTTAATTCCCAGAAGTCATCCCTGTGGAGATGAAGGCTCCAGCTCCAGTCACCCACAGGGTAGCCTTATGGCCTTGAGTTCACCATGCAACTTTTCTTGGTTTCTTTCTTGGTTTCCATAGCTCAATTATAAACAAAGTGGGTCCCTCAGTGGCTTCTAAGGTCTCTCTCCATTCCATTACCATAAATATAAGACATGCTTATACCTGCTCCTTCTCTGCTCATCCTTATAACTCCTGCATGTTGTAGCAACAACACAGGTATGTGCTGTGTAGTGAACAGCACAGGTATGAAGATATTTTACTTGGGCAGTATCTTTCTTGGGAGAATTCATCCTCTGTAAAATTAGAGGCCTTTACAACCCCTTGTAAGACAGGCAGGAAGCAGCCCCCTGTATCTCCACCCTCCTCACAGTTTATTGTCCAAAGGAGGCCAGAGAGGCCAGATGATTGCCAAGGTCAGGGCCAATGGCTACTTGAGGAATGGGACCTTGGGCATAGGCCCAGCTGCCTCTCAGGAAGTCAGGAAATGTTGGTGTACTATGAACAATATTTGAAGCCAGGAAATTAGGAAATGAGGAACTTACAATCACTAAAGGTTAGAACTGGGTCTTAAAAGTCCACTAGTCTAATCTCCTTCCCCATAGAGGAGACTGTTATTAGTTGCCAGCCCCTAGGGCAAAGCTGGCTGGTGGCAATGCTGGGATTAGAATCAGATCTCCTTACTTTTAAATTCTTAAGTACTTTTTGCCCTTCAGAAATTTCATGTTAAGCTTTTTTTTTTTTTTTTTTAATGGTAGAGGTTTCGATTCCAAAATAAAACTTTGATTTTTACCCTACTGCTGAACATGATTCTATAGTCTTCATTCACTGACTTGCTAGCACTTGCTCAAAGTGGGGGGTAGGGGTATACAAAAATATTACTCAGTAGCCTGAATAACAAAGATAAACTTGAGTTTGCTAAACTAAGGGTTAAAAAGTACACAAGTAAAGCTGGGTGCAGTGGCACACACCTGTATCCCAGCACTTGGGAGGCTGAGGTTGGAAGATCATTTGAGCTTAGGAGTTTGAGACCTTCTTGGAGAACACAGTGAGACCCTGTTTGGAAAAAAAAATGCACGTATGCACAAACATAAACAAACTAAACTACAGAAAGAGTCCCATTAAGGACAAAATGAGTGGTCTAAAACCACTTTCCCAGAGAATTCTGGTTTGTGGTCCTGGTTGACATCTTCCGCTGCTAAATTCATAGAAAAAAATTAAATCAATGACGAACCTTCATTTTTGGTTTCATATTTTAACCTCATAAAACATTAAATTTCCAATGGAAAGAACAAGTTGCATATGAGAGAATAATCACTGAAGCCTGAAGACAGTCCTTTGCCCTTAATGTAAGTTTTTTGATTGCGTAATATGCCATTTCGTATTGCAGTACATAGTATTGTATTTCCTACTTGTGAAACTGCTCCTTGTTTAGAATGAATTAAATCTATCTATTTTAAGAAATCCCACAAAGAGGTCGGTATTTCTGTCCCCAGAATGGCGGGAACAAGCTTGCCTCCTACTGGTGCAGGTGAGAAAAGCTATGTAAGGATTGAAAACGGTGGAACCCACAGGGTCAGAATGTTGGGACTTCATCCAGGCGATGAGCTGCAACTCAGCTTTTTAAAAAATCCAGTACTGTGAACCCAGGGCCTCCTGCATTCCACACAAGAACTCTACCACTTCGCTACATCCCCAGCCCGTTTAAAAAATCTTATTTTGAGACAAGGTCTCTCCAAGTGTCGGAGGCTGGTCTCAAACTTGCAATCCTCCCATCTTGGCCTCCTGAGTTGTTGGGATTATAAGTGTGCACCACCACATTTCATTCCAGACCATGAGATAGAAAAACCAGTGCAGCTCAGCTTTTGAAAATGGGTAGAACTGAATGGAGTGCGGTGGCACATGCCTGTAATCCCAGTAGCTCAGGAGGCTGAGGCACGAGCATCATGAGTTCAAAGCCAGCCTCAGCAAAAGCAAGGAGCTAAGCAGCTCTGTGAAGACCTGCCTGTAAATGACTTAAGCACAGTTTTGTTTTTGGTAGAGAGGTGGATGGGCAACCAATGGGAGAAAGTGGGGTCTTTATTTCTTGTAAAAGGATATTGCTATGCAGGTGGAATTTCTCTGGGTAAAGATTTCCAGGTTTATATTACAATCATTCTGATACAGGTCCTCACCATGTTGGGCCTTAATCATTTCTTTCTGTTTTGGTCAAGAGAATGCCTTAGGGAGAACCCTATGATTTTTCTAATTCCTCTTGCTCTGCCCAGGAAGCATTTATAGGACATTATTTTCCTCACTTACTGTAAAACTATTGTATAGACTTAAGTAATTTTAGAGAAAGAAAGCACTTCCCTCTAAAATTTCTCAATCTTTGTTAATGTCCATGGTTGTACTAACAAAACTGTAATCAATTGATATTTTGGACTATTCTTTGTCAACTAAAATTATTCTATTTACCCATCTAATTCCCACATGCCTGCCATTTTAAACAGGTAATAGTCATTAACATGCTGTAGATTATTGAGCTACTCTCTTACTGTCTGTCACTTAAACACTAATTTATTTATAAAGTGATTTAGGATTATTTCCTTGAGGTAAGGTATAGCTCCCAATGTGAGAGCTGGAAATAGCTCATAGCTCTTGCTACACATTTCATTCCAGACCATGAGATAGAAAAACCAAAACCAAGAAATTGTGTTATATTGAATATAAGCACCACTCACCTACTGAAGAGAAAACAAAATCACTTTTGGAACACCTGTGCAGTCTTAAGTGTCCAATATATCAATTAACAACCTTGGTGAATGATCTTGGACCGGCAAGCTCTAGTCCCACCCCTTCTTTCCGTTCGCTAATAGTAATAATAATTTACTGAAAGTGTTTTCCATGTGCTAGGCACTCTATCCCACACTTGATTCACTTGCTAGCATTTAAGCCTTACAACTCCTTAAAAGAGGTTCTTTGACTATGTCTACTAAGGCTCAGAGATACAATGAGTTGCCCAGAGATACAATGAGTTGCACAGAGCTGGAAAACATCAGATCTAGGGATGTCTTCAGAGCCTGTGTCTTAGCTCTGAGCTCTGTTACTTTGAAATTTTGGAAGATGGTGCTGTAGACAGGGAGGGCCTGGAAGGGCCAGCAGGGGACCCCTCCCTCCCCACTGCCTGAGGGCATTCCAGCAGGGCACCACTCTAGCAGGGAGAGGGAAGAAATACCTTTCAGATATTTAAATAGTTTCTAGGTGCCAGTCTGCAGCCTCATGCCACTATCTGAGACCTGAATCCCAGAGCTGGGGGGTCCCAGGACCAAAGAAATGAAAAACCAAATCCTTTTTTTTTGACATTTTCACCATAGGAAGCCCAGGCTTCCCCAGATACTCCTGAAAGATCCAGGGGACTACTCAAGGGCCCAGTCCTGGAAACCAACTGAGCAGGGGGGCTTGCAGACAGGACCCTCTGCTTTCTAAAAATCTGTTAGGTGTGGGAGCCCTGCTGTCTTCACAGTTCTCTCCTCTTCCTCTCTGAAGATAAAATCCATCAGAATCCTGGGCACTTCCACTTCCCCCAGCGCTTCCCCCAAGTGCCCTGCTCAGATATTTTCATACCCTCAGCATCAATCTCCTGTGTTCAGTCCGCAGCAGAAATGCCTCATGAATAGTTGAGGGGCCACAGGCACCCGTGTGACTCCCGGTACCATTTTTAGAAAGAATTTGTTAGGAATTTTCCAATATGGTTTTAAGAGACCCATCCCCTCCTAATAGACTTTGGGCACCGCCATCACCTTCGTCTGCCATGGTTGTGAAAGCAAACCTGAGGTAAGGCCAGCAGCTGGCTTACTCATTTGACAGTGCCAAGTCTCCTTGCGCCCCCACCCAGGGCAAGTGCTTGGCGAGTCATGAGCCAAGTTCCACTTCATCAGTGGATGCCGCAGTAACCGCAGTAACCGCAGTCAGGATGCTTCCCCTAAAGGACAACCTTGAATTCCAAGGGCCCTTCTTCCAAAAGGAAACTGGAATTGGAGGGGAGAGAGGGAGCCATGCTAGCTGTACCTTACAACTGCCTTGCAAGGCAGGCAAGGCAGACGTTCCCTCAGTTGGCAGCGGTGGAAACAGGCAGACTGCTTTCGAGAGACTTGCCAACGTCTCAAGGCTGCACCGTGGAGAGTTGGGGCTCGAATCTGGGCCAATGGTCCCACTTGCTACAATCCTAGTTAGGCACTAAATATAGCCCCATGGTAGCTGCAGGGGGATATGGAATGGGCTTGCCTCAGCAGATGGGGAGAAGACGACACAGGAAAATCAAGGAACAGAGGCAGGCAGTGAGTGGCAGGCAGAACCAAGCACTTCCTGTGCCAGGGATTCCTGTGAGGTTTCTGGAATTTCTGCTCCCTCTTCAGACTTGGAGTCCTTCCTTAAAAGATCTCAGGACCTGAACAGCCAGGGAGGTGTTCCTCAAAGAACGGGTACCTGGTTGGGTGCTGTGGCCCATGCCTGTAATCCCGACAGCTCAGGAGGCTGACACAGGAGGATCACATGTTTGAGGCCAGCCTGGACAACTTAGTGAGACTTTGTCTCAAAATAAAAAATAAAATGGGCTGGGGATGTAGCTCAGTGATAGAGGGCCTCTGGGTTCAAGCCACAGTCTCACAAAACTAACAACCGGAGGCAGTCACCAAGGGACTTATACTAGGTCTTCTTTACCCTGGGGCAACATGAGCTATTTAGGGTACTAAGTTATTTGACAAAAACCAGTGAGTGGCGAGTGGCCCACACTGCTCATGCCAGCTCGGTTCCCCAACCCTCCCGTGTTCCAGGTTGGTTTCTTGGTCATCTGATCACCCCCATCCCCAGGTTCTTGAATGCCTGCCATGTGTCAGGCACTGTGAAAATTCCTTTCCACCCACCAGCTCACATAATCTACCCAACAACCGCACAAGGTGATCTGATCCTGCCAGCCTCCTTGTTACAGACGGGGAAACTGAAGCTTAGCAAGATTATGAAACAAGACCAAGGTTAACAGCCATCAGCATCTGGGAGGAAAGCCCAGGATTCCCCGGCTCCAAAGTTAATGCCTTTTCCTTCATGCCACTGTGCCTAGAATGTTCCCTTCTCTCCACAGTTTAGAAAGTCAACTCCTCCAGACGGGTCTGCAAAAAGAATTTTCCATTTCAAAACTGCTCTTGGATATATCTGTGCAGTCTGATCAAACTATAAGATCCTCTTTATCTCTCCGCTCCTGGGGAGCATTTCTCCTCCTACTTGCTCTTCTATTTGTCATTGATACCAAGGTGCAAAATTTTGACACTAGTCCCTGTTGGGTAGGATCTGGGGAGTCCCAGGGATTTTCCAGTGCCTGAAGTATTTCTCTCAGCCGCCAAGGGTGCCTTCAGCAGACACCAAGCCCGGCTAGAAGGAAAACCCACAGGAAACAAGCCCATGTACACATTGCCTGGGTACTTTTAAGGGATTATATTTTTTCTGGAGAGCACCCTGGTGATAATAACAGGAGCTAAAAGGCATTTGCAGCCTTTGATCTGATAATCTGGTAATGTTAGTTTGAAAAGTAGACCTAAAGGAAATATCTTAAAAGAAAAAAAATTCAAAGATATTTTTAGTAGCACTGTTTATAGTAATAAAAAAATACTACAAATGACTTGAATGATCTATAATAAGACAACTGAAAATGACAGGTATGATGAGGGTTATCTCAATCTAAGGAAATGATAAGCCAAACAACACACCCAATCCACAAGAAGATGAAAAATACCACAAATACTATGTAACCACTAATTACTTATTTATTTTTTTAAAGAGAGAGTGAGAGAGGAGAGAGAGAGAGAGAGAGAGAGAGAGAGAGAGAGAGAGAGAGAGAGAGAATTTTTAACATTTATTTTTTAGTTCTCGGCGGACACAACATCTTTGTTGGTATGTGGTGCTGAGGATCGAACCCGGGTCGCACGCATGCCAGGCGAGCGTGCTACCGCTGAGCCACATCTCCAGCCCAACTAATTACTTATTTAAAAATTAACATGAGTATGAGGATGAGGCAAAAAAGGAAGTAGGGGATGGATTACTTAATAGACTTTGCTTTTGTTAAAGCCATTTAGGTCCCACACAAGGAAAAAAGATGAAAAACAGACAAACACCACCAACAGCAGAAGCCAAGGAGAGAAAACAGGTACCAATAGAAAGGTTGGAAGGAGAGAAAAACATGAAAGTCAAACCTCATTCATTCATTCACGCATTTAAAAAAAAGTATTTCCTTGGTACCTATCATGTGCCAGGTCCTGGGATATGAGCATGGGTTGTCACAGCTGTAATAAGGTAGACATTGTCATTGCTAGACCTTGAAACCAAAGGGTTCCCTGGGGTCAGGACGGCACCCTAGGTCCTAGGCTGGCCATCACATTCATCACCCGGAGTGACTGGAGCACAGACTTGCCCCTCAGAAGACAGTTGCTGCTTAAAGGACCCAAGAGGGTACACAACCCTCTCTGGTCTGAGGTCTCCGCCTGCAGCCAGAGCTGTGATTCTCTCCTAACATTGTCTCACCTGTTCTCCTGTGTTTGGGCCCATTGGGGTATGGAGGGTTGGCAAGGCGCTCCACCGGCAGATCAACCCTTCCCATGGTCAGGGTCACCTCTCTCCACAATCCCCCAAACACTTATGCTGCATGGGTCACATGAGTTTACATGGGAGTCACCACAAGCTTCAGTGAAAATTGGAGACTTCCAGTTTTCTCATAAGTTGTTGGGACTCCAATTAAGATGGCACAGTTGACATCATCCCTAGCCCAGGGCCACTGAAGGAACAGGTGCAGCTGGACACTGGGCAAAATGGGAGGCATAGGCCAGGGTACCTTTGAGGAGACGACCATGACCTGGTGTTCTCAGGGTCTAAAATACCTGCACAGTTGTCTCACTCTTCCCCGCACTGTCTTGGGGACTTTACCCAGTGGCCTTTACCCAGGTGCCTCGGGCTACACACGAAAGCTCCATCTCTGGCACAGGCAGGCCTTTTCCATGCCTTGTGGAGAGAACTTCCTGGAACAGGAGGCAGGGAAAGTGCCCAGGCCACACGGGCATGTCACGGCCTACCCAGTACAGTAGGGACTCCTTCACTCTTGAGACAGGAGGGCCACTGCTCTCAAATCTTTATTTTTTAAAAAAAGGTCCTGAGGTGATGGTCATGTTCCGTCAGCTTTGGGAATCACTGGAAACATGGACGAAACACCAGGACTCAGAAAGATCTGGGCTCAAATCCCAGCTCTGTCACTCATTAGCTCTGTGACTTCAGCAAGCAACTTAACCCCCTGAGCCCCAGGTGTCTTTACTGACAAAAGGGGAACAACAATAACCACTGGGCATAACCATAGCTCACCAACTGGGCAGGTCCCCTAGGGTGCATGGAGTCCTCCACTCTTAGCACACACCATATGCTGTAACTGCTGGTTTACTCGCTTAGATGTCCTACACCTGGACACACCTAGAGGGCAAAGCTCTGTCGACACTTCTAGCCCTGGCAGTGTAACTCTACTAAGCGCCCCACCCCCCATATTCATTGTTAGCTAAATCAATGTTGGAAGGATTGAAATACGGGGAAGGCGGCTACTACAGTGCCACCTCGGAGTAGGGAACACAAGTTCCCGAAATCATGAAAAGGTGGATACAGAAAAAAAAAAAAAAATCACAGGTAGTAGCTCTCCCAAGGAAGCAGACTGCAGCCTTCTCTTTGCCCCTGAGTTTAAAATTTCCCATTTACAAGAATCCCATGAGGCACAGTGCTGAGGAACACAGGCTGAGGAGGAGAGGCCATCACCACCTTATTTCTGTCTGGACCAACTTTCAATTTGGTCACCTGGGCCCTGGTCACCTACAATAGAAGGTACAAAGTCCTGCTCATTGCTAAGCTCACGGCGCTCACCCCACAGGCTGCTGTGGTCCTGCAGCAGCCACTAACGGAACCATTTCTGTTCTCCTTGGAGTGGCAGTTGGCAGTGGCAAACAGGAAGTTGTCTTGAAGTAGGGTGTGGTTGTGCCCTGTCAACATATGTGTGCAGAGACACACACGCCCCCCCATGTCCCCCTTCTTTAGAAGCAAAAGTTCTGAATTGTTTTGGTGAAAACCAAACTTTTTACATGATTTAAGTTCGACTATCACTGCTATACAAACAAACAAACAAACAAAACAAAAAAATACATACAGGAGAAAGGGGCCTAAAACATAACAAAAATCTGTCTTTTTTACTGTCAGTCACTCCCTGTGGCATTCAGTGAAGAGCTGTGATGTGCATGCACGTGTGTGTGTGTGTGTGTGTGTGTGTGTGTGTATGTGTGACTTTTCCCCTTTATTTCTCCGTGGGCACACAGGAAATAAAACTCTAGTTAGAAACCAGGCCAGATGCACTGCCAATCATCCTAGTGAGCAAGTCAGTACGCCAGTAGGCCAGCCACCAGGGTTTATTCAGGACCCACGGTGTGCACACACTGGACCCCAAATCATCCATGAATAGCAAAGAAGGAAAGACACAGGTCACTAGTTACAAGCCGCTTATATAATTTGAGTGGAAAGGACCTGAAACATTTCTTTAACACAAATTGCATATAAAATGGCAAAGAAAAGCGACCGCTGAGTATATAAAAGGCAAAAAGTATCATTTGAGCTGTACATAAATGCTGAGAGGTGGGGGAGACGAGTTGGTAGGGCTCACTGTAGCTGGCTTCCCTGTCCTGAAAGATGTGCTATAAAATTTTCCACTCCAGTCCTTTCCAGACCCGAGGCTTGTGCCTCCAGAAGGGCTGTCCCAAACAGTAGGGTCCCCGGCCCCACCTCCTACTCCCAACCTCTTTCTGAGGTGGCTGCTCTCCCCACTGCATGCCTCAACCCTGTCTCCACTCCAGCTCCTGCCACAGAGTAAAGAGCACTATGCTGAACCCAGTTCGTTATATGCATCGTGGGCTACCAGCTCGCTCAGCCTGCCGAGCTCTCTCTTCTGTGACCTGTGCCCAGCCCCATGCCGTCCTGGGTGGCGATCATGCCCTGAGCTCACACTTACACATCCCGGGGAAGCAGCCTTGGATAAGGAGGCTGAGCCAGTGCCACGCTGGGCAGCACTACTGTGCTAGTAGACATTTCCTGGCTCCCGGCTGTGGGCCCTGGCCAGTCAGAATGCATCACTTCCCCTTTTAGAGAGCACGCCCATAGGCCCATGAGATTAGGGAAAGGCAGAAAGAAAAGCCCGGAACAGTCAGAATCGTATCCTGAACTTGGCAGATGAACTTGGGTTTTCCTGAACCACACACACGAAGTGCGGCAGAGACAGTGAGCTCCTTAGATGCTCATGAGAGCTGGCACTATGCATGGAGGGCCAGGGCCTTTCAGCAGCCCCCAGAATGGTGACCACACTTGACCTGCACGGGACCCAGCTCTTGGAGCTGCTGTCCACCTGGGCCTGGGTCCCCAGTGACCTGAGGAGGCCTCTGGCCCTTCCATGCTCGCTCCTCTTGGTGCCTGTTCATGCTGAAGGGCAGCATCCATTTCAACACGTTAGCACTGGGCTCTGGAGAAAATAGAGAGGTTACCCAGGACCTGGAAAGAACTTCTGTGGGATATTTTCACTATTAATTTAAGCAGGGAGTTTTCATTCATTCTGGTTATTTAGAAAATTTATTTCCTGATCCTGGCAAAAGACAGCAGCAGCCTTGTGGGGGGACTGGGCTCCTATAAAAACAATGGTTCATCAAAGATCATGCTACATGTGATTTCCTTTATTGAAATATCCAGAATGGGTAAATCCATGGAGACAGAAAGCAGATTAGTGGGTGGTTGTCAGGAGCTGGCTGAGGAAAGAAACAATAATAACACCACCACCAACAACAACAACAACAAAAACTGCCCAAATAGCAGGGAGTAACTGCTTAATGGTTATAAGTTCTCTTTTTGGGTGATGGTTGCCCAGCAATGCAAATGTGCTCAATTCCAATCAATTGCACATTTTATTATTAATTTTGGTACGTCTCAGGCATGCAAAGTGCACACCATGTCATTGAGCTGTATCTTCAGCCTTGAACACTTTAAAATAGTTAATTTTCTGTTACGTGAATTTCATCTTAAATAAAAAAGAAAACAACAATGGTCAGGTGTGTTTTGGGCCTCTTCATCTTCTACTAGACCTTTCCGGTGCTTCATCCACTAGTTTGTAAAGCCTGGATGTTACCTGGTAAACCTGAGTCCAACTAAAAGCAAAACCTGTGAAACAAAGGGCTTCTGAGACCCTCAGGATGAGTCTCCTGAAGAAATCTCAGACCACGGGAAGATGGGATCCTCTCAAATGATGCCCCACCAGCGAGGCAGTGCCTCCTGCCTTGTGAGGCAGGCCCTGTGGGACTGTCCTCTCAGCAGCAGGACAATGTAACCAAAGCCACAGATGGTGAGTCTCCCACGGGAGAATTATGACTTTGGACCTCTGGGTTCTTGGCTTCGTTTTCCACTGTTTTAGAGAGGGCTTCTTCCCAGAATTAGGGAGAATTAATCAATTTCTGACTGAGAGGGAGCTATGCTGGTCAGTGTCCACCATCCCATTTCCTGGAACTGAGTCAGTGTGGGTGAGGGGGTGTGAGCCCCGCTGGAAGAAGTGTCCAGCACTGCTTTCTCGGTCATTTACAGCTTTGACTGGAGATAGTCTGCTCCTGTGGGTTAGGCTGTGAGCCTGTCCTCCAGGCCCTAGGCCAGCCAGGGCTACTGGGCACATTTTCCCAACCCAGGGGACTGTCAAGTAGAAGCCTGGTGGATGTTGCAATGCTTAAAAGAAACACAGATGAAAGGGCAGGCCTTCAGTCCTGGGAGCCTGTCTTTCCAGAGCCAAACATGAACAGCTTTCCTAGTACCTCTACTGAAAGTTCCAGGAGGACCTGGAGGACAGAGGTGGGCATATTTCCCTTGGGCCAGCTCTGCCAGAGCTCTCTGGCCCTGCCTTTCTTGGCCCTGTTCTCTCTCCGTACCTCAGGTGCCCGAGGAGTAAGTAGATGGCTTAGGTTCTCAGCAAACAGGTGGTTTAAGATAATAAGATGCATACACTATTCTGGCTTCTAGGAGCAGCAAATTTAGAAGCATAACTCTACAAAAACAGGCAGGGGCAACCCAATTAAAAATGCACAAAGGGCTTGAATAGAAATTTCTCCAAAGAAGATATAAAAATGGGCAATAAGAGCAAGCATATGAATAGATGTTCCATTTCACTAGTTATTAGGGAAAAGCAGATCAAACCACAAAGAGGTACCACCTCAAGCACACTAGAACAGTACACATCCATAATCCCAGTAAGTTGGGAGAGAGAGGCAACAGGATCATAAGTTCTAGGCTGGCCTCAGCAACTTAGTGAGACCCTATCTAAAAAAAAAAAAAAAAAAGGATTGTGGACATGTGGATGTAGCTCTGTGGTAAAATGCCCCTGAGTTCAATCTCTAGTAATTAAAACAAAAAAGAAAAGAACAAGAGCTGATGATGAGGATGTGAAGAAACTGGAGTAGTGCTTATGTACTCTTCTTTGAATGAAAAAATGGTATGGCCACTATGAAAAATGGTATGGTCATTCCTCAAAAAGTTAAAAAAAAATCTTTTAGAATTACCACATGATCTGCCAATTCCACTTCTGGGTCTATACCGAAAAGAATTGAAAGCGGTGTCTTAAACAGATATTTGTGAACTCATGATGATAGCAGCATTATTCGCAATAGCCAAAAGATAGAAGCAACCCAAGGATCTATCAATGGATGAGCGGATTAACAAAATACAGGGTGTACGTATGTATGTATTTATGTATGTATGTGTGTATGTATGTTATTTAGCCTTAAAAAGGAAGGAATTCCTGATACATGCTACAACATGGATGAACCTTGAGGAAGTTTTGCTAAGTGAAATAAGGCAGTCACAAAAGGACAAACGCTGCATTATTCCACTGATATGAGGTACCTAGAGTAATCAAATTCATCAATGGAAAATAGAATGGTGGTTCTAGGAGTTGGAGGAAGGAGGAGTGAAGAGTTATTTTTAAATAGAAACAGTTTTTCAGTTTTGCAGGCTGCAGAATTCTGGAGACTTGTAGCAATAGTGGCATAACAATGTGAATGGTTAAGATGAGCTGGGCATGGTGGCACATGCCTGCAATCCCATCTTTCTGGGAGGCTGAGGCAGAAGGAAAGCATGTTCATAGCCAGCCTGGGCAACTTTGTGAGACCTTGTCTCAAAATAAAAAATAAGGGCTGGCAGGGTTATGGCTCAGTGGTGGAGCACTCACCTTGTATGTGTGAGGTACTGGGTCTGAACCCCCGCAACCCATAAAAATAAATATATAGAAAAAAGGTATTGTGTCCATCTACAATTAAAGAAAATAAAAACAAACAAATAAATAAAGAGGGTTGGGGATGTAGCTCAGTGGCAGAACAACCCTGGGCTCAATCCCTAGTACTACACACACATACACACAAAAGATGTAAATATTCAAATCCCCATCAATGGACCAAACAAAACTGTGGCTTATACATACGAAGATGTATTATTTAGTCACAAAGAATGAGGCAGAACATGTGCTACAACACAGATGTATCTCAAAGATATTAAACGAAAGAAGCCAGTCATGGGCTGGGGATGTGGCTCAAGCGGTAGCGCGCTCGCCTGGCATGCGTGCGGCCCGGGTTCGATCCTCAGCACCACATACCAACAAAGATGTTGTGTCCGCCGAGAACTAAAAAATAAATATTAAAAATTATCTCTCTCTTTCTCTCATCTCTCACTCTCTCTTTAAAAAAAAAAAAAGAAGCCAGTCATAAAAGGTCATATACATTTATGATTCCAACCATTTGCAATGTCCAGAACAGGCAATTCACAGAGACAGAAAGCAGATTGACAAGTTACTAGGAGTGGTGGGTGGTGAGAAAGAGGAATAACTGCTTAATGTATATCTAGTCTGATTTCTGGCTGCACCAGTAGGTGAATAATGTCCTGAATGACATACAGGAGCTGGCAGACCCCATGTGTAATGTCCTTGCTTCTAAGTTCCAGTTAGGTTGAACTGTAGAAGCCAGAGAAAACCCAGATCAGGAGAGGCCTGCAGGGCCAGAACAATCTACTCACAGAACAATCACTTTTAAGATAACTGGGAATTACCTCCAAACTCTGCTTGGAACCATGCCAGGAGTGATTTTTAAGTTGAGATGATTTTTAAGTTAAGGTAATTAAGACAACTGGCAGGAGATAGTAAACAGGCACTATAAGACAGTAACTCTCATGCACTGCTAATATGAGTCCATGAAGAACTGTTAATTTGTCTTAAATAATATGACACACACACAGAGAGACACATGCACTCACACTTACAGATAGCTCCCGGATTGTGTTCTCCCTATGTTTCTGTGTTAGGATCTTCTTTCATTATATATTGATAGTGATAATAGATGGTAGTTGGACTGTACTACTGTTTTGTTTTTAATGTATTTACTTGATAAAATAAATCAATGTAAATCCTAATAACTCACACACACAGACCATAGGCAGGTGCAACTAGCTATTTACAAATGAGACCCTGAGGCCCAGCTGCCCTCCACCAGTCCTGTCATCCCGGATACAGCCACCACTTCATCAAAGGGATCAACACTTCTTAGACCCTGTGGTTGAGACTAACAGATTCTCCACAGGCAAGAAATCGCCCTGCTGGCCCTCTTCAGGGGGCCTGACATTGTCTCTCCACCATCCTGCAGGAGTGTAGGTTTGTCTTTCTGCAGGCTTGGCTCCGTGGCACTCTCCACGGCAGTAGCACCTGACAGTGTGGGGTAGACAGCACTGACCGACTGTTGGACAGCTCTCCCCTACGCAGGCAGAGCTTCTAGGTGTCTAGACGATGACTACATGTTAATCTCACTCCAGCCCTATAGGGTCTCCAGAAATGGTCTAATCCCCTTCCACAGGACACTTTGCTAAGTCTGAGTTCCCCAACGTCTCTTTCCTGTCTAAACACCCCAGCTGCCTTTTAAAGCCATAAAACACGGGTTTCCACTCCCCTGCTGACCTGGATTTTTTCTGGAACTCAGAAGGGAGGATCTTACCTGTGGGGTCTTCCCAGCTTCTGCCTGTCCATTCAGGACATTATTCTCCTATTAAGGCAGCCAGAAATAAGTCTAGATGCTTTATTTCTTACAGCTGTCTCACGCTTAAATCTTATTTCACCCATTTTGCTGCCAATCCACAGGTATCCTTTTTTGGGGGGGAGGGTATGAGGGATTGAACTCAGGGGCACTCGACCCTGAGCCACATCCCCAGCCCTATTGTTTTGTATTTTATTTAGAGACAGGGTCTCTCTGAGTTGTTTGGCCAGATATCCTTTAAAAACACCTTCTCGCTGGATTCGGTCTACTGCTCCAGCCTGTTGGGATCTTTTTGGTTCCTGATCCACTAACATATCCATTCTCTCTCCCAAATCTACCACCTGGAGACTTGATAGGCCTGCCATCAATGCCATTCTTCTTCCAAATCCTCGTTTACCATGTGGAAGAGGCCAGGCCCAAGGATGCAACTTGATCCATGCCCCAGGGTGAGAGTGACCAGTGAACAGCACTTTTGAGGTGTGCTTGAAACAAGCCTCCTGCCACTCAGGGTAGGTGTGCCATTGGCCTATCCTTCTTCATCTTCCTGGTAAGGATCTCTGAGTAACCTTGATACAGGAAGCTAACGATCCCCCTCCTCTTATTGGTGGTGGTGAAGACTAAACACAAGACATGCCCAGCAGGGAATTATATACAGCGAGTGATCAGACACTGCTTTTGCTACTGACAAGAAAGATGATGGAGGGAGCACTGGCATCCAAGAGCTAAAACCTGAATCCTAGTTTCCTCCAGAATTTTCATGCTCTGAGGGTAAGAGAACCTGCCTTTCCAGGGTACAGGGAGGAGTCAGTGAGATTAGATGTAAGATCAGAGGCTTAAAGCTGTGTCAGGCTGTGTAACCATAATACTGTTCTTTGATATAAATATTAAAAATCCAGTGTTATTATTATTACTAAGTAACTTACAAATAACTCAAAGATACCATTTCCATCAGCAGAAACCTACCTAATGAGCCAAGGAGGAACCTACAGATGTCCTTAAGCTGCCAGAGGGAACAGGGCTTCAGCCCAGGGCAGCTGGACTGCTGCAAGGGATCAGATTCCTCATCTCTCTTGGCAGCAACCTCCTCTCCTCTCAGACCAGAGCTGAGGCTGGCTTACAAAGAAAGGATGGTGGGTCTTCCTCCCGCACTTGCATAGGGACTATCAGTCACTATCCCTGCATATCCCCTGACCAGGATCTGAGTAAGCAGCAGGTGGCTAAGAACGGGGAAGGTTGCTTGTAGCTCCCCAGTGGCTTGTCCCCAAACTAATCCCTGGGCTTCCCTTGGATGGTGGTCTCTAAGAACACTGGGCTTTGGGTTCTGACATTCTCAGGGCAGGCCCCCAGAAACCCTGCTCTCTTCTCAATTTTAGTGAAGAAATGATCTTCACTAAAACAAGACCTTGGAAACATTTTGCAAAGAGCTGTCAGAGCCATTTGCTGGCTCCTAGCAGCAGCATCTCAGGGTCAAGGTACCCCACAGCAGGAGAAGAGAGAGAGAGGAACTGGCACGGCCAAACACAGGGCCCTGGGAAAAGAGCAGTGGTTAAAATGGGAGGCAAAGCTGGCACAAATAGGTTTGCCCCTCCCAGCCCCCCTAAGGCTGGTTTCCCAATTCCCAGGGGTAATGAATACTGAAGGCAGATTACACACACATATATGTAATTGTTGGCAAGACACTGAGAGGATTATGCCAATAAATCTATTAACATATCAGGGAGTTTGCCCAGAAAGGTGCTGGGAGGAAGAGGCCAGGAAGGGAAGGTAACAATTCTGGCTAGATAATTTTGGGAGCCTGCAGGTCCACAAACTACCCTAACTCAACCTATTTCCTCCATGGTCTTCCTCAAGACAGGTAGACTGCTGCAGTCACCTCGAAATCATCACAGCATAGGTGAAAGGTAACTCAGGTTTTCACAGCCACTGCCAATGTATTTTGGGGAATTTTAAGCATTTTCTTGTCTTTCTCTCATTGTATCCTGTGACCATGTATCCACAAAGAGATGGCACCTGGTTCTGAACACTCGGGGACACAAGAATGGACTCACAGGTGAATCTTCTCCGTGGCGGTTAGGCAGTGTTCTGAGGTGGCTACTTAACGGAGCTGAGACAGGACCAGGCTTGGCTGACTGGTGTTACAGGGCTGAACTGTCCACTCCCCACCCCAGCTCCATGCCCATCTGAAGTCCTAACTCCTAGTACCTGAGATGAGGTCTTTCAAGAGGTTATGAAGTTAAAATGAGGCCACGAGAATGGGGCTCGAATCCAATATGACTGGTGTCCATTTAAGAGGAAGAAACCTCAAAGACACAAGTACACTGAAAATGATCATGTGAGGAGGCCACCAGAGTGTGGCCCTGAGCAAGCCAAGGAGAGGCCGCAGGAGAAACCAACCCTGTTGGTACCTTAATCTCACAGTCTCCGAAATTGTGAGAAAATAAGCTTTTTTTTTTTTTTTTTTTTTTTAACTATCTGATCTGTTTTATTTATGATAGCCCTCACAAACTAATACACGTGGCTTACTTGAAATCTATTCATGTTTACCATATCAGGGAAAAAAATGTGTGTGTGTGTGTGTGTGTGTGTGTGTGTGTGTGGTGTATTTCAGAGGACAGAGAGCTACTGGTCTCTGACAGGATCACAGCTCTAATGCATTGTCTCTTAGGTGTCAGGTGTAGCAGGGCCAAGGTGGGGACAATCTCCTCATCCTCTTAATGACTAGCATTATCCTGCCACCCTGGAATCCAGAGGTTGAGGACATAGAGCACATTTAATAGCTGGCCTGAAGCAGCAGTATGACTCTCTAGGTGGCAGCTTGCAGTAACCAACTTTTTAAAAATCAGCTTAGTTTCTTGTTTGGTTTCTGACTCTTATGGGTCCCGACTAAACTGTGTGCCACTGCTGGGACTCTAGGGAAAGGTAAGACCTGGGGGGTGAGAAGGCGAATGTCTAAGTGAGCTCGCCCCCAGCACACTCTCATGAATTTGGTGGGCCCACCTCGACTATTTGGCCAGTGCTGGCCATCTCCTGCCTGGATGACCTGGTTCTCCATGGGAACTTTGGACCCTGCCAGTCCCTGAGTTTCCACTGAAGGTGGGGTGGGCAGAACCACTCCCCTAGGGCCAAGAGAGGAGGTGGACTCATAAATGCTTATGGCCACTAAGGGGCCAGCCACAGAGCATCAAGCAGCAGGTGTGTCATAGTGCTGACTACCAGCAGAAGGAACCAAGGGGAAGGAAGGTACTGGCAGGCCGATGTCTAGAGGGGCTGGGAGGGACGATGTGCCACAAGAAACAGAGCTCAGAGGCACCTTCACTTTCCCAAGGATGGCAAATTTCAGGGGTAGGACCAATTTAAATAAAAAACCCCACAAGAGCCCCGTGGACCCCCTCACGACTCTACATTCACTCTGGCCATAGGTTATTCACACAGCAAGGTGGGCGCCTCCACAATCATTGCTAGCGGAGGTGCACTCCAAACAATGCACACCTCAGACCTGAGGACTTCCAAGAGTGGGTGCTAGATCCTCCCTGTTCCAACCTGACAGACTGGTCAAGGAAAGGGGAAGGAACCAGACTCTCACCTAAGGGGACAGATGGAATCTAATTAGAACCAGGAGTTTCTTTACATCCCATTGTAGCCAGTTTGCCCAGTGCGTATGGGGCAGGGAGTAGATGCAGGTCTGATGGATGATATCAGCCCTGAGTTCAGCTCCCCAGGCCGGCTGTGCAAGCCAAGCCCCATCTCCAGCCTTTTCTACTGGGACCAAAGGGCTTGACTTGTCCTCTGCCAGCTCCGTGGGAATGGCGTGAGAAAGCACAGTATACTGTCAACTGTAAAAGACCCAAATGGAGCCAGCCTCATCATTATTCTCTGCAAGGTTAGAGGAGACAAAAGAATTACACTTCTATGTGGAGGAGAAAAAGAAATCCGCTCCTGGCAGCACTCAAGTAGATATAACGACAAGCTTTGGCCTAATGCTCACATTTACTACCTTGGAAATTTCCGTTTCAACTGTCTGTTCTCATTTGTGTGTGCTGGGGTGAGGGGGATTTGGATCCGTCTGTGTAGGATCTAAGGACCCAGATCAAAGCTAACTGCCTTCTCAGAAGGCCTGCACATGGCCCAAACCGTGTTGATCGCTTTCTCCTCCTTTTTCGATTTGTTTGGTTTAAAATATTTAACCTGAGGCACAATGAAGTGTTTCATTTACAACGCTCTCCCGGACCATTAGACTGGGACTCCGCGCTCATTATGCTGATGAACGTGCTACTTACCGGTGTAAATTCCAGGAGCAGCAGCCTCCAAGACAGCGAGGGAGATGGGAGGTGCTGAAGGTACCCTATCAAGGACTGATTTAATTACACAGCCATTCAGTGGGCAAAGCACAGCAATTTTTAGCCAAACATTCTAGTAAATATTATGGGAAACCCTTTTATAGAGTGCTAATTCTGGCTTGGTGTTTTCATATGTGCCCGGTTTTAGTTCTCATTCAAACAAGCATAGGGGCCCCCAAAGATGCTACCAACAGCCCAGAAAAATCACACAGACGATGCATTAGCTGGCTAGCCATCCTGCAGTCGATGAGCATTTAAAAAATGTCATCAACATCTCCATATCATGGTCATTTTGGTGCGGACAAACTTTAAAACCCACTAGCTTCCCTGGGGTCATCCTTCTTCAGTCCCCTCCCCCATGCCCTGAGTCCTGCCAACGGATCTCCTGGGTAGGCTTCAGGTCACTGGATGACACTGCTCCTGAAAGTCTGACAAAACAACCACTGCAAACTCATTTTGGATGTTTGAAACAATACCCAATCACTGCACCCACCCTCGCAAGAGTGTCCCAGAGGAAATGGCATCATCACTTTCATTTTACTCCTTTCTACCCACCAAAGGAAAATAACATGTCCCGTGACAATTATCAGGGCATCTGATATCTGCAGCTGGAGAGTATGCTCCGGAATGTTATCAAGTGACCTTACATAGGAACTAATTTTCAAGAGTGAAAATCACTCCTTGCTGCACACGAGCTCACGGCGTTTGTCTAAGTGCAGGAACGCATTTCACTTTCCACTGTTGGAACAGAAACCCTCATGCATCCCCGTTTCTTTAAAAAAAAAAAAAAGTCTATAAATAACCCAGGATCAGCAAAATTATGCAAAACATCCTGCTAGAAGAAGAAATGTAAACTAAAACCACTTACAGAGAGACTCAGGCTGCCAGCTTAATCTGATGCTACGACGACTGTAAACATGTTGTACTTTTGGAACCTGAAGAGATCCACATTAGCACGGATGCCATCGCAAAGAAAAGAAAAAATAAAAATAAAAAAAAAATCCGCAACAACAACAAAAGCCCAACAACCAAAACAGAGCAACGGGATTCCGTATTCTGCACAGTGCACGACCCGACGGCTGACCAGCTGCAGTCAATACCAGCTACCCTCACTTGCACACGCCAACTGTTTTGACTACAGGCACTTGTTAAACACAGAGTTTCAGGTCCTACCAGTTGGACACCAGAAGTTCATAGAACTGACCCAGTGCCAAGAACAACAAGCACAGAAAGCGAAACGGCTGCCTCGTGCGTGTTTTTGTTAACTGTTTATGTAAGCCCCAAAGCAACTGGGTAACAATTAAGAATAAAGAAGAACTTAAATAACAAAAGCAAAAGATTACCACCTTAAAGGAAATGTAGATGCTGGCAGATAAAGGACAGACGTCAAGCTACTTTATCGATGGGGTGGGTGGGTGGTTTTTCGGAGAGAACCGGTGTTGGGTGGGGGGGGGGAGGGCGGGTGTCACATGACACACTGTGGTTATTAGCAGAAGGAACTGGTTGCTTCCTTCAAGCATCTTTTACTTGGAGATTAATTTAAGAGATTTTTTTTTTTTTTTTTGCAAATGCTGAGGCCTTGGTTCACATCCAGGGGTGTCAGCAGCAGAGTTGGAATTTGGAAGTTGGTAAATCCCATGGGAGAAGAAAGGGACATGCTGAATGAAAATTTTCAAGATGCAAAGAAAGGACGTTCAAGTTCCAAGTTCCGTACTGTGTGTGACGAGGCCATTGACACAGGCAGCTAACGGGTGCTGACTGGGGGGGGGGGGTAGAAGCTGGTGTGTCCCCTTTTGAATGAGGACTTCTGGGTCCAACTTTCTCTCTAATCAAGACTGGAGTTTACACTGTCTGATTATGATGGCGAATAGTCTTTTCACCTGGCAAAATAAGATAAAAAGGATCACACTTAAATTGCCCAACAAGTTTTTCCATTTCTTCCCAAGAATGCATCAAGCAGTATTTAATTTAAGGACCAAGACAAATAACCAGATCGAATTTTAGAGTTTCCTGAGGATCTGAGAAAACTGAATTCTAAGAGAACTGGGGTATGAGTGAGGTATTTTAAATGGCTGAGTGGATTTATACTTAATGCCCCCTTCCCTCTCCCCGCCATCTTTCTATCATCTGATTTAGAGGAAAGTAATTAGAAAGCAGCTATAGGTTGTTTGTAAATGCCACTGTAATTGTGGGCCAGATTCATGTTTATTCTAGAGAGTAAATGTTGTTTCTCTGTATCTGGGGTCGCTCATGCCGTGGTGGTGAATAGCTTCCCCCAGGATGGCTGCTGCCCTTTCCTCCAGAGGAACCCACATTTCATTACGACTATATATAGAAATGGATCTGAAATGGAGCCACCCTGCAGTGAAGTGTGGCAGTCAGCTGACAGCTTAGGGAGAATTGCAAAGGCACCTGAGAACATCTCTGCAGAAGAAAGCCTGAAAGAAGCAGGCTGGGGTGGGGAGAGGAGGAGGATGGAGGGACTCAGCCAGAGAGAAGGTGCAGCTAGGTCCCTAGAAGTGAGTCTTCACCCAGCCCTGGCCTCAGGGTGGGTGAAAGATCCATTAACTTGGCCCCAGAACGGCTGTGAGCCAGCCTCTCACTCACTGAAAGCTCCACCATTTACAGGTCTTCTTCTTGCACAGTATATTACTTGGTCCTCAGAAACATCCTGTGAGATAGATGGGAAAAGCTGCTAATATTGCATTTTACAAAGAAGGAACTCAGCAAAACCTGTGATGTTCCCAGGGTCCTCCACCCAGGAAGGTGTTCTGAGGTCCATTTCCTGGGCCTCAACCACAGGAACCAGGACTTGCAGGTCAGGTGCTTTAGACTTGATACTTTCTTGTCTTTTTATTTATTCTTCCCCTCCCTCCCACCACCCCTCCCTTCTCCTTCCCTCCCCCTCTCCCTCCCTCCCCCCTCTTAACTCCCCCCTCTTCACTCCCCCCTCCCTGTTTTTTCTCCTTCCTTCCTTCCTTCCTTCCTTCCTTCCTTCCTTCCTTCCTTCCTTCCTTCCTCCTTGTGCATGCTGAGCATATGATCTCCCACTGAAACATACCCCAATCTCTTGTAAAATACTTTAACAGTTGGATGCTCTATCATTCGCATTTTTATAGACAAGAAAACTGAGATTCAGAGAGAGAGTATATGATTTGGTAAAAACCACACTGCAAACCATAAACGGCACCAGATCTTCCAACTCCTAGCATCAACTCCTTGCCTCAATCATGTTTCCAGAAAACAGAATGATAGAACTAAAAAGATCAATAAAATTGTTTGATTATAAAAGCACAAGATTGCTGGGCATGGTGGCACACATCTGTAATCCTAGCGACCCAGGAGGTTGAGGTAGGAGGATTGCAAGTTTGAGGCCAGTCTCAGTAACTTAGCAAGACCCTAAGCAACTTAGTGAGACCCTGTCTCAAAATAAAAAATAAAAAGGATTGAGGATGTGGATCAGGGGTTAAGCACTCTGGGTTCAATCCCTGGTACCAAACAAAAATAAATAAAATAAAATAAATAAAAACCAACCAAACGAAAAAGCACAAAATCTTCCTTGATTTCTCACTTACTGTCTTCATGGCTTTTTTGGTAGCAGTTCCCAGTCAGCCAGTGTCTTGGAAAGAAGGGTTCTTTTCTATGATGGGTGAGCTTTGAACACTCTCTCCATCCAGTTCACACCCTCTCTGATTTGAACAGTTCACCCACATGCCAAACCTGGCTCCTTACCCATTCCTAGTCTAAGAAGAAATGGAGCCGAATGTCTCCACAGATCTGCTCTGTTGTACATTAAGAAGCTTGCACATCTAGAAGGTGCGTTGTCAAATGCTAGGCATGTGGCTGAGCATGCAGTATGGTGGATCTCTTCCACAACATGCACTGTAGAGTTCACCCTTTGCCAAGTTCTTCTGCAACAGAGGCCTCTGAAAATACCGGACCACATGAAAGTTCCTGCTGTCATGCTCTCTCTCCTCTGTGCCATGTGAACACATTCACTGCTTGAGTAGGGGTGCTATTACTATTATGGGATACACCCAAGTAGGGTTTGGTGCTTTCCTCTGAGGGGGCCTGGGAGTGGGTTACTGATGGCCAGGGAGTTTGAAGGATAATGAATGTTTGTCAGGAAATGAGGACTTAGGGCTAGGACAAGAGATGCTAAATGTTGAAGACAGGAAGAGAGCTGGTAATAAGGTGATGCTTAGAAAGTTCTACAATGTTTTGCCACTCCCTCATGAATCTACCTCTTCCTGAAAATATGAAGAAATTACAGAGTCAAGGCTAGAGAAATTGGGTGTCAAGATGGACTTTACCTTGAATGTAACTGAAGCAGCCTAGATCATGAAGACTAATCAAATCTACATGCTTCCACTGACTAGAAAAGCTCTGTGGTTAGAGGGGATATATATGTGGTACCTCTCTGGCTTGTAAACACTCACTTTGAGGTTGCTTTGGTAACCACATAACATTTGCATCCATGCTGCCTGCAAGAATATGAGCACTGGGTAAGTCAGAAGCTTGGCAGGAAAGCTTCTTTGCTTACAAGCTACAAGTGAGTAGAATATGCCCAGGTAACTTGTGACTCTTCTGAGCATAGAGACCATTTAAAAAAAAAAAAAAAAAACTCTCAAAATCAGACTCACGATTTGATAAGCTCTGGCATATTTAGGGAAGTTGTTTAAAATCAGAACTTCTGAAAGTCCAATAAGGCCTGGCCACCAAATTTGTGATATCAAATTAGTAAAAACAGAGGCATATGCAATATTGACAGAAATCTGCTGCAGTTATTACTGATGTGCTCAGCAAAAGCAGCTCTACTACACACCAGGAAAAAAAAATGCTTTGCTGCTGCTGAGAGATGAGGGCTGTTTGGGGAATGCTTGCTCGTGAGCCAGTGTATCTAGTCCGTGAATAGCACCATGGATGGAGACAAAGCTGGGGGCCCTGTGCCCATGCTCTGGACATCTCATGAGTCAAGGGAGCTGCGTGAGAGTACTCATGGAGGAGGAGGTTGGTGGAGGACCTGTGCAGGGTTTTAAGCATGTCTGGATGTGTGGAAAGCTGCTCAAAAGAGGATGGAATCAATATAGGACAGAGTTCTGACTGGGGGGTGGGGGTGGGGTTTAGACATACACATTAGCAGCAGTTGCTACTACAGGCTGCAGCTTGGTCTGCACCCTTGGAATCTGGTCCCTGGTATTGCCTTGCAGACTTCCAGCCAGTATTTGCACTGGGCTTGACACTATACATGTCTGTCCTATCTCCTGGATTCACAGGACCAAGCCAGTCTGCTTGACTGAATCTGTGACGAGCTTTTAGCTTAACCTTTATGATGTGTACCTACAACCCAAAGCATTTTAGCTAACATCGTAGGTTAGTTTTGCACATATGGGACCACATACCCTAAAATTTTCAAGAGAGTACAGATTTCAACCAGCCTCAGCCAGAATTACATAGCAATTTGAAAAAATGACCTTATAGTAAGGTCAATGAATGTGGGGAGACTGCAACCTAGACCACTAGACTGAAGTTCTTTTTTTTTTTTTTTAAATGAGCGCATATGCCTTTATTTATTTATTTACTTTTAAAGAGAGAGGGGAGAGAGAGAGAGAGAATTTTCAATATTTATTTTCTAGTTCTCGGTGGACACAACATTCTTGTTGGTATGTGGTGCTGAGGATCGAACCTGGGCCGCACGCATGCCAGGCGAGCGTGCTACCGCTTGAGCCTCATCCCCAGCCCCTAGACTGAAGTTCTTTGAGAGCCAGTTTTGAATCTCCTTTATCCTTGTAGGACAAGGCCTAGCCAGAGCATAGAGGTGTTGTGTTTTTAATACAGTGTGAACGAATGAACGCTTCTCAACTGTATTACAAAGATACATGTATAGCTTATTAGGTCCAATCAATATCTTTATATTAAATGTGTCTTAAATTTGGTGTTTTTAAAAAGTTGTCAGGGTGTGATGGTGCATGCCTGTAATCTCAGATACTCAGGTGGTTGATGCAGGAAGATTAAAAGTTCAAGGACAGCATTGGCAACTTCGTGGTACCCTGTCTTAAACTAAAATGAGGAAAAACAAAACAAACAACAACAAGAACAAGGATAAAGCAAGACAAGACTGGGACCTGTACATGGTGGTGCACTCCTGTATCCCAGGGACTCCAAAGGCCGAGGCAGGAGCATCAGAGTTCAAGGTCAGCCTCAGCAATTTAGAGACCCTGTCTCAAAAGAAAAAAGAAAAGGGTTGGGAGTGTAGCTCATTGAGCCTTCTTGGGTTCAATCCCCAGTACCATATTTAAAAAAAAAATGGCAGGGGTAGAGTGCCCCTAGGTTCAGTCCCTAAAGTCACACACAGACACACACATACAAAGTTGCTTGTGGTTTAAGTTAGGGAGAAGGTAGAAAGGCTTTCTCTTTACAATTCATAATGCCAACTCTTCAAAAGAAAAAAAGTTGTAGCTGTTAAGTAGGAGTTCATGGACACCAGGATGGAGGAGACAGTGTATTAAAAAGAAGTCTCTGGAGGACAATAAACCCCATTACCATAACAACTGCAGGACTTATCACCATGGCAACTCCCGCCACAGGTTCAAATTTCAAAATTGACCAATGGTAGAAACGAGGGCATTATTTTAATTAGGTTTTCCGGGCTGGAGATGTGGCTCAAGCGGTAGCGCGCTCGCCTGGCATGCGTGCGGCCCAGGTTCGATCCTCAGCACCACATACCAACAAAGATGTTGTGTCCGCCAAATACTAAAAAATAAATATTAAAAATTCTCTCTCTCTCCTCTCTCACTCTCTCTTTAAAAAAAAAAAAATTAGGTTTTCTAAAGTAACCAATGCGGGAGGGATTGGAAACTATTCTAATCAGGTATCAGAAGATGACCAATGGGAGAAAATGGGGTAAGGTCCTCCGTCAGGTTCTTACAGGGTAGAGAAGGCTCCATAGTTCAGGGTATAAGGCCCTAATTTCCAGACATTGGGGCCTTGAGCCTCTCTCTCTCCCGCAGCCCACTCCGTTCTATCTAATGCAGTGCTATTGTCACTTGCAATAAATCTGGACTCTATCTGTTACTTCTGTGTGTCTTGGTGTCTTGCTCAGTTCTTTGTTGAGGATGCCAAGGACCTGGACTTCAGCTGATCATCCCAATAGTAACATAGAGACTGTGTAACAGGAATCTTTTCAAAAGAGCTTCACACCATTGTACTTTGTTTTCTTGATTGGTGTGCAGCTAGTATTCTCTATCAAAGAGTTCCACATAATGATTTAACCACCATGGGTGGAGAATATATAGGAAAAAACTGTGTCCGTGCTAAACATGTACAGACTTTTCTTGTCCTTATTCCCTAGACAATACAGTCTAACAACCATTGCATAGCATTTACATTGTATTAGGTATTATATACTTATAATAATAATAATAATAATCTGGAGATGACTTAAGGTGTATAGGAGGAGGTATGTAGGCTATATGTAAACACTACACTATTTTTGTGGTTCTAGGAATTGAATACAAAGCTTTGCACATGCTTGGCAAATGCTCTACCTCTGAGATACAACCCCAGCTCCCTAACTATACCATTTTATGTAATGAACTTGAGCACCTGATCCTGGGGGGTAGGTAGGGGTTGGCCAGGAACCAATGCCCCAATGATACTGAGGGATGACTATTTTGAACATTGTGATTCCTTTTGGTAACTGAAGGTGGTGTTAAGGGCATTCACTGATGTAAAACTATGATGACTTCGGGGTCTAAAACAGTAGTTTTCAAACTTTTTGACCCTGATCTACTTTGAGAAATAAATTTTACCCTGCAACTGAATATGCACATATGTTTATAAGACAAAAGCTCCAAACTTATCTTTATCACCTAGGAAGCACTTTGATATTTCTGCTCCCCTGTCCTCCCTTCCTTCTCTTTCCATCTCTTCTCCTTTTGTTTAACATCTTGGTCCAACTCAGTAACTGACTGCGCCACCATCATGGGTGGTGCCTAGGGTTTGTAAACACTGAAAAAGTATTCAGAGTAGTTGCCCTGTCCCAAAATGGGCCTCAGCGTTCCCACTTTTCTTTTTCTGTTTCTGCAGTCTGTATCACTCCTTTTTGCTCTCAGGGCCTGCTACTGCACCCTTCTCCTTAGAGTTCTACTTCTCCAACTTGAAATCAGACACTAAGCTGGCTAGTGGGCTGTATGACTGAAGGCAAGCTGCTTCTCAATGAACCTGAAGGCACTCCTATGACTGGTGTGGAGTTTAGGTGCAGTGATTTGGTCCTGCTCCAAAATGCACAGGGCTCTTGGCTGGGTTCCCAAGGCGCTTTACTCAGTGGCAGAGGTCATGATACTGAGGTGTTATTGAATGTGCCACATGAGAACACTAGCCCATGAGCATAGATTTTTTTCTTTTTTGAATGGAGTATTCAGATGATTGGGGCTCTGGCTGGTTGGGCTATAAAATGACAAATGCTCTTGAAGCAATGTTGCTTCATGAATGACAAATATCTGGGCCCCTGTGTGTGAGGAGGCTATTCCCTAAGTCATTTAGCTGGCTTCTGGCAGTCTGCAAGGATGCAGTATTTTGGCTCTCCACCCTGAGCTGCCCTTTACCCTGTTTTTTTTTTTTTTTTTTTTTTTTAACAGTCTCTGCTAATCTATATGCCCACTGTCATGGTTTCATTCACCTAAAAGTAAAAAACCAAACTAATTAATATATGACATTTCTGGTTGTGTTTTCAAATGTGTGTCAAGTTTATGTGTGGTAGATATACTGATTTTTAAAAAAATTATAGCAAAAGGTGTAAACACTGTACCTTTAAACAATCTAAATGGCAAGCAATCAGACACTGGCTAAGTAAATTATTGGCACATTCATTCAATGGAATGCTGGAAACCTATAAAAATGATGATGCAGATCTGTATTCACTGAAATTTGTTCACAACAATTTTAGATGAAAAAAGCAGATTTCAAAGCAATGTCTATAATAGAATTCTACTTTTATTTTTTAAAATATAAAAAGATGCATAGAGATACATATGTACAACACACAGATACATACCTATAGGAAAAAGTTTGACAGTCTCACACTGAAATTTTTTTTTTCTTATTTTACTATTAGATTTTCTGATATTTTGGCAATTTCTGCAGTGCATAATTTTTTATTTTTATTTTTGAATTCCTTGATATTTTCATTTTAAAATTAAAATAATGTTTGATTGACAAAGATTGCATATATGGAAGATGTACAACATGCTGGACATTCTTTTTATAATATAAGAACAAAAGCAATTTTCACTTTGAAACAATAAAATTCATATTATTATTCAAACTAGTCCTTCTGTTTGGAGCATAGCTCTTAGTTGTATCACAACCCATTCTCATGTCTTCTTAACCTTTCATAAGAGTTCTACTCATATAAGGAAGAGTAAGTTGAAAAAAAATTTTTTTTTCAGAAGTGCTGGGGATCAAACCAAGGGTCTCTTGCATTGCTAGGCAAGTGCTCTACCACTGAGCTACACCACTAATCCCTCTTTAAAATTTAATTCTATTTTTGAGACAGGGTTTGCTAAATTGCCCAGGCTGGACTTGAACTTGCTATCCTACTGCCTCAGCCTCTGAACAGCTGGGATTATCAGGTATAAATTGAATCTTTATTGAAAAATGTTTCCATTAAAGCATTTTAAGTCAAAGGACTGGTTTCTGGTTTTACTTCTGGTGGTCAAATTCAAGTTCTTTTCTCTGATGGACTTAAGGAGTCATGTACACCCCAGGTAGATGGCTTTGCTAGTTACTCCCGCAGGCTACCGGCCTTTGCAGTCTTGAGAAAGACAAATTAAAAAGCTCACATTATCTATATTCTGAAGCTAGTTGTCTCCAAACTAGAGTCAATCCAAGCATAAAACAATTTTAGTTTAAGGATAGGAACAATCCCTAACTCTAGTTAGTTCTGTTCTCTTTCCAAGCCTCATTCACATGCATGAGATAACTGTTATCTTACCAAAAACCAACTGGGGAGGGAGAGGGAGCAAGCTAGCATGCCAGGTATTTTTCTGTCTACAGATGAGGAAACTATGTTTAACAGAAGTGAGGCAACTTGTCCAAGCCCACCATATTAGAAAATGCTAGAGGCAGGATCCAAACCCAGTTTTCGTGTGTGTGTGTGTGTGTGTGTGTGTGTGTGTGTATGAACTTTTGTTTTTGATACCAGGGATTAAACCCTGGGTGCTTTACCAATGAGCTACATCCTCAGCCATTTTTATTTTGAGACAGAGTCTTGTTAAATTGATTAGGGCCTTGCTAAATTGCCCAGGTAGCCTTGAACCTGTGATCCTCCTGCCTCAGCCTCCTGAGTCTCTGGGATTAGAGGTGAGCACCACTGTGCAAGGCCAGTTTTCCTGTCTCTCCCTCTCCCCCACTCTTTATTCTATGCCATAGCATTTTTTCTAGAAATAGAGAAATCATATAATTCATTGTCCTAATTGAATGCCTTTGAAAATAAAAGAGGGTGCTATGTGACTGGATCCCAGGGCAACAGGCATAAATTTTGACTGTACCAGGCAAACTAGGTCACATGGTCATATGGTCATTTAAGATATAACCAGACAGACAGACACAAACAAACACACGCAAATACACACTGGGAATTATACCTTTTGAATAATAAAAATAAATGGAACAGAGTTACAATGTCTATAATCTATTTAAAAATACTTGAGTATAAAAAATAAAAATATATTATAAATAAATAAAAAGTATCTGAATTCAACTTGTGTTCCACTGTGTATGCACCAATGAGTCTATGCTTTATCTCTCAGGGTCATCAGCTCTCACGCTATCAGAAATACAAAGTCTAGATTGGGTAACTGGTATTGATCAAAGAGGGCCATAATCCCAAATTGACTTCTTTAAGTGTTCCTGCTATATATATATATTTTATCAACATTCTGAACTCAAAAAAAGTGGATTTTATTGTTGAAACTTGTGATATAGTCTAATGAATGTCAGAAATGGGGTTTTATTGGTGAAATTAAAGATATTCAAGATATATGACCAAAGTCCTGACAGCCACACTTCAACCTGGATTTAACAGTGTGAGAATCCAGTGAAGCCTGTCTCTAGGCTCTGAGGATGGCACTTGAGGCTTCACGGGGTCCCACTATTGAATCAGGACTGTCTATAAGGGCACCATGCCGATTTGGGGCACAGTGTCCTTTCTCTGCAGTACTCATGCAGCTGCCTCAAACGAACATTTTGTGCAAGGTATGGTTGGAATACCTTGAAAGAGACAGAGCTGGGCTCTCATCAAGCTTACAGAATGGTTGAATCAACTGTTTGTACCTACTTGTTAATAATAAGGGGTTGTTTGATAAAGGCCTGTATCTGAGGCAGAATTCAGTTGACCAGCCTCGTTCACATGACCAGGTAGGGAGGTGATGGGGAAGAAGCCAACACTGACCACCTCAGTCTTCTATACTGGCAACTGCTTTCTACCAGAAAGAGTTCCACATGGCCAAACCACCACAGGTCAGTCCACAATGAATATGAAACTGGGTGAATCTGAAAAGGTTCCTTAATATAGTTTCCTCTCCACCAGGGATGAGGCTCTTGAACACAAAGTCAGGGGGTTGTGTTCATTGTGATAATCCCTAAGCCTCAAGAAAGTACATGGTGTATGTTTGTCCAGTGGATAAAGGAATTGAATAAGAACTCTGTTATTTCTAGAATTAAATTTATTAACTGTTAGTTGTGATTGTCCTTTATTCCATAAATAATAACTGATCCTCTTAGACCACAATCTATTGCTTGCCTTGGATTGAATTTACTTTAAATAGAAAAAAAAAGTAAGATAGTAACAAAAGCCATTGGGATTCTATCATACATCCCCACAATAAAGCAATGAGATGGGTACTATCCTTTGTTCAGTTGAGGAGACCATGGTCCAGAGAGGTTACAACTTAATTAGGAAAGTCAGGTCTGTCTAAGTCCTAACCTGATCATGTTTTCTAAAGCTGTGCTACCTAGAATTAGTAAAAACTTAGTTTTGCAAAAACTAAGCATTTCCTTCCTTCCTTCCTTCCTTCCTCCCTCCCTCCCTCCCTCCCTCCCTCCCTCCCTCCCTCCCTTCCTTCCTTCCTTTTCCTGTGGTACTGGGGATTAAAACCAAGAGTGCTTCTACCATTGAGCTATATTCCCAGCCCTTTAAATTTTTTTTTTTTTTTCATTTGAGACAGGGTCTCATTAAGCTGTTCAGGCTGGACTTTAACTTGAGATCCTCCTGCTTCAGCCTCCAGAGTAGCTGGGAAAATAGTCATGTACCGCCACACCGGCATGGGTATTTTCTTTACTACTTCTATTCTTTTTACTTTCTAACATGTTATTGAACAAACACATCTTTTTGGTGCTTCATCATATTTTAGAAAAAGATGTTTTTGTTTTGTTTGTTTTGTTTTTTGATGGAGAAACTAGATGCATGCTGGAATATACAATCCAGCTTTCCGTTCCTTTACTTTAAATATTTTGATTGACATGTGGCCTTGAGGGATATCTAATAGTCTCTAGGGTCTTTGAGCTGGGAATCAGTTGCAGCTTACCCATCTCCAGGGCACCAGGCACTCATTTGGCTCATTCTGACACCCTCTCCACAGCACCCTTGCTGTCTGCCCCTTGGATTACCAAGAGCCTTTTGTTGTATGTCTGTGTGACTTGGTGCACAGTGTCCTTTCCCTGGAATGCTTGTCCATCCTTTTGTTCTTCACCTTGGTTAACTCCTTGGTTTCTTTTTGAAGTCCTAGTTCAAACACCAGCACACTTGGGATTCCCTGGTGATCCCAGCCACCACTGCACTGCTGCCTGATCTCGCACGAGTCCCCTTCTTTATGCTCCTAGGACACACTGAGCAAACTGTTGCCTCGTTGTCTGGCTTGTGGCTCCCTAATGACCCGTGGATTCACCCCTCTTGTCTGCTCCACCATAAAAAACCCAAGCCAGGGACTCTGTCTCAGTACTGGCACATAACAGGCCCTTGGAGTGTGTTAGATAACAAATGAATAAATCAGGAAATAATTAGCCAGGCCACAGTACAGCAAAAGAAAACAGGAATCAACAGCAGCAGCAGTCTCTGCGGTCTGAGGACTAGCTAGGCTGAAATATTTCTCTTAGTTACTGGGCATAAAAATAATTTTTAAAGCCCAAGAACATCAGAGTTGTTGGTTTGTTTTTAACGAGAGGTAATAGACTACTTAACTCTAAGCACTCTGCTCCTTGTTTGTTATAGAAACAAACAAACAAGCAAATAAACAACAACACCTCTGGAGAGTTTCCAAGGGTAGCCAGCTCCTGCTGGAGGACGCTGTGCCAGCTGCTGGCATCCCCGCCAGGGCTTGAGGTGCTCCGACTGGCCGCAGGACAGGCTGCACCGGGCGACGGTCTGAGCTGAGATGTTTCCAGGTCCCAGATACAGACCAACAAATGACCTGAAAAAAGCTACAGCTTGATCTGACTGTGGGACTCTGGCCTAATGAAATAAACTATTCCCAGCAGAGCCTGACCCTGCAGAATGTAATTCTTTCTGACCACACTGTGTAGATAAAAATAATTTAGTGATTTCCTCCCACTAAACTCTTGGGCATAAACCAAGAAATCTGCAGAGTAGCTGTTGTGATGCTACTGTGTAATTGTAAATATTTAATTTTTTTTTGCATTCTTATCAGTGTTTATCAGCAGGAATGCATCCAGCATTTTAGGTGGGATAATTCTTCATTGGGTAAAACTGTCCCATGCACTCCAGATCATTTAGCACCTTGGATGCAATCAATGCCAGTTACTATTATGGCTCCCAGAGACACATTTCCAACTTGAATCCTGGGACTCCACGTGGGGTAGGATTGGATTCCTTTTGCAACCTGAGAATGTAGGAGGGGACCAAAGTGGCCATACAGTCCACAGGTTGGGTTCTAAAGGGATAAGACTTAGGGAGTTAACAAGCACACCTGAGGTACAAGGACAATTGACCAAGGCCTGTCTGTGGGGGAGGCAGATGCCCTGAGAGAGGAAGGACACATCCATTCCTTAAGTAGAGAAGTCAGATAATCAAGGAAGCCGGACTCATGGAAGCAAAGAGATCAGAGTAGAGCCAGAGTAGAGGTCCAAGTGGTGTAGATGGAGTAAAGAATGAACAGGGGGTGGGGAAGGACCTGGGCAATATTTTTTTTTTTTCTTTTGCGGGGTGGGTACCAGAGATGGAACCCAGGAGTGTTTAGCCACTGAGCCACATCCCCAACCCATTTTTATTTTTTATTTTGAGACAGGGTCTTGCTAAGATGCTTAGGGCCTCACTCAGTAGCTGAGGCTGGCTTTGAACTCATGATCCTCCTGCCTCAGCCTCCTGAGCTGCTGGGATTACAGGCATGTGGCCATGGTGCCTGGCCTGGGCAATGGTTCTGAAACTGGCTGTTTCTGAGTTCCCTCCTTACAGACTTCAGGGGCATACCAAAGGAATCAAGAGTGTGTGTGGGGCTGTGTGACTCAGTGGTAGAGCTCTTGCCTAGTATTTCAGAGGACCTAGGTTCAACCCCCAGCACCACCAAAAAAGAAAACAATTTAACAAAGGGTCAAGGTCATCAATTCTGGACAGCACTGCCCGTTTGAGGAAAGACCCAGTCCTGCAGTTTTGCTTGGCCTAAAAATAGCAACAACTAAATCAACACAACAACCCTATCATTGCCCCATCACCTTGGTCACACTCTGCAAATATGGCCTCCTGCAGAGAATTTGTAAGTTTCCCAAAGTGATGTTAAAGTGCATTCGTGTCACCAAGGGGGAGAGGCTCTAAAAACCAGCCAAGGAGAAAAATGAGCTGAAATCCTGAGTGGAGGGGACATGAGCACAGATAGGATCACCCGTCCCTCTGATTTAGTGGTTAGAAGCTCCAGCAGGAGGGCAATGGGCAAAGTTGCTGGGAAGCTACTTACTCCTCTGTCTCATCTTTCTCACTTATTTTAAATTTATTTTATCTTGCTCTGTTTGCAACTTTTCAAGCGGCCTTAAATCCTTTTACAATAAGTCGGTATAAATAAATAAAGCAAAGAAATAAAACCCACTGCTGCTGCTGTCAGCACTGCCAAACTGGGCTCGAATGTTTTGGCTCTTGTCTGAGGTGCTCTGCAGAAATGGGAGGGGAGGAGGAGGAGAAAACTCCAGAGTCTTGAAGAAGAGCTGGCCCTGGGTCCCATCCTGTCTGTATATCAGGGTCACAGAGCCTCAGGCAAGTCGCTAACCGCTCAGGCCTCCTTTTCCCCATCTTTAAATGAAGGATGTGATGAAATGGTTTCAAAGACCTCCTTATTCCTGAACACTGGGATTCCGAGGTACTCATGCTTGAATCTTCTTAAAAAAATTTTTTTTTTTTTGGTACTGGGGATTGAACCCCAGGACGCTTAACTACTAAGCTTGCTCCTTCCCCTCTATATTCTTTCTCAGTACAAAAGAAATTGGAGTGCTACTCATTTGCAAATGTAGGGGTTTATTGGGTAATTTACTGACCAAATTTCCCATTGTAAAATGAGATCAAAATACTGATTTTTATGCTTATTTCCTGATAAGCTGGTAAGTTTCCCCCTAAAAAAAAATTCTGTTACAGAGAGTAGGAACATCTATTAATGCTGTACCCATCATTCACAACTACCAAGAGATGGAAAGCACTGCTACGTTCTGGAAGATTCTTTTTGCTTTCCATTGAAGGGTTCGGTGGTGTTTTAGTGTACCTACTCTCACATTCCCATATAGTCACTGTCCCTATTTACACAGAGAATGGCTTGGGATACCTGTTGCTTTTAGCAGAGCCAATTCAAAACATCCCAGCAGAATGCTCTGGAGCAGAGCCTTTCACACTTTAATGGGCCCATAAATTACCTGAGGAGCTTATTAAAGTCAAGTTTTTCTAAGTTTCTAATGCTTTGACATTTTAGGGTCTTACAGACTCTCCTTCCTAGGGATAGCAAACTGTGGGACTTGCCTGCAAGTCTGATATACAAGCATACCACGTCTTCCATCCAGCTCTTATACTCTGGACCACTGCTCCCCTACCTAATCACCCCAGGAAGGGTACTAGTATGATCATGGTAGCCAATCTGAAGCCTGTGCACTCTGATTGCCTGTTCTTTCCTGTGGAAGCCCTAATAAAGGCTTTTGTCTGCATTTTCTCCTTCCTCCCCAAGCCTCCAGATCAGGCCTGATACTTTCCCTTGTGGCCCTCCTCTTGGAAACTGTGAGTGACAAATTATCTTTACAATGGCCATCAACTCCTGACCTGTTGGCTCCTCTACACCTGAATAAATGATAAAACTTACATCTTAAACCAGTCTGGTGGTGTTGATGCTTCTGATCTAAGAACCACCCTTTGTGTTGCAAGGTTCTCAATTCCTGTGCTGTTACAGAATATGTGCCACAGCTGAGAGGATAGACTATGCTTCTGCAAGTCTGACCTGCATTGGAGCCCAGTGTGCTGCAGGAATCAAATGGCAAAGGGGCCAAAGCTCTAGCAGAGGCACCTTATGGAAAACTGCCATTGCTTCTGTCTTACCTTCCAAAATTGTGGGTTCATGGAGCTTTACTAGATAGAAATTAAATAAAAAGCTGCAAAGCAAAGGAAGCTGAGTCTGAGGTCTTTAAACTCCAGCAGGCACTGTGGCACCTTTATAAGGTGACTCAAGGCTGGGGGTGGGGGTGGGGAGGGTTACGACTCTGTAGGTCAGCTGGCATTGGGCGCTTGCTACATGCTCCCTACATGAACTGATGCAGATATGGCCCTGGATAACCAACCCCAGTCAGGAGGCCTCAGGGAGTAAGCCTTAGAATCTAGGCAATTTACCTGTCTCCCGAACAAGAAGCTATTTAGGTATCCATCAGCCCTTCTGCCCAGAGGTATAGGAAGGCTCTGATTATCATTCCCTTCCTCAGGGCACCTAGGGCTTGGAGAAGCAGCCTAGACAGGATCTCAAACCTTCTAACTCTAAAGCCAGAGCACCACCCCCCTCCCAATCCCAGTTCCATGTGCCACTAATTAAAGCAAACCCTGATTAAGAACTATCAATTGTAAGTACTTCATGTGGCTTAGCTTGTCTAATCCCCACAACCCTCTACAGTAGATGCTCTGCAAATCCTTATTTTCAAGATGAGTAAGCAAGTCCAGAGAGGCTAAGTAGCTTGCCCACCCTCCCCACTAATTGGCAGGGTCAGAATTTCAGTCTAAAGGCTGCACCACAGAGCCTTCACTCTCTGTTGTACCCTCTGAGTGTTTGGGCGGTGCTAGTCAGGTGAGGGCCCCAGATCTGTGTCCACAGCATCAATACCAGACAGGAGCAAATTGCCCGGCCTATCCCAGTCTTGCTGAATCAGAATCCTATGAATGAGGCCAGGAATCTGTGCTTTATAAAGTCTCTGAGTGACTCTGCTGTAGATTGAACATAACCTGTGTCACAGGCACCCCTGTAAGAAACTAATGTCAATAGTAACAGCATCAGTTTAACTTCAAGTCTGGACATCACTGTTTAGAACAAGGCCTTGGGAGTTAGCCTGACAAACAAGAAGGATAATGGTGTAGGTTCAAAACCTGCTCCCACAGGAGTTACAAGCTTGGAAGCTTTGGGCAAAGTGCTTAACTTTTTGGAACTTCACTTTCCTCATCTGGAGAATGGGAATCCAGTATCGACCTCTTAGAGTATGTGAGCATAAAATGAGCCAACCCTGTAAAGTGCTGTGCTCTGTTTCTAGCACCAGGAAATGCTCTTTAAGTGGTAGTAAGTCCTTAACACTTCCCTGTTTTCTAAAATTTATGTCCTTTCCTATCACACTTTACCACAGTGTGAACCTGAATTTCTCTGGTTGCTAAACCAAGAAAATTGCTTTCAATAAGGACAAGGAAGCTATATTCTTTTTTTTGGGGGGGGGCAGGGGTACTAGGGATTGAACTTAGGGGCATTTGATCACTGAGCTATATCCCCAGCCCCATTTTTGTTTAGAGACAGGGCCTCCCTGAGTTGCTCTGTACCTCGCTTTTGCTGAGGCTGGCTTTGAACACGCGATCGTCCTGCCTTCCCAGCCACTGAGGTTACAGGTGTGTGCCACCATGCCTGGCCAGAATAACTAGAATGGCAAGCTACCTAAACAATGCCTAAAGACGTTACTGTACACCCACATGGAACACATCCCCAAATGCCATCAAAAGTTTCAACCCTGAACGAGGGGGTAGAGATGCTCATTCATGAACTGAGGAAATTCACATTAAACAACAGCTTGGCCCTCGTCTCTCTTACCTGACTGCAGCTGGTAAAAAGTGTTCCTAGTGGCATGCCTTTAAAAACACACTCCCGCTGCACACCCCAGAAGTGGAGAAAGCATAATGGTGGTGGTAAACTGGCTTTAAACACAGACCAAATGCTGCAGTGACATCTCAGTCGCTTCTGAACCCAAAGAATCTTCCCACCTCCAATCATACAGTTACCTCAGAGGAAGCAAATCTTCCTGCTCCCAGTGACTGGGGCATCCCAGTCAGACACCAGTCACCTAGGCATAGACAAAGAAAAGGCCCCGTGCCCCCCCACAAGGAGGGTGGGAAGAGAAAAAAAAAAAAGGTATGTGGGAGAAGAAGAAAGAAGCCTCAGGGGACATTTATGTCATCACTAAAGTCATGTCAGGCCAACTCCATCCTAAGCCGTCAACTCTGATTTTCAATCAGAAGGAGAGGGGGTACAAGGAGAATTTAAAGATTTTTTTTTTTAAGGTAAAGAAAAAAAAATGTCGTGCTAGCTTCATTATATAAATTAAAACCCCACTGGGACATGTCAGTAGTTATTCTTCCTATCTGTAAGGAGAAATTTCAATAAAAAGGTGTAGGTGGTAAAATGAAAATCTGAGCAGACCTCATTTTTTTATTATTCCCTTCACTGTTTGGAGACCTCTGAAAAGATAGATGATTTTATATGGAGCCCAGCTGATTTCTGATCCTTTTAGATTCTGGCCCAGAAAAAATAAAATACAAAAATCAAACCAAAGTGGGTTCCCATGAACCTTAACTCTGGCACTGTTATTGAATTATTTGTTTTTCATAAAACCCTTTAAAAACCTAATTATAAAAATAATGTATACAATAAAGATCTTAGAAAATTCAGATATGAGTGAGGAAGAAAATAAAAATCATCCAGTCTCCACACCATTTCTGTTTAAAAATAAACATATATATGTGCATAATTTAAAAAAATGTGATCATACCAAGCACTTTGCTTTAAATGCTATTTTTCTCCTTTTACATCATGAACATTTCTTTATGTTGTAAAATCTTTTTTTTTTTTAAAGACTGTTTTAGAATTACTTAGTGCTAATAACTCCTTTTGTTTGGCATTGAGATTGGTTGTAAATTCTTGCCATTATGGGTTATTCTGGAGTGAACATCCTTTGGATACATTTTTATACATATTCATATTTTATTTATTTATACATTCATCCATTCATTTATTTTTGTGGTGGTGCTGGGGATTGACCCCTGGGCCATGGGCATGCTAGGTAAGAATGTGCCAATTGACCTACATAGATCCACAGTCCTATTTATTTTCTTATGTAAACTCTTTTTTTTTTTTTTTAAAGAGAGAGTGAGAGAGGAGAGAGAGAGAGAGAGAAAGAATTTTTAATATTTATTTTTTAGTTCTCGGCGGACACAACATCTTTGTTGGTATGTGGTGCTGAGGATCGAACCCGGGTCGCAGGCATACCAGGCGAGCGCGCTACCGCTTGAGCCACATCCCCAGCCCCATCTTATGTAAACTCTTAGAAGCAGAATTTTTGGTTCCAGGCCCTTGAACCAGGTAGTCAAATGCCCAAAGGGACAGGGATCTCTGATCTACATATGTACCAGGTTCAGACAGAGTACAGTTTACTTTTTCCTCATTAACACGGGATATTATTATTAATTTGAAACCTTTGTCATTTTGATAGGTGAAAAATACTCTCTACTTGTTTTAACCTTTGTTTTTGATTACCAGTGAGGCGGAACACTTTTCGTGTTAATTGGCCACTTGATTTTATCTCTTGTGAATTGCCTATTCATACCCATTTTTAGTGTCTTTCTTTTTCTCATTCATCTGTAAGAATTTTGTAAAGAGTAAGAATATTAGTATTTTAAAACCGGAAGAAGTTGAAAACCATAACTGTTTCTTAATAAGATTTACAACTGTGAAATGTTTATATCATGAATCGTTAAAAAGTTCTTTTGGTGGCAAAGAGGCCTTGTGGGGTAGTGAAGTTTGAATCAGATTTGACAAAATCTTTATCTCTAAACCTGAACCCAGAACTCTCATTTGAACCCTCTGTCCCTTTTAAATTAACTTCAGTAATAACAGAATGCCAGACATAAAAATAATGACAGGGTGGCATCTTAGGAAGAATCCTACACCTTTGCTAGGCAGGTTCTATACTTTCCTGGTTGATCAGCTACAGACAGACACCTCTGTGGGCAAGAAAATTTGTGTGGGCACTGTCCAGCACCAGTGGCCACCGGAAAGACAGAGCATTTTGCAGGGTTTCTTATTTGAGTTGAAGCCAGCAAATCAGGGGTTTGAATTCTGAGTTCCTGGGTGCCACTTAGAATGAGCTGAGTGATCACAAGAAACCATAAACATCAGATCCACCTCCACCCTCAGGGTGGAACAGGATTAAAGAAGATTTAAGGACACCAGAACGCTGTCTGATTTCTCTACTCACTGTTCCTAAGAGGCAGAGCGGAATCCACCTTTTGGTGTGGATGCCCAAGGGCTTCCCGGAGTGGTGGGCACAGAGGCGTAAACTCAGATCTCCCAGGGCAGGAAACACCTCTTCACGGACAGTTTGCATTTCCGCAGTTGACAGCAGGAGCAGAAAATGTAGCCAGCCAGCCAGGTTGGGAGGGCGGAGGGTGATGACTGCTGGTGACAGGGAACCACCTTCCTGTCGTTGGAGCCAACCCAGGTCACTAGTTGTATGTCTGGCATTTGGGTCGGATGCCTACCAATCACACAGGTTCTGTCTGCCGGCCTGGGTTCCGGCTGCGATTATTCAAAAATAAAACAGGAAGTCCAGAACAGAACAAGCCGAGAGCAGGCAGCCGCACAGGAGTGCAGGCTGGGTAGAGAGGATTCGTCTTGGCGGGGCGGGCTCCGAGTTGAGGAGAGCAGCCCCAGCTGCAGGACAGGAAGACATCACAGAGGATGATGAAGGAAGCCAGGTATCCCACTGCCCGCTGTTTCCAAGTTATATCCTGATTCCCCAATGAGCAACACTAGGAAACAGACCAATTTACAATGGCCACCAGATCCACAGACTTTACCCACTAAAATGGAGATGTTTTCTGTCCTTCTGTAACCAGAAGCTGAGGGACAGATAAGCAGAGGGAAGCGAAGGATAGAGAAAGAGGGGTGGGTGGGTAGGGTGAGTCTTTGTCTCACTGGTCTCACTGGTCTGCTAGGTATTCATTCTCCCTTCTTTTCTCCTAATAGCAGCACCTTGATTTTCCTCTGGGGCACACCCTTCTCCACACTTAGCCCATAAGACTGCCATGTAGTAGGCTTGCCCAACCTCCCTGGGGGCTGGGTGGCACTCAAAATGTCCTCTCAATATTAAAGCTATTGTCCCACACAGTTAAAGGGCTTCCTACTCAGGGCTTTGGATCTTTCTATCTTCTGAAACTTTATGCATGACCTTGGTTCACTGGGTTGGGATTCCAAAGACTCTGCATTTGGCTGGGGATGTAGCTCAGTGGTAGAGCACTTGCCTAGCATATGCAGGGTATGGGTTTGATCCCTAGCACAGCAATAAACAAACAAAAAGATCCCTGTCGTGCTCACTGTACTCCAGGAAGGTACACCAGGGCTTCCTCCTGAACGGAGTCGGGAGCAAATGCAGGGAATTCTGGCCTTCTTACAGAGGAGTAGGCCTAGGAATGACTGGATTACATGTGGGTAAAGCTGATACCTGCTCAAATAGGGGTGTTCCTGGAGTCCACAGCAGAGATGGGAAGAGGTTAGGACTTGACAGCTCTGTAGACAGAAGATAGATGAAAACCCAGAGCTTCCAGAGGAAAACAATTACAGAGTGAGTGAGTTTCCTTCTGGAGTAGATTTATGCTTTTCAGCAAACTATAGGGATGAGAAAAACCTACTGTGAAAGGCCCCGCTCGCTCAGAATACGATTAAAGACTGCACTGCCAGAGCCTAGAAAAGGAGCCCTCTTTTCAGCTGTGCCCCAGACTTTGGATTCTTCCAAAACCTGGGATGATTGTATAATCCCTTAGCTGTCTTTTGGCTCTATTCCTAACCAAGTCCAATTTCGTCTTAAGTCATAAGCAGCTTGGTGGCACAGACTGGAATGGAACCTGGTGTCTGCATCTTGCTTCTTTACACAGACTGAATAGCAGGAGGAAGCCTGAAACCCGTTACTTCTCTGGGGAGTTTTTAGTCAGGGCAGGTGGTTACTTCATTAATTCCTGCAGAGTGTAGACTTGAATGGACACAGCTCACACTGGCTCTGGTCTGATTTAGCCATCTAGTACCTTCTCTTTACCTAGGGGAGTTGGCGCCTTTTGGAGACCCACTGGAAAATTCCAGGGTGCTCTACCTGTCTGGCAGAGCCAAAGCAAACCTTGTGAAGGCCTGAAGAGACTCTCACAGGCAGCCCAGCCTCCCTCCACTCAGGCCAAGCCACCGTTTGACTTCCTTCCTATGCCCGGCCTTTCCATTCTCGTCATACCTCGGGCTATGGGAAGTCTTCCTCAGCTCCATGCACACTTCTCCTTCCTCTGAACCCACAGAAATTCTAGCAAGGAGACCCTTCCCCCACCGCAACAGTCTGGGCAGCAGCAGCCACAACAAATTATCAAAAGCCGCTGCTGCGTTGCTGGATGGCTGGGCCAGAACGGGTGGTGTCATGCTGTGTTCACAGGGTGGTGGCTGGGAGCCTTCCTGCCACCTCTGTCACTGGCTGTCGAGTTGGTGGTCAGCTGGTGAAGGAGAGAGGGCCCGTAATAGAGCCACAAGGTGACAGTTAGGGCACGGAAGCTGTCCCCAGTCTCTGCTCTGTTGATGCCACCATGGCCTCTGGTTTCTATGGGGGAGGCAGAAATAGGGGAGGAACTGAAGGCCCGCTCAGATGTAGGTAAAGGAATGAGCAGGGGACAAGAGGGTGCTGCACTGAGCTGCTGGAACACCTAGTGTTGCCTGCCTCTAAGTAGCTCATTGTGGATAACTACTCCGAAGCCACCCAACGGCTCCACCACAGGCGGCTCTCCTTTCCCCACTGCATCCTGCTCTCCCTTACATAACCCATCAACCACAACCACTCCTGGAGACCTTGCTGTGTGCAACGTTACTTCGTGGAGAAGTAACGTTGCAACCCTGGGAATCGGGGAAAAATGGACACATCTGGCACTGACTTGGGCATCATTCCTTTGGAACCTCCTTTGGCAGATATTGTGAACACCCTAGTCTAGCCCAGAGGGGCGGACCATCCTGCAGGAGAAGCTGGGAAGAATTCCCGGGGTGGGTGCAGCCTCAGCTTTGCAGCTCTGCCCAGCCAGAAAGGCTGTGGCCTTCCTGTGATGGTCCTTCTCAGATTGAAATGGGTTCTGATGAACTTTTCACATTAATGAGAATCAGACAGCCTACCCCTAAGGTTGCGTATTGAGTTCTCTTGGAAAGGACTTGTGCTCCCTCTCCTGCTTCTTCTTCTTCTTCTTTTGTGTATGTGTACTAGGAATTGAACCCAGGGGAACTTAACACTGAGCTACATCTCCAGTCCTTTTTTAAATTTGAGACAGGGTCTTGTAAGTTGCTGACATTGGCCTTGAAGTTGCAATCCTCTTGCCTCAGCCTTCCATATTGTTGGGATGACAGATGTGCACCACTGTTCCTGGCTAGGGTGCCCTCTTTTTGAGAGCTGTATGTGTGTGTGTGTGTGTGGGGTGTACACACACTTGCATACATGCCTGAGCACACACACGGTTACTAGATTGTTTTGTGGTGATGGGGACTGAACCCAGTGGTGCCCTTCCACTGCACTACATCCTAGTGCTTTTTTTTTTTTTTTTTTTTTTTTTAAATTTTGAGACAGGGTCTTGCTAAGTTGTCCAGACTGGCCTTGAACTTGTGATACTCCTGTGTCAGCCTCCCGAGTAGCTGGGATTATGGGAGTATGCCACAGGCCCAGGAGTTACCAGTTTGTTTCAATTTACCTGCATATCCTAATTGTATTGTTCAATGTGGTGGGAATTCTTCATCACATGAGCTCATCTTCATCGACTCTAAAATGCATTTTAACTCAGCTGCAGATACTACCTTGCTTCAAGACGTTATAAAGGCAGAGCTGGAATTGTGTGTGTGTGAGTGAGTTTGTATGTGCACTGTTGTTATTCAGAGTTGAGTCCATATTAGGAAGACCCAGCACTTCTTCCAATCTCCAGGCATCATGGTTCCAGGTCTTGATGCTTTTGCTCTTTGGCTGCAAGACACTGGGGTCTCTGCAGAGCAAGGAGCTAAGAGGGCTCAGGGTTAGACAACCTCCATTTGAATTCTAATTTTGCAACTTGCTTTTGGCCTCTGGACCAGTACCTTATCTCTCTGTGCCTCAGTTTCCTCATCTACAAATCGGGAATATGAAAATCCCTATTGCAAAATGGCGCTGAGATGACTAAATGTGTTAATACATACAAAGTGCTTAGAGACTTTCCTGGCACATAGTATGTATTCAATAACTATTTGGTATTATTCATGTTATTATTAAATAAATCACAGATGTTATTATTACAAATAAAATGGGGTGGGAAGTTGGACTGAATCATCCCTCAGGTCTTTTGCAGCTTTAAAAGCCCACAATTTTATGAGGTTATAAAAGACTGAATGAATTGTGAATGGATTCTTTAAAGAAAAATACCAATCAAAGCAAAGAGGCCACAGAGAATTTAGGAAAGGCTAAATTCTGGAATCTGTAGGTGCATTTGGGGGCAAAGCTGTGTGTTTTGGGTTGGCATAAACCAAGGCAGCACCACTGCTCTGTAGACTCTCCTCTTGTGAACGCTTTAGAGCATGGAGGTCAAAACCCTGGTTTTGTCTGTCTGGGGGAGGATTCTAGCTCCACCTCCTAAGCTGCTGCTCCATTATTCTGGGCTATTTAGCTGGGCTGCCAGGGTCAGAGCTAAACAAGCCTCAAGTGTCCACGTGGCCGCTGAGACACTCTAATAGTACTGGCTGTTGCTGCAGAGCAGGGAGGAAAAGGAGAAACAAAGCTTGCTGCAAAGGCTAGATTTTGGAATTGAAAGCCATTGCTACATGTAGGACTTAATCTTTGATGGAAACAGGATATTTGGTTTAAAGTCTTTTTTTTTTTTTCCAAGAACAAAAAAGACAAGATGTATTAGTTTCCTAGGGCTGCTATAACAAAGTACTACACATTGAGTGGCTCAAAGCAACAGAAATTTATTCTCTTATAATTTAAGAGGCCAGAGGTCTAAAATCTAGGTGTCAGCAGGGCTGGTTGTTTCTGGGGGATCTGAGGGGGAATTTGTTGCATGCCTCACTCCTAGTATCTGGTGTCACCGTCAATCCCTGCTACTCCTATGCTTGTGGCTGCATTGCTCTAATCTTTGACTATGTCTTTAGACTTTGTTTTTCTTGTGTGTCTCTGTGTTAGAACCTTCTGTTCCTTTCTCTTGCAAAGATATCACTCACCAGATTTAGGGACCACTCGCATCCTGTACAGCTTCATTTTCACTTGATTACATCTGCAGACCCTGTTTCCAAAAGGTCATCTATATAGGTAGGGAGTGGGTGGGATTTGAACATTTTTTTTTGGAGGGGGGGGACCCAATGCAACCCATTCATTATACAGGACCAACAGGTCCCAAATACCAAGTTGAGGAGAGAAGGAAGAGAGAGTTTACCATTTGGCTACTGGTAGAAAGAAGAGGTGGGGATGGGAAATGGATGAATGAATGAGGGAGACAGAGAGAAAAATTCCGCTTTTCTAAGAAAAGCTACAAAACTATAACAAGTGAAAGCAGCCGGACTCTTCTCTCTCTTTACTCCTCTTCTGGAGCCAGTTGTGACAAATTAGAGGACTATAGGGAGAATAGACCCCAATAATTAGTGTTCCAATGAAAGCTCCTTCATAAACCTTTAAAAAAGTCCATCGGAATCCTTCCCCACCTCCTCCTCAAATGGCGTGATCTACGACTTCCCAACGTGGGTGGGTTGGCAAGTACAGTCCTCTGGGGAAGGAATCTGTTCTTTGAATGTGAAGCACACACCTGGTCATGACTGATCAGAACAGGGACGTTGTGAGCAACTTTAATTTCCATCTGTGATTAAACGGCAGCATAGTGAGTTACAGCTTTCACACATCCATCTGAATTCCCAAACAGCTAGGAAATAAGTCTCGGAGCACAAAGAACACGGTGAGAGTGAGGCTGGAGATGGGGGCATCTCCAGCCTGTGGAGGAGCCTCATCTACCACTCACATTATTTTAGGATGCTTAACACACCCTCATCCCCCCCCCCCCCCACGGCCCCAGTAACACAGCAGGTGCCTCGCACGTACCTTAGTATGAAGGGAGCAAGGCTGAGAGTCTGAGGAGATGGCTGGCAAGGCCAGGCGTGAGTAAACCTGGGACAGTGGCACTGTTATCCTCATCTCTCTCCTCAGTGCTGGGTTTTATGCCTGGTGTCCGACATGAACTTAACCAAATGGCAAGGGACCATTCAGAAATGCATTCTGGAAATATCCGACCTGTCTGAATAACTAAATGACACAAGGGCATGCCAATGCCCAGCCCTTAGCAGATGGTCCATCATGACTGATGAAGGAATAGATCATGAACTTCCAATTCAACAGGAGCACATGAGAGACTAGAAATGGATTCTCCCCTGTGCATCTATCTACTTGTTTTTGTGGCTCCATGGGCCCTCATTGGGCAAATAAGATTTCTGCAACTGTGGGAACATCTAATTAGAATCAGTGCCTGAAAGCCAAGTAGACCATTTTACCACACTGCCCCTCTTCTAACAATTTAACTATTAACATTTTAAAAGCACTTGAAATCATCACAGCATGAGGTTCTTTTAAATAACAGAGAATGAGTCTTACACCCCTCATTACTATTCTCTAGAGAGAAACATTAAGACAAATTAAAAACTAGTAATCTGATTCCCTGTCCCACGCAGCCACATAATATGGAACAAGATTTTTTTTCAATTAAAGTATACTGATGGGCAATTTGACAGTAGCTATTAAAATTAAAATGTGTATCTCCATGACCCAGCGGTTCTTGGAGAAACGCTATGTGCAAGAGTGTTCACCACAGCGTTGCCATTATCAATGGTGGGAAAATATTACCAATCCAGCCATTTTATGGAATATTGTTCACGAGGCAGAGATTTGAAAGATATCAATAGTTGAAAGGCTTAGAGAAAAAATAGAGTTGTAGAAGTTATGTATGCTATCATTTATGTCCAAAATACATAGCAATAACAAACATTTTCTGTGGATATTCACATATGTGGATACAAATGCAAGAAAAGTGTTTGGACAGATACATCCTAGATGAACAATAGTTTTCTATCTGGGCTGGGGACTGAGCTTGGAGCACTATGAAAGGGGACTTTAATGGGTATTAATGAATTACCTGTGTGATGGAAGAATTATTTTTAAAAACCCACGAAGATGACAAAAAGTATGATTGTACCACTTTGCTTTTCACATTAGCTGTTCTTTGTGAATTTATTATCTAGCTGGAGAAGAATGTTAAAATTAAAGTGTCCTCTTAGATCTCAGGCAGGAATGCAGACTGTGACAAGAGAATCTAAGTGTATTACCAATGTATGAAAGAACCTCAGTGAACAGGGCTACGGGGAAAGTGCTGACTTAGGTACTTTGGAAAATGGGTAGTCTGTAAGACTCAGGCAAAACGAATGGCATGCAAACACTGTACTTGATAAAATTGTTTCCCATGGGTTACAATTTGGATACCACTCTACGTGTACACTGGAACTGAACAATTAAGAAAATTCCACATGGTGGAAGACAGGTTTCTTACCACTGCAGTGGAAATTTATAGATATACAAGGGGAGGGGCTAGAATGATCCATATGGGAATGGGTTAGAGTTGGAGATATTAGCATGAATCCTGTTTAACTTAATGAGATACAGATGGAAACATATAGAAATATTTACAGGCACAAGATACTTTAAAGATAGACACATGGGTTAGCATACACACACTTATTCCTTTGCTCTGTCAGCCCAAAGGAATTATAAGCAATAGCAGCACCCCCAGTACCAATGAGCACACCTTGTTCCCAGATCTTGGTTTCTCAGACCATTGTTTAATGAAAGAAACCAGGACTCCTTGTAGAAATGACAGGGGCAGGAAATATACAAGGTGAGCCTGGAACATCCTGCAGTGTCAGAAAGTGAGGAAGTAAAATATCAAAAAAGTGAATAACAAAACCTCACCATGATAGGTGTATGTCAAAGGGAACACAGGAGCAATTCTTTGTTTTAGTGAGCTTTTTTTTTTTTGTTGTTGTTGCTGTGATGAAAAGACCTGATAAGACACTTTTAGAAGAGGAAAGTTTATTTGGTGCTCGTGGTTTCAGAGGTCACCTCGGGCCCATAGATGGCCAGTTCTGTTGCTTTGGACCTGGGGTAAGGATCTGGTACATACAAGCACTGTCCTAAAAAGTCTATTTTTTTTAAGGGTATTCCTCTTAACTTATACATTATCTTTCACTTCTTATTAAAAGAAAAAGGATAGCTCGTGTATTTTTTCCTTGGGGAGTTATTTTAGGACTTGGAGGCCAACTGTTTGAGATTCCAGGTGAAATGAATTTGTGGTTTGGTTTAGCAGCTGGGGCCAAAGCCCTTGCAGTGTGCAGTGATGGGTGCAGACTTGGTAGGTGAGCCAAGTCCACAGCTGCCCTGCAGTGAGCATTTATCGGTCAATGCAAAGCAAAATGGCACCAATGTTGGGGGATGGGTCGTTTTCAGTCTTGTGTGTAACCCTCAGCAGTTAGTTTAGATGGTGCCAATAGCTGGGGAGATTCATCGCTCTTCTGCTCAAAATCTCTTAGTCTCCCGTAGCCGTCTTCCTCCTCTACTATCCTCTAGTCTCATTGGGCTCGTAGCTGGTCCTCATACCCACAAGCATGCTCCAGCCTCAGTGCCTCTGCACCTGCTCTTTCCTCTGCCTGCAACACTTAAATGACACTGCATCAGAGTGACCTTCATGGCTAAAACAGCAGCCCCAACATCACTTTTTCCCCTTGCCAGCTTCATTTTTCTTTTTCAGTACTAAGTTGTATATTGCCTGTTGTCCCCAAATACAACGTGGTACCACCAATATCTAGAAGAGAATCTAGTACATAGAGAGCACTTAATAATATCTGTGGAAGGAATATATGAATGAACAAAGTAGTGATTTTTAACATTGCAATTTGGTGAATAATGTGTGCTGATAAACAATAATAATTGCACCCACTTCATCTCTTTCAGTTCCTTCTATCATTTATTTATTTATTATTTTTAAAAAAATATTTATTCTTAAGTTTTAGGTGGACACAAGATCTCTTTTTTACACTTATGTGGTGCTGAGGATCGAACTCAGTGCCTCATGCATGGTTGGTGAGCACTCTACCACTAAGCCACAACCCCAGCCCCCACTTCTATTATTTAAAGCTCAGAGCTGGTGTGGTGGTATCTACCTGTAGTCCCAGTTCTCTGGGAGGCAGAGGCAGAGGATAGTTTAAGCTCAGGAGTTTGGGGCTAGTCTCAGCAGGAGTTAGGGACAGTGAGCCCTGGCTTCTTAAAGAAAAAAAAAAAAGTTTAGAAAATTATCTTCTTCACAAATTCTTGTGTGTCTCAATACTAAAGTATATGCATAGATAAGTAGACTATTCGTTTGACAAATATTTATCGATTGTGGTTAATCTAACTCCTGTCCCTTGTTTCATTAAATAATAATAATAATAATAATAATAATAATAATAATAATAATAATAATGTAATCTGAACAATTCCCCCTATAAAAAATATCAAGAATGTGTAAATGAGTAGATTGGCTTGGGTTTGGGTCCTATATGTCAAAGCAGTATGGTGGATTCTAGGGGCACAAAGGTGGGTAAGATCTGCTTTCTGAGCTCCATCCATCCATCCACCCATCCATCCATCCATCCATCCATCCATCCATCCATCTATCCATCCATTTATCCATCCAATCCTTTTGAGTCCTTGCTAAATGCCAGACACTGCTTGTTTAAGAGAGTATTTGATATATCACCTTGTCCTTCTCTCTGTATTGTTAATCCTCATAATGGCAGGGAACTCAAGAATTTGGTGCCACTGACTAATTTTCTTGACCCTGGGGAAAAAAAATCACTAAATTCTGAGTATTTGTTGCCTCATGTGTAAACACAGGTTTGAGCCCTCTGGCCAACCTGCCTCACAGTGCTGCTAGGAATGTCCAATGAGATGATCCAAAAATAAATGTACTTTCTACTCCAGGAAGTCCAAAACACATGGAAGAGCTTCTCTGCCAGTAAATGCTTAAAACAAAAACAAACCCCCAAATAAACAAAACGAAACTCAAATCTTTTCCTTAGAACGCTTCTCAGTGGGTCTCAGAGCCAGGCAGCTGCTGCTGTGGTGAGGCTGATTTGCCATTACTCAGAAATCCATAGTTGGATCAAAATCAGGACAGGCAGCCCAATTCCTGTCAAGGTAATCCTTTGCAGATTAAGTAGACCATCAATAATTTTGGGTTAGTATTTAAGTCAAGAGCATACAGGCTCTTCCCACTCTCCCGGGCCCTCCAGCTGAGGATCTGTTAGCTATTGTGCGTTGTGTGCTGTTTTAAAGTCTTAGCAGTCCTCAGAGTATCCTTCTATATATATAAAAACAAAACAAAGCAAACATATAAAAAATATACCAAAACAAAACCCCCCTGGCTTGGCTGGCTTTGGAGTTTCTTATGAAATGGAGCTTCATAGTAAATGCAAGTGATTCCTTAAGTGTCGACAAGTAAACATCATTGACCAGGCCAGGACCTCTTCAAAAGGAAGACACTGTAAGGATATTCCGAATTTTCCCAATTGTAATCAAGGTGAATAAGGGTGGATGGATGGAGGTAGAGGAAGAGAGAGGGAGACACACACACGTGCACACACATGGCAAAGGGCAATGTAGCAGCAAAGGGAGTGCACAGATGCTCTAACTTTTCTAGAGCATGATTGGATCTGAACTCTGAAGGCTTCTAGTTTCTATATTTATGCTCTCTGTTCCTGATGAGGTGTATGACATTTTCAGCACTGACTGAAAAGGTGGAGGCTATCAGAGCTGTTGAATTTATTCTGTGGAAATAAAGACTCACCCTTACTCAATGCATTCTCACTTACAAGGGCTGAAATGGTTGCAAATTAAATACCTCCAAGACACCCCCCACCCCCGTCTCTTTATCACAAGATCCATATGTCCTGGTTCTGATAACAACATCTATAGCAGTGATGGCATCTGCCAGCTACCTTTTACTTTTATTTATCTATGTATTTTATTTATGCATTTATTCATTTACATAGGTACTGGGGGTTGAACCCAGGGCACTCTACCACTGAACCTCCAGTCGTTTTTATTTTTTGTTTTGAGACAGGATCTTGTTAAGTAGCCCAGGCTGGCCCTGAACTTGTGATCATCCTGCTTCAGCCTCCCAAGTGGCTGGAATTAGAGGCATGTGCCCCTGTGCTTGGTGCCAACTGTCTTTTACACAGGAAAAAAACCCTCCAACTGCAGGCAGGAGGGAAGCTCATTTGCACTGAGACTTGAGGTCCTCACTTGGACCTCAGTGTCCATGCCTTTCCATCAATAGAATCTCTTCCCAACCAACAGTTGTCTCTTCCCTGGATTCTTCTTTTTAAAATACAGCAAGGCAAGGTTGGGGATATAGTTCAGTTGGTAGAGTGCTTGCTTTGCACACACAAGGCCCTGGGTTCAATAAAGAGGTAAGACAGAATTTGTCCAAGAAAGCCCATGCCATGAATCTTTGCAGTGGGGGAGAAAAATGGAATCTAACTCTCTCCTTCATATTCTTTTCTTTTTTCTTATACTTTCAAAAACATGCAAAAAATATAATAGTATAACATATGTCACCCACTCAGTTTATGTGGAACAATTTTATATATTGCCAATTCTGTTCCACATATTTCTACCCCCTCAACTGGTCTTTTTAGGGAATATTTTAAAGCAAACACAGGACATCAGACTCTTTCATCAGCACCCTTTGTATCTTCTGACTTTTCTTTCACTGTGTTTAAGGATGCAGTGGCTCTGAGGACCCAGCGAGATGTCCTGTTGATTTCTTTGCGGTAGCTGGGCGGTGGTATGGCATGCGGACACAGGTATGCTCATGAATCAAACCCAAGCCAGCAAATCTACTCATTTACACATTCTTGATATTGTTTTATGGGGGAACTGTTCAGATTACATTATTAATATTATTTAATGAAACAAGGAACAGGAACTAGTTAACACCTAAAATTATGGCTGAAGCCAATAGTTCTTCTGGGTTCTGAAGAGGATGGGTGGTCAAAAGGGACTCCAGAGTCACTGGTCAGAGAACCCCAACTACTGGAGAAATGGGATTCAGGATGTCCCTTCCTCTTTTGTAGGGCTGCCCGGACTGTGACCAGGCGTCAGCCATGAGGTTACAGTGCTGTCCACATTGCTGCCCAATTTGGGAGCTGGGGAACACAGGAAGAATGAGGAGGCTGGAAATGAGGTTTGACTGTGCACACACAGCTAATTAACTATTCATGTGAACTGCTTACCATGTGTGCTTAATTACCTCGCAGCATGAGAATGAACAGGTCTGTCATGAAAATCCCACTGGGTCCCAGAGATGAAACCTCTCTGGGCTTTCCTGGACTTCCTCTGCAGTAGGCAAGGTTGCTAGCTCAGAACTTAAAAGGAGGAGTGGTTTGCCCTGGCTGGATGTGGTCTCTGAAGACAGGGCACTTGAAGCTCTGTGAGACCGCCTTAGCCTCTGATGGGGAATTTGGCATTTCTATAGCCAAGGAGTGACTCTTCTATCTCTGATCATGCAAAGCTTTGGCAAAAAGTCTCTTCTTGAACTGCTATTGAGTTGAGATGGTCTGGAACTGTAAAGCAGGCTGTGGGCTTTCATAATGCCTGAGTACCTTAAAGCGGTGGTAATGGGGAACTTAAATCAAACCCAGAGAATGGCCCTTCCCAGATGAATTGAATCAGGATCTCTGGAATGGGGGTGCTGCTCTCCCCAGGTGGTTCCAATGCACAGCCCGGTAGAGACCCACTGCTCAAAGGCTATGCATGCTCTGCACATTTTGTCTTACTTTCTTCTCCATCTCTCTTTGTTAGGGTCATTTTTTTCCCCCCTCAAAGCTTTTGAGATAGAAGAAACATGTTCTTTTTAGGTTTGAGTATTCAGGTCATGCTGGTTTCATAAAATGAACGAAGGGAAATTTTCACCTTATTCTATAGTTTCAAATCATTTGAATAATAAAGGATATATATCTGGTTTTTGAAGACTAGCTAGTATCCAGTTATAAGACCATGAAGGCCTTTTAAAATGGGTATCTCTTTAATAAACTTTCTAATGTGGTTGATGATTATTAGTCTATTGGGAGTAATTTTGAGAATGTGTATTTTGCCAGGTGACTCTCTATTAGTTTCTCTAGATTTTCAAATTAATGCCATAGATTTTTGCATGCAATCTTTTACACATTTTTACACTCCTTCCTTTAATTTTTTTTTTTTTGGTGCCATGGATTGAAACCAGGGGCATTCTACCATGGAGCTAGATCCCAGCTCTTTTAATTTTTTTAAATTTTATTTTGAGACAGGGTCTCACTAAGTTTCTGAGGCTGGCATCAAACTTGTGATACTCCCAAGTACTGCTTCAGCCTCCCAAGTCACTGGGATAACCGAGGAGCACCATAGCTCTGGCCTTGCACTCTTTTCTCACTTAGTGATTACACCTTCTTTTTCATTCTCATCTTCCAGGCTAAGAGTTTTATTTTAAAAATGTCCTCTCATTGTAATAGAAACAGTTAATACTTATTGATCACTGACCATGTGCTATGCTATGGGTCTAAGTGCTTTGCTGGGACTAACTCGTTTACTCATGACAATTCAGTAAAACAGGGATTCTTATAATCCTCACATCACAGGCAAGTTCCTCACCTTTGTGTGAGCAGAGAAGTTGAGCAATTTGCCATTAGGTCACATAGTAGCATGTGGCTTCAATATGCTGCCTACTAAACTTGTGTGTCTCCATGTTTGGGAGAGATCAGACTTAGTCTACTATTTGTCTTTATTATTCTAGGGGTAAGAATTAAGGGGAAAAAAGGAACAACAACAGTGTTGGAGCTGCAGATTCCTGCTCAAAGCTCTTAACTAGGATGTATGGTCTTAAAGACTTCCATGGGAGGTGACTTTGCTGATGAGGAGTGGCCCTGAGAATGGGGACTATGAGCTCCAATGATTAGATGGATTCTGTGTCTTGTGACCCTTTTGATGACCTGGCTCAAGGTCACCTAACTGCTTTGAATGTTCACTCAGACAATGAGAGAAGCCTATATAAACACCACAAAGTGGACATGAAGTGTGGTGAAGAAAACCACAATTACCTAAAAGAGGAGAGCGGTTATTACTGTCCACGCATAGCGGCAACACACGTGCACCCTTTGTATGAAAAGCTCTTACAGGGCTGGTGTTCTGTTGCTTTCAGAATAAAACCCAAACTCTGTTTAGTTTTTTCTTTAAGGAATTCCTTCACCTGACATCAGCAGACTTTCTTCTTTTTTTCCCCCTTCAGTACAGGGGATTGAACCTGGGGCACTCTACCACTGAGCCACATGCCCAGCCCTTTTTACTTTATAATTGAGACAGGGCCTTACTAAGTGGTCTGGGCTAGAACTTCATTGGTTCTCTTAATTGGATAACTTGTGCTCCCCCTGCCCCAGCCCCTGTCCCCCTACCCCCACTCCACCAGAGTCACTGGTATGACTGGTGTGCCCAGCGACAGCCCATGACCTCCGCATACCACATCTTTCAGGCAGGGCTGTGGCGTCTAAGCTCCAGCTTGGCGTGTCCTTGAATGTTGGCCTCTGTGCCTTTGCCTGTGCTGTTCCCACCACTAGGAATGCCCTTTCTTCATTTGCAATGACAGTGTCTAGCACAAATGTTCTGATATTGCTTGGATCCTTTCTCCCATTTGAAATGCGATGACAGTGTCTAGCACAAGTGTTCTGATAATGCTTGGATCCTTTCTCCCATAACTAAATCATAAGAGCACTTAACACACACTGTGTGTGCTAGCACTTTACACTGCTAACAATCTCACCTTTAAAACAATCCTGAGCATTAGGTGCTCTTCTTATCTCTATTTTTATGATTGGGAAAACTGAGACTCAATAATGTATCCAAGGCCACATTTATCTATCTAGTGACTGAGCTGGGATTCAAACCCAGGCAATCTGGATCCATGGTCTTAACCCCTCTGCACAGTGGCCATGCCTCTCAGCGGGGACCTTATATAGTGACTTTTGCACTTACCACTCCTGCATGACAATAAGCTTGTCCAAGAAAGGATGTGGGTCTGGTGCACCTTTCTGTCCACTCAGATGTACCACAACTATTTGCTGAATGGACAGAGCAAAGCCATAGCAGAAGTTTCTTACCTTTATTAGGACCCTCGTAGAGAAAATCAGCATTCTAGGTAGATGGATTGGGGAGGGCAGGGGTGAAGAATTTGCAACCAAGGTCCCTGCTGTCAAGACATTTAAAATGTGTGTAGGGAGGCTGACTTTCAATACCTGTTACCGTGGAAAATTACCGCTGAAGTGAAACAAAGCACAAATCCAGAGGGTTCCAACCCTCAGACAGAGAAGATGCTGGCAGAGGCATGGAAGTCTGTAGGCTCTTTGGGACCGGGGATCTTATCTTAAGACTTACTATACAAAGTATGGTCCAGCAGCAGGTGTTGACAGGGAACCTGTTAGAAATGCAGAATCTAGGCCCGCTCAGACCTGAGGAAGCAGAACTCACACTTCAGCAAGATCTTCAGGAGAGTCAAATACACCCTAAAGTTTGACTATTACTCCCATAGGGCCATTCAGGCCTACCTCCACAGGCTGTAACTTAGTTGGTTTGGGGTGGGGCCAGGACATGCATATTTCTAAAAACCTCTACAGGTAACTTCACCTTGCAGTGTGGGTCAAAACCTCTGTCTTGGTCTCCTCAGGAGACCCGTGGAATGGAAAGATGGAGAAAAGCAAGGGATAGAGAACCCAGCTTCACTACTGCGTTAGCTTTGAGACCTTGGACACATTTCAGTATTAAATGAAGAAGAGGTGTTATATCAATGGTTCATTAAAAAATCCAGAATCAGAAAATACATATTCCTGAGTCAAGTGAACTATAGTTCCCAGGGCTGGGCCTAAGGTATTGGCATTTTTAAAGAATTTCCCTACAGGCTCTTCATGAAGCGGCTGGCACTGGTTTTGGTCACTGGTGGGTTAGATGACCTCTAGGTCTCTTGTTCTAATATTGTATGATCTTGGGGGAGGAGAATTTTGCTCTCCAGGTTGTAAAAGCATTGATAAGTGTGTGTTAATATAGGAGAGTTCAAACATTTTAAACTGCCTTGTAACATGCCAAAAGAAATATAAGAGACGGGATGGAGAGAATGGTGGAGGGAGGGACAGAGAGACTGCCTGAGATTATGCATTTCTTTCTTTCAGTGGTGCTGGGGATGGAACCCAGGGCTTTGTGTATGCAAAACAAGCACTTTACCAACTGAGCTATATCCCCAGCTGGAGAGTCTGCCTTTCTAACAGGCTCCCTATTGCTGCTGCTGGTCCAGGGACCATATTATATATATGTATAAACATATGAAATAGAAATTTCATAGGACATTGCTTTTCCTTACTGGGTGATCCAGTCTATTTTCTCCTCTTTATAATACACCATTTTAAAAAATTTAATCATCCACCAGTGGGTTGAGATAATTTGAAAAAACCCTGAATCAAGAACCATGACTTTGTCAGGGCCAGAAACCAAAACCTGGAAGTGTTGTTTGGCAGAGGGCACACAGCTCCATGCTGGCCAGCCCAGTTTATAAAGGACCCAGGGGTAGCTGATTATGATTATAAGCAGAGGAATTGTTTGGGTAAGTTGGAAATGAGAAAAGAGGTTAGTGGAAGGCCCAAGACTCTAGGCTGAGGAGTTTAGCAATTACTAGAGGCTTCTGAACTAGGAAGATCCACAGAACATTAGTGCAGTGGTTCTCAGCATGGAAATACAGCAGAATCACCTGGAGAACTTTCATAAAATATCAGTATCTGTTCCCAAAGACGCTAAGCCTCCAACCAAAGCTCTCCTGAGTAATTATGCTGTGAGCTAGGACTGTACTGATCTAAGAGTTAAACAGGTGGGTCGTGTAACAATATATATATATGGGCTTCGGGGGGTCTCTTAAGGTAACTTTCTCTGAAGTTTCCTATGGGTGAAATGGGGATAATAACAACACCCACCTTAGTGGCATATTGGAAGGATGAGGTAAGATAAAGGTATGTATACCCATCAGCTGCTCAGTCAAAGGCTGTTCCACTGCAGATTCTTCCTCAGTGGACGGACCAAAAAGAACACTATAAGCCCACAGAGTCGGGGAAGCAGCAGAGAGGGACAACGATGAGGATGCTCAGCTCCAGATGCTAATTCTTCCGCACTGTGGGGCGTCCTCTGGGCACAGGAACAAAGCCCAAGGAAGGTCACGTGTGGAGGACTAATCTGCATCCATCTGGACCCTAAATGGCCCACTTTCTTCCTTCCCAAACTGAACTTCAGTTAGAGCTTTGGGTCTGCAGAGATCCTTGCCCAAAATACACCCTTAATTTTCTTTTCTCAAAAGCCAGGTCACATCTACTCCCTACAACACTGGGAGCTTCTCAACATGTTGCTGGTCGTGTTTGAGGTCGACCCATTTGAGTTTGATCTTCATTTCTGATCGAAGATCAGTTATGAAGTGGGTCCCCCGTGCTGTTTCACCTCTGGGGTGAAGGTGCAGTCAGAGAACGACTTGTCATCCCCCGAGGAAGAGGATTGAGGAGAGGGGAAGAGGCTGAGGGATGGCTAGCTGGAAGGAGGTTTCAGCAGTTCAGAAGGAGGGGTTAAGGGATGTGGGTGTTAGGGATTGAGCACCCTCCTCAAAAGATGTTGAAGTCCTAACCTCCAGGATCTGTGGATATGACTTTTCTCAGAAATAGGGTCCTTGCAGATGATCAAATGAAGACAGTCATCAGGGTGGGCCTTAATCTAATGTGACTGTGTCCTTACAAAAGAGAAGTTTGAACAGAGGCAGACATACCAGGATAACCCCATGTGAAAGATGAAGGTAGAGATCGGGATAATGTAGCACTACAGAGTACCAAGGCGGCCAGCAACCTCCAGAAGCTAAGAGAGCAGGCAACAGATTCTCACCCCAGCCTCCGAAGGCACCAACCCTTTGCTGACACCTAAATCTTGGACTTCTAACTTCCAGAACCAAGAGACGAATTTCTTTTTAAGATATCTTGATTGTGACACTTTGTTATGGTACCCCTGGCAAAGTTATACATATGAGTGTCACATCCTTGCTCAAAGGACACATTGTCCTCTATCAAGGCAAAGACCCAAATGTCTCCTTCAAAAAGCTAGAACATCAGAGGAGCAAGGGTGCTGTGTTCCACGTGTGGCTCCTGACCCACAGTGGAGATTCTAGACATTACTACAGGGACTTGGCCTTGAAATACGGCTTGTGATCTGATTTCAAGAATATCAGCTTCTTTATTGATGCTCTTGAACATACCTGCATTGGAGCAAAACCAGTGGCAATTTTCGCGTGGATCTGCTCCTCTCTGTGGTAGGTGATAACCCTTCCTGGTGCTTAATGCATGCCAGGCACTTTCCTAAGTGAATTCATTTAATCTTCACTACCCTCTCATGTAGATTCTATGCTTCTGTCCCATTGTAGAGAGGAGAAAATGGAGGCACAGAGAGGTAAAGAAACTTTCCCAAGGCTGCATGACCAGAAATGTAGGAGGTAGGATGTGGACCCAGATAAAATTTAGCTCTAGAATGCTCCAAAAAATGTCTACTGCCTGATGAGGGCGCCCTGGGGTGGGCACTGTTTCAAACACTTACATGATTAACCCATTTTACTTGCATAATCATTTATTTAAGCTCTCAGACGATTATTTTTTCCATATTCACACTCCCAGGGAGGCTATTTTAATTTGAACTGGGTAAACCCCGCCCCCCCTTCCCATATACATTCACAAAAGCACAATCTGGTCTCTTCTACACACAGGCCACAGGCTGGTGATCCTACAGCTGCACCTAGTGGGTATCTTCTGGTGTCCAGCTACTTGCTCCTTCCTTCTCAATAGACTTACGCCCACCTTGACTTCTAGTCCTTACCTTCCCAGCTGAAATTATGAAGTGAATGGCTTTCGGGGATAGCCAAACCTCCTCAGATCAAGCTCCTTGCTTTCCACACTAGAATTTTGAAGGGTCTTTTACTTTTCCTGGTCAGAGATGAGTGGGAGCTTCTGTATGGGACTTGTATGTTGGTATAAAATCTCCATTTCCCTGAGAGAAATCGAAGGAGGAGAGGAGGAGCCACATGGAGGAGGAGAACAGACAGAAAATAAAGGAAGAAGAGGAAAATCTGAAAATGATTGCCTGCCTGAGCTAAGAACTGGGCCAGGCGCTCAGCATTATTGTTCCTGTTGCCAGTGACTTAAGGTCAGGTAGTGCACTGCACAAAGCTGGGTTTGAAGCCCGTGCTTCTTCTGTTGCAGCTGAATGAGGGACATGGGGAGGCTGCTCCCTTGCTCCACAGTTCTGACAAAAGAAACCTTCTTGGCGTGAATTCTTGGTAGGGCAGGCTACTCTGATCATCACCTCTGGGATCACCAAGGAAGTGCCTTCTCCAAGGTCCCAAGTGTCCCCGAGGGGCTGTAGCTGTGCCAACATCACCCAGCTGTTGCACAGTGGCCAGGCAGTGACCACATTCTGATACTTGGGCCTCTGGACCCACCAGCTGTTGATGCTAGCAGTGCCAAAGGGGACTCAGCTTCCTTTCAGAATCCTCCGGCGAGACGCCCTGGTGGTTCCTGGCTTCCTCCAAATCTGCTTGCTAACTTATGAGGAAATAGATCTTTCCGTTTCAGTAACAACAAAATTGGTCTTTGCATCTGTGAAAATTATGCTCTCGATGACAGCAATCCCGAACATTAATCAAGTATCAATCACTGACATGAGTGGAAAATAGAGCTGGCGTCTTTATTCAAGTCTTGTTTTGAGCAAAGCAAAGCGAGGGCTGATTGCAGAGGAAACCCCTTAATGGGTTTGAAACAGCACAGCGGGTGGAAAGAGCAAGAGAGCGGAGGCTGAGGCCTGCTTCAGTCCCCGCTCCTCCCTGAGATGGCTGTGCTTCCCAGGCCTGTTCTCCCCTTTGTAAAGCAAGAGAAATGTGGTCTCCTCTCAGGTCACTCAAGGACCAAGTGTGAGGACATAGACAAAGAGCACAGCCCATGCAGGCTCTGCCCAGGAACAATGAACTGTCAAACACAGACACAATAACGGGGGAAAAGGAATCCACTGGGATGAGGGTCCCCTCTCCTGCCCAAGTGTTAGCTCAGAATGTATTTAGTTGCACGGGATCCGTACCAGGGGACTGGTCTGTTTTCATTCCCATTCAGGTTTATGAGCTGCCTGGTTCCCACCAAGAGGGCTTGTTCTGCATCCTTTAGCAGTATTGCCTGGACTTCCTTTGCATCGGTCCTATCTTCCCAGCCTCAGATCCTACCCCTTTAAAAAGGCTTCCATCCTCAAATGTGCAATCTGAATCTAATCACCAGGCAATGTCATGCAAACTGAATCAAGGACATTTTACAGAACATGTGGCCTGTAATCTTCAAAAGTGTTAAGGCCACGAACAGCAAAGGAGACTGAAGAGCCACAGCTCAACACAACGTACATTCTGTACTTAAACCACTCTTTTTCTACAAAGGATGATGGGCAAAATTTGAATAAGGTCATATTAATGATGTTAGTTTCCTGATTTTCCTAACTGTCCTATGGTAAGAGGATGTCTTTATTTTTAGAAAGTATACACCGAAATATTAAGTGGTAATAGGACATAACATTGGAAACTTACTCTCAAACAGTTCAGAAAAATATATACAAAAATATAAAATAAAAAAGACACAATTTAGACTTTCTTGAACAAAAAACACAAAAATATAAAATACACATATGTATGTGTGTATGTATATATATATATATGTACATACATATATATATATATACATATTATACAGGGGGGAGACAGTGTTTTCTGTAAATATGAAATTACCTTTGTGGCCCTTAGAAAAACACTCCACAATTCATCATGTTCTTTCCTTTTCCCTTCATGCTCAGGCTTGGGGTTTTTAATGTGGGCTGTGTATAAGAACCCCTTTTGTGTTTCCCATGCCACTTGATTTATAGGCAAGTAACATTAGAGTAGGGCTCCTCTGAGACCACCTAATTGGAGACTTCCAGGAGATGCAACCAGGCCCAGAGGAGCCTAGGGCTGCCACCACCTCCCTGAGTGGCACCTGGGCTGGCCCTGGGATCTAGGTGCTCTTTCTCTGCTTCACACGGCACGGCTGCGACCCATCAGCCTGCAAAGGAGTGACAGATGTGATAGGATATGGATCCCCTCCGTCTTTGGGAGGCAGCGCAGGCTGTTGACTCCAGTCTGGGCGATAATATGAAAAATGTCAGGAAGCTGTTCTCGTCCCATCTGTTCCCCCGGCTCTAAGTAACACCTATATGCTAAATAGTCTCAAATTTGTCTCTCCAACCCTGACCTCTGCCTGAACTCCACAATTCTATAACCAACTGCTGACTCTTGATCATTGAATCAATGCCTCTAACAGAATATGTCAAAACCAAGCCTGGATTTCTCCCAGACCCTGCTTTTTCTTATCTTGGGCACAGTCAGCATTACCGTTTGCTAAGGATCATCCTGGCTTCCTGCTGTTCTGGCTCCTCGCATGGAAACCACCAGCAGGTCTTGTGGGCCCTGCCTCCCAGTCCTGTCTGGAATCTGCTCTTCACCAGCTCCATGCAGGTCTCCATTGCTTCTTGTCTGGTCTTCACTAAGCACCTCTCAGGTGTCCTAGCCCATCCTCCCGGGTCTACACTGCATACCTAACCAGCAACTGGAGTGAGACTATTCCTTCCTGGTTCAGAAACGTCCCAGAGCTTCTGTGTCACTTAGAATAAAATTTAAATCCTTACCTGCTTGGATCCCTCCCTGGGGGGTCCACCCCTTTTCTCACCACTCTTCCCTTTGGAACACTCCAGGCACCTCACCCCTTGTTGCCCCAGGAGGACGGGCCTGGGATGCCCTGGAGTCAGGGTCTTTCCCCTGCTGCTGTCTCTGCTCTGGCCAAGAGTGCACAGGCCCACTCACTGACCACACTCTGCAGCCTCACCTGACTATCTTACGGAAAAGTACTGACTTTTCTTCACTTGACATTTGCATTCCTTTGTTTATCATCTGCGTCTCCTATGAAGCTCCTAGACAGGGAAATCTACGTGGTTCCTTCTGAGCCCAACCATATTTGAACTAAAATAGAAGCTCAATATCTAGTTGTTAAAATAATGAATGCATGCGTTGTTGTCAAAAAAGCATAACTATATATAATACAAATTTTTTTTTTTTAAAAAAAGAGCCAGGCATGGTGGCACATGCCTGTAATCCCAGCGGCTGGGGAGGCTGAGCCAGGAGAATCTCAAGTTCAAAGCCAGCCTCAGCAAAAGCAAGGTGCTAAGCAACTCAGTGAGACCCTGTCTCTAAATATACAAAATAGGACTAGGGATGTGGCTCAGTGGTCAAATGCCCCTGAGTTCAATCCCTGGTACCAAAAAAAAAGAAAAAAAAAGAAAAAGAAAAAAGATCCAGTCATTGCTTAACCAATGTGAAGATCGGTTCCAGGATCCCCAAAAACATCAAGATCAGGGGATGCACAAGTTATTTATATAAAAAGGGTAATATTTTAATATAACCTATGTGTATTCTCTTGCATTCTTAAATCATCTATAGGTTACTATAATACCTAATACAATGTAAATGCTACGTGAATAGTTGTTACACTATATTGTATATATTTTTTCTCTTTTTTTGTGTTGGGGATTAAACCTAGGGCCTTGCACATGCTAGGGTAATGCACACCACCAAGGTATACCCTCAGCAACCCACTCCCTGCTTTTTTCTGAAGACACAATTAAAATAATAATTCTAAGCTGCACTTGATTGAATCCATAAATACAAGTCTTGAGTACAGGGAGAACCAACTGGTCTACACATCTCTTTCAGGATTTCTGGGAGGGTGAATGGGTGAATGGAGGCAGGGATAAGAGAGAAACATTTCACTGTATATGCTTTTAGATACTTTTAAATTTTGTAATCTGTACGTGTATTACCTATTCAATAAATTTCAAATATACAAACACCTTTTCATCCAACTCAAAGCCTGGCTTGGGTGGGAGCCATGACTAGTCCAGGTAAGTCAAATTTGAGGGCCTTGTAACTCTCTCTGTTGGACCTGTTAATGTTGGAGATGTTCATAATCCTGATGGTGAAAAGCCATGTTTGAAGCTTACTTAGTTAGCATTTGCAAGAGGGGTCAGAGAGCACCAGCAGAATGCTGACCTTGGACTTTGGAGACCTGGGGGATGGTCCAGCTCCCTCTTTACCTGTGGGACTCTGGGCAAGTCACTGCCTGACCTCAATGGGTGTAGGGTGGGGTGGGGGGATGGGTGGGTTACTGGAGATTGAACCTAGAGGCACTTTACCACTGAACTATATCCCCAGCACTTTTTCTTTTCTTTCTTCTTGAAACATTTTTTAAATATTGTAAGGCAGGGTCTCATTAAGTTGCTTAGGCCTTGCTAAGTTGCTGAAGCTGGCCTTAAACTTATGATCCTCCTGCCTCAGCCTCCCAAGTTGCTGAGATTACCAGTGTGCACCACTGCACCTGGATCTGAGAACTATTTTATTGGCCAAGTAAAGCACTCTGGATGCTGCTACTTATGAGCTGAGCAAGAATGACTCCTAAGAGCCAGGCATGGAGAGGGTTGCTTCTATGTCCCAGAGCCAGCTCCACCCTCAAGATCAATGACAGGTGGTTTTAGGAGCCAGCAGGGAAGACTAATTAGAGCACACTCTCTTTGCCTGAAAAATGCTGGCAAGAAAAAAATCATAAAAGACAAGAGCTTTTAGCATGTTTGGGAAAAGGTCCAGTGTTGGCGGGCGTGTGTGTATGTGTGTGGGGGGGCAGTGGAAAGGGAGGGGAGACCACATTTGGGCATCAATTCTCAAATTATATGCATAAAGGGAAGGAAGGAAATGGCATGGAGGCCTAGGGAATTGCCTCTAACTTTGGAATGTTCCACATTATTATTTTCCATGTTAGATTTGTCTTGCTGACTATGTTAGACTGAGACTAATGTCAAGATCAGTTTGAATTGTCTGCACATGTGTTTTGGGTTCCCGAGGAATTCCCTACAGGATCAAAGAATTCTCTCTAGATAGTCCCCAAATAGTTTAGGGTACATGAAAAAATGGTCACATCATTAGTCATAAGAGAAATGCATACCAAAACCACAACAAGTTATCATTCTCACCCCATTAAGAACGGCTGTTATCAAAAAGACTAGAGAAAACAAGTGCTGGCGAGGGTGTGGAGAAAAGGAGCCCTCGCACACTGTGGGTGGGAGGATAAATTAGTACAGTCATTAGGGAAAGAAGCTCGGAGGTTTCTCAAAGAACTAAACCTAGAACTACCATGTGATCCAGCGATTCCACTCCTCGGCATATAAATCTCCAAAGGAAATGAAATCAGTATGTTGAAAATACACCTGCATTCCCATGTTTATTGCAGCACTGTTTACAACAGACAGGAAATGGAAGCAACCTAAGTGTCTCTCAACCTATGCATGTATAAGGAAAATATGGTACATGTACACAATGGAATTCTCTTCTGCCATAAAAAGAATGAGATCTTGTCATTTGGGACAACCTGGTTAGAACCAGAGATCATTATGTTAAATGAAATAAGCCAGGTACAGAAAGAAAAGTACTTCATGATCTCACACATGGAATCTAAAAAAGCTGATCTCATGAAAGTTGAGAGTCTGGAATGGTGGTTACCAGAGGCTGGGAGCGAGGGGAGCAGGAGGAGGGAGGGATACGGAGAGGCCAATTAACGGATCCCAAGATTCAGTTAGGTAGGAGTAAGATTTTCTATTGTGCTTCTACTACACAGAAGGGTGACAGCAAATAGCGATTTGTATTGTATATCTCAGAAAGCTAGAAGAAAGATTTTTTAATGTTTTTGCCGTACACAAGTGATAAATGAAGAGAGAGGTAGGTTTAACCTGATTATACAATGTACACGTGTTTCAAAACACTGCATTGTATCCATTATCTTATAGGTTTTTTGTTGCATCAATTAATAAAATAAATTTAATTCAAAATAGGGTGGGGCTGGGGATGTGGCTCAAGCGATAGCGTGCTCGCCTGGCATGCATGCGGCCCGGGTTCAATCCTCAGCACCACATACAAACAAAGATATTGTGTCTGCCGAAAACTAAAAAATAAATATTAAAAAAAATTTTCTCTCTCTCTCTCTCTCTCTCTCTCTCTCTTTAAAAAAATAGGGTATAGTGTGCATATATGAATATGTAACAACAAATTCCATCACTATGTACAACTACAATGCACCAATAAAATTTTTTTTGGGGGGGGGAAGATGCAAAGTACTGGAAAACTAAGAAAAAAAAAGATAGTCACAGTGCAGAAGAGTAAGGAAGGGTAAACCATCAGGCTGCAAGTAAGTGAGAAAGAGAAACTTTCAAAACGAAGTTGGATGATACCTGTGGTTTGGGTTTCTTAAACAATGTTTTTATGCCTGTTCTGTCTTCATTTTGCAAGCTCAAGAATTCTACCCTTTGAAGTTGGCATTGACAGGGTGAGGGCGGGGGACAGAGAAGTTCACAGTTGTCACATTCAGAAGAAAGGCATTAGGAGAAGTTGTAAAAACTCCATCTCTGGATATTAAGGAAGAGAGGAAGCCCCATTTAAGCTGGTGGATTCAATCATGTGATGGACTTTTCTTTTCTGGCAGGTACGGGTAAGGCCTGCATTTTTTTTTTTTAAATAAACTCCAGAGACAACTGTAATCCAGTCCAATTGTGTGCTGCACCCCTGCCACCTCCTCCCCAGGTCCCCTGTTGAGAGCCACTGTTGGCTGAGTTCTAGAAGATGGACCAGCCCATGAGGTTTCCCCCAGCACTTGAGTAGAAAACTTTCATGCACCTATAACAGCTGTTCCCAGGGGAGCCTAGTAGGCCTTCAAGACAGGAGAAGTGGGGGCCTTGCTTTTCTTCCTCCTCTCACTTAAACAGCAGTCAGAACAGGGTGTATAGACCGCAGACACTTTAGAAAGTGCTTTTTAACCCCAAAGAAAGCTTAAGTTCCCATTTCTAGAAAGGGCTGTTGTTAACCCAGCAGCATTTCAAACAATGTACTTTGTGAACAGTTAAAGATGATAGATATCATAATTTCATATTTTTGATTGCACTTTTTAAGGTGACTTTTTTTTTTTTTTTCTGTGGTGCTGGGGATTGAACCCAGGGCCTTTGTGCATGCGAGGCAAGCACTCTACCAACTGAGCTACATCCCCAGCCCTAAGACAACACTTTTATCAATCACTCTTTTGAAAACCTGTAAGATTCTTTCAGCCCAGAAGAGAGCCCTGGCTTGGCAAGTGGCTTTTCTTATTCCTCAGTCTAGCATCCAGGCCTCCTATGATCTGTGGTCTTCCACAGTGGCTCCTCTCATCTTGCTACCTGCTCCTGTCACTTCAGTTGACTGGCTGTCTCCTGTGTCACATCCTTCTTAATGTTGTCGTAACTGCATAAGATTGTGTCATTGGGGTCATGAACGTATCTTGACTTAACTACTCCCCAATCGCTGAACATTTTTCTATTTCCCTTCTCTGTATTTTGCCAAGAATGGTGCAAGGAGTCATCTAGTCCAGTGGCTCCTGACTGTGGCCTATTGCTGGAATACATGTGACAAGGGAAGGTAGGAGATGAGGGTGTTAGATGCTTTTCACTGAGTTGTAATATGCATATAGGAGAAGACACTAGTCACACCAACGCCATCTGATGACATTTCACAAACAAAACTGAAAGGCTGAAGTGAGGGAAGCTTTCACAAATCCTTACTTTGGGATTTAGTCATTTGAGATTCTGATTCCTGGATCTGAGATAAAGACCAGGGAATTTGCATTGTTAAGATTCATGCAGTGGTGCACACCTGTAATCCCAGCAACTGGGGAGGCTGAGGCAGGAAGATCATAAGTTCAAAGCCAGCCTCAGCAACTTAGTGAGGCCCTAAGCAACTCAGTGAGACCCTTTCTCTAAATAAAATACAAAAAAAAAAAAAAAAAAAAAAGGGCTGGGGATATTGCTCAGTGATTGAGGGTTCAATCCCTGGTACCAAAAAAAAAAAAAAAAAAAAGATTCACTCTGGGGTTTCCTTTGCACAACTTGAAGACTACTGATCTACCACAGGTGTCACCTGGGGAGGTGAGGTTGGAGACAGTGAGCTGTCAGACCAGAGACACTTGGGCTTCCACCTGAGGATAAAAACAATCCTTAGACAACCCACAGTGGTACATCACTCATCAGTCAGGACTGAACTGAAGAAACAGAACTGCCAGGCAGGATGCAGAGACAGAGATATATCTGTGCATGTATGAACTTATCATGGGCATTTGGTCTTTCTCGGTAATAAGAGCTGGTTAAGTGGGTTTTATAAGCTTTTGTGGCTGAGGCTCAAGTGTGAAGTCCATAGGGCGGGCAGGCAGGGAGGGGAAAGATGCAAAGTGAGGGAGACTGGAGCCTTGTGGAACCCCCTGAGGAGGGACCCAGACCTCTCACTCTTTGCTGCCTTTGACCTTGACGGCATGAATGTCCTGTGAAAGCCAGGGCTCTTCACCATGGAGTTAAACACATACACCTGGCTAGGAGTTGAAGCTAAAGGAGATCCCAGAAGGTGGAGCAGTAGCAGGCCCAGCTGGCAGCTAAGCGACAGAACATGTGTTGCGAAATGTTTGCTGCTTCTCTCATCCTCTAAATCTCCCCAGAACCTCCCCTGTAGTCCACCCCAACGAGTAACCTTCAGGACAGGGAATTCTGGGAAATGGAGTCAGCCTAGCTGGGTGGAACTCTGACAAAGCCACCACAGCACCATCCGACCACTGGGTCTCAGGCTGGACGGCACACTGGGACCACATATGGCACTTGGCTTCCCAGGTTGCTCTAATGTGCCATCAAGGCTGAGAAGCACTGGCTGTCAGCTGACAATGGATGTGAACCTCAATACTGACCCAACCTGGGTCCTGAGAAAATAAATTCTATCTTCTCTTTTGCCCCAAAGATCATAAAAAGGCCCGATTACTTTTTTTCTAAGTCCTAATGTTGTTTTCCTCATTATCCTGCCTTCTTCCATCTGTCGCTAATGCAGCCACAACCCTCCTGCCGTCCTCAGCACAGTGGCTGCACTTTGAATGAAGCCATCCCTGGTTATCCTGGTGCTAAGTGGATTAGGAGCACAGGCGGAGAGGCTGCGATCACCCTCATGCCATCAAGCGCATGGCGAACTGAAGACTCGGACGTTTTCACTATTAAGCTTCTAAATAAAGCATCTCTTCCTCCTAGGCACAAACTAATTAAGTGATTACACACAGCAAAGTGGTCAGCGAACACTTAACCACTGTGATATGAGCAACAGAGTTGGCGGGAGCTGCAGGCTTGCAGGTGGCTGAGCTGCCACTGCTGAGTCCTTAAAGATGGCTGGAAGAGAAGCCAGTGCGGGGCCATCGTAGGAAAGCAAGCTGGGGGCTGGGAAGAGCTCTGGTTCCAGTTATAGGGCAGCCACTAACTAGCCGTGGGCCTTGGGCAAGTCACATACTTCCCTAAGCCCCAGTCAGTCCTAGCTCCTGCCCAGGGCCGTTGAGAACATAACAAAGAGGGCAGGTGTGAAATGCTATGAGGGGAAGAGAGTCTAAAAGCTCTGGCCTCTATGGCAAGGACGAATTCTACTGTTACAGACAACACTGGTGTAAGTCAAGGCTCGACACATGACTGGTTATTAGGCCCTCTGTTTTCTTTTCCCTATCTATGCTGTGGTCATTTCTTTTTTGGTGCTGGGGATTAAACTCAGGGGCACTTAACCACTGAGCCACATCCCCAGCCCTCTTTTGTATTTTATTTAGAGACAGGGTCTCACTGAGTTGCTTAGGGCCTCACTAAGTTGCTGTAGCTGGCTTTGAACTCTTGATCCTCCTGCCTCAGCCCCACAGCCACTGATATCACAGGCATGTGCCACCACGCCTGGCTTGCTGTGGTCATTTCTAATGAGGTCTGCTGAAGTGCGAGGCTGACAGGATTGATTAAAACAAGGTCTCTGGGATTAACTTGGGCTTTCTGTTGTCTATGCTTGTCCTCCCCCCGCCCTCCCCTTACAGCTGACAGCTGAAGTGCAGCAGAGCCACCCATTCTACACTCTGAGTTTGCACAGAAAGAATCCTTCTAAGAAACCACAACAGCCAGCGTCTTTCACAGCATCTCTGTGAAGTAAATCGGGACAGGCTCAGGCAGGGCCACGTTATGCTCATTGGATGTGCTTAGTATTGATGGCAGCTTACTCTCCTGAAATAGATTTGCGGCTTTCTGAGAACAAGGGCTGAATCCGGGTCTCCCTTTATTTGCATTTTCACCAGGACAGTAGAGTAGAAAGGGAACTGGACTTAGTGATCCAAGCTGTAGGTCCTAGTTTCAGCCCTGCCCTTCAAAAGGCAGCCTCAACTGCTTCCTCCACACTCCATGGGATTATTGTGTGGTGCAAATTAGACAATGTGTGGGAAAATACTCGAGGGCTCCCAAAGTGCTGTGCCAGTAGAAAAAATGTGTAAGAGCTGCTACTTCTCAAGAACAACATGTTAACTGATTTTCTTGTAGAGGACAGGGAGGCAGAAAACAGAAGTGGTCCACTCTAGAAAACCAATGGGGAAACACTCAGGGATGGAGGTAGGGGGAAGATGAAGTGCCCAGGAGCCTTCGGAGTGAGAGGAGATGCTTCCTCAATGCCTACCTTGGGAGGTCTCTACACTCTCTCTTTTGCTTCAGAAGAGAAGAGTCCTTTATTTGTGGGCTTATTTTTTCCCCAGGGTTTATTGAGCACCTACTCTATACGGAGGGCTATTCCAGGAATTGAGAATTGAATGATGAGGAAACCAGAGGAGGTCCCTGTTTATTCCCAAACAGGTCTGGGCTTAGGTGTATGCATTGAGAGTTGGACAATAGTCCAACCAAACCAAAGCATCGGGAATGAATAGCAGGAGAAGTAACCACCACCCTGGTCAAGGGACAGCACTGTGCCAACCTGCCCCGCCCCCAGGCCCCCATGTGAGTCTGGCCCATGTGCAACCCCTCCCTTCCCCGAAAGGATCCAGACTCCCAGGTTTTCAGTCTTCACTTCTGTGTTTATTCACAACACCAGGTGTATACCCTGAGATACAAGTTTTAAGTCCATTCTTCCTTCCTTCCTTATTGGGGATTGAACTCAGGCCTCACATATGCTAGGCAAGCACTCTATCACTGAACTTCATTTCCAACCCTTTTTGAGACAAGGTCGTGCTAAATTGTACAGGCTGGTCTTGAACTTGAAATCCTTCTGCCTCGACTTCCTGAGTAGCAGAGATTACAGGTGTGTGCATGTAGTCTTCCTGTTTTCTATGTCTTTTAAGCATCTTTTAAGCAATGAGTCCCCCTCCTCCCATCTATTTCTTTTCCTTTCAAGTTATCTGTTGAGGGCTGTGTAGCCTGTAGATTCCCACAGTCTGGATTTTGCTCTTGGTGCATGCCAATAAGTCCTCAAATACCCATTTTCAATGCAAATAACACTTATTTAAAATCACCGTTTGCCAGCCACGCTCTTCAGGAGGGCACAACCCATTACCATCATTTTCTCATCAGTGTGTGGGCAAAGGGAGCCCTCACAACAGAGATGACGAGGCAGAAAGAGCGGTCGGGGAATTCTCCGTGGAACTAGTGATTTATGACAATATCTATGTATATATATGTTTGCAATTGGAAGTGACCAGGGAATGCTTCTCCTTAATGTCTTCCAATCTGGTTTGCTTTAGTAGAAAGCACGTTTGGATTGGGGTTTGGCATGATGTTATGCTCCAGGGTCCAGGGTTGTATATATTAGGTTTTATCAAAGAAAATTACATAATAGGAGGCTGGATGTATCGAAAACCTAAGGAATCTGAACCGCTAACCAGACTCACCCAATGTAATAAATATAAATTATAGACAAAGGAAGATTGAATCAGGCCATTTACTTATGGTTTGGAGCGAGAAAAGGAAGCTTTAACATTTTTTCTTTCTCCAGTCTTGGCAGGCAGGCTCATGAACACAATTATTAGCATTTTCAAAAGGCCTTATCAAATATTGAGTTAATAAAGAGGCAGTCCACTTAAGAGTGGCCTCCAAACACTCCCCGTAAGTCCAGGGTCCTAAATTCTATGCTCCAGAGCCATCACATTCACACAATGGACAAAAGAAATGACTTGTATCATATTAGGAGATGGTAACTTTTAAATACATTAAATATGTGCAGGGTCTATTTTAATTTTCAGAGGGGGAAAGAAAGCTCCCAAACAGAGGAATATGATAGAAAAAAAAGAAACTCAAAAGACTTTTAAAATTCAATAAGCTACTGACATCTTCAAAATGAAAACATCAGAGGGGAATAAAAGAAATTAGGCGGATGGAGCTGGGGCTCAGCGGTAGAGTGCTTGCTTTGCATGTGTGAGGCACTGGGTTTGATACTCAGCACCTCATAAATAAATAAATAAAATAAAGATGTATTAAAAAAAACGAAATTAGGCGGAGAGCATAAATGACCACCTGCTGGTTCGGTATTCTTCTTTCTTTCCTTGGCTCTCCTAGGGATTGTATTTGTGAGAGAAATCAGATTTGTGAGGCCTATTTCCTGTTCATATTGGAGAAAAGGTAAAGGCAGGAAGGGGCTGGAGAGAAAGCGTAATTGAGAGGACTTAATGCAAATTCGGCAGGCAGACTATTTCTCTCCTGGGCTGCAGGAGAAAATTTTAAAATTTGCTTGCAAGATTGGGTTCCTGCTCTTACAACATCGATGGTAAGAGATTTCCAACCCTGAATTTTACAATGCTCTAGGGCATATCCGATTACTATAATGTGTGCATTTAAAATTCTCGAAGTCAAATTAATTTAAATTCCATTTCACCAAAAACACAAATATAATTCAAAAGCTTTTTTTTTTTTCCCTTAGTTATCATTCCTAGTCTACCTTTCTGAAAGATTCGATAATGTTTCTTGGAGTTCCCCCTACCAGCGCTCTGGGACACTGTCACTCTGCTGTCCGAGCACTGTCTCCCAGCTGGCTCAGGGGCCTCCTCCAGCCCCCACCTCTGGATCACAGGGTTCCCAGAGTCCTTTGCTCCTCCCTACCCAGCCCCCCCCCCCCCCAGCCCCATCTCCAAGCCTCTCATAGACTTCTCTCTTCTGGAGATTTCTGATCCCTGCTTCCAAGCTATTAGAGGAATGGAGTTTCTGGAGGGCAGGCCGGGTTGGGTCCCTGCAGTGATGCTTGGAGGGAAACCAGAACCCAGATAGCAGGATGAATCTATTATGGCTTCTGCACCTCTCTCAGCTCTCTTCCCATGCTGGGCTGGGCTGGGTCTAAGCATGTTTCATGCATTATGCTGTTTAATCCTTATACCACTTCTGAAAAAAGCGTGCTCATACTCATTTTCCACACATGAGAAGATTTAAGCTCAGACAGGGAGGGAGCTAGCCAAAGTAGCCGAGCTGGGAACCAGCTCCAAGCCTGGTTCTGAATGATCACACTCTTTCCGCTGAAGCAGATTTTGTCCTTGTATTTCTGGACCACAGAAGGACTCCAGAGCTTCGTGGTTTGTCCTTTGCTGGACCAGTGGGAGGACAGATCAGCGGTCCCATTTCCAGCTGCCCCTAGCCCTGCCTGGGCCCGGCTGCTGACCACCCAGCTTCCTCTGTGGGTCTCATTCCTATGAGGGATGTGTGGGTCTTTATTTTGTACATCCCTACACTTCCCACCTTGGAAAGTGCCAGTTCCTCCTGGGATTGTGCCATTCGTAGATGGGTCAGGGCCTCAAGGTTCTTCCTTGGCAAACTGCATACATCAGTTCTAAGGAAACCTCTGTACTGATGAGACTAAACATCAGTGCTGTCAAAGACAGTCCTTGGTCTGGGGCGGAGACATATATGATTCTGTATTTGCATCAGCAACGTCTTCTTGAGCCATCCTTGATGAAGGGGAGCCACGGAGCCCCAGGCTTCAAGCCCTCTCTTCAACCCATCGCAAAGTCCTCTTGAACACTGTCTCCTTTCCCATCGCTATGGCTTGGAGACGGTTTGGGTGTGTCCCCCAAAGATCATGTGCTGCAAGCTTGGTCCCCAGTGTGCAAGTGGAACCTTTCAGAGGTGGAGCCTGGTGCCAGGTCATTATGTCATGAAGTCACTTCTCTCAGGAGGGATTAATGCTGGTCTCAAGGAGGGAGTTAGTTCTTGTGAGAGCAGGTTGTTATAGAATAAGGCCACCCCTGTGCTTGGCCCCTTCTGCATGTGGCTGTTTCTCTTTCTGCTCCTCCAGTAAGTTGTGATACACTTAGGAAACCCTAGCCAGAGGCCTAACAGATGGGGCTATTCAATCTTGGACTTTCAGCAGCCTCTAAAACTATGAGCTAAATGAATCTCTTTTCTTTACAAGGTATCCAGCCTCAGGTTATTTTGTCACAGCAACAGAAAAAGAACTAAGATACCCATAAATCCATATTCTACACCATCAACTACTCTGTGGAAATAAAATATTCAGTGGCCATTTTCCCCCCTATTATCTGTTCTTACCTTTTATCCTACTGAGTATTTAATTTTATTAGCCACATTTGGAGTTCAGGGGTGAAGATAAGTATTCAAATAGCCAAGAGGTTTTATTTATTCATGATGTCTTTCTTGCTCAAAGAGTCATCAGGAGATGGTAAGTGTGGGGCTTGTGTGCAGTCACTCACTCCCAGGGCCCATACACTGGCTGACTAGGTCAGGTCCTAGAAGGGAGAGGAGGCCTGAGTTCCTAGACGCTCAGTGTGTGTGTGTGTGTGTGTGTGTGTGTGTGTGTGCGCGCGCGTGCACGTGTGCATATGCAGGGATGTGACTTACCCCAGGTGTACGTAGGTGGTGGTGGGAAGTGGGGTGTGACCAGAGAGAAAGAACAATGCTCATAGAGACGTGACAGCTCCCAGAAGGGTCTTACACAAGTCCCTGTGCACACACAGCCCTGTTGCTACGGGAACACGGGGAGTTAAAGATGAAACCACCCTCGAAACTGAAACCAATTATCCATGGCAATTTATTAAATAACGAAGGTTTCTGGGCCTTATTAAAATAAATGTTCAGTGTGTTTTCTTATGCTCAGAGGTTCACTTCTTCACTTGTCAGCACCTGCTGGCAGCAGCTGGAGTCCTCTCACCAATTTTGCCGTCTGTGCAAGTCAATTTGATTTCCCCCCAAAAGATAAAAATCAGTAAAGTGATTAAGTCACAATTAAGGCATGCCATTGGAAGCACAGACAACATGAAAAGACTGAGCAGGAATCGCCCTGAAGTCACCAGTGACTTCCTTCTGGCCCTGTTAAGTGAGTGTCCCCTTGGTCTCCCTGCCCCCCTCTATGTATGTGACTCTGGGGGCGGATCAACAAGCCTCCACCCTCTTCCTGAAATTCTCTCCTCTGTTGGCATCCGTCATGCTATCCCCAGGCCGGGTACTCCTCCTCTCACTGTTCTGGCTCTCTAACCGTTAAGATGTCCATCTATCCATCCATCTACCCATCCATCCACCCGTCCATCCATCCATCTACCCATCCATCCATCCATCCATCCATCCATCCATCCATCCATCCATCCATCCATCCAGGCATGTTCAATAACTCAATGTACTAGGTATGGGGAAAAACAACAAGGTCTATTGGTGCCTGGCTTTACACTTTAAGAAATGCTTTTATATATATGATTTCATTAAATTCTTATTGTAACCACATGAAATGGCTGTTAACATCCCCATTTTATAGATGAGGAAACAGACTCTAAGAGGATCTGTGATTTATTCAGATAGTACAGCCAGTGGGTGGCAGGGTCTGGACATGAACTCAGGTTTTCATTCCCTTAAGAATTCATAATGGTACCTCCCTACATACTGGTCAAGTATAATTTTTCTACCAGTGACTAAGTTCCCAATTACCATGATCCAATCAACACATATTTATTGAGGCTGTGCTGTGATCTGAGGGATGCTCTGAATCCCTACTCTCATAGAACTTGTGGCATCGTTGGGGAGACAGACATCAAACACATATTCATACAATCAATATTTGTTTTCAACACATGAGGGAGAGTTAATCTAGTTATGAAAATTAGGAAGTTTTCCAGGAGGAAGTAATCATTAAGATGCATTCTGGAGGATGAATCAGAGATAGCTTTGGAAAGAGAGGATGAAAGAAAAAAAATCACATATAGAAAGGGCAAAGCATGTGCAAAGGCCCTGTGACGAGAAGACCCAATGTGCTGAAATTTTGAAGGCCATCTTAACTGGCATATAGAGAGTGAAAGGGAGCCTGGCACAGGATGTGGTCCAGACCATACATGACCTTGAAGCCATGAGAATGATTTTTTTTTTTTTTTTTTTTACTTTTAGCTTAAGAGCAATGGGAAGCCACAAGTCAAGAGAATGACATGGTTAACTTGGACTCTGATTCTGACTTTGGTGTGCGGAATGGATTGTAGAGGAGCAAGAGTGGAAGCAGAGGAAACAGCTGGAAGGCTTTGGCAGTTGTCCAGGTGAGAAGTGATGGCAGCTTGGACCAGGTGGTGGTGGTGGAAATGGACAGAAGAACCCCACAGGTGCCCCCTGCTCTGCAAGCCCATTTCCTCACTAGACCCTGTCACCAGAGTGTGCTCACGAATTTGCAGTACATGGAAGCTTGTCCACACTTCAGGGCTCTGCTGGAGTCTCCTCTTCCAGGAAGCCTTCTCCAGGCAAGGCCAGTCTCCGTGGTCTTTCAGAGGTTGTGCATATCTTCTGCACTGCCCATTCTCCCACCTGATGCTTCTCTAGGGCTTGGCTGCTCTGCGTCCTCTCCGGGAGATGCTTGCATTTCTCTTGTTGTCTTGCTTTCTCCCTTGGGAAAGTAAATGCTTTGTTGGCATTTGCTGAATCGTATCAACAGGGCTCCTTTTGGAAATTACATTTGTAAATGATTACTCATGCCAATTGCCTTCTCCCCCCTTAAATTAAACACTGCTTGCTTAAATCTGTCTTCACGATCTTGTTCTATCAAAACATGTATGTCCCAGTTTTTTTCCATTATTTCCTCTACACTCTTCCATATTTCTTTTAGCAGAAAGCCGTTCCAGGGGGGGATGGAGTGGAGTGGGGGTGGGGCGGGGGGGGCAGGAGTGTAATTAAACAGGGGCTGTCTGACCAGAATTCCTACACCTTTTAATGGGGCATTTGATTAATCCTTTCCACAGGCACCATTATTCATGCCTTGATGGAATCTCATTTTATAGCTCTTAATACATGGACCCAATTTATCCACATCACATTGTATTCTAATACTTGTCATCCAAGTTATTAGCTATCTCCTTCTCGGTGTAAAATCATCAGCAAGTTTGATTAGCTTATTCCCTGGGGAATGATAGGGGAGATAAGAGCAGACGCAGTACAATAGGGCCATCAATGGCCCCGAGTCCTCCAAAGAAGACTACACATGGGCACCACCCACGGGGCCACACTGAACGCCTGCTCTCTCTGTGGGACCCCAAGCCTTTGCTACACAGAGCCAACCGCTGTTCCTGGTGGGGCTGAGGTGTCATCCTGAGGGACACAATTTTACTAAAACACAGTGGGGCCACCCTCCTGCTTCCCCACCCGCCTCCTTCCCACCCACTCCCTACGGGCACATCCCAGAAGTTCCTCTTATTCCAGGATGTCACTTCCACCTTCAATCCCTGTTCTTGTCCCACTACTGGGGAACTGGCAGGCAAGATTATCTAGAAGGACGTGCGCGGTGCTGCTGACTGTGCGCTCTCCGGCACAGCCTGGGCTCTGAGCAGTGGCCCCTTCTTCCACCTCTCTGCAGCCAGAGAGGTGCCTCGGACCCAGGTGGCTACCCCCACCCCCACCCCCAGACTGCAGGAAGGAAGAGGTCTGCCAGACTCTTACAGGATGGAGGGCTCAAAGTTTTCCATGCCCCTTCCTCTACCCAAACACGCATCCCTGGCCCAAGCAGGCCAAAGCCCCTGTGGTCCCAAGAGCCACAGTCCCCTTCCTCTTGACACCTGAGGCTCTGTCAATTATTCTCGTAATCTTTTGGGGCCTGGCAAGATGGGGATGAAAAAGGCTCACCCTTTCTTGTAAAGATGTGGAGCCTAAGAGACTTAGAGATTCTTTCCTAATGAATAGAAGAAAGCAGAAATGACACTGTGACATTTCTGAGACCAGGTCAAGAAGGGCGAGTTGACTTCTTTCCTCCCCCACTGCCTCGGGTTGTTGCGGAGCAGCCCTGTGGAGAGGCCGAAGGCCCTGAGAGCAAGGAACCAAGGCCTCCAGCCTCCAGCCACAGGAGTGGGTCATCTTGGAAGTGGGTCCTCCAACTATGTTCAGGTGACAGTTTGGCAGCAACCACACGAGACTTAGAGCCAGAAGCACCCAGCTACGCCACTCACAGACCTCTGGCCCACAGAAACTGTGCAAGGCCGTACATATAAATGTTGGCATCATTTGTTATGCAGAAACAGGTTACTAATATACTCTTCCTACCTAAGGGGAGGGCCCCCTTCCCTGCTTCAATTCCCTTCTTAGGTTCCATTTCATCTCTTTTTAGGGAGCCTGGATCTTTGTAGTACCCTCTACTGACCGTCCTTGGCTTCTACTGTGTGTCCTCTTGTCCTCTTAAGGACTCCCCTGATAAGAGGGGGGGTGGGGAAGGAGGAGCTCCCTGAGGCGTGGGTTTGGAATTCCAGCTCCTTGTCTGCCATCCAGAGTGACAGCTGGCATTGGGAGAGTGACTTTTGCAGAGGGCAGCCTTCTCAGGCCATGAAACTCCCTCTTGTTTCTGAATCCTGGGGCCTAATGACATCACTCAGGCCCACAGCCAGATGAAAGGACTTTGCAAACACCATGTTCCCTTTTGTCTTACAGGCTCATCTCCTGTGCCCTTTCTGCTCATCTGCAGTTTCTGAAAAAGGTCACATCTTGTTTCAATGTCGCAGCTAAGTGCGTCTGACACCAGTTGGGGATTCCAGCATCAAATGGGAAAGCAACTGGCTTAGGTGTCGAAAAAACCTACCACGACACTCCACCCTAGAGCTGCATCCTGCCAGTGCGGTTGGTCACCATCGTGTGAGGGAGGTGGTGATTGATCCTCATATCTCTCAGAATCATTAAGAAAAAAAAAATCAGGCTGATTTCCCATTTGGTTAAACCCTAGTAATTTTTATAAAATCCACTTGAATTGTATGGGGCAAGATCAAATAGTCAGAGATATCAAGCTCTTGAAAGACTTAAAAAGGTAAAACAGCCGTGGTCCCAGGCCAGGCTATCAGGGTGTGCCTTCTTGGGCCCCGCCCAGCCTCGGGGAAATCAGAAACTCAGGGTGTTCCCCTCCCCCACCATCTGTGCTTTAACCACCCTCCAGGGGATTCTGATGCATGGCTGCAGGTGGAGTAGCACTGACTTCCAGGATCAAATAAATTATTTGTAAATTATTCACTCCCTCACTCACTCATTCCTAGGACACTGATTGAGTGCCTACTATTTGCCAGGCACGGAGCTCCGGGTCAATGATAAGAACTGCCTTCCTCGAGGGAGTTGCTGTCCTCCCTTCCCTTGCTTTATGACAAAGCTTGATAAGACCACAGGAATCCCAGGATGCAAATACAAGGAGCCAGAATTGATTATTCTCTGTATGTAACTCTTCTTCAATGGATAGGAAAGACACCAAAACTATCCCCCAAACTCCCAGATCATACTCTCCAAATAACTTTTCTAAAGTCAGTAAATACATGGGTTTAATTTACCGTGTACAACTGGTTGGGGCTTTTAAGCTAAAATAAAATAAAGTTAGATTCCACCATGAATGAAATGCAGGGTCACTTCAAAGATTCACTTAGGTCTGTGCCTGTCTTTTAATAAACTAACTGTTCTGTTGTCTCCTCACCTTGCAGGAAGCAGGAGTCTCTCTTTTTCTCTAAGTCCGCATGAGTCCATGTGTAGGGTGCGCTTCCTAGGGCTGAGCTCTGGGAGAGCTCTGGGCTCCTCTACTCACTCCATCCTCCCCTGATTGTATTAAGGAAATGTAGAAAATACCCAGTCTGTCTATGAAGAGTAGAGGCTGGAAGATGGAGCTCTTAACCCCAGTAAATTGTCCTGCTGCCCTGTACTTTCAGATCCATTTGATCCTTCAGCTGCTCACCCACAGTACTGATTAATTGGGAAAACATTAAAAAGAAATATCACCCTCTTCTAAAAGGTTTCTAGGACGTCAACTTTGGCTAATTCTCCATTTTGGGGATTTAGTTCTCAATTTCAAAGTTCATGCTAGATTTCTCCTTCAATACCAAAGATAAGGAAGAGCTGGCCACAGATGTCCTATGGCCACTGGCTTTAGTGTCCTGTATAAGAATCTAGCCCATGCTAATGGATCCTGCTATGAGATACTACATACACACTATCTCCTTTCTCAGGGTGGTTTAGTGATGCTCAATACTATCAGGGAAGCCAATTTCTCTGTGGTTAGGATGAACTTGAGTTGATCCACCAACCCTGTGCCCTTGTGGCTATGGATGCCCAGTTAATCCAGCAGCTGTGAGGGTGAAGGATGTCACCACAAAAGAAATCAAAGATGTGTGGCTGGACCAGCCACAGGCTCAGCCCCTGGGCGTGGGCACGCGGTCTGCCCTGGATAGCTGGGCTCATCCAAAACACATTTAGAGGAGAGTCCTGGGTCTCATGTGTTTTGGTAACTAGATCAGGAAGCCTTCTCTGCCTCCTTGGGAATAACCTGGTGCTTTTACTAAGACTTTTACCATGACTTCTAAAGTCCGTGTGGATGATATAGAAAACCTTGTGGCTATTTTTCTAGCCACGTATAGAGCTTGTAACTTGAGGCGAACGGAAACACATCCGCCTTTCCCATTGACTTTCTGTAATCAAGTCTTTTTAGAACAAAAAGTCCAACCCCTTGCTATTTTTAATTCAGGGATGCTTGTTGGCTTTTGCTGAGACATTGATTTGATTAGTAGCATTCTGTGGAACTACAGACATGAGATGTTGAGCTCACAAATGTATGATTCATTTCAGGATTCTGAAATGAGAATCGTACCTATCAATGGCACACTGGAGGCTGGGAGATTCTGAGAAAGCATTTCCTGCATATAAATGGGACAAGTGATGAAAAAATTTGCTTATGGTGATGCTTCTGAAGCCAGGGACCACCCCACTGTGCTCTCCACCCCAGAGAAGTGACGGCGCTATGGGAAACTGCTGGGATTAGACAATCCGCATTTGGACACCCATATGCTGCCTCATTTATCTACCTGTGACAGGGACAGTATTGGAAGAGAATCAAAAGATGACAAATTGCTTCTGGTTCTAAAGGAGCTGTTCAGGCTGGGTGCGTGCCCAGGGGGAACCAGGTTTCGTGCCAGGAACCATTGCTTCCTCCCATTCTAAGGCCACATTTTGGCAAACACTGACCAGCAGATGACTGTTGTCTTCTTTCACCAGTGGATTGCAAGACACTTGCTCTGAAAAGGCCGAAATGCAGTCTTTCTGATGGTGACATGTGCAGCAGAGGGCAGACCTGCCCGCACACTGCGGTGAGGGCGGATGGCGGGCATGAATCGAGAGTTCTAGATGACAGAGATTTTCTTCCCTCTGGTTGAAGCAGATGAATAACAGAGAATGATTTTTCAGGATTCCAGAGTAGACAGAGTATACAGAATCCTAGACTCTGGGAAAGACTGACTCATATGAGACAAGTAGATACAAATGTCTAGGATGCTGATCCCTGGAATCTGCTTTCGGGGACACAGATCCCCTCATCCTCAAGCTTTGGTAGGGCTAGGAGGCATATCGGGAGTTTCTGTATGGACCACCTAAGCAGTATAGCCCTGCACACCTCCTCTGTTTACTAGCTGGGGGTGGGGTGGTCAGCTGAGGCTGCTTACCATTTTGGCTACAGCCCTTGCTCCCTCCTTCCAATGGATGCTTGTCTTTGGGAATAATCAAATAATTCATGGTCAACCTCCTCAGTGCTCTGGAGAGGAGCTTTTCTCAATCAATCCAGTCTGTGGTTGTACCCTGCCATGTGCTGGAATCCACAAGGCACAGGTGTCTCCCTGTGCTGCTCCTGGACACCATGGCTCTTCCAGATGCTGCGGTCCCATTGACTTATTCTATCCTTGTGACAACCTCTACCAGACAGGTATTGTTATCTCTATTTTTTAGGTGAGGAAACCAAGGCACAGAGGCATGAAGGGCTGGCTGAAGATCACATTGGCAGTGTCAGAGACAAAGTCAAGGCCAGGCAGGGTAGCTTCAGGGTCGGGCTCTTTCCTAACCACGAGGCTGCCTGGCAAACACAAGGACATTTCAAACACAGCAGCTGAAGCCCATGTGGTAACTGGCTCACTCAGGCCTTCCTCTTCCCAACCCTCTGGAATCCAGTGGGTGCCCGGGGCTGAGTGCAGAGCCTGCAGTGTGAAAAGTTGGACACTCATCTCCAATCCCCCAATTTGCTCCTGAATTCAAGCCGGACGGCCAAATGCTGCTTTGTGTTTGTTTGTGTTGAACATTCCACCGTGTTGCCCAAGACCACCTCATGGATGGTGTCTGTTCTTCCCCAGCAGAGCACCTGGCCCCTCCCCTCACACCTCCAGTCTCTGGCAATGCTCTTGCTGCCAGCGGCTGTGTTCCCTGCCTAACCTCATTATACATTTCAGCTAAAAAAACGCCTATTTTCCACGTGGCAGCAAGGCATATTTATAGCATGAGCCACACGCCAAGGCATTTTCAAATTTACTGTTTCTAATAATACCCTTGGAGCATAAACACCATACCCATTCCACAAGTGGGCAAACAGAGGCAGGAGGTCACAGCAAGGTTACAGAGGAGTCCCAAGGTGCCAGGCCTCTGGAGTCACCTCTTTACAAGCCTCTCCTGGAATTGCTTCCATTCACCTTCCTCTGTAACAAACTTATCTGGGGCCCAGGAATGAGAGACGTTATGGAGATCAACTTGTATCTTGTCTGTATTCTACCTCTCCCAATACTAACGAGCAACTCCAAGCTCTGGTGGCAGGGACATTAATGCTTATCTTTCTGCCAAACCCTATTCTCATTAGTAGGTTTAGATGCATGAAGCACACACTTGGAGGTTTTGGTCTGCATCATTCTCTCATCAACCGCCCGTTGTAACTAATCGGCATTCTGAATGGATTTATTCTCATGCAGAACACAACCAACTGCCTTCAGCGCCCTTCGAAGTGATGGTGACTTTTGTTCTGATGGAATCTTTTGGCCAGGAAACGAAAGGGTAGATTGAAACCCATAAGCAGATTGAATAATCTTCCTTTTGACCTAAAATTGTAAGAGTGTTTTTTTCAGACAGAAAGCTCAGATGCTCTGGGAAGGAGACAGGAGAAAGCTAGAGAACGTGTTTATTGCACTGAAGTTTGGAATTAGAAGCTGCAAATGTGAAAACTTTCTTAAAGGTACATTTGCCTCCTATAGTTTGCTGCTGCTGTACATTTCTTCCCCTGGGGTCTCTGTTCATGGAAGAGGGATGCAGGGAGAGTGAGGAGTCTTGAGTTCTTGTCCCAGCTCTGCCTTTATCTGTGGTGTGACCTTAGTCACTGAATTTCTTTGAGTTTCCAAATTTGTGAAGCTAGCACTCACGCGAGTACCTTGCTGAAGCTAGAACTCGCTATGCACTTTATTGAAGCTACGACTCACCAGGCACCTTCCTGAGTTCTTCTGCAAGTCTAATCGAGTGGGCTTTGAAAGTGTGGTGTAAACAGCAAGTACATGGAAATTCTGCAGGTAGACGATCAACTTCAATAGGCAGCATCGAGAACAGAAGCCTTTCAACAATGTTTTCAAGGGGATTGTTTCCCAGAGACACTGCTGAGAAGTGATGTTGGCGACTGCGGCCAGGGAAGACGACACCCTTGTTCACGTGTTCACCGCCTCTACTCCTGTTTGTCCTGGAGTCCTGGTCCTGCCGCCCACAGTGATGCCTGGCACTTCCCAGGTACTCATAAACATGAAACAACTCAAAGATGCCGACCTAAGGATTTTAGTTCCTCTGGCACAGAAAGCTCTTTGGTGGGGGCTGAGGGAGGGGATTTCTGGAAGGCTCAGTGTAGGATGACCAGCTGACTTAGATATAAGGGACCTGGACAAGATGGCCACTACCTGAATGTCCTCTCTAATATCCATTTTGTCTTCTCTCAGAGGCAGAGAATAAAACATCTGAGCTAAGTCTGGTGGAAGGCATATGTGTCGGAGTTCCTTAAGAGTAGATCCCTGGAGATTTAGAGCCTGGGCTGGCCTGCCTTTCAAAATCTCTCTCTCTCACTTTCTTTTCTTCTCCCTTTTAGGCCCCCATTCGTTTCCATTTCCCTTGATGACATCATTCACTATCAGGAATCCAACAGAATCACACCTCTTCTATTTTTCCTGCATCAGATTATCGCCTCTCAGATATTTCCCTGGTCCCTGCTGGTGGCTTCCTGCCACCAGCTAAATCTTCTCCCTAACAGCTTGTGGCACTGGGTATAAAACTGTAGTCTTTAGCAGGACTTGCACTTGGAATTGTCGCAAGCGCTTTGTGCAACAGTCACCAGAAACGCACGTGCACTGAAGCACTGCGGTCTGGATCAAGCTCTGAGTGGTGCATGTGGCGGGGGAATGACAGTTGGGCTAGGGAGATGTGATCTGCGGGGGATTTCCCCTTTAAAAAACGTACAGCAAAAGCCTGCCTGAGCCAATTCAATATTCATAAATGGAAAGCAGAGATGGCGTTTCTGTTCCGCCAAGAGCAATAGCTATTTATCACGGCAAATGACTGAAATAGTTGTACGTACAATGCTTTACTTGGTGCTGTAAATTACGGTATACAGAAGATTAAACTTAAGCCTAATGCTACCCTTGAGCTTCAACAGCTGAGTCCTATAAATGGATACCCGTGAAGAGAAGAGAATCTTTTCCTGGTTACTATTTAAAAGTGTATCTCTATTAAAAGCTTGCTTTAAACATAAATTATCAGGGAGCCTGCCCCAGCCTTGGGCTGGCTCTTCCTCAGGGCACTGACTTACACAAGTCACATTTAAATGACACAGGGACAGGCCTGAGACTTGACCTTAGGAGGGATGGCAGAGGAATAGGAATGAAGGCAGAGGGCCTTCAGAGAGCACTGAATGAGCACTTCCTTTCAGACAGGCTGACCTAGGCTACAGGGGGACGAAGAGGACTCTTCCAGACCTCAAGGAGACCTTCAGAAACAAAATGATCTTGAACCCCAAACTATTGCAGAGAGAAAGTTTCTTCTGGTATCTGCTGTCTTGGAAAGTATCAAGGAGATCTGATCAAGAGCCTTTAAACCCCCCAGTTTTTCTACCTAAGTTGTATTCTCCAAGCACTTGCTCCTCTAATTAAGTGAGGTCTCTGGACTCAAAGCAGCAGTGTGCCCAATGGGAGATGTTAGAAATACAGACCAACAAATCTGTGTCTGCTTTCTAACCAGATTCCCCAGGGATCTGTCTGCACATTCAGGTTTGAGAATCAAAGCTAGGTAAGCAGGCGCAGGGAGAAGGATCCCATCCTGTGTCCCCACTGTAAATAATGACAAATGACAAATCTGATTGGTGAAAACAGGCCCTAATGGTGGACCACAGGTTTTGTCCAAACCTACTTTAAAAGGAATTGAGAGATAGATTTTTATGAGCTGGGAATGGATCTGTGGCTCTGAATTTGAGAGATTTCCCAAAGCACTTTAGGGTGTAAAACAGTAAACTAGAAAAATTTCATGTCCTTTAAATTAACCAAGGTGTTTCTAGTCTCACTGTGAGTCAGTCGATTGAGAATGCATGGCCATTGTGTTCTGGACCCTGATTTCAATTCTTGTAATTACCAGTTGATTTTAAGTGGGTGAAATAATGCAAAGGTCTTTGGGTTGTTTGAGAAGACAGAGATTCTGGATAACTTTAGTCTTCATTAGAAAACGAACTATAGTTCAGTATTCGTGTTAAAAATGTAATGCTAATTACTAAATAAATAGAATTTTAGAAGTAAAATTTATTGTGGCCAAGTGAGCAAAAGGAAAAACAGAGAGAACATAAGGAAAGTTTTACTAATCTAATGGGAGGCAAGAAAAAAAAAAAAAACAAAGAAGCAAATACAAAGCAAGGTAAACAAATGCAAATTAAAAGAAAATAAGTCCACATACATCAAGTAATCACAATAAATATAAATGGATAAAACTCACCTATTAAAAGACACTATCAGATTGGACTTTTAAAAAAGCCAGATATACACTGCTTACAAGAGAGACACCTAAAACAAAATGACACAGAAAAGTTGAAAATAAAAGACTAGAAAAGATAAATGAGGCAAATACACACTGACCAAAAGAAAATTGAATAGCAATGTAAATCAGATAAAAATAGAACCTGAGGCAAAGCATTAATTGGCATGAAGACACTACCTGTTAAACTTCTATGTGCTCAGTTGCACAGCCCCTGGTTTGTAAAGCAAAGGTGTCAGAGTTATAGGAGAGACTAGCATCTTACAACCATCAAGGGAGGTTTAAAACTTCCTGCTCAGAAAGAACAGAGCAAGCAGAAAAAAAGTGGTGAGGATATACCAGATTTGAACGAAATAATATATATGGAATCCTGCCCCAAAAGAGAGATTATGTAAGATTTCCAATTGTACAGGAGACATTGACAAAAGCTGGATGCTAACTAGTCGCAAAGGAAGAATCTAAGTTATAAAATGGATAACATACCTAACGCTCTCTGACCACCACAAATTCAACTAGAAATAAAAAAAATAAGACAATAGTAAGGCCAGCCTCTTACCACCCTCTACATTTGAAATCTGAAACCCCAAGCCTAAATTAACACTTGGCAGACAGTTCGATTTTATTCTGTGTGGCCTAGTTGCTATGAGATCAGGTTAATTTACATGACGTTTATCAGGAGGATGGCAAGATATAGGAAACTCTCAGACCATTATAGCTTCATTATTTTGAAGGGATGTGCACAGGTTAGTTACAATCTAGTCCTGTAGCTAGAAGCTTCTATTGGCACATTCCCCAGCCGTGGCCCTGTTCTGCCACACTGTACCCATCTTTCCCCACTTGCCAATGCTGGCTGGATTAATAGATTGTCCTTGAAGTGCTCCTGGCACCTGGGAAAAGGTGTTATTCAACTGATGTAGCATCTTACAATTAATGGTATTCTGGAATTGAGAAAGTACCAGAGTTAATAGTGTGTATGGGACTTTCTGTTTGTTCTTCCATAGGGCCAAGGACTTCTGAAAAATGACTGGGGACAGCTGCATAGGGGATACCTAGGAAAAAAAATGGAGGTTCCCCTGTACCTTGAGAGATGAGCTCACTTTCCAAGAAATTCCCCCAAGCAAAACCAAAAATAGCTGGATGTGTCTTCCCCTGGCCTGTGCTGCTAGCCCAATACAATTCCAGTACTATTTGATAAATCAAATATTACAAAGAAAATCTAGGGTTAGGGGTATAGTTCAGTGGTAGAGTCCTTGCATGCATCAAGAAGTCTGGGTTCAATCTTTAGTAAAACACACACATACACACACACACACACACACACACACACACCAAACAACCTAAAAAAGGATGGAACACTGGATCATGCTAATATCAATTGAACCACACTAATGACAGGCCTGTAAGTTCTCTGGACAAGCGAGGCTGAGGGCAGGAGTGAAAAAGACAAAAGACCACGGCTCTTCAGCCTGTGCACTGGGTACCATGGAGATCAAAAGAGTGCAGTGGTTTCTTGGCTGTCACAAACATTATAAGCCAGAGTAGAGAGGCTCTCAGGGGCTACCCCTTCTCCTCTAGTCTTTGCCACTTTCACCCCTGCCCCTGGGACAGCAGCTGAGGCAAAAGGTGGTTATAAAGGCTGGAGGTTCCTCATCACCAGACACCTTAGAGTGTCACAAGTTGTGAGAATATGACAGAGGAAGCGAGGCTGGGAAAGTGGTAGGATTTTGATGGAGCTACTGCCCAGCTCCTGCCTCCCTAACTGCATAGGTAAACTCCACCAACAGGTACATCGAGATAGTTCCATCACTAGGATGTCAACCCAGAGCTGTCAGTCAAGCAGGTCACTGAGTTAGGGGTCCGACAGCGTCAGTGTCAATGCAACCTTCATATTAATGAAAATGCTGTGCTTGGTTAAGGAGGTTAGTGTTTATAAGAAGGTGCTTGTTTAAGAAGGTTATAAATGGGGTGGGGCAGCCACTTACAGAAAACCATGGGCAGGATGCAAACTAAGTCTTGCTTGTTCTAGAAATGTGCACCTCTGGAAAAGGCTCAGGAATTTGAAACAATAATTCAGGTGGAGAAAAGCAAAGTATTTGTGTTGCTAGTAAACAAATAAATCACAGGGTTAGTAAAAACAACAACAAACAAACAACAAAAACCCCCACATCCAACCTTAGATAGAACTCTGGAATCCCAGTGTTGAAAACAAAGACTACGGCTGCTTTCTCTGGAAAAAAAATTATGATTCATTCCATGTGAAGTGGGATTCATCAGTGAAATTGTTGACTTACTCTTTCATCATTTATTCCCAATTTACATCCCCCCCCTCCCCGAACCCATTGCTTTCCAGCGTGTCTCCTATGCAGCATTCTCCAATTTGCACTTATCTTTCAGAAGTGCCTGGCCTGGGAAAGAGCAGTGGAAAGTTCTCACACAACTGTGAACACCAGTATTGCCCCGACTTCAGGATGCCATTCACTGCGGGATGCCACCTCCACTTAACAGCACCCTTTTCCAGGGAAAAAGCAAAGGAAAATCTGTCCTAGGAACAGTCCACATGATGGGAAGGAGCAATCTGACTTTGCAAATGAGAGGACTCAGAAGCTTCTTCAAAGACCTGTGTATCCCAAGGCATGCCTCCACTGGGTCCCTACCGTGTAACACTTAGCACAGGGCAGCTCTTTGTGACCTTCCCAAAGGAAAACTAGGATAGTGGAGTGGGGTTTCAGCATCAGGGCGTGAAGTGACAATCATGTATAATCAAAACTACCCTTGAAAATCCATCTGCTTAGAAAGTATAGTGTACATGGCTTGGGGGATGGTGGACTCTCTCCACAGCCAGTTTTTCCTCCAGGATTAGAGAAGATCTTTATTTCTCTGCTCAGACATCAAATGAAGGAGTGGGCTTGTGTTTGGGGCCTAAGGACAAAGATGCATTATTGTTACTGTAGCCAAGTGCATGTAGATGACTTCAGATAAGAAACAGGCAACTCCAATGTGAAATAGATACATTTTTGGTTTCCACCATAAAAGCTCTGGAGGCTTCGATAGCTGAAGCTGCTGTGAGGCTCCAGGCGGCAGATGCTGACACCCTTTCCCAAGGATATGTGCCTACCCGAACTCTTGCTGTCTGGGGACTGACTTGCTCTTCCAGAGAAGGAACATTCTGGGAAGTGCTGTTCTACTTGTTGCTGAGGACTGGGAGAATTCCAGAGTGACCTTTGAATCAGCACTGGCAACATTCTTTTCTCGGATTTAAATAAAGCAGTGACTGTTACCCTAATTCTTCTGGGTTGATGCAGCTCTGAGGAATGGAATAGAGCAGCCTGTACAGCAGGACATGCCAGGGATGAGTCGGAAGTGGGAGTCACGTTACAGCAAGACCCTCAAGAATTCAGCTGTGGTCAGGATCAAAGCAGTGGCCCTCCCGCGATTGCTGAGGAAGGGTGTTCACCCTGCCATCTGCCTTTCCAACTGCATCTGAACAGAGAGGATCATTCTCTTTCAAGTAGCCAGATCTTGCAAATGAATGTACTCGCTTTTCTCGTGGCTACTGGCTTATTGTGAATCACAACTGGCAAGCTACTTTTCCTTCCTTGTGGGTTTCTTTCTTTCTTTTCTCCAAAATTCATTTTTTTAAAAAAGTGTACTGAATGCCAATGTTTTAGATCCAGCATTCACCGTGTTAAATTGGGGAATCTAATGGTGAGCATGACAGAGTTCCTGGTACCTTGAAACTCCTAGTGTGTGGGTAGGGGATGGATAAGTAAGCAAGTATTTGCAGTGGCCATGATATTTGCTAATACTGGTGAAGCAGAAAGTGCCGAAGGCACTTGAATTGGGGATTAGAGGATCCTTCCTTTTGCCTGTTTGTCCTAAACACTGTGGGTGTCTACGGGAAGTCAGGAAATGTGCTACATTGCTGAGACTCAGGGATGCATGAGGCGCAGTCTTTGTCCTCAGCAAATCCCTCCTTACACAGGTAATTCCACTGAACAGCAATTGTCCTACTACAGGACACAAGGAGGCAGCTATAAGACACGGGATGGCACAGAGGTGTCAACAGACAATCTGGTTGGGTGGCAGCTGAGCTAAGCACAAACAGATCAAACACTCATGGTGCTGCCAACCTAAAAAAGGGTCTACTGGTCATGCGAAAATGAAGCCACCTGCCCTTGCAAAAAAATTTTCCAAGACACAACTAAAATGGCTACTGTTAAAGTAAGCAACCTTCAGGTGGCCAATCTAGTGACCCCCCCCACTCAATCTCTTGCACTGGACATGGTCTAAAAAGCACTTTCTTCTCTTGGCTTCAACATTTCCACCCTCTATTCCTTTTCTTGTCAAATAGCTGGCCATTTCCCCTAACCTATCTCTAAATAAAATAACCTATCTCCTCCCTTATCCAACCCAATCCAACCCAATCCATCAGTAAATTCCGTCAGCTAGGTTTCCAAAATGGATCCCAAGTTTATCCTTTTCTATCCACCTCATGATACACCATGATCTATTATCACTAACCATGCATTACATTAGCCCCTAACAAGGTTTCCCAGGCTGCACTGCAGTCAGAATGAACTTCGGAAAACATAAATGAGATTATGTCTCCCTCACTCAACATCTTCCAGGGTCCTCACATCCCACCCAGAATAAAACCCCAACTCTAGACTCTGGCCTGCAAGACACTTCACTTGTGGTCCTTGCCCACTGCTCTGAAGCCTTGAAGATGCCTGTTTTTGTTCTTGCTATGTTCTCTGCTGCGACGAACCCTCTTTACCAGCTCTTCATATGGTTTGGCTGTGTATTGTTTTTTATTTGACATATCCAAACATAAACTTCAAGAAGGCCAACCCTTTCTCTGTCTTGTCTCCTCTGTGTCTGCAGCACTAGAACAATGACTGCCATATAGTAGGTGTTCAATAAATCTTTTTCAAGTAAATGAATTAAAATTATGAGCCTCGGAAGAAAGAAATCCAAGAGATTCAGACTTTAAGAAATAGGCTTTGGGGGCTGAGGTTGAGGCTCAGTGATAGAGCACTTGCCTAGCATGTGTGAAGCACTGGGTTTGATTCTCAGCACCACATATAAATAAATAAAGATCCATCAACAACTAATAGAATATATAAAAATATAGGCTTTGATGAGTATAAGTAGATTTTTTAAAAAGTTAAAAATGAACTCAATATTACTGAAATTATAAAGATTCTACCAATCTATCTTTAAATTTGAGCTGAGCCAATGTATCTGGGGTAAGTTTGTCTGCAACATTTCTACTCAATTCACACAACTATGCAAAAAAGGGAATTTTGTTGTATAGCGAGGAAATTATCTACCATTGAGGGTCTCACGGATCTGCTTATTTGTTGTTGATAATCAAGAAACTGCAGACAGAATGGATGGGAGAACACGTATGGTACCCATGTCACCTCTTTCACAAGCTTCCTTTATTTTTATTTTCTTATGTTTAAAAGTCTATTTCAAATGTTGTGGTTAGGACTTTAAACAGATTTGGGATTATCAGTTTATTCCTCCTTTCCTTAAAACTGTGGACAAGTTCTTCACCCAGGGAAATAATCAGATAGGATCAATTTCACAGATTAGGAGGGTGTGAAGGAGAAACGAAGCACCTGTCATTTCTCTAGCATACTTTGTAGGATAAAAATGAGCTTCCTGCATCAAAATTTAGTTGTGGTGGTGCAGGGAGTCTAAGATACAGAACATTCAACCAATACAGTGGCGAATGCACTCTGGGGTCTAGGTTGGAATCCTGGTTCTGCCACTTACCCTGATCTTGAAGAAATTTCCTAAATGCTCTGAGTCTTCCTTGCTTTGCTGAGAAATAAAGATAATTCAACCATAGCATCTTAGGGCAGTGACAGATAATGCATTAAAGGGCCCAGCACATAGTAAGTACTCAAAAACTATATTAGCTTTATTGTTACTGTTTTTATTTTCCATAAATGCAATTAAAAAAAAGAAATGAGGGTCTGGGACCAGGTCAAACTGCTATGTTCTTGGGCCAATATTAATTCTAATTTGAGCAGTAGCCAAGTTCAAACTATAAAAATTTAAAGTGGAGAAAGTGCTTGGGACTGGGAATGTAGCTCAGTGATATAGTTGTTGCCTAGCATGCACGAGGCTCTGGGTTGAACACCTAGCATTGAAAAAAAAAAAATCTAAATAAATCCTAGTCCTATTTAATTGTAGATTCTTTCAGTTGTAATGTTTGGTTTAAGGTTTAATTACTTATCCCATCACTTCTTTCCTTAGAAACAGCCTTAGGATCTATCATAGGGATTTCTTTAAGATGTATTGTGTGATTACACTTTACTAAGGACCATGGAAAGATGAAGAAGAAAACATGATTATTTGTGATCATAAAGAGCCTCAAAACTATGTCAATACCAGGAGTTAATTCTGGATCTGTGATACACCGATCAAATTAAAGTTTAAAAAATCCTAATGATATCAAGTTTGCACAGATTCGCATGCCCTTGCCGTGGCTTATTAATTAATGCTGTCAGACGTGATAAAGAATAGATTCAATGAGACCAATTTCTTTTAGTTATTTTATATTTCTCTGGTGTCAAAAAATTTAGTCTTATAAAAAGGACAGCTGACAATCACAACAACAAAAATTTTATCTCAAAAAGCTAATCCAATTTAATTGACAAAAATCCCTCAGCTCTGTGCCATGGCCATCAACACCTTCAGAAAGGAGGTCCTGGCAGGCTAATTAGCTGGTGACGGGACCCCTGATGCCCCAGGAAGCCCAGGGGCACTGACACTGGCTGGGACTCACTTTCTCTTGGGCTCAGAAGCACAAATGGTTTGTCACTTCCTCAACCCGAGGTCACCTGGAGATAGAGAGCCTAGAAAGAACAATAGCAGGAAGCCTTGGAATCTCATTAATTAGGCTCCCATGTGTAGCACTGCTGGGTGGGCTGCTGCTGGTACCCAACCAGCATAGGCATCTGGATGCACACAGAAGAGCAGGTGCCAGCCAGGACATGCCATGCCGCGCTCCAGGAGCAAGTCACCGTCACTCATTTATTTTGCAGCTCAGCCTCTCTGCTGTAGCTCACAGTTCATTAAATTCCGCTGCATCACCATCAACATGCAAAACAGCTACTTGAAGGGCATTCAAAAATACAATCAGAAAAGGGAATGAAAAATCCTCTCCGAGAAAGAAGGGAGAAAAATTGAACCCGCTCTTGTCTGTTGAAAGACATGTTGGTTCCTTGGTTCTAAACCATTAAAAAATAATAATAATATATTTGCAGTGCCATCCAAGGATTATCTCTGAGGGGTGGGGTGTGGTTCTCTGCTCAGAGGATGAGTGCTAAATGGGGTTGAAAAATTCTATGGGCTCTGTATAATTTCTTTTGCCTTTTCTTTTCTCCATTATTTTATTTTGTTTATTATTATTATTATTTTTATTTTACACTTCTGCATATGCCTGTGGTGGGGAAATGATTCTGAGGACCAGCTCTGTGTGAGGTGAAATAGTCAACTTTCTATATGTGGCTGTGATCCCACAGAAGTTACTTCTGGGCTTAGTGTGCACATGCTTTGGGAAAAATAAAATTAAGTACAGAAAAGCACAGAATATGACATAACGAATGGGGCATGTCATGTTTTGTGGTGGTGGTTCTCAAATGAGGGTGCTTTTGTCTCCTAGAAGATATTGGTAATGTCTGAAGATGTTTTGGGTTGTCCAGATTAGGGGCAGGGTCTAGGGATTTGGCTCAGCAGTAGAACCTAGCATGTGTGAAGGCCCTGGGTTTGATTCTCTGCACTGCAAATAAATAAATAAATAAATAAATAATCTAAAAACAAACAGACAAACAAATAAACAAATAAAGATTAGGAACAGGGCAATGGCTGCTATTCTATCTAGATAGGAAAGCTGCTTGACATCCCATGACAACATACAGGATGTCCCCACAACAAAGAATGACACATCCCAAAATATCAATAGAGCTGCTGTTAGGAACCCATGCTTGACAGTAGGTAGCTAACATTAGAAAATAAGGACAGAGAAAAATTATTTTCCTTTCACTTAGGAAAGTCCAACAATTTCATAAATGTTCAACCCAATTATAAAATTGTAATTTGAACTGACCTATTTACTTTATCTTTAATTATGTTTAGATGTGAGGGGTTCCCCAAAAGCTCATGTGTGAGAGACAATGCAAAAAAATTTAGAGGTGAAATCATTGAGTTATGAGAGTCTTAACCTAATCAGTGCATTAATACCCTGATAGAGATTAGATTAACTAAGACAGTGGTAACTGCAGGTAGGTGGGGGCGTGGCTGAGGGAGGGGCGTGCCTTTGGGGTGTATTTGGTTCTCGGTGGGCAGAGCTTCCTGGTGTGAGGTCCTGAGCGCTCTCTTCCATCACACCCTTCCTCTATGATTTTCTGCCTCCTTTCAGGCCATGAAGCTGGCCTCTATGGACTGAGACCTCTGAAACTGTGAGCCCTCAAATAAATTTTTCTTCCTCTAAAACTGTTCTTGTCAGGTCTTTTGGTCACAATGACGAACAAGCTGACTAAAGCAAATTACAATATTCCAAAGTGACTAAAAGAACACTATTATTAGCAGTAGTATTTTTTCCATTATACACACCTCATACCTCCTTGCCTTTGCACATGCGTAAAGAGGGTACCCAGCCTCAGTATCCTTTTGAGGAAAATGGCCTCAGCACTGGGTCTAGGTGGAGGTTACGTCCCACCACAGCATTGACACCAGAGGGATAGTCACAAAGGACTTTCTCTCCCTCCCCAATACCACAGGTGACAATCTTTTGGACAAGATTTCAATATGGATCTCTGAAACTCATCACTATCATTTTTTTTTAAAAGTAAGCCTTGTTCTACATTGTTCTTTCCATTCGCAAGCAAGTTCCTTTAATCATCCTGAAGACCATATGAGATAACTATGACTCCGTATTAAGAATAAGGAAATGAAAGCACAGAAACTCTAAGGCACCTGTCCCAGGTCACACAGCTAATCAGGGATAGAAATGGGATTTGAAACTAAGCAGATTGATTCTAGAGAGGCTGCACTCAACCGGTAGACCCTTCCAGTGCATTGAGCCACACCTTGAGAGGACAATCTGGGATAGACAGATGCCTGCTGAGTGGAATCAGGCCTTTCAAGGTGATGCTTTTTATTTTCTTTTTCCTACAAGTATCCGGACCATGTCAATCCATCTAAGGAAATTCAGTAATAGAGGGATCCCTCCAGATCCTAGATTTTCTGGGTGGAGGTTTGAAAAGTATCTAAAAAGCCCTTGGCACAGACTTAGAACAGGCACAAGAAGGCTGACACAGGTCGGGTGGCAGGAGCATGGCTCTCAGAGGTCCTCCATCCCCCTGCCAGGAACAGGGCTTCCAAGCAGTGGCTGTGTCTGCTTTCTGTCAGGGACATCCGCTTCGGCAGTGTCAGGGGCAGGACTGTGGCCAGGCATGCTAGGGGGCGTCACAGTACCCCTGTAAAGCACCCGGGCAGAGAACCCAGAGACACCTGAGCTTCGTGGCGTTTCCAAAGGAGCCACATTTTCCAAGGAGAATGTCAAGCACTATCTGCTGGGCCAAATCCTCGGGGCTCCTGGCAGATATGATCACGGTCAGGCGACAATCCTTGCCTCCAAGAGTGTGGGAAGCTCAAGATGAATCAGAGGCGAAAGTCCACGGGCTGACCTGAGCGCACATCCCCTGAGACGGGCGGGGAACGAAGACAGGAAACACTTGACTAAATTGGTTTTCCCATTTTTCATAAGGAACTTTTGACTTAATAAAAAGTAGCCACATTTTATTGACAATAATAGCTACCCTTTCTTTATTTCCTTACCATGCGCCAGAAAACTATAGAAGCTGCTTCTCAGAGTAACTCCACAAGGCAGGCACGGGCCTTCTCATTTTATAGATGAGGAAGAGGAGTCTCAGAAAGGTCACCTCATCAGCCCAAGGTGACGCCACTAGACAATGTCAGTCAGGATCCTAACCTGGATCCGTTTGACTCCAAAATTCATGATTTCTCCATGATGCTATCCTGTTTTTCACATTGCTACTGTGACTTGTGATATAAGAAGAAATATATATTTGGTCTTTGTCCCCAGTTGCTGACACAGAGCAGCTAAACCCTTGTAATTTCTTGAGTGCTGGCATAAGGGGCACATTTGTTTTTGTATCTGATTTTGGTTCCCAGTTTCTGGACACTGAGCTTTGAGGACCTTTGCAATCTGTGGAGTTTCTGTAGGATAGTGAGAAGACTGATAGCTAGGTCCCCAAAGAGGGTTTTTAAAATTTTTTTATTTATTTTAGTAGTTGATGGACCTTTATTTTTTATTTACATGTGGTGCTGAGAATCAAACCCAGTGTCTCACACATTTAAGGCAAGCGCTCCACCACTGAGCCACAACTCCAGCCCAAGGGTTTTTTTTTTTTTTTTTTTTAGTATCATTTTTAGTTGTAGATGGACACAAGACCTTTATTTTATTTATTTATTTTTATATGGAGCTGTGGATCCAACCCAGTGCCTCACACGTGCTAGGCAAGCGCTCTACCACAGAGCCACAACCCCAGTACCCCAACAGAGAGTTTTAAGGTGAGGCTGAAGATTGAGTTTATCACCAATGGCCAGTGTTTTAATCAATTATGGCTGTGTAATGGAACTTCCAAAAAGCCCCTCAACAACAAGAGTTCAGAGAGATTTCCAGGTCGGTGAAGGCATTCACATGTTATTCGGGTAGCACCACAATTCTATGGGGACCCTTTTAGACCTTGCCTTATGTGTCTCTGGCTGTTCATTTGCATCCTTTATAATAAACCAGTAAATGAAAGGAAAATGTTTCCCTGAGTTCTGTGAGTCATTGCAGAAAATTATCAAACCTGACAAGGGTTTGTGGGAATCCCCAGCTATGGTCAACTTAGACATCAGTGTGGGTAATCTGAGACTCGCTGATTGTGACTGGCATCTGCAGCAGGAGGCTGTTTTGTAGGGCTGAGCCTTTAACCTGTGGCATCTGCACTAACTCTGAGTAGTTATTGTCAGAATCAAATTAAATTATAGGATACCCAGTTGGTGTCCACAGAAAATGGCTTGGCATGCAAAGGCCACATATTTGGTGTCAGAAGTATTGAGTAAGGGCTGGGGTTGTGGCTCAGCGGTAGAGCGCTTGACTCGCATGTGCAAGACCCTGGGTTCGATCCTCAGCACCATATAAAAATAAATGAATAAAGGTATTGTGTCCAACTACAACTGAAAAATAAATTTTAAAAAAATAAGTGTTGAGTAAGAAACAATTTTCTTTAACTCCACAACTGACTGCCTACACACACACACACACACACACACACACACACAACACACCCCTCCATTTAGCTTGAAAGGCCAGTATACCAAGGTCTTGAATGCTGCCATGCCCCTGTGATGAACTCATTTTCTGGGTGCTGGGAGTACAGAATTGAAAAGGAATCTCCTGGTGCTGAAAGCAGAGACAGTCCACAGACATCTGTGTGGCAGAAGGTGGCAAGCGGCACAGGAGTCCCATCGCCGCTGGGGGCAGTGTGAGCAGATGCCATGAAGAGAGGGGAGGAAGTGAACTCCAGGCCTCCCACCAGTCATGTCCGGACAACCCTGCCAGGCAGGCTGACTAACCCATTCTACAGATGAGCAAACCGAGATGGAGAAGATGAGCTGACCCTTCTAAGGTCACACAGTGGGGAAGTCCTGTGAGCCTTTGTCTGACTCCAAAGCCTGCCATCTCCATTACGTCAACAAACGTCAAGTGATGGATGCTCTATGGAGCCCTGGTGGTGGGACTGCAGGGGAGTCGGAGGAAGGCCAGGTGGGTGGGGCTTGAGCCCCGCCCCAGTTTCCCTTCAAGAGCTCTGCTTTCAATATTTGTGTACAGAGAGAGGCGGTGAGATGACGACGCAGCAGGCACTTCCCTCACTGTTAATGAAGCTGCGTGTGAAATCAGGCTCAGCACCTGCCCGGCTTTGAGGCCCCGAGGGCAAGACACTGAAATCTCCTAAGCCATAGCTTCCTCAGCTTCAATGGATACCAATTCATACCTCCTTCACAGGGCTGTTACAGGCTCAAAGATATGGAAAGCACTTGGCACAGTGCCCGGCCCTGGACACAGTGGAATTCTTATTAACTTGCTGAAGAGAGCAAGGGTCATCACACAAGGTGAAACAGCGGAAAAAGACAGACTGGTAGGGACTGAATGTCTGTGTCCTCCCAAATCCATCCGCTGAAACCCTAACCCCCAGTGTGAGGGGGGTGGACTTGGGAGGCAATTACATAATGAATGGGGTTACTGCCTGTAAGACAGGGGCCCCAGGGAGCTCTCTGGTCCCCTTTCTGCTACGCGAGGATACTGTAAGCAGGTGGCCATCTGCAACTCAGACAATGGCCCTCATCAGAATCCTGACATGCTGGCACCCTGACCTCAGACGTCCAGCCTCCACAACTGCAAGCAACGGATTTCTGTTGTTTAGAAGCATCCACCTCTGGCATTCTGTTAGAGCAGCCTCAACTAATCATGAAATTATAGGAGAAATTCTTAGACGAACTAAAAAATACTCCCCCGGAAGAGTTGCCATGGTTCTGAGCTCTGCCGTGCATTCTCTCCCAGTCCTGATAAATATGGGTCTTGGATTATTGGTACACACACCTGGAAGAGGAGAGAGGCTTCAGTGCCTCAATTTGCTGAGCTCTGGTTATGTCCCCACTGCTGCTTGTCAGTTGGCTCAGCAAGAAACTCAATGGAGACCGGGCTTCGAGTGATGAAGTCAGTAACCCCAAAGCCCCAGACTAATTTTCTGTCACTGCTCAGAGCAGGGCGCCACAATACCATTTGCTTTCCCATAAGCTGAGTCTTGGTTCTTGCACCAAAAGCCCCAAGGTAGAGGGAGGCATGTGTATCAGCCACACCAAAGTCCTAGAGCTCCTCTGCTAGCCAGATGGGGTTTTACCCTTAGGCAGATTCTGCAGGGCAGGGGGATCCCAGGTCCCTTTTAGGGTACTTCTATCAAAGACGGCTGGCAAACTAAGTTCCCAGTGAAGGTTTTGAAGGCTTACAGTACAGCGCAAGCTCCCCAGGGCCAGGATTTTCACTTATTGTGTTCACTGCTGTACCCCAGTGCCTAGAGTGGCGGCACAGTCCTGTGAATGGATGAGTGCACGGTGACCACGTTCAGGATGAGCTCCCGGCTGCATCATTATGAGGTGCAAAGAGGCAATGGAGCATGGAGCTCACAGGTCATTCACGGAGCACTGGTGGCAACTTCTGATCACTGCTCTGCTTTTGCTACCCCACCTGTCACTTCAGCTGGAGGCACCACCACGGGGCCTCTGACGGTTCCCCTTCGGAAATGTTTGACCCTGTCTCTCTTCCAGGAGGAAGACAGGGCCATTTGCCACAGAACACTGAGCAAGAAGGTCAACTCATGCCCAGAACATGCCTGCTCTTTTCACACTCACACTGCCAGGAATGAAAATGTTGGAGATGGGTACGTCCACAGGAGTTACCTCCTCATGGAAGAGACAAGGAAACCAAAGTCCGGAGACGTTAACCAAGTAACCCAAGGACAGAGTTGGACTCTGCCTCTCACCGGAGCTCTTTACGCAGCACTTTCTAGGGCCCTGTCTCTGCTTTGTCCTGTCAGTCTTGCCCCTTGAGCTGGGTTCTCTTTCTGCATGTTACAAGCACAAAATACACCTACAATATATACACAGAGGCCTTGTATACATGTAGATATATATGGATCATATACACGTGTTCATAGACGATATTAGTATATACATACACTATTCTATAGTCCCAAACACATTCAATTCTTTTATCCTTGCCTATTTATTACAGCATGGTGATAAATAAAGGGACAGGGGGAAAATCAGAAATCCCCAGTGTGAGAAAGGGGAAATGTGTCATTTGCAAAAGCTCATTCAATATTATAATTGCTTTTTTTTAAGGTACAATATTGGATGTGCTTCAAAACTTTAACAATAAAGCAGAATTTACATTCATCAAAAGGGGCTCAGGAATTCATAAAACATTTGGGAAATACTGCTCTGGACTTACTGTCTATGATGGCTTTGGCTATCATCTGGCCAGCTCCCTCTTCAAGACAGGAAACTTCCACCCAGTGAGAGTCAAAGGTTTCTTGTCTAAGACAAGCTGGCCGTTCATTCATGCCTGAGGGAGTGGCCATGTGCGCTCTGTCGTTGTCCACGGCACCTGCGCTGAGTGGAGTGGGAGTGGGGGTGTGCTGCTGATCGACTGAAGGAACTTATCACACTGAGGACATTAAGATATAGAGGGAAAGCGAGTTCCCAGACACAGCTGGATTTTTTTCTTTTTTTAAAGAAAAGAGGAGATTCTTGGAAACCGATAAGTGGAACCTGAGGTTTTATATGCCATTTCCTGGGGTCAGCATCCAATGGCCCATGAACTGGGCTACCTTTGGCTCCAGCCCCCTTATGTGAGTCTGGGAAACCGCTCTCCAGTCCCCTGTTTCAAGAGGAGAAAATGTCAGGCTGCAGGAACATGTCCTCAAGCCACTGCTCTCCCCTCCCCTTGGTTACTTGCAGAGGTCAGCACGTTGGGCGGATGGTTTCAGTCTAGCCTCATCTACCATAACGAGTTGCAGGTTTTCTCTCATTTTTTCCCCCCTAGGACCGAGCATTTCAGCAGGAGGACTACAGATCCTAAAACAGTTACCCTGTGAGCAGAGGCAGCAGCCCCAGGAAGAGTCTACCCACAGCCTTGGGCAAAGACAGACACTGGGGGGCCTGTGGAAGGCGACTGTGCCCGGAGTGGCGGCTGCCTGTGCCCCTGCTGGGTGCAGGAGTCCACTTACCGCAGTGCGACTGGAAAACCTGTGGCTTGACGACCTGATTACAGGCACTGCACACTACGAGATAGAAGTCGTCATGTGCTGGATAATGGCCAAATAAGTGCATATCTGTGGGGAAATGAAAACAATGTTTTTTGAAAAATCAATTAAGTCTCAGAAGGCATACAGTTTCCTCTTGGAATTTCTTCAAGGACAGTTTTTCAAACAACACAGGCAGAAAGGCAATCATCTTTACTAAAGGAAATGCAGTCTGTCACAGTGTAGCTCCCCAACTCTCAGAGAAGCATCTGCCTCAAAGAACGCCTCTTTGCACCCCTGGAAACAGGCTGAGATGACAATTGGTCTGGTCAGCAGTGTCAGGGGCTGCCCGGTTACATGCTGGGGGATGATCCCGGTGGAAGACAGAACCCAGGTGGTAGTGGGACCCAATGAGGCTCTTTATTTCAGGACTGTGGGGACTCCCCCAAGCCTTTTCCTATTTCAGCAGTGGTCCCTTAGGTGAGCGAGAGGGGAGAACTCAGCTGCGGCTAGCAAGAGGAGTCAACGTGTCCTCAGCAATCACCTGATTTTCCCCATCACCCGTGGGAGACACCAAGGCTAAAGGAATCCTGCGAACAAGTGACTCATTTGTTGCCATCATTATCCATTATTCATTCAGTAAATATTTAATGAGTGTCTCTGGGTGCCAGGCATCGTGCTAGGTGCCAGGGAGAACTGCTCTCCTGGAGCCTCTGATAGCAGAGGGAGAAACATCATAGACCAAGGTAAGGAATTTGAACCTGATTTTAGGAACAATGGGAAATCACTGACGGATTTTAAGGCATGATATGTGGGACATACCAATGAGACATGAATGCGTACGTCCACATGAATGTTCATTGGCTATTATTCAGGATATCCAATAAGTGGAAACAATCCAACTGATTGTTGGCTACCAACTGATAATGGATGAACAAAACGCATCATATATATAAGAGAATACTACTACACATCCATAAAAAGCAATGAAGTACTGACAAGTGCTACAACGTGGATGAACCCTGAAAACGTTATGCGAAGAGAAAGGAGCCACCCTCAAAGCCATATACTGTATGCCTCCATTTATATGAAATGTTCAGAATAGGCAAATCTGCACAGATAAAAAGCAGTTATGCTGCATTGGATAGGGAGGCCTGGAGGGACTTGGGGTGAGGGATCTATTTGGTGGGGTGATGAAATGTTCTAAGATTGACAGTAGTGTTTGCACAACTCCATGAATACACTAAAAAACTGAACTGTATATTTCAAATGTGCAAACTGTGTGATGTACAAATTATATCTCAAAAAAGCTGTCACACACACAAAAAGGTCAGTTTTGTCTGAGGAACCATAGTCACGTCTCCTTAGGCACTGCTGTGTGGCCACAGGGCCCTGGAGCATACCTCTGTTTGCTTTCAAGCAAGCCACTTAGGCTCTAAGAACAGGGTAGCCACAACCTCACGGAGGTAATGGAAGAATTCATGACATTGTATGCACAAAGGTGTCTCGGTCACAAACCCCCTGAACTTCCTCAGGTTGAGAGCGGAAGTCTCCACTTGTGTCTTTAGTGAAAACCCGAACACAGGTTCCCAGACTGTGATCTTAGGCCAGAAGAAAGAGTCGAGGTCTCAAGAAGTGGGAAGGCTCACTGACAACCCCACAAATGCTTTAATGGAGGATCCACGGCTCTGCATTCCCTCATCAGGGCAGCCCTGATGCTTTGGGGGAAATGGAATGGGTACACTTATCACACAGCAAGGAGCAGAGACCAGTTCTCTGGGAGGAGGCCAGCAAATGGGAGGGTGGGCCTGGCGGGCCTGGCTGGGGATTTCCCTACCAGTGACCTCCTCTATCTCCTCTGGTGTGGCGAGCAGATGGAGGGGGAGGAGGGGGGATAACAGGCTCCAACAAATTTCTAAGTTACGGGTCCCTCTGGGTGGGTGTGGTCTGCTATTCACTCCTCTTGGGGGCTCATCTGTCTCTATTCGTGCCTGTGTTTACATCATCTGCCTGGGCGTTATGCAGGGGAACATTATTATCACCTGGGAGGTGGGAGACCCCTGGGAAGAGAAGCTGAGAGAGCCTGGAGCTGCGACAATGGTGAGGATGTGAGCACTGGTCCCACCAGATGCAGGACAGAGCTATGGGAGCCCCAGGGAGACAGGACCCTCGGTTTAGAGCCTCACAGCAGGAACAGGTCCCCCCTGGAGCTTTAATTGCTGATAACACTCTTGCTTCACTTTTCTTTGCAGGTTATTTTTTATAAAATATATTCATTTTTTAAATAACAGAAACAATCCATGCTCTTTTGAGGATACATTTGAAAAATACAGAAAAGCCAGAAGACTTTTTTAAAAATGACTGGCAACCTGTATTAACGCTTTGCATCTCATTTAGATTTAAAGTCACATTTTCTACTCAGGAACATGCAAAACCAGGAACTGGCTAGGGCTAAAACTTACTTATTTGTTCAATAGGAATTTATTGAGCTGTCTTGTATCCCTTCTGCAAGAGGTAAGCTATGAAGGAATAAAATTCATTAATTAAAAATTTAAAGAATCCACCCGAACCAAGCATTATCACAAGTTTCTTTTTTTTCTTCAATTTTTTTTTTTTAGTTGCAGATGGACACAATACCTTTATTTTATTTATTTATTTTTATGTGGTACTGAGATCAAACCCAATGCCTCATGTGTGCTAGGCAAGCGTTCTACCACTGAGCTACAACCCCAGCCTGCATTATCACAAATTTTTTAAGCATCTTTTTTTTTTTTTCAGTGGTGGGGATCAAACCCAGTGCCTTGTGCATGCTCGGCAAGTGCTCTACCACTGAGCTCTACCCCTAGCTTGAGCACCTACTCTTGGGCCAGAGTCTGAACCAGCTGCCAGGAGGCTGAATCCGTGAGGTATGGATTGTGTCTCTGCACTTTTGTTGTTCATGCCTGAGGATCCACTGGGGGCCTGTCCCATTCTTCTGTATTCGCCCAGTGATCTGCAGAGCCTACCCGCCCCCCCATCTCCTCACATGCACACACAGTTGCTATGTCACTGAGTTCTAGGTCAAGGTTAGGCTAGTCAGAGATGTATCCACCTGGGCGTGTGTTCCCCTCAAGCCCTTTATTTGCTGGGACTTTTCGTGGTTTACCTCTAAGGCAGTTTCAACCTTGCACTTGTCTGCTTGATTCTTGCTGGGGGAACTGATCTTAGAATCTCCTCTACAGGCAGCCCAAGGTCTGGGAGCCCGGCAGATGGGGAGCAAGGTAAGGGCTCTTGGCTCCCAGAAGCCCTCCACTTCACATGGCTGGCCGTTCAAGGTCAGCATGCTGTTTGATTCGATTAATAAGGGCTGGAGATGAAGGGGAGATGAACATGAATAGACCAGACACAATGCTGGCACTCAATATTTTCTCTCTCTTCCTTAATTTGTCCCCTAAGTAAAATGTTGAGTGCACAGCTGCGTGCTGACGTGGGCTTCCACCAGCCTGGAGGGCCACTTGCGTATTCCCCTTCCCAACTCCACATTCAGGGTTGTCAATGGTGGTGGCTTGAAGTCAGCCATGGTGGAAGTATTTGCACCATGGAAATGGGCAAACACTACAACCAGGTCTTTTCTTTGGAGAGCTGGTGGTTAAATATTTACCAGTGCAACACGAAATGCAGATGGGCAAAAGTGAAGAAGAAAAGTGAAATCCCCCGAAATGCCACAAACCAGATGATAACCACTGTGGACAAGTTACCATGGGCTGGAGTTTGTGATGTGATACCCCCTTGGCTACTCTTCCTAATTAACCTATGAAGTCAACACCTCTGCTTTTCAGGCAAGAGTGTGAAGGTAAAGTCATTTGCCAGAGGTCCTGTGGCAGTGACTTGTGCGGCAGGATGAGATTACAGGGCACTGAATCTAAAGTCAGGGTTCCTTCCTCTGCAAAATGCTGTTTCTTTAATCACAGAGCCAGATCCCACTTCACAGTGAAGCAGCCAGTGTGAAAGATGCTGGGATGTGAATGTTTGTTCCCTCTGAAACTCATGTTGAAATTTGATTGCCACTGTGGCTGTGTTGGGAGGTGGGCCTTTAACAGGTGATTAAAACATTAAGAAGGAGTCATGCCTTTCTTGTAGGAGTGGATTCCTTCTAGTAAAATAAGGTTGTTTTAAAGTGAGTTTGCCCTCATGCTTTCCCTCTTCCATGCATTACCACTTGCCTTTCCACTTTTACGCTGTGTTATAATGTCACAGGAGGCCCATGCCAAATATAGCTGCCTCATCTTGGACTGCCAACCTCCAGAACTGTGAGCTGAAATAAACTTCCCTTTATAAATTATTTCGTCTCAGGTATTCTGTCATAGCAACAGAAGATGGACTCAGGGATCTTCTAAAAGGGATGACTAATGGGCTATCCTAAGGCTCCTAAGACTAATGAGTGGGTAGCATATACAGAGTAGATACTCTGGATAAGGGACTAATTCATGTCCTGGGCAGGACAGCACAAGATTTCATCACAATGTACAGAATGGCATGCAACTTAACATGTATGAATTGTTTATTTCTGGTATTGTCCATTTAATATTTTGGTACTATAATTGACTCAGATAACTGAAACCATGGAAAGCAAAACCTTAGAAAAGAAGGAGAACTATATTTATAACACCAAAGTCAGCATCCACTACAAGTAGGACTTCTACTCTTGGAGAATTGGTTGTAAGATTTTTACCAGGATACCACCGTCCGGCACTCACTCTGGTATCACTCTTCCCTGGCTATTTCCCCAGACTATAAAATGGGTGTATTACATTATATACATCATCCACCACATGGGGATGTAGACAGGCTTTTGTGAACTCACTTGCGAGTAAATCATTATATTCATATAAAATTATGGTTATGGCATCAATTGTTATTAACCCAAGAACTTATGTACAGCAGAGCCAGGTAAACATGGTGACCACTTCCTGTGTCAAATGAGCACACAGAGCTACAAGTTGTTCATAGGGGAAGTGTGGGGTGGTAAAGTAACTGGAGTTCTTTCCAACGTCTGTTGACTTAATGCTTACTTGTTATGGGGTTTTTATGGAGAACAGTCACAGATCAAGCTCATGGTACGAGATCAATGCTGTTTATAAGTGTATCACCCACAGGTGATGCTCTCCGTGTCCCTTCCCTGATGTAACTTCTGGTGCAGTTCTCACTTGTGGTGGAGTTGACCACACTCACGTTAGCAAGGTCGCCTGGTACACCTGGCCTGCTTCCTGACACACCTGGGGTTCCCCAAGCCTCTGTCTGGCTCTCACTGCCTCTCCTCCCCTGGACCCCACCCTCCCAGATGGCAGAGGGTGGAAGGAGGGGGAAAGAGCTCCGCAAGGATGATGTAAAAAGACACAAAGTTTGGGACAATAGGATGGTTTTTATGAAAGAGTAGTAATAACTCTGGATTTCCCAATGTAGTCAATAAACTGTCTAAGAATTGAGTCTAAAAAAGAAATCGACAGAGAGTAGCATTTTATTCAAGAACAAAGTAAACAGCTTTCTAAGGAGAATTATTTTGCCCAGCAAAATTGTGTATGTGAACTTTCATTTATATCCAGTGTTCCCTTTTGACAAGGGGTGCAGTTCAGGAAAGGGCAGGGTGACATCTCCAATTCACTATTTGTACAGGACTTGTTTCCAAGATGGGAAGACAGCTGGTTTTGTGGATTCATGATCAAACTAGATACTGTGTGCTTTTGAATTTGCCCCTGGACACCTTCCAAAGCTTGAGACTTTGACGTTATGAAGCAACAACTGGAGAGAGCCTGAAAGATGAAAAAACTCAAGAAAGAGTGGGGAAGGGTTGATCCCTTCCCTCTGCGAGCGGGAATCCTGAGAGAAGCCCAGAGAAGCGGAAAGATGCCGACTGCGCTTTGAAGGCAGCTGAACAGCTTATCGGCAATCGATGACACCTGTGCTCGCTAGACAAAGTCCCGCCGTGGGAAGAAGAAGACAAAAAAAAAAAAAAACAGACAACCTTGGCTTTTTACTTCTTGGAAATATTAGTAAGGTCCTGGAAAATGGCCTTAGCTTTCCCCCAAAGTCTCTTCCAGGGTTGTGAAACCAACTCCGTCATTATAGGAATTAGAAAAATCTCAAGGCAGCACATGCAATAAATATTGTGCATTTTGGAAAATAATTTTATTTAATTTTAAAAGTATGCTTTTCTTTTTAACATCTTCTTTAAAAATTGCAATTAACAAAATGGAATTGTATTTATGTTAATTTCGTCACACCAAGGCCTTTCCAGGCAGGCAGATGTGAGCCCTGCCTAAAAAGCTCACTGGGAGACAATGGCACTCACAGATCTTCATAGGACCCAAGGATGACAACCATGTGGTGATAGCCAGAGGGTTGGGCCACTGGACTTCCTTGGAAAAGTATCAGAGAAACATGCTGTGGCTGACAGAGTTTGATTTGTGGGCTTCTACCTACATGGACTCAGATAGGTCAAGTTATTCAGAAGAACAGTCACTGAGGTTCAAGGACACCTCTGACTGACTCCAAGCAGATTCAAATCAGGACACAAAGCAGCTGGACCTAAGAGACTTTCTTTCCCTCTATCAATCTTAATACGCCCATCATACAATTTTTATTAATTTTCTTTTGCGAGTGGAATTTCTGTTTACGTCTTCATCATTTCGCCACACGAAAAGCTAGAAGGGACCTACAAAAATGTTTCTCCTTTGCTCTGACAGAGTGATTTTATTTGTTTCCCAACTCCCAAATCTCCTTAAATGCATAAAACAAAACAAATCAGGAGTCTTAAAACGGTGGACTTGACATCTCCCATTGCCCCAGCAGAAGGCCCAACTCCCCCTCTAGAAAAATATGGCCGCTTTCCAGTTTTCAGATCTCTGAAAACCAAGGGCCTGCCTGGGCTTCAAAACAGTGAAATGTGGAAAGGGGACCCGAAACCGGGGACCAGAAAGCAAACAGAAGCAGTGGCCCTGCAGCCTCAGGAAGGATCTCCTTTGGGGCACAGGTTAGGAAGCCAAGCTCCTCTTTACAAGCCAAAGTTGCCCTCCTCTCCTTGCTGTGGCTGGGAGGCACCCTCTTGCCTGGCTGGGAGGCAGGTCCTGGGAAACAAAGGAGACAGGTGGAAGTTCCCCATAAGGCTACCCCTCTGGAGCCCCAGCCCCAACCATCCACCACAGCCTAATGCTCCCTTTCCTCTGAAGGAGTTTTAGAGATAGGTACTCAAGGTATAGAGGCCAGGGGGCTGCACCGGGTCTCCAGGATGCTTCCCAGGCCTAGGCCTTAGCCAGCCATAGGCCAGAGTTTAGAACAAATCATTTCAAGAGATGGGCCTTAAAAATATAATGCCTGATTGCTGGGCCATAGAGCTGGCAGCACGGAGTTCAAGTCCTGGCCCTGCCACTTGGCATGATAATCCTCTGGAAGCTTGCTTCCTCATCTGGACTTGAACAACATATTTGTGAAGGAGCTGGCATATAATAAGAATGTAAAAAATAAAGCAGAACATATTATCCATGTCCTTCTTGTCTCTTGAGTTCAGCTGAGTGCCCTCTGGGAAGCTCTCCTCCCTCCGTCCCTCCTGGTGCATCTCAGCACCATGGGGGCGGCTTTCCTGAGAGCCTGGCTCTCACCAGACTGGGATCTCCTGGAAGCTGGGAATCATGAGCTATTGCCCTTCACATCTCCCTGGCCAAAGGGTCTGGCACCTGGTAGCTTCTTGACAATGTCAATACACTCACTAGGCCCAAGTTCCCAAGAAGTCGACTTATTTTCCACAGTCCTCCATTTTCTCTTCTCTCAAAGGGGGAAGCAGTAAATGACAATAAACTGCCCTAAAGTCCATGTTGTTATCTAAAGGATAAGGTCAATAATTATATCTGTTTATTCACTTTTTGAGTTCCTTGGAAGACAAGTGCGGTATGAATCTAAGAAGGCGACAAGTTCAGGTGGGCCACCCTAATGAAGAAGAGACTTATTCCTGTCCCCACTACGCCAAGTGTGTGAAGGCTGGCTCCTTCCTCCACTGGCAAACACAGCTATTTCCCGCTCTCAACCCCAGGACTGGCCCCTTAGAGCTGGCATTCGGGGTGGCTTCAGGTGTTCCGGGTGCCATCCCTCTGGTTTCAGTTCCTATTTCCTGGCTTTGGGGCCCTTTATATCAAGGCTGCACATCATCCAGGGCCTGGAAGATCTAGACTTCTCCCACTATTCCCTCCTCCTCTCTTCCCCATCTCACACTGGGATCGGCACACAACAAGGCTCAGTCCAGGGCATACTGGTGGCAACTTGAGCCCAGCCTGGCAGAGGATATGACTGGTTGGCTGGACCGAAATGACCTTGGTAGCAAAGAGAATAATTTTGCAAAGGGTTCCCCTATTCCCATGCCTGGCTTAGGCAACGATGCCAGTACTTTGTTCCTAAAAATGTTCCTGTGGATGTAAAACCAACCCTGACTTTCTCAAGCAGCTGCAGGGACACCTAGGCTTCTCCCTACCCAGCCACACACACCTTGTCTATCATTCCAGCCAGGCTGGCTGGTAAGTCCTGCTGGCTGGCAAGTCCTGGCTTGACATCTCAGGACAGATGAGGCACATGTCAACACTTTGGCATGTTGCTGAGTCCTGGTAAGGTGTTCTGGCCAAAGCTATTCTTATAGCAAGGGTTGCTTGGGCTCAGAGATCAGTTGTGAACAGGACAGCTCAATTTCCCCCTTGTCAAGAGAGCCATAGGGTCCAAGTTCAGTGTGAAGGACGAGGATAGGCACAGCATGTTCAACCAGTGATCTGTCAACAAATACTGTACAGTTCACTCTGGCTCAGGGAAGAAAGAAGCATCCATCTATTGGGGGAAGTTCTAGTCCCTTTCTCTTGGCTTTCAGGCTGAGTGGCACTTCAACAGAAGATGAGAAGAGAGAACTAGGAATGCTTAGAAACGGTCATGAGTCATCACTAGACTCACTTCCCTCTCAGGTTCTCCTACCTGGTTCATTTAAATGTTTAAATATTTATTTAAACCTTTATGCTCATATTTCCTTTAACCTGAGGATACCAGTTGAGATATGTATTTCCACAAAATCACTAGGCTCCCTGGGCATTTTCCCTCAACTCTTCTTCCATAGGCATTGCTTTGCTTTCTTTTCTTTTCTTTTTTCTTTTGCCTTTTCCTGCCCTAGTTCTCCCTTGTCAGAGAAATTTAAGAGCTTGTCTATATGAGGCCAGTTTTTAGTTGATTCTGGGGTGACTCCTCCCATATCCATCCTGGAGCATCTCTTGGATTCAGGTTGGGTCTCCTGGCATAGTCTGTGATGCTGTTCCTTCTCCTACTCTACAGGTGGTACAGGTGGGAGTCATACTGGTTTGGGAACATGGAAGTGATGACCCTCATATGATGCTTTTCCTTACATTATAAGATGGACTGTGGTCTGTTAGGGTTTGAATGTGTCACCTAAAGTTCCTGTAAGTTCCTTTCCCACTCTTTAGTTGAATGACTGGTCCAACACACAGAAGTTCTGGAAACTTAACCCCCAACCCAAGTGTTGTGAGGTGGGACCTTCTTTAAGAAGCAATTAGGTCATGAGGGCAGAGGATTAATGTTATCACAGGAGTGGGTTGGTTGTTGCAGGAGTAAGTTTCTGATAAAAGGATGAGTTCGATCCCTTCACTTCCCTCTTGTTATGGTTTGGATCTTGAATGTTCCCCAAGGGCTCATGTTGAAGACTAGGTCCCCAGTACAGCAATGTTCAGAGGTGGGGGCTTTTGGGAAGTGATTGAATCTTAGGTCTCCTCATCAATGGATAAATCCATTGATGAATTCTAAGCCGAATGGGCTATTGGAGGACATGGGAACTGTAGGAGGTGGGACCTAGTGAAGGGAGTGCCCTTGGGGACTGTATCTTGTCCCCAGATCCCTTTCTCTTTCTCTCATTCTCTGTCCTGAGGCAAGCAGCTTTCCTTTGCCATGCCCCTCTGCTATGATGTTCTGCGTCACCTCAGACCCAGAGCAAGGGAGCCAGGTGACCATGGACAGAAACCTCCAAGACTATGAACCAAAATGATTCTTTGCTCCTCTAAGTTGATTTTCACAGGTATTTTTGTTATAGTAATGAAATCTTGACCATGTGTGAGTCAACACATGGTCCTCACATGGTCAACACATGACCTCCTCACCCCTCTCCTGCATGGGCTCTGCTGCCCTTCCATCCTTCACCATGTTATTACTGAGCAAGAAGGCCCTCCCTAGATACTCCCTCATCCTTGGACTTCCCAGCCTTCATCACTGTAGGAAATACATTTCTTTATAAATCACGCTGTCTGTGGTATTCTGTTAGCAGAAAATGCACGAAGATACGGTCAAAGAGAAATTTCAGGCTGAACATGAAAGTGCTACTAGAACACCTTAAGTATAGGCTAAGGGGAAATCAATGGAAACATCTCCTTTCATGTCTTTTCACATAGGACAGTCCAACTTCTTACTGTGGCATCCTGACTGAGACTGGAGGATGGACTAACTGAACCTGTAAGTTCCTTTCCAGCTCTTCAGTTGAATGACTGGTCCAACAGAAAGTGTGTTAGGAGAAGATGAGTGAAGAAGAAGACGGGAAAAGGAGTATGCCCCATCCATGCTGCATAGAAAATCTCTGGGAAAAAAAAGCAAATGAACAGAACACTGGAGTGGTTCAGTCTTAAGAGGATTTACTGAGGACTATCTATCTCTCCATCCTACCATGGTTCTGGCATAGAAAGTCTTATATCACTTAAGCACTGTGGTTCTGAGGATTTAGCTTGGTCTCTGTTTTGCTGCTACAATAAATGCTACATTTCTGGGTGACAAGAGTGATATATGGCATAAATTAATAAATAAATATATACTTCCAAACAAGGAGGGGGAAAAAAGAAGCTTAAACAGCAAGAAGTGTCAGTTGGTTTTCAATGGCTGCATTATGAGCTGCACGAGAGCAAAGACTGAGCTTCCTCTGTGTCTTCGTTTTCTCTAATGCACCACAGTTCCATCCATGCATTAGGTGCTAAGTGAAGTATGAATTGAAGTTTTCCTTGTAGGCAACTAAATCCACAGTTCTGACACTTGAATAGATCTTTTTTCACTTTAAAAAAAAAAAGTCTGCTTTTGGGTATACCAAAGAACTTGGTATCTTCCATATTGCTTCTTTCAATTCATGTGCCGAGAGGCTTGTATTCTATCCAGACGAAAACAGGAGAGTGTCCAGGGCAAAGGAGGGGTGGGGTTGTGGTTAGTTGTTTGGGAGAGTCAGACTCATGCCATCTTGAGAACTTTCAAAGTTCTTCTAAGACTAGGGCAATTATGAAAGAAGCAGTTCTTTTTTAAAAATTTTTGTTTACTTATTTATTTTTTTAAAAAAAGAGAGAAATTTTTTAATATTTATTTTTTAGTATTCGGCGGACACAACATCTTTGTTTGTATGTGGTGCTGAGGATCGAACCCGGGCCGCACGCATGCCAGGTGAGCGCGCTACCGCTTGAGCCACATCCCCAGCCCAAGAAGGAGCAGTTCTTAACAGGTCTTCTGACACTGCTTAGAGATTTTAATTTAGAAATGGCTGCATGGCCTCAGGAGGAGCCAGACAGTATTTATCCACCACAGAGATAGATGCGACACTTGTCCCAACATAACAATTTGAGAGATTTCTTGGATGACATGTTGCAGGAACATGGTGAAAACAGAGTCCATGAAGAAGCCTTCCCATGAGTGCCTCAAGTACATCAAGGCATGAGAAGTGGCCTTCACAGTGACACTTTCAGAGAAGTGGCCTTCACAGCGACACTTTCACAGCAAGCCTCAGCTGTCAAGCTGTTGCTACCCATGCCATCCAGAACATGTGAAGGAGGCTGGTAGCCACCTGATAAGAAAATGTGCTACCCAGAAAATCCTGCCCACCCCTACCATATTTCAGACACATGGATTTCTGCTCAGTGGTGGAGTTTTATATCAAGATTCTGTCTGCAGATGGAAGGATGAAGAAAAGGTATTCTGATCAGAATCCATGAAACTGGTATCTAGGAATGATGGGCGCTCACACACAATCTTTGAGTCCCAGGGCAGTGGTGAGCTGATTTCCTAATTGAGGGTTCAGGGCAAGAGATCCTTGATGCTAAGGCACTTAGGAGTGTCCCTGAGCAGAAAGCAGAAGTTGGCTCTGGCTGTGGTTTATCCATAACTGACAAAAGGACTATAGCACTTCCCCCTCAGAGGGCCATTAGTCAGGGCCATGGAACCCCACAAGTGCCCTTCAGGATTATAATGCTCACCAGATCAAGGCTGCCAGTGCTCAGAAGTAAAAGTGCCATTTGGCTCCGTAGAGAGAAGTGTGTCCATTCTCAGAGGACAGTGGAAAGGGACTGCATAATGTCCCTGAATCAGAGTGCAAAGCTCTTGAGCCATTGGGACAGCCAGCCGACCGGAAGCTGTTGACAGATAACCCAAGCATTCTCCCAGGAACGGGGTGCTCACAAGGTGAGCCAGAGCCACTCCAGCTGGACCAGGCTTCTTGCCAGTACTTGTAAAGGACAGAAACGAACCTTGGCTCTAAGAACAAAAAGAGGCGCTCAAGCATCTCCTCACCTCCAGGCTCCTCATCCCCAGCTCTGATGGCGCCGGTGCTTACAGCTGCCACCTTCTGAGCACAGAGGCTTGGGAAGAAAAAGCCACCATGGAGAGCCGGGGTTAAAAAAAAGCTGTTTTAAGGTAATGGAAAGGAAGATCGATCGGCTGGAGGAGAAAAATCACAACATCTTCAATCACAAATCAAGCATGAAACTAGTTACCTGCCAAGGAGAGAAGGGAGATTCTTAGCAGGGTTCAGGAGGCTTTGGGATCTGGCCCAATCCCTGGGACCCCAGGTTCAATACTCACCAAATCCTCCCCTGCTGTGGCCCCTCCTCTGGCCCTTCCTCCAGGCTGCTGAGATCCTACACGGGCTTCTAGAGCCTACTGCGGTGCAGCCTCCTCCAGGGAGCCCACCCCCTTTCCCTGCCTGCGCCCAGGGCTTTCATCTTGCTGCGGCTTCTCAGCAGCGGTGTTTAAAGACTGTGGTGGCTCTGTCTGTCTTTCCCACTTGTACCCTAATGTTTTATTTACAGACTCAGATGTTTAACAGTCAAAAATGAAGACTGCCAGAAACACGCCCAAATGCTCAAGAGTGTCAACGAATCAAAGCTGCCTTATGTTACCTAAGGAACCCTCCGGGAGACTCAGCTGGGCAGCTGTGGGTCAAGGAAGGAGCAACAAAAATCCCACTGGGTCTCTAGCTGACTGTGCAACACAGGGCAAGCCACAGGACCTCTCTGGACCTACTCTTCCTCTTCAGGAAAACAGCAGGCACACTTTCTCCATAAGGTTGCTGCTAGGATTAAATAAGACACTTTATGCCAGTGCCGGCATTTCACAGACACTCAATTAAATGCCCATGAAATTGAACTGAACTTCAGCCTGAAATAGCTTGGCCGAAAGCCAAAGACCCTCTGAGGAACACTATTTTATAGAAGCAGTGGAGTGTCATGCTTAGAATGCAGCTCTTGGAGTCAGACAGACTGGATGTGAATCCTGGCACCACCTCCTTGGGAAATTTCCGTGGGCCTCAGTTTCGACATGTACAAAATGGGGATGGTAATAACAGAGCCACTGTTAGGATGAGATGGGGTAACGTGTGTCTGCTGTCTGGTGCTTGGGATGCTCTCAACAGATATGTATTAGGACCATAATTTGCATAGTGGGACTTAAAAAAAAATAGCCCTGTTTGCCTGGAGCGAAACAGGGAGTATTGAGAATAAAGTCACTGTGTTAAAAGTCACTAGACCTTAAACTTTCAGTCATCCAAGCCACAGAGTGAGTAAACAGTAGATGAGTGTGATTACTACCTGCAGTTTGCTTGCCAAATGTAGATGCCTGGACCCTGTCCCAGATCTACAGCATCAGATTCTCTGCAGGGTAGGGTCTAGTAGGATGCATTTTTTAATAAACCCTTCTAAAGGATGTGATAACCCCTAAAGTTGTCTAATCATTGTCCTGTCATGGCAGCTATTAAAATGGAGATGCCTGGTTTTTGGACATGTACTGGTACATCCAGTGTTCATCTGGCAATCTAGACTTCTTAAGAATCAGTTAGCCAATGGGGAAGTACAGGTACATGCAGGGTTATCTTTGGGGGTACTATTTTACTTATTTATTTTGTACCAGGGATTGAACTCAGGGGCACTCAACCACTGAGCCACATCCCCAGCCCTATTTTGTATTTTATTTAGAGACAGGGACTTACTGAGTTGCTTTGCGCCTCATTTTTGCCAAGGCTGGTTTTGAACTCATGATCCTCCTGCCTCAGTCTCCTGAGCCACTGGGAATATAGGTGTGCACAACCATGCCTGGCTCTTTGCACGTGGCTTGGTTTGACCCTCTTAAGTACCTTTATTCTATAGATACATGTGTTAGAGACTTGTAGTTCAATAATGTGTGGAGCTGGTTTGAGCCATTCTCGTGAGTCAACCATGCATCTCTTCCCAACTCCATATTTAGCACCCTCACGTTGGAAGTTTGAAATTGGTGAGAACGTTTATACCTTGTAAACTGGCAAATATCACAATCAGAGCTTTAAAATTTTTTTTCTCAGGGAGCCAGTATACGAGCACACCTTTTGTTCTCAACCATAATAAAGTTCTGTGCTGGAACCCAGAACATGGTCTAGGGCAATATATTTGGATCCTTGGATGGTTTAGGGTTGGTTAAAGCCTGGTTTCTGGAAAAGAAAAAAAAAAGAAAAAAAAAACCCCAAAAACCCAAACGACCTAAAATAGAATGCCAGAGATGTCCTGACATTTTAACCCTGGTGGCAAGGCTCAAGAGAAAACCTCCTTTGTGCTCTAAGTCACACCCTAACACCCAGCACTGGGTGGGCCATCTGGCAAACCACAGTCTCAATACCCAAGCAGAAGGGAGTAAGGGTGTGGATTCTTTGGACCAGCCCCTCAGCACCACCAGAAAAACAATCCTGTTCTTCTGAGGGCTGCCCAGTGGCCTTCATACCTCAGGAAACCAAACTATAATGTCTGGGCAGGGCAGAGGTTCCACAGTAAATCTCTCACCTCTGAGTTCAGGGGTGGGGTGCTCTAGCTAAGTTTCAGCCCCCATTACCAGCCTGCAGTTCAGACACCTCTAACTGCCTTTCAAAAGGTCACCCATTGAGAGCCCTAAGCCCTGCAGTGGGCCCTGCTTCAGCAGACACTGCTGGGGAAAGAAACATAGACCTTTCCTTTGAATTCCTCCTCTCAGCAGTCAGGTGAGTCAAGGAGAATTCAATCCAATTTCTCAGTAAATCCTACTATGCTCTGGAAGGACACGGTCTGAAAAAATCTATTTTTGTGCTTTTATTTACTTAAGGTCTGCATGCCTGGGGAGCTTTTTCATAGTGCCATCAAACTGCTTCTCGCTTAACAGGAGAAAAAAAAAAAAAAAGTCTTTTCCTGTAACACGACCAGCAACAGCCCAGCCGCACAGTCCATAGGAACTGCGCTGAGGGAGGACCCCTAATTCTCAGTGGCAGGAGGTTCCTTCCAGCACTCTGCACAGCAGTCTGGCTCCAGCGTGTGGCTTTCCCTTTCCAGGGCTGCCCAGAGTTCACTCATTTTGGTTTTCCTGGTTTAAATGCTGTTTTTGATCCAGAAACACAGCCTGTCTCTGTGGGGTTTGTGCCTGCCATTCTAGCAGCTTCACAGGGTAAATTGTGTGTGAGTGTGCGGGGGGTGGGGGTGGGGGGAGAACGACTTGGAGGTGGGGACACTACTGTCTCAAATTTATAGAAGACCTGAATGCTCAGATGAGAAAACAAAATCCTTCAATCTATTATTCACTTGGAGCTGTCTGTATTGGTGAACCCAGACCGTGTCCCTACCTCTGCATCAAAGCCATACATTGGGTTGCTACCCAGCCAACTTCATCTCAGACTCATAGCAGCATCAAAAGCAAGTTGCGTGCTTCACTCCCCACCCGCCACCCATGGTGGGCGGTAAAGTGGCCCCTTCATTGCCATGGGTGCCATGGACAGCACAGAGGCATGCAAGCATCCAAACCACTGGCCCCAGAGCTTTCTTTGCCTGGTTCCTTCTCAGCTTCTCTTGAGTCAAGGCTCCGCTGTGGGGGCCCCCATCCTGATGCCCTCATTCCATATTGGGAACAAATGGCTCGGGCCCTGGACATTATGAGAAGGCAGGGACTGAGCGGAAACCTCCATGGTTTGGCCTCTGTCACTAACCTCTTTGGGGCTCCAGAGCATTCTGGAGAATTAAGGCAGCAGATCAGGTTTGTGGTTCCATATATAACTAAGCATCAGAATCTCTCAGGAGCTTTCAAAGGACAGGTTCCTGGATTCTGGCCAGACCGACAGAATTGGAATTGAGTTCCAGGAATCTGCATTTGGGAATAAAGCTTTCCAGGTGTTTCTTTTCTTCTTTTTTTTTTTGTATTTTTAGTTGTCAATGGACCTTTATTTTATTTATTTATACGAGGTGCTGAGATTTGAACTCAGGATCTCACGCACACCAGGCAAGTAAGTACTCTACCAGTGAGCCACAACCCCAGCCCCTCCAGGAGTTTCTGATGCAAATCTTCAACCCAACACTGGGCTAGACACTCCCAGAAGTCCCTCTTGTGGAAACAGTCCACTCTTTTAAATATTTTCATCCTGTGACAAACTGGGATGGGAAGAGGGAAGCACATGGTGAGAGACATCTGCTGTATTTGTTCATCCGACCAATATTGATGGGACTATAATAATGTCCCTTCTGTGATGCAGCTGAGTGGCCATTAGCTGATCACTGGAGGCAGCCAGGAGGGGACTCTTCACAGGCCAGGGACTAGGAGTTGCACCCACCTTGACCCTTGAAGGACAGGACTGCCTGCTTTGGCTGGTCAGAGGAAGAGAAATGGGCAGTCCTCAGCCGTAGTGCCTCACCTGGCTGTGCCCCTGAGCTCGGACACATGTTGCCCAACCTCCTTTTAAGGCCTGGGGGTAGATGTCCCCAGATGCAGGAAAAGCCCTTTAATATAAGCAACAGCCATACGGAGACCCACGCAAACCAAGAAAAGCAAACTCCAAGCCCTGAAGTGAATAGACGGGAAGGGCCTGCTCGCCTCCAAAAGAGACTGATTGAAGGGACTCCTGTGCCTGGCTGTCCCAGGCGCGGGCGTGTATGGGTCAAGAGCCAGCATAACCCACCCTGTACCAAGATAAGATTCAGAACATGGGTTATGTCCACAGAGAAGAGGGAAGCCCTTGTTGGAGATGAATGGAAATGCCTCCCCAGCACCCCCTCCCCACTCCCCCTCCCATCCCAGGGAAAATTAGCCTGTCATTCCAACTAACAAGTAAGGGGGAGAATTTCAGGGCCCGTCCTACCAAACCATTGGCATGCGAGTCTGATATTGCTACAACAGTTATTCTATGTGTTAGGTGCCAGCCAGAAGCCGGTCTGTGACAGATCTTTTAGGGGGAGATTTATTGATAAAACAATTTTATTGAAAACAACATCAATCACAGCAGCCAATCTTTATTGAGTATTTACTCCATGCTAGGCACTGGCTGGGTGCTTTACATGGATTGTTTCATTTAATCCTCCCAACAGCCCTGCAGGGGTGATCTTATCTCCATTTTATAGACAGAAAGTCAGGGGTTAAGCTATCTGCTCCCAGCCTCACAGTTTGGGGATGGTGGAGTCCAAGTCTGAACCCAAGTCTGCTGACTCAACTCCTAGGCCACTCTGCTTTTCCAAAGGACGGCAGCCCAGGGAAGGTGAGATAGGCGGCAAAGTGACCAGAGCTCTTAGGTTAGTTATGAATAAATACCCGAGGAGTAGCATTGACCAAATATCCTAGGACCAAGGAAATACAGAAGCGTAAACCGAAGTCCCTGTCTACAACAAGCACTCATACGCTTCCCGCCATGAACCAGACAGACAGAAGAATGCACTGAGATAATAAAGGGCTAAATTGTGCCAGACAGTTAGAGAATAGGACAGCATAAAAGGATGTGAGAATTGAGTAGAACAGGCAGAAAGGGCAAAAGGAGCTGGAGGGGGGCCTGTGCTCCAGCTGGGGTGGGAGGGCTTTCTTTATGAGAGTGGTTCATGTGGGCAGGGCCCTGAGGGCTGTGGGGGAGCGGAAAATGGGACTCCCATGGCTCCAGCGTTTGGTAAATGTGTGTGCAGGAAGCGCAGGGGGCTGGCAGCTGATTGCACTTGTGCCAACAGGGCACTGGAGATGGCTCAGTGCAGGAAAGAGGAAGTCACGGGTTCTCCCTCACTGTCCTCATCCACTCACTGTTGATTCGTTCATTCACTCTCCCACTCATTCACCCATCCAGTCAATGCTTATTTGCTGCCATTAAATATACACCGGGCACTGGGGTAATGAAGGAGGTGGTGTCTGCCCTCACAGGGCTCACAGACCATTAAGGGAGACCATCCTAGACACACATGCCCACCACATGCCATGGTGAGTGATAAATAGAGCATGTCCAAAGAGCTCATTGTGCATCAGGGACAAAGGAGGCTTCACCAGGCTGACCCCAGAGTGTGTTTTGCAGGTGAGCAGAGGTTCCTACAGGTAGTCCAGGGTAGGGCAGAGTCCCAGGTAGCAGGAACGATGAGACCAGTGAGATGCATTTGGCTTGTAAGGGTAGATGGGCATAGTGGGGAAGGAGGGAAGAAGGAAAGGAGATGGGGCCAGAGAGGGAAAGAGGCAGGATTTTACTATGTCGGAGTATGTGAGAAACAGAACAGTGATTGGTGTTGGTTCTGGAAGCAATGCTGAGCTAGCTTGCAGGGACAAGCATGGAGGTGGATGGCTACTGCAGGGTCTGTGAATTGACTAGGGATGTTTGACCTGTGGTAGTGGACACAGGGACAGCAAGGACAAAGGATCTTAAGAGGAAAGTGGCACTGACCACTGTGGGAAATGCTATCACTTTCTGGCTTGGGGTACTGGAAAAGGGGAGGGTGGATGGGCACAACAGGAGGGGAGGATGGGTGGCAGAGCACTAGGGACTGAACCGTGTCCCTCCCAATCCATTTGTGGAGGCCCTAGCCCTCAAAGCCATGGTGTGAGCGGGTGGGACCTTCAGGAGGTAATGAGGACCAGGTGAGGTGAGGTCACAAAGAGTGGGGCCCTCCAACGGATTAGCACCCTTATAAGAAGGGTAAGCAACATCAGATTCTCCACTGTGGGCACGGTGAGAAGACAGTGCCAGACAAGCCAGGAAGAGAGAGGGTGCTCGCTCTGCTGGCACCTGATCTTGGACTTCCAGGCTCCAGAACCGTGAGAAATAACTTTCTGTCGTTTAAGCCTCCTGGTCTGTTGGGTTTTGTAATAATAGCCTATGAAAACGAAGATGTCTTGGGAAGATGAATCCATTTTGCAACCTATTGAATTCGAGCAACTGATATAAAGTCCCAGAGGAAAGCTGGGGGTGGGGCTGGGACACCACCATGATGTGATGCCTCCTACAACAGGGTTAAGGACAAGATTTGGGGAACACCAACAAGTCCAGGACAGAAGAGAGAAGGGGCAGTAAGGAAAGTGGGGGGAAGGAACGCCCGGAGAGGACAGAGGGAAAGCAGAAGATTCCAAAGAGGACAAGGGATAGAGAGCTCAAGTAAGAAGGACTAAGCAGCCAGGACCTCTAATGGCGGGGAGCAGAAGCCGTTTTGAGGAAACGGTGGAGGGTGGAAGTTAATTGGCAGTTGCTGTTGAGGGATGTACGACCAAGGATGAGCGAGTTGTTTCTTTCAATTTTAAACAGCAAAAAATGAGAATAAGGCTTTAGCTGCAAGAAGCCAGGAGAGTCTTCTTTTCCCTTCTGGGGTCTTTGCCTGGCCTTCCGTCCGGAAGTGCTGCAGACCAGGGTCTAGCCAGGCTTCCTGTGTGTGTGAAAAGCCATTTTGTCACCCCAGATTGGGCACTGTCCACCTTCCCACCACAAGGGCTCTTCCACGGCCCCACAGTGATGCCACAGAGGGTGTAGACTACAGGCCAGACACCATGTTTCACATCAGCCAGCCTTCTCAGGAGATGAGGGAGGCTCGGCTCAGCCAGGCCCAGGGTATGGGTGAAGAAACGAGGCCTCAGGGAACTAGTTACCTGCCTAGAGTCAGGCTGTCTGTTTCTCACATACTCAGACACAGTAAAATCCTGCCTCTTTCCCTCTCTGGCCCATCTCTTTTCCTTCTTCCCTCCTTCCCCGCTATGCCCATCTACCCTTACAAGCCAAATGCATCTCACTGGTCTTGTTCTTGCTACCTGGGACTCCGCCCTACCCTGGGCTGGAGTTGGGATCCATATATATCAAACCCCACTATGTTTCCCTGCCTCGAAAGAACCTTTCCTTTTCAGGTTTTCTTGAAAGAGCCACCCACACTGACCCTGCTGACACATACCCATGCAGAGACAGAACAGGCCAGCCTGTGGAGACACGTGCAGCATTGCCCATGTGTTTACTCCTCCCTCTCCACATGTCCTTAGCAATTTCCTTCTCATACTCATTTTGGGCGTGGTCACTGGACTGCTTTGGCCAAAAGAATATCACCAAATGTGACACCAATGAAATCAGCAAGTGTCCTTGTGCACTGGGGTTCACCTGTGCTCTCTTGTTGCGTTAACACCTCACATGAAGAAGCCTGGGCTGCTCACAGGAGAATGGAAAGACCACATGGGGTAGGGTAGGGACTAGCTGGTCCTTTCCACGCCTCTCCAGGCCAGCCAGCCTCCCACCCACAACCAGACAGGCGAGGGAGCCCATCTTGACTGTTTTGAAACACTACTCAGTTGACCCCCAGGAATGTGACCAATAATGTTTCATGTCTTGAGCCATCAAATTTTGGGGTGGAGTTAAGTGCACAGGAAAAGTCCTGAAAGGAGGCCCAAGCCAGGCTCTCCTTCCATCTCTGGAGCATCCATACACTCCTTCATAACCACTCCCAGAATACACTGTGTTCCTGAGCATCAAGAGGCTTTTCTATCCTTCTCCCCAGGATGCAGAGTGGGTCTGCCCCCAGCCAGCAGGCAGTCCTGGTGGGTGCCTGGTTATTTGGGGACAAGGTGACAGTAGCTCTCTTCTGCCATATTGTCCCCAGCTGAGTGTTTTTCCACTGATGGGGAAGGAGATCTCTCTCTAGTGAGCTACTGCAAAGGCTTTGAGGCAGCGTGTCATCAAAGAGTGTGGGGGAGTTTTTGGGAGACTGCAAGATCCAGCCACCTCCCAGCCCCACTTAGCAAGAAGCTTGCTGTTTCTGTTTTCACAGAAATGAGTACTCAAGAAATGAGTACTCAAGAAAGCCAACCTGATCAGTGGCACTTTGATAAGGTGACAAAATCACTCCCTTCTTCAGTCCAAACCCACTCTCTGTGGTGGACTATTATGGAAAGAAGCATTGACTAATTAGGAGCATCTCCAGGACATGAGAAAAATCAGCACCTAAAATGCCTGAGCAGAGAGAATTCTTTGTTAAGAAGAGAGAAATAAAACAAAACAAAACAAAAAAGCTAGGATGTCGCTTTCCCAAGGGTATTTATACAAGGAGGAGGAGATAAGAATTAATTAGGACAGGAGTTTCTACCCAAGTGACATAGAAGACACAATTATTTTTACTGCTTGTACAGACCAAGTGCCCCTTCCAGGTGGTGACAGATCCCTGATGCCACCACTATTTTGAAAAATGACTTTTAGTCTTTGCTAGTTCTAATGAAGCTTGAAATTAAGACAGTTCTTTTGTTTACTCCTCCTGTTTGTGAAGCCCTAGTCACCCATCAATAACACCAATGTCTGGATTATTTATTTCTCATTGCCCAACCTATGGGGCATAGAAGAATTTTATGAAGCCACATGTGAGGCGTTTTCTCTCTAGGAAGTGTGGAGGCACTTCCCCACGCTGCAGAGCCCTTTTATGATTTGGATTTTGACAGACAGTATTGATGCCTGGCTTTGAGTTGGGCAAAGAGCCCTGAAAATCAAGGGCTCAATTCTTGTCACCTCTTGACATTGACTGACTGTGAGATCTTGAGTAAGTCCTTTAACCTTGAGAAAATTCAAAACAACAAAGGGGTTAGTGACTAACTTAATCTCTTCTCTAAAAAAACTGTGGTTAAAAACCCCACATAACAGAAATCTTAGCAAATTCGTGTACAGTATTGTTAACTATAATCACAACGTTCTAGAACAGACCTCTAGAACTTTCCATTTTGCATAATTGAAACTATACCCAATGAAGAGCGAATCCCGACCCCCTCCGACCCCCGGCCCCTGGCAACCCCCATTCTACTTTCTGCCTATGTGAGTCTGAGTACTTTAGCTACTGCATGTAAGTGGATTCATGCAGCATTGTCCTCTGACTGGCTTATTTCACTTAGCATAATGTCCTCCGGGTTCAAACATGTTGTATTCTCAGACTATACATACATAGTCCTCCCTGCTGACATGGTAAGTGCTTCCATATATCAACTCATTCACCACACGTGACACAAATAAAATCAGCAAGTGTACTTGTGCACTGGGGTTCATCTGTGCTCTCTTGTTCGGTTAACACCTCACATGAAGTAGCCTGGGCTGGTTCACAGGAGAATGGAAAGACCACATGGGGTAGGATAGGGACAAGCTGGTCCTTTCCACACCTCTCCAGACCAGCCAGCCTCTGTAGGTGAAGCCAGTTGCTCACAGAACTCCTGCAAGATAAATATTGTTATTATCTCTCTCTCTTTTGGGGGGCTACTGGGGATTGAACTCAGGGACACTCGACCACTGAGTCACATCCTCAGCACTATTTTGTATTTATTTAGAGACAGGGTCTTATTGAGTTGCTTAGTGCCTTGCTGTTGCTGAGGGCTGGCTTTGAACTTGCGATCCTTCTGCCTGAGCCTACTGAGCTGCTGGGATTTCCGGTGTGAGCCCCTGCACCTGGCTATTATCTCTTTTTGATGGATGAGGAAACTGAGACACAGGGAGGTGAAGTAATAATGTGCCCAAGCTTACCTGGCACGTCAAAGATTCTAGATCCATCCCTTTGAACACTACATTGTTCTTTCAGTTTAAAAGAGATAAAGAAGAGATAAAGAAGTCACTAAGTACCATGGCAAAAGGTGGGGTAGGGAAAACGAATGAGAGGCAGTGTCTGAGACATATCCTTTTGTGTGGTCCCAAGTGGTTTTTTTTTGTAGTAGAACAGGGACCTAGGTCCAATCCTGGCCTTACACACAAAACTGATAAAACCTCTGCTTCATTGAGATTATATTTCCGCAATTTCCGCAGGGAGACAAACATTCAACAAACAGTTCTGACATTATATAGTATGGAGAAAGGGGGAGGGGAAGTATTATAGAAAAAAATTAGAGCAGGAGTGGAGATTGGGAAGGCTGGGTGAGAAGGTAGAATGGTTTAGACCTGAGATGTCCCCCACAAGGCTCATGGGATGAAGACTTGGTCCCCAATGCAGCTACAATCAGAAGTGGGGCTTTTGGGAAGTAACTGGATCATGAAGAGTACAACCTCATCAGTGGATTAATCCACTTGATGGATTAATGACTTGAGTGGACTACTGGGAGGAGGTGGAAACTGCAGGCAGGTGGGGCATGGTTGGAAGACATAGTCGACTGGGGGCGTGCCCTTGGAGACTATTTCTTGTTGGGGACCTTCCTCTTTCTCTTGCTCTCTGCTTCCTGGATGCCATGAACTGAGCATCTTTTTGTCTGCTATGCCCTTCTGCCATGATGCTCCGCCTCACCTCCAAATATCAGGAGCCACCCGACCATGGACTGAAACTGCTAAAACAGTGAGCCAAAAGAAACCTTTCCTCCTGTAAGCTTTCTTGTCAGGTATTTTGGTCACAGTGACAAAAAACTGACTAACACTGAAGGCGAGTTGGAATTTTGAAAGGTGTCACTGAGAAGATGGTATTTGAGCAGAGACATGGGGAAGGCAAGGGAGTCCGTGAGGGGGCAGGAGCATATCGGGGGATGGTGCTGTGGGGAGGGAAGAGCTAGTGGGGAGGTCCCACAGGGAGAGCTTAGGATGGCTAAGGAAGAGCAAGAGGGCTGGTGTGGCTGCAGAAGAGCTCACAGAAGCCCGAGAAGAGGGCAAGGGAGCCAGGGAGGGAGTGGACTAAGGATGTGGGCAGGAACTCTGAGTGACACAGGAAGACACGTGGGGTCTTGTGCAGGGAGGCGAAACGTGATCTGCCGTCTGGCTCTGGCAGTCATTCGGGTGATGGCAGTTCAGACCAGGGCAATAGAAGTAGATGGAAAGAAGGGATTGGTTCTGGACCTGGCCCTCCACGAGCATCAGCAGTGGTTCTTGAAGCAGGGGCGTAGGTGGGAGAAAAGGTCAGAGTCAAGAGAAACTGGAAGAATCGGGTGGCTATTAGCTGCAGGTGAAGCCATTGAGGGTGTTATGAGTTGAACCGTATCCCCCCAAAATGATCTGCTGAAGTCCTAGCCCCCGTACCTGGGATGTAACCTCACTTGTTAACCAGCTCTTTGTAGAAGGAAGAATTAAGGATAGGCCTTCCTCTGATTTGAAGGGTGTCCTTGTCAGAAGAGGAGAGGAGGCACAGGGCAGATGATGGGAAGACACACAGGGAGGTACCACGCCATGAAGGAGACAGATGCTAGAGTGACACGCCACAGGCAGGAAAGCCAAGCACTGCCAGCAACTCCACCTCAGAGAGGCTGGGAACGTCTCCTCGCCAGCCTTCAGGGAAAGCCTGGCCCTGCCAACCCCTTGATTCTGAACCTGTACCCTTCAGAATTGTGAGAGAAAAAAATTTCTCCTATTTCTAGCTGCCCATTTGTGGTACTTTATTATGGCAGCCCTGACAGACTAATGCAGGGGGTGAGCTCGATTTTCAATGTCACACGTGGCAGCTGTCAAAGAAGCCATGGCATATAGGAATCTTGCGTTCAGGAGAGAAGCCCGGGCCGTCGGGACATATCTACAAACAGAACATATTTTAAATCCTTGAGACTTGATGACTTCAGCAAGTTTTTGATGAAAGTAGGTGGGAAGAGAAGAGGGCCAAGGATTGAGCTGGGAGCACCCCAAAGTGGGGACTGGGGAGAAGTGAGAACAAACTAGCAAAGGGCTCAGAGATGGAGCCCCCAGTGAGGTGGGAGGGACACCAAGAGAACAGAATCCCAGGACCTGGATTCCTTCTGCGGCTTCCACTGTCCCTGGGGACCGAGGTCTCCCTGCAGCCCCCTTTCCTGCTCTGCCCGACAGGAGAGAGCTCCAGCTGGACCACTGAACCTCTGTCAAGGGCCCCCAACCCCATGTCTTCCTTGTTTTCTGTGTCTCAGCCTAGAGCCTCCCCTCCCTGAGAATGCACCCCAACCCCAGGTGGAGGGAGGTAATCTGCCCCCAGTGGGCTGTCCTCTCCTGTATTCTTGGGCTCATCTCACACTGTGGGGTTTGTGGGAAGGCCTAGTTTTGCATTCAGCCGGCTCCTTGGCACAGGGCTTGGCATGGAGCAGGTTGTCAATAAATATTTGCTGAAATTAACGAATCAGTAAAATTGAAAGGGGCCTCTTCGGGTGGCGACATCATGTTAGTAAACTGAGCATTAACACTAAGTTTAGAGTCAACTAAAACACACACACTTAAAGTTTCTTAAGCGCTCTCTGCCTTTCTGGAGTTGACTTTTTTAAGTCTCAAGAATAGAATTTAACATCGACTGCTGTGAACCTTCTATCTTGATACATATAACTCTGACTAGTAAGGTATTTGGGGTCCTGATTCTGTCAGTTTCTAGACTATTTTTCAGGCCTCACTCTCCCAAAACTGTAATGAGCATCAACGCTGTTACTCCAGTCATTAATACAACACGAAGCAGCACAGGGGTGGGAGAGAGTCCTGAATGTTCCCCAAACGTGGCTGAGTCATGACCTACTCACCCAACACATAAGCACTGAGCATCCACTGTGTGCCTGGGGTTGTTCCAGGTGTCAGGGATTCAACCCTGAACCAAACAAAGATCCCTGCTCTCACTGAATCAGAGTCGGGGACGGCCTTCCTGTCTGTCGCAAATTGACCTACTTGTGTGATTTTATGGGGAGTCCATCTTATCCACAGACATTTCCTGAGAGAACTTAGCCAAGTATCTTGTTAAAACCAGAGACTCTTGTGTCATGTTCCCCGAGCTCCCAGCCCAGGAGGCTGTGGGGAGTGGACATGGTGTTTCTCTGGCATGAGTAGCTCCTAGTAGGCCCAGGTTGGCTCCTGGGGGTCACCTTCTTTTCTAGAGGTCACAGCCTATCATTTCGGTAGCAACAGTCCAGACTCTCCCCTCACGTGTGAATTCTGAAATTAATATTTTCTTTCCTGGTGGTCTAGAAACTAGAAAATCATCATCTGATCACTTTCATTCTTGAGACTTCTCCTTTTCTCTATGATTCGGTGACTCTCATCAAAACATTCCAGGCCTCAGTTTTATTCCAGTGTTCTAGGATAGCATTACCTAGACCTGTAATCTGAGTTCAAAATAACTGAGTGTTCTCTGGTCATTTCTCCACTTATCCTAGGCGCCAATCTCCTCTTCCTGGTAGGGGTCCCACCCTCCAGAGTCTGCAAATCATTCTCCTAATGCCCTCTGGCCTCAGTCTTCTCTTTACCTTTCCCCCCCACATATCAGTCAGGATTCTCCAGAGCCACAGAAACAATAGAATATCTGTAATTATAAGAGGCAGTTTCTCAGATTGGCTCACATCACACAGAGGCTGAAAAGTTCCACTCCTGCAGGAGCCAGGAGAGCCGGTGGCTGGCTGCTCAGCCCCAGAAGCTGGAAGCCCCAGAAAGAGAGAGAGACCAATGACACAGCCCTGGTCTGAGGCCAAAGGCTTGAAAACTCCCAGGACAGCCACTGGGGCAGGTCTGAGTTCAAGGGTTGATGAGCTTAAAGTCTGATGTCCATGGATGAGAGCCACAAAAAAATGGCCTCATCTGGGCAGGGAGAGGGAGGGTTCCCATAGTTTCCTTCAAAGGCATACCCCAATGGCCCATCTCTTAAAGGTTCTACCACCTCCTAATGGTGTCACCCTGGGGACCAAGTCTGTAACTTAGGACTTTGGGAGACAGTCAATATCTAAACTATATAGCATCCCATTTTATCATATATCAACCCATTTTTATCCCATTACTCCAGATATGGAACATTTATCAAAACATAAGTAGTATATAATAGATAATAAGAGTAAGAATAATAGTATAACATAACTATAATACCAACATTAATATAACAAATATATACGATTTAGATTATGATTTCCGACCTATTTTAATGCACCTGTGTCAATTTCATTGACATGTTAATCACATGTTAATGTACTTGGAGATCAGGCAATTAGGGTTAGATGAGGTCATGAAGGTGAGGCTTCAAGATGACGTTAGTGGCCTAATAAGAGATGAAAGAAGACCTGAGCTTGTTCTGTCTCACCACACGATGCGCTCCACCATGTTATGATGCAGCAAGAAAGCCCTCACCAGAGGCTGAGCAGATGCCAGCACGATGCTCTTGAACTTCATGCTCTTGGAATTTCTAGCCTCCAGATCTGTGAGCTAGGTAAACCTCTCATCCATTTTTTTTTTTTTTTTGGCGGGGGGGGGGGAGTACCAGGGATTGAACTCAGGGGCTCTCAACCACTGAGCCACATCCCCAGCCCTATTTTGTATTTTATTTAGAGACAGGATCTCCCTGAGTTGTTTAGGGCCTCACTTTTTGCTAAGGCTGGCTTTGAAGTTGTGATCTTCCTGCCTCAGCCTCCCAAGCTGCGGGGATTACAGGCATGCACCTGGCAAACCTCTCAGTTTATAAATTACCTGGTCTTGGATATTTTGTTAAAGCAACAGAAAAGAGACTAACATACTGCAGAAGAAGAAGAGGTCTGGGAGGAGAAATTATCAAGTCAGTGTGTTTTCAGTCTAGTTGTTTTCTCAGAGTTGCTGTATGAGGAATTGGAAAGCTAGCATGCTCATTACATTAGAATAATGACTGGATTATATGTGCAAACATTTGGGTTAATAATAGGTGTTTATTATTACTTGACCTTCATATTTTTGTTTGTTTTTGTTTTCTGTCTGCTTATCAATTCTACCTCATTTCAGAGAGTCATTGATTCTAATATTGAAAAATCACTTAAAATACATGTGTGGAAGAATTTTTAAAAAGTAGGAGAAAGGAGGACAGAGGAATAAAGGGCCAGAAAGGGGTCTGGCAGAGTTGCAGATTACTTGCATAGTTTAAAAGATAACATTCAAATTTGTCTCTCACCTCCTCATGGCTAGACATTCAGGAAAGATACAGAAAGTTTGATGTAAAAATAAATTCTTCTTTAAATAAGAAGTGAATGTTCTGAACAGCTTCTTCCTGGGGCTTTGTATTTATTACTCTGTTTCACAGAAATTGCCAGTCGAGAACAATCAGTTCACAGGCCTGTTACAAAAGATCATTTACTGAGAACATACAAGGAACAGGATCGCTGCTACAAGGGAGCAGGGGGGCTGTGGGTGGGACTGGTTCTCTCCAGAGCAGACACTCAGGATGCTCTTCCCTACTTCTGTCCCCAGATCCGCTTTGGTCCTTGCAGGGAAAAGGCGTGAAATCTTTCTGAAACATAAGAACCGTGTGTGTCTCTCTCAGACCTTTTGAACACTGCTGACTTGGGTTTGGAGAACCAGATGTTATGGAGTGAAGAGGGAGAGAAGGAGCAGGTGTGAGACCATCTGAGAGTCAGAAACCACTGCCATCTCCCATCTGCATTTCACACGGGCGCTGGGAAAAGAGATACACACTGCAGGGTGACTTTCTACCTTATTATTAGGAGTAGTGCCAGTTCCTCCTAAATATTCTATGTTGACATCATTTAGCTTTATTAAAAAAAAAAAAAAAAAAAAGGAGGAGGAGGAAGATAAGGAGGAAATCACATAAATTTTCCAGGGAGAAACCAGGTCACATCAAGGACTCGGAATGGCATTGGACTTTTCATGAGCCACACCACAAGTTGGAAGGCAGAGGAGTGCCAACTACAAAATCTGGAGAGGAAATTATTTTCAATTGGAAATTCTGTCAGAGCAAAGTACTTTAAAGACCCACATGGTCTCAGAAAATTTGCCTCTCATGCATGCTTTCTTAAGAAACTGCTGGAAGGCTGGGTGCAGTGGTGCAGGCCTGTAATTCCAGGGACTTGGGAGGCCGAGGGAGGAGGATCACCAGTTCGAGGCCAGCCTGGGCAACTTAGTGAGACCCTGTCTCAAAATAAAAAAAATTAAAAAAAAAAAAAAGAGGACTGAAAATGTAGCTTAATGGTTAAAACACACACACACACACACACACACACACACACACACATAATGTCACAAACAAAAAAACTGCTGGAAGATGTGCTCTCCCAAATAAAGGGGCAAACTTTAAAAGAGGAAGATATGAAGTCAACAGGAAAATCAGGGATCTGAGCCACAGAGTTACCGGGAAAGGAAAGGAGGACCCGGCTGCAGCTGGGCAGCATGCCTAGCCTAGAGGACAACATGTCTAGGCTGAGGCAGAAAGAGATTCAGGAGGTGGGGGTGGTGCTGAAGGGATGGGTCCTGTGATGCCTGAGACGATTTGGCAAATGGCAATAGTAGGTATTTGTCAGAGCATTGGGAAAGAAGGAGCAATAGGTACGGAGTAACCTAAGCAATCTTTTAAAGGCAATTATTGACTCCAAGAAAAACGGCTGTCCAGGAAAGGAAACACAATCCCAGTACAATAGTTTGTCTCTCGTGAATAAAATTCAAGTCATTATCAGAGAGGGGACACGGAGCCCGGGGCTGGCCTTGTCAGCACTGGTCTACTGAGGCTGGGGGTCAGCCGCCAGGGTGGGTGCTGAAGGGGCCTGTGTTCTTCTCAAAGGAAGTCAGCAGGCAATGTGTCAGACCATAGGGATCTGATCTAGGGAGCTGACCCGGAAGAAATAGCTAAAAGCCTAAAAGAGGTGGCCCTGGGGAGTGGTTCAGGGACTGGGCAGGGACTGAGAAGGGCTGTTTGACTTTTTTTGGGAGGGGGTGGGTATTGGGGATTGAACTCAGGCACTCAACCACTGAGCCACACCCCCAGCCTTATTTTGTATTTTATTTAGAGACAGGGTCTCACTGAGTTGCTTAGTGCCTCACTTTTGCTAAGATAAGGCTGGTTTTGAACTCACGATCCTCCTGTCTCAGCCTCCTGAGACACTGGGATTAAGGTGTAGGGATGCCACTGTGCCTGACCTGTTTGACTTTGAAACTATGTTTTCATACAATTTTGATAAAAATAAAACTTGCTTTAAAAAACCATGCATTGGCCATGCACGGTGGAGCATGCCTGTGATCCCAGCGGCTCAGGAGGCTGAGACAAGAGGATTGTGAGTTCAAAGCCAGCCTCAGCAAAAGTGAGGTGCTAAGCAACTCAGTGAGACCCTGTCTCTAAATAAAATACAAAACAGGGCTGGGGATGTGGCTCTGTCGTTGAGAGCCCTTGAGTTCAATCCCCGTTATCCTTTGCCTCCAAAAAAATTTTTTTATTCTAAAAAGCTTTTCATAAGGGGAATGGGGTACCCAAGCAACTCAAAACAAGGGAGACTAAGGCAAAGGAGGGGAAAGGAAAAAACATTACAAAATTCTTAGCCGGATATGATTCTAATTCAGAGACTAGTGTGATTTCCTTGCTGCTGAAAACTTCCATGTATTGCGCTCCTTGAATATCCTTCAGGGAGGGGTCCAGCCGTTAAGAACATCACTGCCGCCCTTCTCTGCTCCTGCACAAGTGGAGGCCTCAGTTGGGAACTACATGGGTGAGACCTGCCCCAGCTTCCAGCTGGAATGTTCTGGAATGTTTTATTCCTGGGCAGGAGAAGCCAAGAACTCTAGGAAACCCTCAGGGTAAAGAGGGAGCAAAAGAGTATTTTCATATAAGGAAGAGCTTCATTTTAAGGACTGTGGACATAAATAAGGCCATCTAGGAAAGTGTTAAATTACACTGGAGTTTACTCTTTCATTTCCAGGGTCTAAGAGCAGGTGGGATATTTATTTTTTGTCATGTCTCTGATGTAGTCAGAGACTCTAATGAGAGCCGAAAGTAAACAAAGATTTGATTGAAAACAGAGATGTCAATACGCGCCCTCTACCTGTTGTTGATACAGTTGAAGGCAGTTTCAATAAGACGGAAATAATTAGACTTGAAGATTGCTGAATCCAAGCCACATGCCAATGGAAGCCTATCACTCAGTGTGTAGGAGAAACCATTGTTTGTTAGTAATTCCTTCTGATTATATTAAAGTAAATGCTTGGCTGTTATATTTTCTGAAGTTGAACATTGTACTAGGTTAAATAAGGGCACATTCCTATTCTTAGGATGAACACATTGAAGTAACTGGTAAAATAGCATGAAGAATGGAACTTGCCCTCCAATGGTCCAGGAAAATATTATGTGTGACTATTAAAAAATATATCTGCCCAGGCACAGTAGCACACACCTGTAATCCCAGTGGCTTGGGAGCTTGAGGCAGGAGGATGGCAAGTTCAAAGCCAGCCTCAGCAATTTAGTGAGACCCTAAGCAACTCAGGGAAGACCCTGTATCTGAATAAGATATAAAAAGGGCCGAAGATGTGGCTCAGTGGTTAAGCACCCCTGGGTTCAATCCCCAGTACCCCTCCCAAATATATATATATATATAGTATTATTCATATTCTTTTATAAATAAAAAGTTAAAAAATAGAATGAATGCTTGTTATCCCAGGTGAAGCTGTAAGAAAATGACTCATGTTTTACAAACATTCCAAAAACATTCTGTGTGCGTGGTGGATACTGGAATGAATCTAACAAGCTACCAGAGATAAAATCCTTGTTTTCTGGAATAGATTCAGAACCAATAAAGTAATCTCACAATGCTCAAGGTGAAAGAAAACCACTCTCTTTCAGGGTCTGACTCGCCAGTGGCCCCAAATCAAAGCTGAATGGTCAGTGTGCAAAACACAGCTTCAGTTTAAAACAAAGGAACCATCCAGCTGTCTTGCCAATTTCAAGATAATTAAGGAAGGGGGCGTCTTCAAAAGTTTAGGCACTACAGAGTAAGTCTTCACCCTCAAACATGCAGCATGCATTGAGACCAGCATGTGTTACGATAAAGCTGCGGACAATAATGCACCACTGCATGCAGGGGACATGCTTTCACTAAACACTGAGGCATCAGAACCACACAGGACTCCAAAACATTGCATCTGTAAAAGACTGTGCTGGAATTTACCCCTTATTCTTGAACCCAGGAGGGCAGCTAATCCTTCATACTGAATTTAACTTGTTTTTAAAATGTTAGGATCAAAGTAATTCTTCGGGGGGAAAGAGGCTGGTCAGTGGGAGAGGGTCACATATGGCATCTGGGGGACCCTGCCTCATGAATTTATATATTTTTTAAATGAAGTTTTATGCATTTTGGTTAGCTATTATTATTTTTTAAAAAAAATCTGTGTAATTGGGCTTCTTAACAACAAAAAAGTTAAAATTTAGAGAAAAAGCAAAATGCATGAACCTGTTTGTGGAATTAAAAAAAAAAATGTCCCTTTCAAACATCCTCTACTCCATCTGATACAGAAATAGAAACAAAACCTTTCAAAGGAATATTCTAGAAAACCATCCAAATGGACATACTGCCAGGAAGTAACATAGTAATACACTTTTTTTTTTTTGAGAGAGAGTGAGAGAGGAGAGAGAGAGAGAGAGAGAGAGAGAGAGAGAGAGAGAGAGAGAGAGAGAGAGGATTTTTATTATTTATTTTTTAGTTCTCGGCGGACTCAACATCTTTGTTGGTATGTGGTGCTGAGGATCGAACCCGGGCCGCACGCATGCCAGGCGAGCGCGCTACCGCTGAGCCACATCCCCAGCCCATAGTAATACACTTAAACTGAATATTGGGATAAGAATGACTGATAGCTCAGTGACTGACAGACATCCAGCCTTCTTGGAAAAAATGAAGCAAGAACACAGGGGATGTATGTGAGATGGGAGACACCCTGGGCAGTGGGACCTCCAAGGCACACCCGGTCCCTTGAAGAAGTGGGAGCTTGGATGGAAGACAGAAGTGGTTTTCATCGCTACAAAGATCAGACACATAGCTGCCTTCTTCAGGGTTGCAAATGGAAAAGATACACTTTCCCACTTGCACTCCAACTTCTGGTAAAAGGGCAGGGTTGAGTCAGAGTTAGGGCTTAGGGTTGCACAATTCCTTGTGTTCTGGGCAGACTCAGCCCTCATGGGCTGACATACTATGTGCGTGGGCTGCCTTCAGGTCCCACGTACTACAGTGGGAACCTAACCTCAGGAAAGTGGCTGCCAGGGAAGAACTTGACCCTCCTTCCAGGTTGTTCCTCTTACAACACCTTAGAAGAGTGGTTATATATACAATGAAAACGTAGAACTCATTTTATAGGCAGAAAAGCAGAGTTGTTACAAGCAGAGGTTCTGGAGACAGAGGACTCTGACTTCAAACTGTGGCTCCACCATGATTGTGAGCAGTTATTTAATCTCTCACCTTCAGTTTTCTTAAATGTAAAGTGGAACTGAAAACAGTGAGGATGAAATGAGGTCATGTAAAGCACACCTTGCGCAGGGTGGCATAAGGCAAGTACTCAGTTAACTGTGATTACTGCTGTTGTCCCCTCATAGCATATATTGACAGGTACCTGGAACATCTCCCCTCCACTCCACATAATCGTTCCTCTACCTTGGTTGATGCCAGAAAAGCAGTTTTACTACATGGTGAGGCCCCAGATGCCTTCCAGTGACATTGCTCAGTGATTTGCCACCCTTCCCTGTACTTGAGTTGGTCACATCAAAATTCTTCGAGTCTCCTGGACAATGCTGCTGACTCTAAACAACAGACTTTACTTTCAAAAAATCCATAACGTGCTGGGTGCAGTGGCGCATGCCTGTAATCCCAGTAGCTTGGGAGGCTGAGGCAGGAGGATCCTGAGTTCAAAGCCAGCCTCAGCAAAAAGCGAGGGGCTAAGCAACTCACGTGAGGCCGGGGATGTGGTTCAGTGGTTGAGTGCCTCTGAGCTCAAATCCCCAGTACCTTGCCCCCCAAATCCGTAATGTTTATAGTGAGGAAAGTATACTAGCTTTGGAGCCACAGGGAAAAAATGTGCTCTTTTGTGAATGCAGAAAATGCTACTGGCCCATGAGCCACAGGACTTGGGTTTGGGCTGCTTTTTTGATTTTGTTTCTCTCTTTTAGCAAAGGTGGGAGACTTTCATTGCTTCATTTGCCCCCCTTTACATCATTCTTTCTTTTTTTTTAATATCTAATTTTTAGTTGTAGTTCGACACAATACCTTTTTTAAAAATTTATTTATTTTTACGTGGTGCTGAGGATCGAACCCAGGGCCACGCATGTGCTAGGTGATTGCTCTACCGCTGAGCCACAACCCCAAGCCTATACCATTATTCTTATGAGCATCAGAAGTGATATTTGGGTGATAGGATAAACCCAAGGAGCAACTGCTGGGACATGGAAGTCCCGGCAGTTTTAAAAATTTTTTTTTTTTTAATTTTCAGACAGGGTCTTACAAGTTGCTGAGGCTGGTCTTGAACTTGTGAGTCTCCTGCCTCAAGCCTCCCAAGTTGCTGGGATCACAGGCAAGTATCACTGTGCCTGGCCACACTTTTAACTTCTAAAATGTATTTCACCTCACCAATGTATTAGTAGAACAGTGTGTGCATATCATTTATAATACAAGTATCTTGGGGTGCTAACCCCCAACATGTTTTACAGATAAGGGTAGTTTGCTCTAGAAACCTCACCAACACTGCAGCTGAACAGCTCATTCTGCTCCTTTCTCTTCCTTTATTGTTGTTAGTGACTTTGGTCAGTAACTTTTATTGGTGTGTATTCTTCAGATTACTTCCCAACGTGGCAAAGCAATAACTCCAGTCTTACAGAATGAAAGGTGTTTTCCATCGCGTACAAAGTCTAAGGCTGACATGAATCAGTTCCTTTTTAAAAGGATTCCAGGGCAGTGCAAACAGTCCCAACTCATACAGCAGAGGTACCCCAAGATTCCGGCATCATTTGTGACCACTTAAAAACAGCAAAAGTTCCAGTTAATACAGGGGCACACGGGCTTTGCACAAAGGTTCTTGAATCATAGCAAGTCCAAACTGTGATTATAGGTTTATATCACTACAATGGCCACTCTGTGGCATTTAAGAGCGTAGCACTTGGAGTAAACACCGTACTGGAAGTTTTCAGGAGAAGGAATTGTTGTCTGAGTTGTTCCCTGTTTTGTACCCAACAGGGCACACGATCATTGTCGACGGGCTGGGTGAAGGGTGGATGGATTACCCACCGACTTTATTTTTTCTCTTGACTAAGACACCCTTAAAAGAACAGGAAAGGAACAAAAACGGGAATGAATGTAAAGACAATGGGAAGGGAGAGATCAGAAAACAAGCGCACGTTTTTGGAAAACAGGCAGGAGTGTTGGCCAACTGGGTGGAGGAGAGGAGAGAGCTACCTGCATGTCCAGAGGAAGATACATATTTTTTTGTGAGCATATTTGCTTGAGATACAACCCTTGGGAGGCGGAGGACCAGGGCACTGTGGACTCAGGGGTCAAGAACCATCAGAGGGGGCACTATTTAAAATCTGAAGGTTTGTTTTTTGGAGTTAAAGAGGCTCCAGACCAGGGGACAGGTGGCATCCTGAAGGAATGGGGGATGGGAAGGCTAAGAAAGTGGTCTCTTTCCTTGCTTCCTATCCCCATCTGTTCTCAGGGTACACTCCAGGTAGGAAAGGAAGAGATTTATCTATGAAAAGACAGAAGGCTCTTCAAGAAATGGGCTCCATGTGCTGAAAGATGAAACTTCTACAAATAAACAGTGAGAGTGCGCCATGCCATCTCCCTATACAACAAGCCACCTGTCACAGCTCCACTGAAACACCTACAATGGCCGGCCACTTGAAGCTCCTCATTCTTAGGTATGAATGGCTGAGGATCCCCAAACATGTGAAGAGAACCCAAACGTGAAAGAGACTGAGACAAACAATTACTAAGAATAGAGGGCAGTGGAAACTACATAATGAGTAGGAGAAAACTTGAAAACACCATTATTAATATCCTCACAATGTTCAGATTGAGTCTCAGGATGCCATGGAGACAGAGCAAGTGCAGAACCATCAAAAGCTCCTGGAAAATGGAAATATGAACGGTGAAGTCAAAATTCCATAGAAGATCTGCAAGACAAAGTACAGCCGTGCTTCCAAAGAGAAAACAAAAGGCAAACAGAAAAAAAGAACCCATAAGGAAGGCCCAGTATCTGATAAATAGGAATTTCAGAGGGAACAAAGTAAATAGAGAGGAGGAAATAATTTTTTTTAAAAATGCAAGGGCACTTTACAGAGTTGAGGAATATGCATTTCCAAATTACAAGGGCCCACCTGCGGAGCAATCAATTCAAAGAAGAAAAAGACCTCCAAAGCACACTATCGGGAAGTCTCAGATCAACAGTGACAAGGAGAGGATCCTAAAAGCTTTTGAGGAGTAAAAGGGGTCCCAGGAAGGGCTGGCATCTCACATGAAAAGGGACCCGAGGGCAGAAGACAATACAAATGTGAAGTCCTGAAAGAAGATCATTTCTAACTTTGAATATTCCACAGCCACCAAATTATCCCTCAAGCCATGGGGACAGAGCAAAGACATTTCTGTATCTCAGGGACTTAACAAGTTTTACATTTTGTGTAGGGTGCATCTGAAAGTTATGTCCTAGCCAAGCAGGGAGGGTATGAAGCAGGAGGGAGGCCATTAGAATGGGCCTCCCAGGATGATAGGGAGGGAGGCCCAGGAGGCAGGAGAAGAACTGGCCTGGGGTCTCCCTGGGTTCCAGAAAATACATGGGAACTGAAGAATTACCTACTATATCTCATCAGCAGCAGAAAAAGTACTGACGGGATATGCCCAACCTGATGGGCAGGACTGAGGATGAGTCTATAGAGGAAAAAACCAAGAGGCGGTAACAAGCACAGACATATATAAGAGGAAGTGTAAAAATCAATGCCTAAAATTGAGAGATGAAGACACAGTCAATAAGCATATTTAAAAAAAAAAAACAGGCACAATACTCCTCGGCTCTGCTGTGAGCGATAGAGGCCCCCACACTGTTCTACCACACACTCCTCCTGTCCTTCACTATCCGAACTCCCACCATTCACATCTGAAACCCAGAAACCGAGTAAGTTTGGCTTGTGTGGTGTCTCTCGCTTTCCCAACACGTTGTCGAACTCAGGGACTAAAGAGATTTGGATGCTTGACATTTACAAAGGCTCAGTGTAACCACAGACCCTTGACTGAGGATTGGGAGCCCACCCTGGGGAAGGGAAAGAAAGCGGGGGTAAGAGCCAAACCCCCCTCCACGGTGACAGCAGGTTCACGACCACCTCTGAAATATCCAGAGCTGATAAAGGAAGCAATCTCACACAGACACGTTTCATAGAACTATGGGGCAGATACCAGAAAAAATAGCTAGAAGAGTAAAAAATGCTTGTCCCCAGAGGACAGGACTAGAAGTAGGTACAGACTGGACAAGGTACTGATGAAGAGTTTGGTTTGTTTTCTGTCTTTATAATTAGGGTTTAAACTGGATATTTGAAAAGAAGAAAAACCCAAATTAAAAATTTAATAAGAACATTTATTAAACAGAGACCTGGAAAACTGCGCCTGGCTCCACGCGTCACTAGCCAGTGGTGTGTAGAGTGAGACTCTTTGAGCTCCAGGCCTTGGTTGCCTCGCCTGTAAAACAAGGAGTCGGGGTCCTTTCCAACTCCACGAGCCGATGACTGCCTGATTCTAATGTGCAAATCTGGGTTCTCTGCCAAAGTTGTGGACGTCATCCAAATTTGAAATCCTGGACTGTAAGACTATTTACCATGTGTTAATAAAATAGCGTTTTATTACATTAAAAAAATATAGACACATACCCAAAATAGAGGCATTTGGAAAGAACGTGCAACACGAGAGGCTTGTGATTTGCCAGACAGAGGAACATAGGCTGTGGCTATTCTGAAGAAGATGCAGTATGAAAAAAAAAAAATCACAGGATGGTCAAGAAGGGAACACACCTGAGCCTGAGAAAAAAATGAGAGCAACACTAATCAAGCAAACAGGAGAAGACCCCAGGCCTAAGGGCTTGGACCACCCCAGGGGATTTACACAGGTGGGCAGAGACATCTGAGTGGTAGAGATTTTGACAAAAGTCTGAGGCTAGAGATGAAAAGAAGTGAGAACCATAAAAGTGCCCATATTTTACCAAGAGAATTACAAATACTTTACCTTTGGGGATACAGAAGTAAGATGAGTTCTCAAAGAACTGATAGAGTTTGTGAAAGAGAGAAAGATAACAGTGACCACGTGGACCTAGGGAGTCCAGGAGCACACCTCAGAGTGAGGCAGCCTTGGTCTCCCCTCAAGCCAGGTCCAAACATGCAGAACAGAAACTGAGGTTGGAAAGGCAAGGATGGGGCCTATGTCAGAAGGAAGGAAACCCTGGTCATGAAGAGTGCAGAAAAGGGCTGGGTTAAGAGTGCCCAAAGGGCTCAGATGGTAAGAGTGTTTGCCTTGCACGCATAAGGCCCTGGGTTCAATCCTCAGCACCACAGGGAAAAAAAAATCTGACAGAGTAGCACCCATATTTGTTTAAACTGATTTCTCTTGTTGGATTCTGAACCTCTTTCCAATATAAACAACATACTTCCTTCATATCCAGGCAGTAAAATTCATTCTTATATCATTCATTAAACATTTCAACTATTCATTAAAAAATAACGGGAGTTCATAACCCACTTGAATCAAACTGTGAAATATGATATATTAAGAACTGTGTAATGTTTTGAACTACCAACAATAAAAAAAAATAACCGTTTCTATTGAGGTGAAATAAACCACTCATTCTTATGGACACAGTTCTCTTTCAGGGCTTTAGGATAATAATAGAGAGTGTTTATGGAATACTTTCAGTCTAGCAATGGTTTTAAGAGCTTTCTGTAAAATGACTTGTTTAATCTTTCTAACAACCCTATGAAGTAGTTACTATGGATCCACAATCCCTTATCCAAAGCCCTCCTGCTCAGTGGGTTTCCCAAATCAAAATTTATCAGATTTTAATAGATAATGTGTATGGTGTACATTAAATCATGCCTTAGCGGTCTGGGGGTACATCCTATAATCAAAATCATTAATATTTCTGCCCAGAAACATAGAGGAATAACTTTTCATTTTCAGAGTGTTTGGATTTCAGAAATGCAGATCAGCATCCCTATCCTGGCTTTACACACAAGGAAACCGAGACGCAAAAAAATGATATAACTTTTCCCAAGATCAAACCTGTAGTAGTAAGTGGTGGGGTCAGGAGCTGACCTTGAGCAGCATGGCCCCTTCACTGCACTGCCTCAGTGCTTCCTTGCGGGGTGCTTATAACTTAGCACCTAAGTTGGTGGAGGGCGTGGGTCACATCTTCATCACATGAGTTGTCAAGGACGTGTATCCAGGTCCCAGCAGAGTTATGCTGAACGTAAGAGAGCCAGGCAACATCAATGCTTCCCTGTCCCTGAGGAGCAGGGAGAACAGTTTGAAGGAAGACCCAGGACTGGAGTTACCTACAGCAGATCATGAGAAAGACCCTGGGCACACAGAGCACACTGGAGAGGGCTGTGCTCACCTGGTTCCATGAACCGTTGGGGATGAGGACACCACAGCAACTCTCAGAGAAACCAGGTTAACAGGGCCACGAGACTAATGAATACAAATACAAGAACTGAGAAGACACAGGGAAAACAGCAACCGTTACTGTTTATCAAGCACTTACTATATGCTGAATACAGTGCAAAGCACTTTGCGTGCACTATCATATTTTATTCCTATAAACTTGCGAGAGAAGAACCATTATTCTTCTCAACTTTTAGCCAAGAGGTTGGAAGTAAAACGTATGTAGTTCATGGTTTATTAGAAGCAGAGCCCAAACCAAAGAAAGACCTGGTAGGAGGAGAAGCAGGGGGTTTAGAAGGAAAGGGAGATGAGAGGTGGTGAGCATCGCTGATTTCTAAGGGAGAAATACATGGGTTCCACCAGCAAGGCTTATGCAGAGAGAGCTATTTTCTATGAAGATACTTTTCACATTATGTCTTCGTGGGATAATACCTTTGACAGAGTAAATGAAAAGAGAATTTAAATACCAGATAAGCAGTCTTATTTGCTTTTTCACTAGGGAAGATGCGAAAATATGTAGCTTCCGATGTGCAACTTGGAGAAGGCAATCAATACCTTTGACAGCCTCCATCCTCAAATAGCAACGAGAAAGTACAGCTGTTTCCCACACAGAGCTAAAGCTCCTGTGGGCCACTGTGGAGGAGGGGGGGAGAAGTGCCGGTTGCAATTTTATGGTAATTTAATTAATTTAATTAAACAGCCACAAAACACCCACGAATGCACACTCACTGAGAAGATGCACACTACGGCCAGCGTCCCCCCTCTTCAACACTGACCAAAATCACAGACTTCAGTGTGTCTGATCAAAATGCATGGACCAAAGTGGGGCTATTTCCGCTAGAGATGAAAACTTCCTTTCAGAACTGGTCCAAGACAGGAAGGTTGTTTACATTCCAAGCTAAATCACAAGCACTTAACAACTGGATGTTACAATGACCTTACAAGGACCTTCTCTGGAAAAGAAGAGGTTCACAAGAAAACAGCAATTACCACACACTGCTCCATAAAGCTGGAGGAGAGTCGGTTTTCCAAAACACGCTCCATGCAGAAGCTGCGGCGAAGCTCGAGGCCCGCCCCCCCCCCCAGTGCCGGGGTCTAAGCCAGAGGCACTGAGCACACACACACTCCAAGTACCGCACCCCAAGCCAGCAGTGTGGACGCGACACCAGCTTTCCCAACAACCCCATTTTACAGATCAGGGAAGGGAGGCTCTGCGAGGTTCAGTCACTTGTCCTCAGGCACATCAAGCATGGGAGGGGGAGCCAGAAACGGCTGGGGGTGGGGGTGTCTGTCCCCATCACTGGAGCCTCCCTGGCAGAGCTGAAAGAGGGACTGTAGGAATTTCCAGAGGGTCTTCAGCCCACCCCATCCTGTACCTCGACTTGAGCAGGGGTTCCATGTTTGTCTGTTTCGTAGATTGGGTTTTTGCTTAAGATTTTCTTTGGAAAATAATCCTAGTCGGCAAACATCAACAACAAAGGGGACACCTTGGATGACGGCCCCATGCCTGTGGCACAGCTTGATTTGTGACTAGAAGGTGCCACTTGATTTTTCTAATGCTCCCTGCAGGGACGTGGGGTGTGGTCAGGAAAGACTGAGGAAGAGGATAAGATGTCGCTGTGTGGGATAGTTATACATACCTAACCTATGATTTGGCAGCGGAAGATGACATCTGAGTCATTAAGCAGCTCCACGTCAACACGGTAAAGCCTAAGTAAACAATGTGGGAAAACAAATTCCTATATTCTTACAGGGCCCACGTTGGGAGGATTACCATCCCAGGGATCTTAAACCCAAACCCAGCAGCTCCATCCCTTCTCTAGAGGCAGCCAGAACCACCCTTCCTGTTTCTGCACCCGGAAAAAGAGACTAGGGCAGCGCCTGCCCTGCAGTGCCATGTCAACCGGCCCTGGGGACAGGAGGTTGCATGTCCTGGGGTTTTATGTCTGTAGCGCAGTGAACATTTCTATTTATTTATTTATTTTAATGTGGGTACTGGGGATTGAACCCAGAGGCCCTCAACCACCGAGCCACATCCTTAGCCCTCTTTTGAATTTTATTTAGGGATAGGGTCTTGCTGAGTTGCTTAGGGCCTCACTAAGTTGCTGTGGCTGCTTTTAAACTCGAGATCCTCCTGCCTCAGCCTCCAGAGCCGTTGGGATTACAGGCATGCAACACTGTGCCCTGTAGCAGTGAACATTTTACTGGGCAAAGTTCACAGGATTGTTCTAATGAGCTTTCAAAGACAACTTAAAGGCTAGAGCTTTTCAATCCAGGTTCTCAGTATTCTCTGGGTGCCTCAGAAATATCTCAGGGGTCTCTCTAGAACCACCTGTCTCACCTTGCCCAATCAGAACTATTCCTCTGTGTCCTGAAAGCTGTGTGAAGTACAAATAAAGAATGAGCTGCTCTTGTCCACCTTTATCATATCACACACAAGGTGACTGAAGCCCAGAGAGGGAGAGGGAGTTGTGCATTGTCACACAGCTCACTAGTGACCAAGTTCCAGCTTGCCTGCCCCTGACCCCATCCTGGTGGCATGAAAGATTCTGCTTCAAGATAGCTGAGTCAATGTGAGTTCCATGTGGTCTCACCACTGTAGTGAGAAAGGCTGAGAGCACGCTGGGTACATTCAGGAGGTCTCCTAAATTGCTCTGGGAAAACATGGGGGATTTAAAAATGTCTAGAAAGCAATGTGTTGTGGGAGCAGAGCCTCCAAAATTTCCAATTTCCAACCCTGTGGACGGAGCTGGGCAACAGGTGGACAAAATCATCAGGTAAGGAACACCTGCTGATACCCACAGTGAAAGGGCTGGGGCCCAGGAACTATGGAAGGTGCTGGAGGCACTTTGGGTTCAACGTGGCAAATGATAAACTACGTTCATCTCCACTGTCTCCTGAAGCCCCACTGAATGGAGTAAATTGAATTTTAAAAAGGCATAAACTACAAGAACAATGTGCATAAGATCGGAGATGAGAGTAGACCCAAGGCACCAATAACGTTTTGGATGCTGCTAGAGAGCAGTTGGACAAAGAGCAAATGACTTACTAAGCCGCAGCCACCGGGTGGTGGAGTGCGGGGAGAGACAGGCTGAGGCAAGCCCCCAGAGCCCAGGAAGGCCCAGGACTGGAGGCAAAGTGTACCCTTGAAAATGGGGGTGCAGGGCGGGCTAAGCAAAGGAAATACATTGGAAAGTCTGCACGACTGGAACCTTTGCTTCACCTCGGCAGAAGTCTGGAGAAATCAGAGTTGTTTCAGAAAGGGACACATAGTGCCGAGCGAGGTGGCACACACCTGTAATCCCAGTAGCTTGGGAGGCTGAGGCAGGAGGATGGTGAGTTCAAAGGCAGCCTCAGCAACTTAGAGAGGCCCTTAAGCAGCTCAGTGAGACCCTGTCTCTAAATAAAAAATACAAAAAAAGGGCTCGAGATGTGGCTCAGTGGTAAGCACCCCTGGATTCAATCCTTGGTACAAAAACAACAACAAAAAAAGGGGGACATGTAAGGACAGTCCTAGGTGATTCAATGGTAATACGCACGTGGTCATAATAATATAAGCCCCCCGTACCGATTTGGTGAAAAACTGCCATGAAACTATATTGGAAGGAAGGATAGAAAAGAAGTGAGAGTGAGTGAGGGAGGACCTCTCAGAGAGAGAAAGCTCAGTTTCCATGCTGGGAAGTTATCAGACAACATAAGGCTTCAGAAACTCCAGGAATGCCAGGGGAAGGCGGTACTTTGACATCATAGAAGTAAATGGAAAAAAAAGGTCAAAAATATTTTTAAAATATTTGCATCAGGAGAGTAGAAATGGAGGACAGTTTGATGACAGGTGATACCCCCGACCTTGGTGGGAGTGCTCATCAGTTACCTTTCGAAAATCCAGATAATTCTGAGTTCCCAAAGACACCTGCCCCGAAGTACACCAGCAGCTCCCACTGAAGTAGCTCTGGCCCTGTCCTCTCCCGCTGCGCTCATCCGGCCCCAGCCTGCTTGACTTCTCCACTTCGGGGTTTGAAAGGCAAAGTTTGCCATTTGTACTTAACCCAGCTTGTCCAAAACAGAGCTCCTGCCTTCTCCCCTCGTTGGCACATGGTCCTGACACAGGACCACCCAACCAGCTACGCCACCATCAGTCATCCTGTGGCTTGGACCAAGAAACTAAGAGGCGTCCTTGTGGGCTGAGGGTGTGGCTCAGTGGTAGAGTGCTGGCCTAGCGTGTGTAAGACCATGGGTTTGATTCCCAGCACTGCAAGAGAACTGTCCTTGACACTGCCTGACCCCCACGGTCCCACATCAGATCCATCATTACAGATAACCTGCCCGGCCCCCTGCTCAGCACACGTATTACCAAGCCTCGTACAAGGCTCCTCCTTCCTTGCCCACATTTCAACAGAACAGAAGACAAAGCTTCTAAAACAGATATCATACCAAGTCACTCACTGATTAACACCTCCAATGGCTTCTCTCACACTGGATTCCTGATTCCTTACATAACCTGCAAGGCCCTGGAGAGCTTGCTCCCGCCTCCTCCTCCAGTCACACTGGGTCCTTCGGCTACAGCAGCTGTTCCCCACCCTGCTTCAGGACCCTTTCCCCTGCTGATCCCTCTCCCCAAGACCCCGCTGACTCTCACCTGGTTCTCTCCTCACATCATCAGTTCTTTGCTCAAATATCATCTCCTTGGAAAGGCTCCCTCACACCCACAGCCCATCATTTCTGTGCATTATCATCTTTGGTGCACCCATTCTGGCCCCTGCTAGACTGTGGGTACCATAAAGACAGGGTGTGTGGCAGTCTTGTTAACCACTGGAGTCTCCGTATTTAGGGCAGAGTGTGATGCACACTATCTGATCAATAAGCACCTGCTCACTAAAAGAAGGAATAGATGTGCTCTTTGTACACCATTTGGAAAATAAGGAATAATAAAATGAAAATAAAAATCATCCCTGCAATCCAACTGTACAAAGAAAAGCATATACACAAATGACTGTGTGCATGCTTAATAATAAAAATAATTGATAACTTTCTACTTCTTGGTCAGAATTTGGGTGTCACAGAAAATGCATTGGTCAAAACTCACAGCACATATATTCAAGGTTTGTATATTTCATTGTTAGTAAATTTTCTCTCAAAGGAAAAAAAATCCATAAACAAATATTGAACACTGGTTAATAATATGCATGCTCAAGTACTTAGGAGAAAGAGTACTGATGCTGGCAACTTCCTCTGAAAAACACCAAAAGAATAATCACTAGGTCCCTCACCCCTCAAAAATTATTGGATGGACAGAGTGAGCATTGAAAATAGATACGTGATAAAGCAAATGTAGTAGAACATTAGCAGTAAAACTAGTCACTGTTATATGGGAGAATTCACTGTAAAATCCTTCCAACTATGCTATATGTTTGAAAATCTTCATAATAAGATGTGGGAGAAAATAATTTGAGATCATATTGATTATTTACTGAATATTTTATTGTATTTTCCCATATTGTTATTGTCTCTGAAAATATAATTTTAAATGGTGTGGCTGTACCGTATGCTATCGGAGGGGTATATCCTCAGTTTACTTTTCCAAAAGAACAATCACGAGGCCCAAATGTCCTAACACTGTAGAATCCTGATATGTGCATACAGCCAGCTGCCTTTTAAAGAGTGATGGAGTGATTGATTGTTACTATCTGGTGAGTCTGTGCATTGCTTAAGGGAGAGTAACTGCTTTCTTCCAGCCCTGCCACTGAGCTTAGTGTACTGCCAAGCACACCTGACGCTCTTGGAAAAATATTCTGAATTATGTTAAGAGAACTTTTAACAGAATGACTCTTGTCCTATCACTGAGAAAAATGGTGAGAGGTACTTGATGGGAAATTTGAGGCTGCCTCTTCATGGTCAAGCAGAGAGGAAAGGCTGTAGACAGGAGGCGATGGGCAGCAGAGTCCTTTCAGATGCCCACCGTGCCACTGAGAACCTATGAGCGGCTTTCCTCAGGGGACAAGATGGTCTCTAAGGCTCACTGAACTGATTCTGGTTCAACCAAAACAATAGAACATCTTTATGTCCCTTAAACAGAATAAGGTCAAACTAAATGAACACCAGCGGAAAGATGCTTGGATGGATGCTTGGGAAAGTGGGCAAGTACAGACCAGAGGGAGGCCCAGCACCGAGGCCTGTGCAGGCCCAGGGAGGGGGCTTCCTTTCTTTATTCCATGCTCATCCAGGCCCTGTGTGTTTTTCTTTATCCAATTGTAATCTAATTTCATAATAATAATTTTTAAAAAAGTTCCTAGAGGTCAAAGAGACAGGGTTGGTGAGCCAATCTTTGAGAATGGAAGTACTTCTGCTTGGATCCCAGTATGCTAGCATCTCGGTTCTAGAATTCACTAGAGAAGCAGTCCTCACCTTCTACGTGGGTTTTATTCCAGGAGTCCATTAGGAAGTTATTGTATTCCCTATACAATGGAGGCAGTTTCTATTCTGGCCGGCAAGAACTTTTCTGACCCTTTATGAAATCAAAATAGATTCAATTTTCAAAAAGGACAGAAAAATCTGATTAACAAAGATACAGAAGGGGACTTTCACAGGACTGGTGACAGAGGCTGTAGTTTTTCTAAAAAGAAAAAAAAAATCTTTCTAGGAAAGTTTGGCTAGTGACACCCTTTTTTAACTTTTTTTTTTTTTTTTCCAAGAGGAAAAAGAATAGCAGGGACTTTCCTAAGGGAACTGCCAAGGGATAAAAGTGAGAGGGGAGAGTGGTCCTAAGGAAATTCATCAGAACAAGCTCACTCTGAGGTGGAACGATCCGATTTCTCCCTGGTGAGGAGGACAAGGTAAGGATGGCGGCGACACCTCAGAGGGGCAGTGCCCCAGACCTCCAGGGCTCCAGGAGGAGGAGAGGGGGTGCCTCTGGTGAGGTCAAAGGTCGAGCCCACAGGAAACTGAGCGCTCCCAGCGAAGGGGATGTGTTTTTTGGACAGAACAGGGAGAAGCAGCAATGGAGAGGAAGAGTCAGGATTTCACGAGGGACAACCACCCCCGCAATACGCTCAGATGATTCATTAGTTTGCACATCACAGTGACAACAGGAGAAAATGATTGCCAGGAAATAATACGTTTCTGTCAAGTTGAGGGGACACCGTTTATTCAGCTGAAGGCCCTACTGTGCCTGGAGACTAGAGAACTGACGTCTTCAAATCACTCCCCAGCTGCAGGGTCATCCAAACAACCAAAATGACTCCAGGACCAGGAGAATGGTCTAAGCGATGAGATGAAGGTGTGAAAAGCCCAGGACTGGGCAACCGGGGAGGAAAGGGGATGCTGGTATTTTAAATGTCAGGGCAACAAAGTCCCCCAGTGGAGGGTGATGTTTCCAGAGATAAGGGGAAGGAAAATGAATTGCCAGGGAAGATGGTGAACATGATCCGGAGGTATAAGGGTCCCCCCAATGGAACTGAGGGACATGAGGGCACCTGGCTCTAAACAGATTCTGGAAGGATATTTGAGGATTTGATGTTATCTTGAAGGAGTTCATCAGAACACTGGCCTTCTGGCTACTTTCTACTTCTTTGAATTACAACATTTTAATATTCATGTTATTTTACGGATAGCTGCTTCTCCAGTTAAAATGGGGTGACATCCCAATAAGCCTACTGTAAACTGAACAAAAGTCTAATGCATTTAACACACCTAATCTACCGAATGTCCTAGCTTACAGCATGGTAGTACTTCTGCTTAGATCCCAATGTGCAAAGCACACTGCAGTTGTTGGTTGTGATCACACAGCTGACGGGGAGTTGTGGCTGGCTGTTGCCGCCCAGGATCTCCAGAGAGCTCCGAACCACATATTGTTAGCCTGGGAAAAGATCAAAATTCAAAATTCAAAGCAGTCTCTCATGCATGTGTATCACTCTGCACCATCGTAAAGTTGAAAAACTGTTAAAGTCACACTGTCATTAGTCAGGGACCCTCTCTACTAGTAAGAAAGAAGAAATCAACTGACCTTTAGTTTAAACTATGACATGGCATTGATTTTAAGATTCATCCCAACTTCGGAGATGTTAAAATGTGAAAAAAGAGGGCATCTTAGAATCAATGAATTATGGAGGATTGTAAGGCAGCTACCCTGCCTGGGCTCATGACACTCCCCTCACCCTGCACCAGTGAGAGCAGCAAGGATGCAGCATCCCCAGAATCTACTGGGGTGGGGGGAGGGGACTGAGAAGTAGGCGGATGAATGAATGAAAAGGGTGGTTGGTGGTTTACACTCACCATTTTAGGACTGGGGGTGTAACTCAGTGGTAGAACACTTGTCTACTGTATGAAAGGCCCTGGGTTTGATCCACAGAACTGGAAAAAAAAGGAGGGGGAGGGTGTGGACCAAGAAAGCAGGCCCAGGGACATCATCTCTCGATGTTGATCTATTTACAGACTTGTAGTGGGTGGACTCTCATGAGCACGTCTCTCGCCACTCTTCTCCACTCACATGGTGAGCCCCATGCCAACTGCGTCAAGCCTCCATGTGACAAGCGGCACGCTGGACCTGGGGACGTTTGCCAAGTGCCTGCCTCCCTCCTGAATGAACACTACACATGTGCATTTGCTCACCATGGCGCAGGTCCTGAAAGCGAGAGTCGGCTGCACAGGAAATGTTTTGCAAAGAATGAACCAAGTCTTCTCTCCTGAAAAATAGCTTCCCTCCAGCCTCTTCAAGGGAGCTGGAAAGGAATGCTGTCCATTTGCAAATCAATAACTTCCATTGGCGGTGTGCACAATAAAGTGCAATATGTGATCCTGGAGACCCATAATGGCCCAGTGTTCCAACATAATCCTGCCCTCCAAGAAGCAGACAGAAAATGACACAGCCCTCCTGGCTGCGTCTGCCAGAGCCACACCAGGGTTGGTGGCTATCTGTCTGTCTTTATTTTATTTTGGTGGAAAAAAATCAGCCTGCTGCCAGGAACCGACAACACTCCACTCGACATTTTACCACTTCCTACCATCCACCGATATTTGCATAAGAGTTGTTAGGAAAATACCTATACCAGGAGGGAGCCGGTGTAATGGAAAAAGCATTTCAATCATTCACGTTCAGCCAGAATTTCACACACTGGAGGCACTTGACATTATCCTCGGAAATCAGAAGAGGAACAGCTGCAGCGTAGGCCACACCCCCAGGGATTTCAGCCTTTTGATACAAGGGGAGTCGAGAGTGCAGAGATTTGTTAGAGTCTGTGAAATTCCAGCCAGAAGTGGGGCCTGGGAGATCGGGTAATAAAACTGATCTCCATCCTACCTGGATCAGTCTGTACTCTACCTGCAGAGACAATAAAACAGGCCTGTGGCTGGCAAACATCGTTTTCCATTATTGTTCCACTCCCTTCTAATTACTCTCTGAGTCTGGCACCAGAGCAAAAGCCCAGGGCAACGTGGAGTTGATCTGAACTCCCAGATCACTGGGCACCACGCCCGCCAGGTCTCTGAGAATCTAGGGATGAGATGATATCTATCTACTTGCCTGGTGTGAAGAGCTGGCTAGAGCACACCTCTGCTTCATTTTCACTTAGGAGAGACACTCAGGATATTGTGTCACTCCCAACAGGAAAGCAAAGGGATCCATTCCTACATGAAGCACAATCTCTGCTGAGACCAAGCTTTCCTCCATTTAGACAAAGATCACTGAAGAACCCTTCGAATTGCCCACTCAGCTTCAGGGAAGCCAGCCCTTGAAGGATGCCACCCAGGCAAAGCCACCAACCAAACACATTCGGCTGTGGGTGTTCTAGATATAAATACAGAGGTTTTTCCTTTTACAAAGGCCAAATGGCATGCTGTTATGGGCAACGGCTCAGCAGAGAGAGTTTTTAGGAAGCTGTTGCTGCTGCAAGGAAAAAAAAAAAAAGCCTGTAGATTTTGTGCACTGAAAATGAAAATCAAAACTTGAAAGTGGAAGATGGTTGCCTGATGGTCTGGCACCTCTCTCTGGCCTGAGCACTTTAAATATAACATGGAGATTTCCACACCTCAGTTCAGCACTCTCTACTGGACCTCACTCCTGCTGTGAGGGCTCAGGGCCTAAGTGCTGGCAGCTTCCTGGTTTGGACTGGCTTCCAGAAGGTATCTGATCAGCACAAATGAGCCTGTTGGGCCGTGTGGCCTACACAGCATGGTCCACCTGGGGCATCTGAATGCAGCTGTTAGGCAATTGGAGCACAAGGTCAGAGGGGAGGAGTCATCCTTCTTTCTCCCTGCAGCCCTGCTCAGATCCAGAAGACAGGGAACAACACCCCACACAGGATGGCAGCCTGGGGCTGGGGGTATAGCTCAGTTGCGGGAGTGCTTTCTTCGCATGCACAAGGCCCTGGGTTCAATCCCCAGCACCACCACCACCACTACCACCACAACAACAACAACAAAAAAAGGAAGGTACCCTTGTGTGCAGCACAGACAGGACTGGTGCATACCTCTGTGCACCCAGAAAGCCCATGAACACCCAGGAAAAATACATCTATTAAGCACCTACTATATACCAGGCATAGGAAAGCAGCACATATGTGAGACACAGGCTGTGCGCCAAAGGATGCCAGAGCCCACCAGGAAGACGGGTGAAAGACGGAATGATAATTTGCCATGCTAGACAGCATAACAGAGACACTTGAAGTGTGCCCCTGAAACAGACAAGGGCTTGGTTAGTCCTGCACAGGCTGAGGCTGGGGGCAGTGTCATTTGAACTGGGCCCTAATGGATGAGTAGGACCAGGTGGACCCAGAGAACAGTAAGAAAACAGGAATAGGAGGTGAGGGTAGGAGGTCTGCCGGGAGGCCAGGGACAGTCCACTTCATTCAGTAGTCACCGGAAGCCAAGTGACTATCATAAGATCCAAGGATCAGCGTGATGATCTGACGGGAAAGATCACTCTGGTGGCGATAAGGCTAGATTGGAGAGGCAGCGGGCAGGAGAAGAGACCAGTCAGAAGGTTGCCAAGAAGGTTCTAGAGAATGGAGGTATAGACAGCCCACCCCTGTGGGAAGAGGAGGGCCAGAGCTGAGGTGCTTGGCTGCAGGCAGGAGGGACGCCATACTTGCCTGGGTGCTCCTGCACGTTGCAGGGATTGAAAGGCCTGGCGCCTTTGATGTCCTAGAGCCCAGCCAGCAACCCATGAGCTTTCTCTGTCACATTTTCCAAACTTTCCTAATACCTGGACACATCCTGACAGAATCTAAGTAACATCCCGGCTTTTGGCTCTATTGGATTTTTTTTTTTTTAACTTTAGGAGTCATTTAATTTATTTTTTTAGTGCATTATAGTTATACATAATTGCAGGGTTCTTTTTGACAGATTCCTCCATACACAAAACATAATTTGCTCCATATTTCAATCCCCAGTAGTATCCCCTCCTCCTTCCTCCCGATTCCCTTCCTCTACTGGTCTTCTAGTAATTCACTTATTCTTCATTGGTACATTACAGTTATACACAAATAACAATAAATGTCGGTGAGAATGCGGGGGGGGGGGAGGTACAGTTGTGCATTATTGGTGGGACTGCAAATTAGTATGACCACTTTGGAAAGCCGTGTGGAGACTCCTCAAAAGGAATGAAACCACTACACAATCCAGCTATCCCACTCCTTGGTAGTTATCCAAAAGAATTAAAATCAGCATACTATAGTGATGCATGCATACCAATGTTCATAGCAGCACAATTGTAATAGCCAAGTTGTGGAAGCAGCGTAGGTGTACCTCCATATCTCTATCTTTTCTATCTTCTCCGGATCATGCATCTTGCCCTCCTCAATCCCAGCCTCCTGGGGTATGGAGCCTCCTGTTCTTCCCTGAATTTCTACCAGTTCCAGGATTAGAAGTCCCAGAAAGAAATGGGATGTACTTCCTGCCTGAGTCTATCTACAGGCCCCTTTCCAAACACAAAGCATGTGAGGTCACCCTTCCAGGTTTACCTGCCCTAGCCAATAGCAGAAATTCCAGGGTGTGTTCTACCTTTGCCCCCAAGCCCTGGCTCCATGCAGTGATGGCAATCTCAGAGTCTTCACAGGAACTTTTTTTTTTTTTTTTTTTCAGGATCCAGAGAAATCTAGACAAAAGATAATAATCCTAATTTCCTTAGTGAACCCCAGAAGGGGTCCATTCAAGGTGGGGCTAGGACAGACTTGGGCAGATGAGCCCCAGGTGTTTTCCCTGGGCCTCGTGTGTGCCGTGCAGTGTTTGCGGAGCTTCACAGTGTCTGTTGGCACTGGGTCCCCGCAACAACACAGGCAGGAGTCAGCACTCCTAGGGGGCTGCATGGAGCACAGCAAGAGAGCCAGAGGCTGCAGCCACAATCTTGGGGTGGGGTCCTGCCCTGCTCATTGCTGCCATCTCACCTTGGGCAATTTTCTACTTCCTGTGCCTCTGTTTCTCTAGCTTTAAAATGGGACTACTACTAATGACTAGCGCATAATGAGTACATTACAAGTGTTAACTGAAGAAAGATCTCAGAGATGACTTACAGTGCTGGCTGGCAAGCTGTGCTTGCCTGAGGTTGCCCAGCTGGAATGTGAGACCAATGAGAATGCTTTGGCTCCCAGACCAGACTCTTCGTGCCACATCAAGCTTCTCTGGGAAGCACCTATTACCTGGCCAGTCCCTCATGCTGCCTGGGAAAGGGACTTTACAGGGAAACAATGTATACAATGTACACACTATAGCAGTCACCACTAAAGTACAGCATGTCTTTTTTTTTTTTTAATTTTAAGGTAAGACTCACATAACATAAAATGTATCCTTTAACCATCTGAAGTGTACAGTTTGGTATAAAATTCACAATGTGGTATAAATATTACCACTATCTAATTGTAGACTATTTTCACAACCCCCCAAAGAAGTCTTATATTACCCAATCCCTGTCTTCCCTCAGTCCAACCATGATTCTATTTTCTATCTGAATAAATTGACCTCTTTTGGAAATTTCATATAAGTGGAATCAGATAGCATGTAGTCCTTTGCTTTCTTTCACTCAGCATAATATTTTCAAGATTCACCCATGTTGTAGCAAGTCTTAGTACTTCAAGTCTTTTTATGTCTGCATCATATTCCATTGTAGGATATACTGAACTCTGTTGATCTATTCACCAGTTGATAGATACTTGGGTTGTTTTCACCTGTGGGCTATTGTGAACAGTGCTACTATGAATACTGGTATACATTTCATAGCATGAACTTAGTATACATGTAGAAGTGGAGTTACTGGATCATATGGTAAGTTTGTTTAACTTTTGGAAGAACTACCAATTGCTTTCCACAGTAGCAGTGTCATTTTACATTGCCATCAGCAAGGTATTTTAATTTCTCCACATCCTTTTGCATACTTTTCATCTTTAAAATATATATAAAATATATATTATTATAGCTAACCTAGAGGATGTGATGTGGTATCTCATTGTGTTTCTGATTTACATTTCCTGAATGATCAAGAATGTTGAGCATCTTATCATGTAGGTACTCCTTTATGTTCTTGGTATTATAGAAGCTGAGACATATATGAATTGGATCCCCTTGTTTATAATGGAGGAGTGGGTTGGCACACATAAAGATCAGAGCAGGAAAGGCTAATACCTGAGAGACATGTTCCTTTGGTTAGTTCCTATGTGCTCAAGAAAATGGTGGCCCCTAGAGTTGAGGAGGGATTTGTTAAGGCTGCACAGGTCTACAGGGCTCTTACCTGGGCCCACCCTGCTCTGCTCCTGTTGCTGGTTACTGGGTTACAGCTCTCTCTTGTGGGCCTTGGTGGTTTCCTGTATTTTTGGTATAGCACAGCAACTTCGTCCATAGCCTTGAGGGTGGGATTAGCAAGACGCTGTGAGATGCTCAAGTGGTAAACCAATCACAGGCCTCAGAAGAGCTGAGGACCTAAGGATATGTGACAGATCCATCTAGAAAGCCCAAAATACCAAACAACATCAGGGCTGGGCACTCACAGAAGCACATCCTCCTGTGATTGGGGCAGCAATGTGGCCCTGACCTGACGGACCTGTGGGCCAACAGCAGAGACAGAGTACAGCTGAGCAAGTGCCCTTCCAAATGCAGACCTCCTTTCACCATTGTAAGGGTGGTTACCCTAGCTATGGGAGTCCTGAGACCTCAGGATCCTTCTTTCATTACTGCCTTCTGATTATGTCTGAATTTTCCAGAACCTTCACAGAGACAGGAGAGAAGGAAAAAAATCACTGCAGGGTCCCACAATTCTTTTTTTTTTTTTTTTTTTTTTAGTTGTAGATGGACACAATTCCTTTTATGTATCTTATTTATTTATGCGGTGCTGAGGATCGAACCCAGTGCCTCACACATGCGAAGCAAGTAATCTACCACTGAGCCACAACTCCACAACTCTACAATTCTTGTAGAAGGCTATAGCAAAGGTGTTGTTGAAGCCCATAGATTCATGCTCTACTACTGTGTAATAAACTGTCCTCAGACTCTGTGGCATAAAATGACAATGTGCTATTTTCTCTTATAGTTCTATAGAGTGAGAAGATTCCACTGGGCTCTTTTCTCTTAGGATCAGATGACAGCTAGTGATGTAGTCACCTGAAAGTTCTACTGGGATGGATGTCCAAGATGGTCCTCTAACACAGCTGGAACGTGACAATGACTGTCAGCTGGAAGTTTAGCAAAGGTGTGGGCAGTTGATTGGCATGCCCACTCCTTCGTGGTGTGGACTTCTGACAGCAAAGCAGCTGGATTCCAAGAGGGAGTGTCCAACAGTGAGTGTTCCAAGAAAAAGGCAGAAGTCGAAAGGCTCCTACGACCAAACTTGAGATGTCACATGGTGTCACTTCTGCCACATTCTATTGGTCAAGAGTCAGTCACAGGGAATACTGTCCAACTCTGTAAGTCCAGTGTTACTCTACCTGATGAAGACATCAGGAGAAAACTAGAGACTAAATCCCTTATAAATATAGATATAAAAATCCTCAGCAGAATACTAGCACACCAAATTCAGCAATATATAAAAAAGATTATGCACTGTGGGCGTCCCAGCAATGCAAGAGTGGTTCAACATGAACATGAAAATCAATTCAGGTAAACACCATATTAACAGAATAAAGGATAAAACTCCACAATCATCTCAATAGTTGCAGAAAATGCACTGGATGCAATCCAATACCCTTTTTTATAAAAACACTTAACAAACTAGGAACAGAAGGGAATTTTCTCAACTTGATAAAGCATATTAATGAAAATTCCACAGCTACTATTATATTTTGTGGAGAAAGACTGGAAGCTTTTTCCCCAAGATCAGGAATAATACAAGAATGTCCATTCCCACTACTACTACTACTACTTCTTTTTTTTTTTTTTTTTTGGTTACTGGGGATAGAACTCAGGGACACTTGGCCATTAAGCCATATCCCCAGCCCTGTATTTGATTTAGAAACAGGGTCTCATTGAATTGCTTAGCACCTCACTTTTGCTGAGGCTGGCTTTGAACTTACGATCCTCCTGCCTGAGCCTCATGAGCCGCTAGGATTACAGGCATGTGCCACTGTGCCAGGCCATTCCTACTACTTCTGTTCTATATTGTACTAGAAAGAGATTCTAGCCTGGGCAACTGGGCAGGAAAAAGAGATAAAAGACATCCATATTAGAAAAAGAAAAAGCAAAACTACCTCTATTTGCAAATGACCTTATCTTATATATAGGAAATCTTAAAAAATAAAGAAAACTTAGTAGAGCTAATGAACAAGTTTAGCAAGGTGGCAGAATTGGAAAAAAAAAAGAACATATACAAGAATTACTTGTATTTCTATGTACTGGCAATGAATAATCAGAAAATGAAATTAAGATGAAAATTCCATTTATCATAGCATTGCAAAAATAAGATATTTATGCTTAGTTCAAGAATTATACAATGAAACTAGATTCATAGTTGACAGAAATCAATCTAAGTAAGTGGAAAGACAGCCTGTGTTCATGTGCTAGAAGATCTAATGTTGTTAAAATGACTGCTAGAACTTAGATCTTGAATGTACCCCCAAGGCCCATGTGATGGTGCATTAGGAGGTAATGGAACTTTGAGGAGGTGGGGCCTAGTGGAAAGAAGTCAGGTCACTGGCGGTGTGACCCTAATGAACAGGACAGTGGAACCCTGGCCCTTTCCTGTCTCTTTCTCTTTGCTCTCTAGCTGCCAGGAAATGAGCAGCTTCAACTGACCATGGACTGAAACCTCTGAAACTAAGAGTGAAAATAAATCTTTCCCTCTTATAAGTTGACTATCTCAGTATTTTTGTTATTGTAATGGAAAGTTCACTAAAACAATGGTCATACTCCCAAAATTGACCTATGGATTCAATGCAATCCATATAAAATCCCAACTGCCTTTTTTTTTTGGTTAAAATTGACAAAGTGATCCTAAAATTCATACAGAAATTCAGGGAGCCTCTATTGTTTCAAGCTAAAGCAATCTTGGAAACACACAAAGTAGCTAGGCACAGTGGCACATGCTTATAATCCCAGCTTCTTAGGCAGATAAGGCAAGAGGATTGCAAGTTCGAGGCCAGCCTAGGCAATTCAGGAGACTCTGTTTCAAAATTAAAAATATAAAGGGGCTGAGGACGGAGCTCAGCTGCAAAGCGTCCCTGGGTTTAATTCTTGGTACTGAAAAAGAGAAAAGCAAAGGCACCAAGTTGGAGGGCTCATAACTTCCCAGCTTCGAAACTTTCTATGAAGCTACAATAACCAAGACAAGTGTATTACTGGCAAAAGGATAGATATGCAGATCAATGGAATAGAACTGAGAGTCCAGAAATAAACCCTTATGCTTATGGCCAATTGATTTTCAATTGGTGGGGGAAAGATTAGTCTTTTGAACAAACAGTGCTGAGACAGCTGGATAGCAACAGGAAAAAGAATGAATTTGAACCTGGAATTCACCTCTCTCTCTCTCTCTCTCTCACACACACACACACACACACACACACACACACACGTATACAAAAAGCATCAGAGTACCAAATATAGGAACTAAAATGATTAAACTCTTAGAAGAACACAGGTGTAAATCTTTGTGACAGTTGTTCCTTACACATGACATCAAATGCACAAGCAAGAAAAAAATAATAAACAGGATATCACCAAAATTAAAAGACTTTGCTTTAAAGAATACCCTCAAGAGAGCTAAAAGACAATGCACAGAATGGGGAAAAATTGCAAATCACACATTTTATAAAAGGATTCTCTCCAGAATACCTAAAGGACACTTTCAAGTTAAAAAGAGAAATAATCTAATAGAAATTTGGCCAAGAATTTAAAAAGAATTTCTCCAAAGAAGATTGCCAGTATCTACTGATAAGCACACTGAAAGACGGTCAATATCAGTGGTTTGATTGGCATATGCAAGTGAAATACCACTTCATACCCACTAGGATGGCTATAATAAAAAGCTGGACAATAACACACATTGGCAAGAATGTAGAGAACATTTTGATGGTGGGAATGTAAAATGGCGCTGTTGCTTTGAAAAAATCGTTTGGTAGTTGCTCAACAATTAAGCACAGAGTTGCCATATGATCCAGCATTTACACTCCCAGGTAGATATCCAAGAGAACTGAAAATATATGTTCACATAAAAACCTGTACAAATGTCCATAGCACAATCCACAATAGCTCAAAGGTGGAAATAACTCAAATGACCACCAACTGATGAATGGATAAGCAGAGGTGGTATATGCTACAATGGGATACTTATTATTCAGCCATAAAAAGGTATGAAGTACTGATACTTATGACAACACAGACAAGCCTGGAAACATTATGTGAGTGAAAGGAACCACATGTAAAAGGCCACATACTGTATGAGTCTATTTATATGAAATGTGCAGAAACGGGCAATCCCTAGAGACAGAAAGTAGGTTAGTGGTTGCCAGGGCCTGGGGGGAGGACAGAATGGTGAGAAACTGCTAGTGGGTACTTTTTGGAGTAATAAAAATGTTCTAAACTTAGATAGTGGTGTTGTTTGCACAACTTTGGGAAGATACCCAAAACCCACGTTTGTATGCTTTAAAGGGGTGAATGTTATGGTATATGAATTATGTCTCAATAAAGCTATTATTAACAAACACACAAGTATCACAGGAGTATCTTGGGAGGCAAGGGCATCTTTGGAGACTGCTTAGCTCATGCTCTCCACTTGGCTCCTCATCTTAATGGGTGAGATAATTGGGAGATGGCCACTAGATCAAGGATTGCATGTATCTGTGTTTTGCCTTCTGATTCTGAAGTTTGGGAGAGAAACCCCATTTCTGGTATCCCTTGGGATTCTCTGTAGCAGAACAGTCCAAGAGGACCTCTAGGACCAAGAAGAAGCTGGCTAGTTGGAATGCCTAGAGAACAGGTCCAGTTGAGAAACAGTGAAAAATGGTCAGGGCAGATAAAATCAGGGACAGAGTAACTTTCCTAGAGCCAGTCCACAGGTCTGGATGTGACTTGTAAAATCACTGTTTATCCCAAGAATGAGAGTCAGCTTGGTACAATGGAAAGCACGCAGGCGGGAGAGATGGAAAGATCCAGGATCCAATCTTGGTTCAGCCACTGATGAGCTATGTATTCTTAAGTGAGCTACTTAATTTTTGCCTGCACCCCCAGTTTGCTCAGCTGTTAGCAGGGTGACAGGGTTGAATGGCTCATATATGTGAAGTTCCTGGTAGAAAATAGTTGTCCAATAAATGGTAGCTTTTGTTACTGCTACTGTCTTATCTGCATAATTATTAATACTACTGGCCCTTGCTGGCATTTGGTAACACCTGTCATGTGGTTTGGAAATTATCTGGGAATTTCTATTTTCCTAGGTACTTTGGTCCTTTTGCCAACATCAGATGGGTCAGAAAATTTTAGAGTGTTAAGATTTCCTAAAAAGTGGGCTAGGGGTGTTTTAGTGATTTTGAGAGTGCAAATTAAAATAAAGTTAGCATTTGAAAACCTATTAAATCATCAAACATTTGAAAATCTTTGGTGAGGTATTGGCCAGAGTTCAGGAAACAGCCACTCTCCTATACTTCTGATGATGGTATTAATTGGAACAATATTTCTGGAGGGCAATTTAGCAATGAATATCAAAAACCTCAAAAAGAGCATACTCCTGGACTTGGCATTCCACTTCTAAAAAATTATACTCTAGAGTTAATCATGGATGTGTGCAAAAATTTGCCTACAAGGACATTCATTTGATTGCAATATTATTTTTAATTATGAAAACCAAGACAATCAATATATCTAATGACAGGGAGTTAGTTAAATAAATCATGAAACCTATATACGATAGAATGCTTAATAACTTGGGAAGGTACTCACTATAGCAAAATGATACAAGATGATCCCATTTTAAAAATTACATATAATATATATATCTTAAAGGTATTTTAAAAAGTTGGCCCTTGTTAAATCTATGTAAAGAGTCTATAGGCTAGTTTTTCTTTTCTTCTTTTGTGGATGTAAACGTTCTACAGTGCTTTTGTGTCTCTTTTGTACTTAGAAAAAAAAATTTAAATAAATTTATTCATGGAAACCTAAACCTTCCCCAAATGGCAGCTCACTGTGTCCAGCCTAGAGCATGCTACTCTTCTGCTTGAAGAACATATACTCTCCCAGCTCCAAGTCCCCTCCTCTTTCCAGGGCAGAGTATGTCCTTAGCCAGGTCCCTGCTTTCTGCTCCTCTCTGGGTCCTCCCCCTGTGCTGTGTGAGGACTCAGGCCCAGGCCTAGCACTGGCTTGAATTATCACACACACCAGTGACCCCATGCTCTTTCCTCACCTCCAGCCCCCTATCTGCGGCCCCCACCATCTGATGCCTGCCCACCCCCAATCACCACACCATCATTACCCTCCTGTTGTCAGTTTTCTTTCTAGTTCATCAGAAGGGACAAGCCACCACCACTGGCCCCTGAAAGAACCTGAGCAGTCTCAATAGGGCCTGGAAGTGTGATTCCACTTCTTTGCCAATGAGGGGGCAGAAGGTTGGTTCCCAGGCCATGGCATGGTCCCTTACAACACCACACTGCCAGAGGCCTATCTCCACATGATGACACAGAGTGGGGGAGCAGGGGCAGGGACCTGGAAAGGAGAGGGTAGTAGCTCCATCAGATTCTTTCTGACAGACGTGAGACCTGCCAGCAATTTTTAAGGGTCAGGCTGGGTTGTTTCCCAACGTCTCCTCTGAACACTGAAAACACCAAGGCTGGTGCTCTGCTGCGAGACGGGCTGGTCTGTGGGTTACACTGAGAGGCACCAAGACACAGGAGGCAGCCTCTCTTCGGAGCCATGGCCAGCTGTGGTTTCCCACAATTTGAGAGGCGTGGCCATAGCTTGCAGGGTGTCAGGCCACCTCCCTCCTGCAAGGGCTGTATATAGACGTTCCTCCTAAGCAAACTGAACACACCTGAGTTGTCATGGGCCTTGAGATTGCTTGGGCTTCCTGAGGACGTTCAGGGCCCTGGATGACAAAGGGTCCTCTGAAGTCTGGGCCACTTCCTTCCCTCCTGCTTCCCATCTGGATTTACAGGGAGATCAAGCACCAGCCGCTCCCTCCTCCTCCCTCTGAACTCTTTAAACACAGTCCGCCTGATGGTGAAGTTCATATACATACACCTTCACATTCCGTGCCTACACCAAGGGCTTTCTATGTTTGGTAAAATTCATGCATTATCTTAAAAATTAATGCTGATTTTGCTTTATCCTCCATTTTTCACCCTAATGTATTTTATTAATTCTTTTTTCTTCTTTTTTTTTTTTTTTTTTTTTTTGGTAGTGCTGGGAATTGAACCCAGGGCTTCATGCATATGCTAGGCAAGTGCTCTACCATTCAGCTATAACCCCAGCCCTTTGAAATTTTAAATTTTCTAAAATTTATTTATTTATTTTTGAGACAGTCTCACTAACTTGCTGGTGTCAAATTTTTGATCCTCTTGCCTCAGCCTCTTGAGTAGCTGGGATGACAGGTGTGCACCACGGCATATCCAGCTATATTTTACTAATTCTAAACTGCAACCTCACACACACACACACATATTGACATCTTTAAAATCAGGATGAGTCTTGGAATGGACAGTGGCTGTCATTTAAACAGCAGTGTTTTTTTTCTCCATGTCTCATAAAACAACAATGTATCTTACAATGAAGAGAATCTCAGAGTTGATAAAATATGACATCATGATGTTCTGAAAGAAGTGCCAGGTTTGTACCCACCTCACCCCCTGCTTAGGGCCTTGGTTTAACAACCATCTAGATGGTGTTTCCTAAGGAAATGTCACATCCTCTGGCATCCAGATCATGGTCCTCACACAGGCATTGTGCCCACAAGAAAGGAAGAGGAAAAAAAAAAAGAAAGAGAGGATGAGGAGGAGACCTCCTTTCGAACAGTATCCCCCAGGCTTCCCTTCTGAGGCACGTTCAATGTCAGTGAAAGGACGTGTTTACTGAGCATTTACTATGACCATGCATGGAGCCAAGGTCGGTATGTCCACATCGTTTAATCTTCCCACTGACCCTATGAGGTACCTGTGATTATCATTTTACAGATGGGAAGAATGAGGCGTTGAGGGGTAATGTGAATTTCCTCTGCACCGTCCCTGGCAGATCTCTGCAGATGCTCTCACAAGGAGGCTTGGTGTGTAGGATAAGCTGGAAGAAGACAAGATTGACCCCCAGAGAGGATGGGGTCAACATCCAAAGAAGTGGAAGCTGGTCTCCACCCCTGGCACCACTTTGACTCTTTCCTGTTGCCCTCCTCCTGGTAACCCATGTCTTCACTCAGAAGCTTCCAAACTTAACTCCTCCAACCCTCCCTCCCTGTGCTCTCAAATTCTGGCTCAGTTTTTGCTCAGCCCTCAGCTGAAGCGCAACCCAGCAGCTACCCTGCAAAAACCACTGGACTTCAGATCTCCCCCCTCTGCTAGGCAATAACAATAACCGCCATTTCTTGACCATCATGGGTGTGACAGCTGATGAGCAAGCTGAGGCACAGAGAGGTGAGGGAGCTTGCCCAAAGTCACACAGCCAGCAGGCAACATCTTAGGCACTTAGAAATGATCCTGTAAACAGTTTCTTTTGCAGATCTGACCGAAAAGCCTGTATATCACAGGCATAAGACGTAAAAAGGACTTTTCCATCTAGTGTACTATATTATCTGCCTTTCTCTGTTGGTCCTGCCTCCACGTAAAAAGCCTAAATGACAAGCATGTCAGTGGAATTTCAAGTGGTTCTCTCAGCCTCCCATCCCAAACCTGGGAAGACTCTCCATTAAAGGAGATTTACAAGTATCAGAAACCCTCACACCAGCATTCAACTTGGAAATCAGCACACACATTCCTTGCTGATCTCCATCCACTTCCCATGTGACTCGCACTCATTACATCTATGCACATGGATGTCTCCCCTAAAAACTGTGAATTTCTTTAAATACCTTTCCTTGAAGAAGTGAGGGAGTCATACACCCTTGAGGAGCCCAGGCAGAGAAAAAGCCACAGACCCTCTGCCCAGAAAAAGCGTGCACATGAGAAACACAGCCTCACGCTTCCACTAATCTCTGTGCAGCTGCAGGTTTTCCCAGACAGCAAGTCCAGAGTCTCCAGGCTGCGTCCCTCCTACTCCTAACAGGGGCTCTGCACTCAGTAAGGGCTGAATAATCTTATTAAGGAAAACATGGCACCGTCTCTTCTTCCTGTTCTTTCCTTCACCATCCTTGGTCAGAAAGGACACTGCCGGTCCCTCTATCATCACACTTTCTGTGAGTTGTTTCTCTGATTCTCCCTTCTAAGGTTTTTTTTTTATCAGCCTCCCTTGGTCTTGGGAAGTTCTACCACTTTCCTCTTCTGGCCCTTGAACCCCTGCCACCCACACCCCATCCCCAGGGGTCTGCCCCTGCCGTACTCCTCTCCCCCCAGGAACTTTGCTGGCTCTTGGTAACATCCTTCTGACAGGCGGCCGTGCTGTGGCAAGGACCTCAGCGTCCTACCCCTCACCTCACAGAGGAGGATCACAGGCCATGGCTGTCCTGCTTTCTGGTGCAGGGAGACCCAATCCCAGGAATCCTTACCAGTTACTTCAGCCTTCCTAACCCTCCTTTTCCCCAGAAAGCAAAAGCACCAGTGACCATGTGCAATCCTGGCCTCTTAGATTCACAGTTCTGGCTGGGCTCCTCTGGATAATAAAACTCCTTTGTGCAAGTTAGAAAAGGCATCCACTCTGGTCTGATGCAGCCCACAAGGCAAGTGGCAAGTGACAGGTCGACTTGATTTGGCTGGGCACACGGCCTCATGGCCCTTCATACAGCTTTGACAGAGGGAGGCATGTACCTGAGCTGTGTTTCCAGAGGACTGAGGAGTCATCCCAGACAAACCAATTCTCTTCTCACCTCCATCTGAGTCCCTGAACATGGGCCATACCTGTGCTCACAGCAGCATTATTCATAGTAGCAAAAAAAAAAAAAAAATCCATTGACAGAGAAGTGAATCAACAGAGGGTAGTATACGTACAGTATTATCATATATTCATGTAATAGAATCGTATTCAACCTTAAAAAGGAAGACAATTGTGACACATGCTACAGCATAGAAGAACTTTGAAAACATCATGCCAAGTGATATAAGTCAGACACAAAAGGAGAACTACTATATGATTTCTTCTATGTGAGGTGCCTAGAATAGGCCGATTCACAGAGACAGAAAGCAGAATTGAGGTTTCCAGGCTGGGCGGGGTGGGTGGGGAGAGATGGATAACTATTGTTAACGGATGCTGAGCTTCTAGTTGGGAACTGGCAGAAGTTCTGGAGATGGACAGAGGTGACAGCTGCAGCTCATGGAGAATGTATTTAGTGCCACTGCCACTGTATTGTAAACATTAAAATGGTTAAATGCTAAGTTTAATGTTATATATACTTGAAAGTTTAAAAGCTAAGTGTGGTCGGGTATAGTGGCCCGTGCCTGTAATCCCAGTGGCTTGGGAGGCTGAGGCAGGAGCATCGCAAGTTCAAAGCCAGCCTCAGCAACTGAGCAAGGTACTTACCAACTCAGCGAGACCCTGTCTCTAAATAAAATATAAACAAAGGGCTGGGGATGGGGCTCAGTGGTTGAGTGCTCTGGGTTCAACCCCTGGTACCAAAAAAGAGCTAAGTATGCTTTACATTATGGCTTAAAAAGAAAGCACCTTTTTCTCCATGGAAAGACATGAGGACGTAAGGATTTATTCTGCTTCTCACAAGGGCTCGATACACCAAGAATATTATCTTGGGACTTAATTCCCCGGATGCCAGCATCTCTATGGGGCCTAACACCTTTGAACACATGGCAATTTGGAAGTCCACTGGACTAAAGGTGCCCCATAAATATAAACATTGCCTTCTTCCTGCCAGTTCCCTCCACCCACAGCCCCCATCTCCACACGCTGCCAGATTCTCCTATGAGGCTGCAGCAGCCGGGCCCATTCTTGGTAGGCATAAACTGCCATCCTGTTATAAATCCTTTCCCACAAAGCGCTGGAGACTGGTCCTCTCCCTGTGCCAAGAAGTCTTTTTCTGACCATCTGTAATCCATTCAAAGGCAACCGGCAGGAAATGGCGGCAAGGAAAACCCCAGCAAAACGCAACTGGTGGGACCACCTCTCCTCCCGCTCAGGGCAGCCACAGGAACCCGGCCTTTCTTAGGACACAGCACATCTGTGGGAGTTCTGGAAGCGGCTGGGCATCTGTCAGGGGGCTCAATGGGCTGGAGACGGATGCTCACAAAATTTGGTAAGAAAAGCAAGCTGTATTGGATTTTTAAATTAGCTCTGAAGAAAACTCATTTGAAAAGCCAAAATAAACCCCAGACCCCGAGAGAGGAAAAAAAATACCATCATATCAAAACTAACCTCACAATCGCTGTCTTCTGATTTCTATGGGCAATTAGACCACAATTTCAAGTAGTTCAAATCGTTTTCTTATTGTGGCTCCCCCTTCAATCTGATAGTTGTCAGCTGCTTCTCCCTCCTAGTGACAGCTTCATTTTTTTGGCACTAAATGCTGAGGCCCTAATGGTAAGCCGAGGCCAGCCTACAGGCTCACAAGAGCCGATTGTTGACATTTTCAGGAATTTGGTGAGTCAGTTATTAAAATTATTAAAAGTAGGCTGGGGTGGTGGCTCAGTGGTAGAGAGCTTGCCTAGCACGCACGAGGCACTGGGTTCGAGATCCTCAGCACCACATGAAAATAAATAAATAAATAAAGGTATTATGTCCATTTACAACTACAAAAATACTTTTTAAAGAGTCATATAAGCCTATAATTAAACATATTAAAAATAAATACTCAAAACACATTACTTCATATTTCTCTTGCAACAGTTTACTGTTATCTATGCTTTGAGCAGGGACTGGTCATTTTTTCTAGAAAGAAGCAGGCAGTAAATATTTTAGGCTTTGGAGTCCATACTGTCACTGTCTCAACCATGCTCTACCACTGCAGTGAAAAAGCAACCCTGGCCAATATGTAAATGAGTCATGTATTCCAATGCAACTTTATAAAAATAGGCTGCAGGCTAGATTTTGCCAGTGGGCCATGGGTTGCTGATTCTTGCTCTTGAAGTTATTTATATTAACTGTACCTGTATGGTAGAATCTGAATAATGATGTACTAATGAATGTCTCTACCCAACTCCGAGTTCACATGGAGCTTAAAATGCAATAGTGACCTTAGTCTGGGAGTGGTAGCCCACGCCTATAATCCCAGTGGCTGGGGAGGCTGAGGCAGGAGGATCGTGTGTTCAAAGCCAGCCTCAGCAAAAGTGAGGCACTCAGAAACTCAGTGAGATTTTGACTCCAAATAAAATACAAAATAAGGCTGGGGATGTGGCTCAGTGGTTGAGTACCCTGGAGTTCACAGTACCCCTCCCCCCAAAAAAGAAAATGCAATGGTGAGTTCATACCATGAAAACCACCAAATGCTACAAATCAAGGTTTTGATTATTTTTTCCAGATTTGAAAAGGTGAGGGAGGAAATTTTAATCATGCAAATTAAACTTAAAAGTACATCATGTCCACAGTCATATTTTGAATAGTTTTTTTTAAAATGAAGATATGTTGTTCAGTCTACTTGAAAGTGAACAAAGAAGTCACTCACGTCACCGACAATCAAGTGGAGTTTTACCCTTTACCTCTGATCTTTCACTTGCATCCTACTAACCACAGCAGCCAAAGCTCATGAGGAATCTACCTTATTCTTCAACTAAAATCTTAGGTTGGCCACAGGACACAAGAATTTAAACAAAACTCAACAAAAGCATTTGCTGAGAAGCTATTGGTTATGTGGAATTTATGACAGCTTTAAATATTTCGCTATTTGTAAATTGTATGCAAAGCAGCATTTTTAAATTTATAATAAGCATATATATGAGCAAAACATTTTTTTGGAGAGCATATTGTTAAATATTTACTAGCACAACATGATTATAAAGGAAAAAATACTTACAAATCAATTGGGTAGCTAGATGTTAAATGTGTGTGTTTGAGAGAAAAGGAGAATAATTCTTCCCCAGAACCCTGAGCCGAAAAAAATCAAAGCATATACAAATATGACTGTAAAAAGAAAGGGAGCCTGTTTCCTGAAAACCCTGCTTCATCAAGAAGTGCAGTGGGCTAGGTGTCAAGTGAGTGTACAAGTGGAATAATCAGGAACTGCAACTCCTTGGCATTAACGGAATCTCACAGAATTCCTGTTTCCACAAGCAACCTCCTGGGGAACTCCCAGCCCTCCTGGACTTGGCTTATGCTCTTCCCTACAGAATCCCTGATGTCCATTTCCAGACATCTTTGCCACCCCTGTGTGGACCAATTATTCCTTCACTCTTCAAACAACAACTTGTCTTCCACTACATACCTTTCCCAGTGTTCCAGGTAGAACCCAAACCAAACCGTCCCTGCCCTCAGGTCAAAGGTCTCGCTGACCACAGACTGAAATCCCTTCTTCCTCTGGCCACCAGGACACTCAAGCTCCACTTCATTCTCTTTGCAGCACCAGAACTCCCAGCAAGCTGTGTGGCGAGTTCCAGGAGGGCAGCGGCCACAGCCGTCCCACTCACACCCCACACAGCACCCAGCCGCGTGCCTTCCACATCCAGAGCGATCAGTCACTTTGTACTGAGCCAGCGCTGAGGGAGCACCACCCTAGCTTCATAACACACAGGGCAGTGCTCATCTTGGTCTACAATTTCACTTCAGTGGTTCCTCTGACCCAGGCTAAATAGTAGGCTCTAGCTGGAAAGTAGGAGCCGGATTATTTTAAGTGTAATTATCTTTTTCCTTCCTCAAATTAAAATGAGGGTCCCTTGAGTGTGGGGGGTAAGGTTCCTCTGTGTGTTTTGCCCCTCCTTAGCTTCAGAATCATGGTGTTCAGCTCCTTCCTCTGAAAGTTGGTAATTAAAGGCAAAAGCTTTACTCTGCCTTTTAGAAGGAATTGAAAACAGTACTTCATACCCCCTGATGGTGAGAAAGGGGTCTTTATAGAAGAATGTTGCCCAATTAGAGTAGTTTGGAAGAACGAAATTTGAAAGTGACCATCCCTAAAGAAATAACTGATTCAGACAAGAGTCATCAATGGGTGCCCAGAGGATTCCCTAACTTCCCACTGGGGAATAGGATATTCGTTTAGTGCCAAAGCATCACCTACAGAATGACATGCTAATTGCAGAAGGAAAACACATCTTTGTAATGGAATGAGGTGGCCACCACTTTGAAGCGGTGATCGATAACTAACAACAGGGCACCCTGACATCAAGTGCTCCTGATGAGATGTGTAATGAAGTACTCAGAATCACCTGGTACGTACTCTTGCCAAAATGCTGGGCCGGAATCTAATTGAGATTTTAGCTGTAACTTCCTGTGTGAGGGGGGGAAACAGGGAACAGACAAAACAAGGTAAACACCACCACCAGGAAGTGATCTGGCAGAACAGAATGTGAAACATTCTAACCGGCCATGTTGTATATATGTATATGGAGAAATCTATACATATATTCATATGTCACATATGGGGTGGAGGTACTATTCTAGATTATAAGTGACTAGAGAGGCATAACAAATAAATGCAATGCTCGAATCCTGACAAAATCCTAGTTTGAAGAAAGCACCTATAAAATTTTGGGGGAGGGAGGAGGCAATAGGGAAACTGATATTGAAAGTGGATTTGATATTTGATACTATTAGGGAATTGCTGTTAATTTTCTAAGCGTGAACCTCGTATTATGGTTACAATTAGAAAAAAATGTTTTTAATTGTAAGAAGCTGCAGACCGTAATATTTAGGAGTCAAGTGTCAAGCTGTCTGCAACGTATCAAATAGTTCAGCAAACATACGTAGGTATATTTATATAAGATGAAGCTCTGAAAACTTAAGTGACTAGCTCAAGGAAACAATCATGATGTGGCAAAATGCTAAATATTTAGAGATAAAGTGTCAACAACTTATTTTCAAATATATATATATATATATTTAAGAAATATATGGCTATATACAAGTAGATGTGACCACGAAATTATTATTTCAACTTTTTATGTGTGTGAAAAATGTTAACATTAACATTGAGTTGGAAGGGCTCCAAACACACAAGGGTGCAGGTGAGGACTGCCACTTAAAATTAAACAGGGGACTTCAGTTTGCTCAAAGGTGTCTGTGACTCTGGGTCCCCATGATTGTTCTTATCTGCTGAATTTTCTCTGCAGACCTAGGAACCCACGGAGGATGCTGGGTTCATACCTAAGCTGAGCTGGGCTCTTTTGCAGTGTGGCTCCAAATATCCACCTGAATAGAACTTCAGGTCCTCTCAGCGGTTAGAATTTCAACACCCTCAAAATAGCAGGTGGTGAATCAAAGAAACTTGTAGGCCATCTTCAGACTGTTTTTAAGATGAAAATACAAAAGGGAGTCTTTTTTTCCAGTGGGTACAGTTTCAGTTTGCAAGATGAAAGAGTTCTGGAGCTTGGTTACGCAAATGAACTATACACTTAAAAATGGTTAAGATGGTAAATGTTATGCTATTTTAGCCAGTTTTATTTTCCTTTTTTTAAAAAAAGAAAAAGTATGAAAGCACAAGCAATATCAAGAAACATGCCTGAAAAATAAATTTGATACTTAGTCAAACTGTAGCACTCTGCTGGTTCAAAGATAACTCAGGAAACACAAAGGGAAGATAAGGTCCCTCCTCCCTGAAGACTCGAACGCAGTGATGAAGACACAGGTGGACTGTGGCAGCTCAAGGAACTGTAAGATTTAGAATGCAAAAGGCACAGTGGGGACAGCCTGCAGCACAAGGTCCAAGAGCTGGTCCTCAGGCTGTGCGGCCTGAGAGGTGGGAAGGAATCCCTGGAGTATGGGCTGGGCCCTGCAGAACAAGGGACGTAGGGTGAAGGGAGAAGGCCCTGGAGGCAGAGGGCAGAAGGAGAGAGGGAAGGAACACGACCAGGCCATCTGTGGGGGACAGTCCACCTGCCAGGATGTGAAGGGATGAGGTGCTGAGACCTGAAGGGCTGCACTAACTATGGTTGACCAGGAAGTGAAGGAAGATGTTCATTTACAGAACAAGCTAATAAATGTGACTTTCTGGGAGATTAATTTTGAAATGATGTGCAAGGAAGGCAGAGACAGGGAGACCAATGAAATGGCTTGCACACAAGCCCAGCTAGGCCAGGAGGCGGTGGCAGGCGATGCCGGGAAGTGGAAGGGAGTGGAGAAGTACAAGAAACTGCCTTAAGATGGTGGAGGGCTTTCTCAAGAGAGTGGAGAAGGAAAAACACACAGGCTTTGCCCTGGCACTTGGGCTAGGGAGTGTGGGGTGCATACAGACACCCATGAGGATGTCTCCAGTACAGCCTTCAGAGAGGGCAGAGAGCTCTCTGTAAGGAGAGGTCAGGACTGGTGGCAGTCACCGCGGAATCGCCACAGAGGGAATGGCTAGGTGTGAGTAAGCAGCAGGTGTCCTCAGACAAGGGGACAGGGAGGACATGAGGAGCTGGCTGAACAGGCAGAGAAGTAGATGCCACTAAAACTTTCCTAAAGGAAACACAGTTTTCATAAAGATCTAAGGCTGTCTTCTGTTTAAAGAGATATCCAATAGCCCCATTTGGAAAGCGGAGAGCCCTCCATCTGCTTAAGCCTGATTATTTTATGTTGGGCTCGTCTTTGCCTTTTTAAGTCTTTTGTCTCATCCTTGGAAAGTGGCAGCACTCATTGCATTCGAGTTCTCTGTGGGTCCCTCCCTGCTTCTGCAAAAGATGGGGGGGGGGCATGGGGGAGGGGGAAGGGAAGCTCATAAGGACAGGGCCTGAGTCTGGGAACACAGCTAATAGGGTTCTTGTTTGTGAGTCGGCCATATGGAACCAACTTTACCCAAAACTGACCAGCGCCACTTTCCCAATGTCTCATTTTCTTCCTGCTAGTCTGGGGCAGGAAGAATCAAATCAGCAGCCAGCAGGCGTCACCTGAAACCCCACACAGAGGAAGTGACTAAGTAGGAGAGAGGAAGGATGAAGAGGGAACACATGTCAAAGAGTCCCCTAGTCTCTGAACATGAGGGGTGCGGGGAGGAAACACCAGCTTTTGGGGGACCAGCAAGGCCATCACATATAAAATGCTCAAGTGGCCTGGTTAATGAAGAGCAGGTGAAACGCAGAGTCACAGAGCTGATCACTGCCACATCTCCCCATCCTCGTGTGGGAGACACATTCTGTGTGTTTCTCAGCCACTCTAAAGAATTTTCTTTATCACTACCCCTCAGAGCCAGTGACAACTAGGGCATGCTGTGGCTGAAGAAGGCAAAGGACTTTCACACCCACTTAACAGGCCTATCACCATCAAAAGGACACCTTGAACGTGGTGGGTATTGAAAAGCTATCTCCACTCCATCATCCAAAGAAGAGTGCACCCTTCATGAAAATACTAACAATCCTAACACCAAGAGGCAAACTGAACAGCAGCCTAGAAGATGTTCAAAAGGGGGAAAAAAGAGAGAAATCATCACTGTAGATAGATGTCCCTGGAGTTGCCTGGCAACCATCTTTGCTAACACCTTCTTCCAAAAAGGAACAGTTTGCATCAGCTCCTGTGATTTCCCTGAGGCCAACACTCTGGCCACAGAGGCCCCAAAGCTGGGACCCTGGGATAAGAAAGCCTTTCATTGACAGGGCCACCCAGGGCCCCCTCAGCTGGCCACGGGCTCACACGGGAAAGACAGCTGCTCCATCTGCACTATTCTGCTTACAGGACATGCTCTCCCAAGCAGGGCTGGGCTGGATGAGGCAAGTCAGGTGCTCAGATGCAACATTTAAGGTTGCATGTGAGTGCCTCCTTAAGCATGTGTTTTAGGTGCCTGTTTGCTTCATCTTAGTCTGAATCTCACTTCCCAGGATGACAGACATTATATGGTACTGTGATTGGAGTGCAGCCTCTGGAATGACCCTGCCTCTGGGTTCAAATTCTGGCTCTGCTACTTTCCAGTTATATCGCCTTAAGTAAATCACTTCACGTCTCTGAGCTTCAGCTTCCTAATCTCTAAAATGGGGTTAAGTTTGGGATTTGTGTCACAGGGTGCTCGTAAGGGCCGAATGAGAAAACACACATTTAGCCTGTGCCTGGCACTAGCTAATGCCCAATGAATGGCAGCTGGGATTGTTATTTTTAAAAAAACACACACACTGTTCCCTGAGAACCCCTCAACCTTGGACCTATGCAAGCAGAATCTCTGCAAGCAAGCCTGGTATCTTTGCTATCCAAAAGCTTCCCCAGGGATTCAGGGTGGGCAGGGTTGACAGCCTCTCCAATCAGCAAGCAAATTTCAACATTCAGTTACCACAGTCCCCGGAGCAGCCAGTTTGAAATGTGAGTCCCTGGTTCCTGTGCTTCACTCTGTCAGTAGTTCTGGGTCAGCATGACCGCAACCTAGGGGCTGGGATTCCAAGTGCCTAGGGGATACCCTGGGGTCCCAGAATAAACACTTTGTAAGACAGTTTCACTCTTGGAAAAAAAAAAATACAGGGACCCTTATAGAACCATGGACATAAAAGATAAAAGATGCCTAGTGACCCTGGGCACACTCCTGGAGCAGCTGGGACACAGTCTGTCCCTCGGAAAGTGACAGCTCCGGTATAGCAAAGAAGATCCAAGTGCCTCATAAAAAATAACAATTATCATAACAAAAGCTTATATTATTGAGTGCCTACTGTATGCCAGAAGTAACTCATTTATTTTTACAACTCGGAGAGAGACTGTCATCCCTATTCTGAAAATAAGGAAATTAAGGCTGAATTTAAGACACAGCCAGGAAGTGGCAGAGTCAAGATTTAAATATTGCTTCATGAATCTCTCCATTCTGCAATGCCGATGAACTCTGTGTGTGTGTGTGTGTAGTAAAATACACATAACATTTACCATCTTCGCCCTTTTTAAGTGCTCAATTCTGTGGCATTACATACATTCACAATGCTGTCCAGCTGTCACTAACATCCATCTCCACAACTTTTTCAGCTTCTTTAACTGAAAGTGTGTCTACTAAATATTAACTCCCCATCTCCCTCCCCACCCCAGCCCTGGCATCTACCATTCTACTCTCTCTGAATGTGACTCTTCTAGGAACCTCATTTACGTGGACTCAGGCAGTATCTGTCCTTTTGCAGCCAGCACACTTTAAAAAAAAAAAAAAAAAAAAGAGCTGGATATCACCCTGATCTGACATGACCAAACTGGGAACAGGGTCTCAACTGCTGAGCATACCCTGCAATGCTGGACTGACCTGGTCAGAGCCACCACACTGGATGTCCTGTCTCCCCACCCCAGCTCAGGTGTGGGGGTGTGTTGGTGTATTGCAGCAGGTCACACTGCTCCTGGCTGAGGGTGTCCTTGCACTTAATGTTCGCGGATTCACAACTGGCTTCACAGAAGCGGGGAGACTGATAACTGCTTCTGTTGTTCAAAGAGCCCACCATTGACTCATTTTTATCTTCCCCATTACAGTGACCTGATGCCACTTCATCCTGTCCTGAGGAGACTGGATGAACTGTTTTATTTGGTTTCCTTTTTCTCCTTAAGCAACCTGTCCCTTAAAATCAACAAGTAGAATTGTGTTATGAAACCACAAGGATAAAGTATCTCCATAAAAACAAATGCTTTGTCCCCAGCGGGATTCCAGCTTTACCTATGGGCCACTGGGTGAGCCAGGTCTGGCCTCTGAATGTGTAGGATCCCAGGCCTTAGCCTCAGACGGCTCGAAGGAAGGATCTTCTAGAACTCTCATCATGAGCTCAAATGCCTTGGGGTCCAAATGCAGGTCCCTTTGGCAGAAGTGGCCAGTCTGAGTCCTGCCACAGAAGACAGAAAGAGAAAGCCAGCCAAACAGCACTAGCTGGGAGCCCGACATGGGCAGAACACTGTGCCGAGTTTTAGAAGACAGGCACAGAAGTCGGTTCTTGCCATTCTGTTTCTATAGTATTTGAAAAAAAAAAATCCAACCCACTGGCTAACACTCTCCCAATCCAATCTACGTTTGATTACTGTCGTTACTGAATGATCATTGTTCCCAGATGTAAATGCTGGGCCTCTTCAGGGGGTGGAGTCCTTGGAGAGGAGGCATTTGACTAGGATGGGGTCTCCCTGTGTCGGGCTAGTACCATTTTGTGTCCACTTCAGGACACCACAAATGAAACAAAACGTCATAAGTGAAAGGTTACTCAGAGGACATAAATGCAAGCTACACAGAAAAGCACGCAGAAATGAATCTGCTTCTCTTCTCTAAATCAGTTCTGCAGCAGAAACAACAGGCTCCTGAGCCATGGCTGAAGAGTCAGCGAGGCCCCCCAGTCCTAAATGACACTGAACACCATGTGGCACAAACCAGAGGCCCTCTGAAGCGGACCTTCTTCCCTGTCCTTCCTATTTTCCAGTCCTTAACATGGAAGTCTTGAAGCCAGCTGCTTGCTCTCAGCCATGTGCATCCCCATTTCAGACATATCCCCTGGGTAATCAAACTGCAGAGGATGCCAGTGGTTCTTCCAGCCTGACTTTCAATATAAACTGAAATCTTTAATTCTTCACCATGGTGCTTCTGACATCAGGCACCGGCAGATAATAAATGCCATCATTATCAGAATTGGCGCTTTGGGGTCTCCTCTCCCCACAGTGAGAGAGGGTTGGGCCACCCAGAAGGAGAACTTGCATCTCCCCACGGTCGCCACTGACTACAGAGGGCACCAAAGCTTTGGTGCAGTGGTCTTGTAAACCTTTGGAGGAGAGTTCCTGGAGGCCCTTTGGAACCTCCCAAGTGTAGCCCAGCACCAGTTACAGTACAGGCACAGTCCACAGTGCTGAGCAGTTGCTGAGGCTGACTTATAGACGACTTATCTAGGCTGTAAAACCGAGACACGCCGTTAGTGGAATATTCCTTTATTTTTCTCTATTTTCCAGCTTCACCAGTGATTCTCTACCAGGGTGAGACTAGAGGACATTTGGCAATATCTGTAGATGTTTTTGGTTGTCCAAACTTGGAGGGGAGGAAGGAGTCACTACTGGAACCTAGTGGGTAGAAGATGCGGCTCAACACCCTACAATACACAGGATAGTCCCCTCCAAAAAGAAGTGCCTGATTTGAAATGTCAGTAGTGCCACTATTCTGTTATCTTCACTCTAACAACAGACTTTTTAGTTTCTAGAACATTCTGTATTCTCTTGCACTTTGAGCCTCCACACACATTGTTTCCTCTAACTCCACCCCACCCCACACATAGGTACCTTCCATTCCTCTTCCAGCCTTTCACTTAAATAAAACAAAATTTCTCCAGGGAGGGCTTTATTGAGTCCCTAACCTAAACTGGGTCCTCTTGCCATGCTCTTCAACAGCACCCCAAGTTTCCCTTTCAGAGCACTGATCCCAGTCACCATGACTTTTTAAAACTCTGCTTTTTTAGGAGGGAAGCTCCCTGAGGGCAGGATGTACCTTCCACTGCTGTGTCCCATGCCTAGCACAGTGAGCTCTCTCCCATTGGGCCAGCTCACTCCACACAGGAAGAAGCCAAGAAGACAATATAGAGTGTATTTAAAATTTAGCCAGACACCCAGAGGCTTAGTACATGCAGGCACCAAAAAGAGAATGTGGCAACTCCTTATGAACCAACCTGGACAGCTCTCTGAGATGAATGGAAATGGCAGGATACTAGACAGTCCTTACAGCTTTCCATCATTCATGTAGGAACAAGACAAAATCATACACGTATTTACTCAAAGGCACACAATACTTTTGGGAGAATACACGAGCTAAAGGGGTCAGGGTAAAGAGACTTACTTCCCACAGTAACTCTACCCCTTTGAATTTTATAATGTGAACACTACTTTTTTAAATGCAGCTCTAATGAGTGTATGTAACAGTCTATATCTGCAGAGGTAAAATTTTATTCTCAGAGAATGAATGACACATGCTGAGATCCTGGCACAGTCCAACTTGTATTGAAGGCAATGCTGTGTACACAGAGTGCCCACCCTAACTTCCTGTTCTGAAAGGACCTAGAGCCACATTTTCTCCACATGGGAACACACGACACATGGAAATACTTGTGTGTATAAAGAGACTCATTTCAAAAGCTTTGTATTTTTTCAAACTAGATGGTGGGGCTGTCCTTTCTCAGCTTTGCTTGCCCTCTGCTCCACCAGTTGGATGTGACCGTAAAGCTTATTCATTTGCCAAGCCCTTATTTTGGGCTCCTTTTCATCTTTCCTCCCTACCACCTTTAACTCTCCCCATCTCTCCTTTCCCTCCATCCCAAACCCAGAGGAAGAGAAGAGAGATGATAATGACATGCTAAAGTGGACAAATGTTGACACCCAAGCAAAAGGGGAGGGAGGAAGGCTCAATGCAGGATGAAGGTGAAACTAATGGTGGAAATGAGGTGGATCTGTGCCATCCCTGTCTTCCCATCTCTTGTTAACATAGATACAGAATTGTCTGTATAACGATAGAGGGAAGCTGGATGCAGCTTCCCATAAGTCTCCACAGCTCGCTCCTGGCTTTCCCTGGCTCAGGGAACACTTCCGTCTTACCAGGTCAGCTGCTACTTTTCCTCCAATTTGCTCCCATCTAGCCATAACTACAGGATCCTAAACCTGAACAGAACATGTCCCCATGTTCCCTGCTCCCTCCTGTACTCCAGCCCAATTCCACCAGCCTCTCAGGAGAACAGCAAACTTATAGTCACAGTAAGATCTTACGGGTCCAGCAGCACAGTTTTCAATTGGAAGCATGGCACTAGTTTAATTGCATCAACTCAAAACATGTGGGAACACTAAAATGCAGACAAATGCCCAGAGTCACAAGCGTGGGCTTCCAAAACACCCAAACAAAGATCTACTGAGGTCATACTTTTCTCAGTGATAAAACAACTTATACTCATTAAAAAAAAAAAAAAGAAAAAAAAATTTAAACCTCTCCATCCTTGGTGGGGGCAGGGGGGGAACTACGTAAACTCTTAAGTCATAAACCTTAAAATGCCTATTTTTTTTTTAGCTCTTGATAAAACTTATCAATGACTGCTTATCAGTGGTACTCCATTAAAAATGTTGATATTGCTCTATAAATGAAGTCTCTTTTGTCTTCATCATAGATTAGTTAAAAACCTAAGTTAATTAGAATAATAATTTTCTAGAACTAGCTTCATTAATAAACGGTGATAATCATAATAATAAAAAGGATAAAAGCAAACATTCATTAAGCACATCCTATGTGTTAAGCCCTTTCATATCATCTCAATCCTCAAAACAACCCTGTTTTTATCTCATTTTGTAGCTGAAGACACTTAAGAGCCTGCTCCTTATTTATGAATTGGCTCCCTCCCCACCTCCATCCCCGCACCCAGTATTGGGGAGTGAACTCTACAACTGAGATATATTCCAAGCCCTTTTTGTTTTTGGGGGCAAGGATCTCACTAAGTTGCCCAGGCTGCCCTCAAACTTTTGATTGTCCTGCCTGGGCTTTCCTCAAATTGGTATTTCTTAACTTAAGAAGGAACTGGCAATCTTAAAAGAAAAAAAAAAGTTCAGGTAAAGCAATTAGAAATTGGGAACATCTTTCTAAATCACCGAGGGCTTTTTTCCCAATTAGCTTGGGGGGGAAAAAGTCCTCAGGTAAATCCACCAAGTGGAGGAGAGAAACTTATTTTAAAAGGTCAGCATAGAAGAATGGCCTTCCTTGGAATATTCTATCATAAACACAGTCCCCGTGGTACATTAGACTAATAAGGTTTCTGGGACCCCTGCTCCTAGGAAAGCTGACGGCTTGATTGATCTAAGCTGCCTGAGGCCAAGGCCCTGCTCACGAGGGGAGACACATTCCACTGGGTTTTGGACTCAAACCCTCACTTTTTTTAGAGCACTGAAGGCCACAGACCATTCACAACTATGTGCAGTAGACTACGCTTGTGTATGAGATGCAGTAATTTTTGCCACCAAGAAGTAAAAAAACTGAGAAAATATACCCAATTATTCTTTATACTTCTGAAGGAGTTTCAGGTATTTTAAATGGGAGGGCTTATTTTATCTACTTTATTTTAAAGTTTACTTAGAAACAGCTTGTCTGCTATAATTGCATCTCAAAGGCAGGTACATTCAATGGAGAAGCTCAGGTTCAGAGGTCTCAGAGGAACCGTGGAGGACATTTAGTCCCACCCTCTTACTTTACAGAGGAGAGAATAAGCCCAGAGAAGGAAATGTTCCCTTGGGCATATATCAGAACTCAGGAAGCTAACTCTGAGTGTTCTCTTTTTCTCTCTCCTTCTCTCTTACCTCCCAGGCTGCTCTGGAGAGAACCCCGTATAAGCACATCCAAGTATGGAATTAGTGACAACTTCTGCACCCAGGTGATGACCTGGCAAGGTTCAAACATGTGCAGAATTCCGCTTGACCATAATTTTAGCTAACTTTGGATGAAATAATAACTTTGATGTGAAGACTTTATTATAGAGATTTCAAAGCATTCTGTTAACATTTCCTATCCGATAAAGGTGGGGAATTGAAACAAAGGAAGGTTAAAGGGACATGGGATGGGAAAGGAACTATATTACAATAACCACGTTATTTGAAAAGTCTGCAAATGCTTGCTATGTCTTCCAAAACTGTGGCCAGACAGGCAGAAAGCAAAATGATTCTTATTTCACATTTCCAGCCTAACTTCCCTTCCTGAGCTTACATATTAAAAAAAAAAAAAAATCACATCACACCATTGTTCACGGCAACATTATTCATAAGAGCCAAAAGGTGGAAACAACCCAAATGTCTATCAACAGATGAGTGGATTTAAAAAAATGTAGTATATACACAATGGAAACAGTCTGAAAAGGGATGAAGTACTGATACTTACTACAACACAGATGAACCTTGAAAATACTATGCTAAGTGAAAGAAGCAGACACAAGAGGGCAATTATTGTATGCTTTCACTTACATGAGGTCTCTAGAATGGGCAACTTCATAGAGATAGAAAGTAGAAAGCAGATACCAGGATTAAGGGGAAGGGGGAAATAGGAAATTATTGTTTAATGGGTACAGAATTTCTGGTTAAGATGGTGAAAAACTTGCAAAATGGATAGTGGTGCTCATTGTACAACCCGATGCACGTACTCACTGACACTGAACTGTATACTCAGAAATAGTTGAAATGGTACATTTTGTTATATATATTTTATCCTAAAAATCATATCCCTTTGTTTCTCAGTTGTAATTCCTAAACTTTATTTTATTCATTAATTGCCATTAAAGCCCAAATGTTTTCTCAAGACCTGCTAGCTGCCAATAGCATCATGGTCAATCTATGTGTTTATGTATGGACAGAGTCACAGACTGGCCATTTTGTGTCCTGCAGAGACCCATCCACAAACACGTGTCCAGTCCAAGAACTGCCATAGGATAACTGCAACAAGTTGGTCCATGGCAAGTCATGCAGCCAGGGTTACTGGAGATCCAGGCCTCCAAACACCCCGACATAGAGTATCAGATCAACCCTTACATTCTTCATGGCAGTGGTGGTGGTGGGAGGGATATGTATTTAGTATATATATATTTATCTACAAAGAAAACTGTGTGTATAGATCAGAAAGACCATCAGGAAATACTCACCCAAATCTGCCCATGAACAAAGAGATCAAGCCTGTGCATGGCTATTTTGGTGAAGTCAGCAATTGTATGTTGCACTGAACAGTGGGTGTCCATAATGCAAATGCATATAATTAGGAGTTAAGTCTTTGTACCTTTCCAGGACAAAGGACATAATAAGCAGGATATACCCTTTGTGACTTCTGAGGAAAGGAGAGCTTTTCATTTTTCCTTAAAAGAATCCATTTCTCATGAGGCAAAGAAATCTGAGAACAAGAGTCTTTTGAAATAGAAGTGGGGGGAAGGAGGGAAAAGAACATGAATTTTGTACATTATAGTCATAATCCATCACCCAGACCTGAGAAGTGCCAATCCTGTGCCATACCATGACCTCTACTCAACTTTAATTTAAAGGTTTTCACAACCTCATCATCTTTCGTGGAAACCTTGCCAGTGGTCTGATAACTCAGTCCTGTAAGCTTTTAAAGACTTCAAGAGTTTGCGAAGAAAACAATCTCTAGGGATTCTTTCCATTGGCAACACACATGGACATTTAGCACAAATAAGCTGCCACTTGTAAGAAGTCCACTTGACATCATTCCCTCGTGCATCCTAAACACACATGTCAAGATCACACTAAGATATTTAGAGGCAAACATCTTTAGAATAATGTTTTGTTCCCAAAGTGCTTAATTAGCAGAAACACTGCTAGAGAGCTGTCCTTGAATATGCATGCATTTTAACCTCCATGTTATTTTTTCTGAAGCACAAAATTTCCTCTCACTGGATGGTCAGGAAGTGATTGGGAACAGAAAACCAACTGTCTTGGGTGTCAATCTGCAAAATGAGTTCCATTTTTCTAAGCAGGTTTCAATTGCCTTTTAGGGTGATGTTCCCTTTCATGAATGGTACCATTTTGGAGTTTAATGGCCTTTTCTCCATTCATTTTGGATGAGAGATGCTCCTATGGCCTAGTTATGTCTGAACTTTTAAAACACCTTCCCCCACCAACCTCTTCTGCCCCTTTGCACGCCCACCCCCATTATAGTCAATTATGTTTACAACACTTTAGTTAGCACATTACAATTCACATGAATCCATCCACTTCTTCAGCAATGTTACCTTTGAAGTTGTTCCATTTGAAGCCCATAGGCCAGAGTTACACATGGTAGGCTTGCAAACCAGGATATGATTTATTTATGACAACCATGTGTGTTTGATGCCCAGCTCCAGCACACTTTACTTCGTTCACATGTCTCAGTCTGAGATGACCTATCTACTCATTGTGTTCCATTTCAGGTGCCATATTTCCATGCTGTGAAAACAGATGGGGGACCAACTTGGTGGGGAGTGCTGCCCATACAGATGCCCCTAACGCTGGTCACTACGTAACAATCTGTGATGGAACACAAAGTGGGCCAAATGTCACTTGCTGCAAAGGTTTACCATGTACAATGATTTTTCAGTGGAGAAGAGGTTACCGGAATGACTGACCATGTGGGGTTCATTAAAACTGTTGTGCATTTTACCCACAAGGAAGGCTGGAATGCTTGTGAAGGAAGCCCCACTTCTCATTTCAGGGATTTTGACCCCCCACCATTTGGCAATGATGCTCCAAAGGAGAATGGTAGATATGCATCAGAAGGTGCAAACGTGGACTTCAACTGAAGTGCAGCAAACTTCTGCCTTCCACAGTCTCCCCCCCTGTGCCCCCCAGTTGTATTTATACTTTGAAAGAAGTTAAGATGAAGCAGTAGTCACCTGGGCGTGCTCAATTTTTGACAAGCCTTAGTCACTCTGTACCCAGCAGAACAATTCACATTATATTCCAAATCCTGTGAAGATTCTGCCACACATGCTAACACTAAAATGCCAGTAGCTCCACTTACCTTCTTTATTAAGCCTCATAACCTCCCTGCTTTTTCCACCCTCTTTTCCAGCCTCTTCTAAATCTACATCTGCAGATGAAAAAGAAAAGGAAAAAAGAAAATGAGGAAAAAAAGGGGGGAAAAGCCAAAGTCAAGGGGGGAGGGAGAGTGTTTATTTGCAAACAGATCGATATAAATACTGTATATGAAAATCTTTCAAAAATTGACAATGCAACATTTTCTCCCAAGTCTGGGTTTCCATCTACCTGGCCCAGATAGGTACCAAAAAAACTATGCAAGCAGCAACAGAGTAGCCTTTTAAACAGATAACACCGTGGGGCTGCGAAAGCCCACCCCGCGGGCTGCCACGGGGAGCGGGGCACAGACAGACAGACAGACAGCCCTGGCAGCCGGGCCTCTCTCTGTGCACTGATGATCTGTCTCTGTGTGTATTTATTTAGAGAGAGAGGGAGAAGCATGGAGGACACCGGGGGCCACTCTCTCTCTCTCACACACACACTTTTTCCCAGTGGCTCTAGGTGAATGGAAAGGTTACAGGATAATAAAAGGAGGAGGAGGCGGTGGGGTTCTTACTGTCGGAGCAGTGTAATTTGGCGGCGTCGATCCAGGAGGACCAGGGTTTGCCCAGAAACGCCTCCGGACTGGGCACTTTGCGATCCAGTGTCGCCATTGCTCTTCCTTCTTGTTGCTTTTTCCCTGTTCCTTCGGCAGCAGCAGCCGAGAGACACGGGATTCGAGAACGCTCCGACGTCATCTTCGGAACGTTCCGACATTGAGTGTTCTGAAAGGGGGAGGGAGGGAGGGATGGGAGGAGGGAGGCGGAGGTGGAGGAGGAGAGAGGAGGAGGGGCCGGCGCTCGGGAGCCCGGCCGGGCTCGGCTCTGCTGGCGGCGCGCGCGGCCGCCAGGGGCAGCAGAGAGGCGCCCTGCAGCCTGCCCGCCCGCCGGGCCGCCTGCCCGCACGCCCAGGGAGGGGCTGCGCCGCCCGGCCACCGCCGCGTGCCGGAGCACCGAGGCTGCGGCGCTCGCTCTCGGGGCTCCGAGATGCTGCGGCTCCACCCGCCCACGCCACCCCGAGTCCCAGAGCCTGGATCTGAGCGGCCGGCTCGACTCGGGGCCGAAGAAGGGGTTGTCTTTCGTGCAGAGTTGCGGCAGAGGACCCAAAGTTTTGCTTGTGTGTCCCTCCCTCCTCGGGTCCCTGTCGCCCACTGTGAGGCGCCCCGGTGGAGATCCTGTCGGCTGAATGGGAGGGAGCCGAGTAGGTGTGCACGTCCCCCACCCCAGGTAGGGTGGGGACCCTGGTGACCTCGCGTCCTGGCCACCATCCCCTTCATCCTATCAGTCTCTGGTGGACCGTAGATCTTGGGGATTCTGCGGATGCCTCTGAGAGGTGAAACCAATGAGTCCTTAAATGCAGGTAAGTTGGGGGCAAGAGAAGCTGTGCCTTCCTATCTCAGGCTTCGGGGCATGCAAAACTCAGAACTCAGTCTGAGCCGCGGTGCCCCCGGGTACCCTGCGCGATGCATGCCCCGGGCTCTCAGAACCACCGCGGAGACTTACCTCTCTCACCAAAGCAGGAGAGCTAAATTTCTCTTCTTGGGAAAGGATGCTAGCGGGCCTGTCCCTGTAGCAGTTTCCTGCGCTCCCTACGGTGAGATGAAGGTGGCCAGGAATAGCGCAGGCATGCTACCGCCAGGAATCTGATACCTAGGAGGACTCGCTTCAGGCTTAACTGCTCCAACTAGAAAGGGAGGGCTAGGTTTCCCCTGGAATTTGGACGTTCTGTGCTTTAATCAGGGTATCCCTCTGTGTCCCTAGATGTAGATAACAAAGACCTTAAAAAGTCTTCTGTCATCTTTTTGAAAATGTTTTTTGTTTGTTTTTTTAGAAAGTACCCAAACTATGTGGGCGCCCCTCCACTCACGATGGGTAACGTTTCCTCTATTTTACCAGCACTCTTTAGTTCTCACCAGTGCCGTTTCCCAAGTGCTCATCTGTCTCGTTGCTGAAATATTGATTTAAACTTGCTTTATATTGACTGAGTTCTGTCCTGGCTGGGTCATCTAAGGCTCTGGCACTTGGCATCCTGGGTCTGAAGGCCAGTGTTAGAATGGGTGATGAAGGGAGAGCTACAAATTTGCCTCAGCTGTAATGTTTGAAGTGCACAGTCTTATTTATGTCCAAGATGGGTAGATCTCATTTGCTTTTGCTCTCTTTGGGAAGGGTTCCTACACAGAACTAAGGTGCAGATTTCACATTGTTAGGATCAGTGGTGGTAACAAATATTTATGATGTGTTGACCTCTTATGAGATGCTAAACACTGTGCTTGACATTTCCTTCCATCTATCCATCATCCATTCATCTTTCCAACCAACCTTATTTCTCATGGACCATCCACCCTCAGGAGGGGAAGACATGTGAGATCTCTCTTGGACCTCACAGAGGTGCATGCTGTGGTCTCTGGAAGAAGAGAGAAAAGAAGCTTATCCACTCCTTAGAGAAACATGACACATGTACAGTGACTGGCCAATGTAGTAAGTGCTGTGGTCTCTTGCAGCTTCGCTTGTTCATAGGAGGAACTGAAATAGTTAGGAGTGATCACAAAATGTGTCACAGAGGTGATGGGCTCTGTTCTGCATCCTGGAAATTGGGAAGGATTTATAATGACGAGATGAAGACTGGTCTTGCCAAGGTAGGGGGAAGATGATATCAGCATAGGCTTCATGTCTCTGCTGGTTTGCCTAGGATGCTGGAATTGTTCCTGGAGGTTTGGGGATGATGAGTTTTGCTAGCCAGGCCTGGGTCAAATGATGCACTGAATGGCAGCCTATGGAGTCTAGATCTTGTTTGACATTAGGGAGCCACTGAGAGCTTTCTGGAGATAAGTTAAAAATGTGACTTTAATTATTCTGGCTTAAGTGTCCTGGACATATTGGAGTATGGGAGCTGATTAGAAAAATAATGCTGAAATGTTCATGGTATGAAGAGCTGGAACTTGAACTCTGGGGGTGCTTGCTGGTGGAGAAGAGGAGATAGTGTGAGAGAACTCTCTGAACAAAACACTTTCAAGGATAGGTTGTTTGTCTGAGAGTGAGTACCAGCAGAGGCATAAATAATCAGTATATCACTGGAACATTTTCCCTTCCCATTCTGCTTTCTTTTATCCCCACTATTCATGGTCTATTAAGGTATTTATTCCTTTATTATTGTGCATGCAAGGAAGGTGCAAGCAGTCTCTAAAGATGGCCTCAGTAATCCCTACCTCCTGGGCGTTACATCTTGTGTGATTCCCTTCCCTTTACATTTGGATTGAGCCCAGGGCCTCCTGCCTGCTAGGCAGTCACTCTACCATTGAGCTACATCCCCAGCTCTGCACTTTTAGTGTGGGCTGGACCTGGTGACTTGATTTGAACTCTGGTTGGTGCTTGCTGGTGGAGAAGAGGAGATAGTGTTAGAGAATACTAACCAGCTGAATACTAACAAATGGAATATAGGAAAAGTAATGGGATATCACCTCTGGCTTAGGTTACAAAATTATGTGACTTGCATCCTGCTTGTTCTCTTGCTCTAAAGGAAGCCCTTGCCCCGTTGTGAGCTATCCTACGCAGAGATCTGTGTGGCAGGAAACCTCTGTACCTTGTGCCCAGAAGACTCCTTGCTTGTGAAGATCTGAGGTCCTTAGTCCAACAGGCTGGGAGGAGCTGAATCCTGTCCTTAGACATGTGAATAAGTTCACTTTCTGGGAACCAGTGACTTGAGCTTCCAGAATTCTGTCTCCTTTCCTGAGAGACACTTATATCACTGAAAAAAAGAAAATAAGAAAGAAAGAAAGAAATCAAAGATGGCTTACTGTCAGATGTCTGGGACCCTCAATTACAGAGAAAAAAGTCAATGGTTTCATATTTTAACATTAGCTTACTTCCCCTGCAGAGTATTACCCAGGACTTCTGGGTAATAGTAAGCTATTATCCAAAACCCTGAAGATGCCATGACATTCTAGAAGTTGTTCCCTTCTAGCTAGGAGGATTTTACTTTGTGACATAGTAAAGTGTGGGCTGAAATCTAGCATCTCTACAAATATTGGCTACATTGCCATGTTTAATTGATAATCAGAATACATGTAAATTGGTGCAGTTAGAGAGATGTGTGATTGTGGTTTGTAGTCTAAACACTCCACAGTTTCTCCACTGACTAGAGGTTATAATCCCAAATTGGTGAAACTGTAAACCACCTATGACTTTGCTGGATAACACGGCTGTCAATTAAATTGCATAGCTGGGAGCAAAAGAATAAAGAAAGCATTGCTCATCAAACTAGGTGTTTACATTTCACTTTGGATGAAAATTGAGGTCAGTTTGCTTAGTGTCCAGGTCAACATGGTGCATATGTATTGTCAAATATACATTTATATTCATATATCAACCATGCTTATGGCAAATTTACTGCAGATCTGAATTCCTTTTGGTAGTAAATGATTGCACATACTGTCAGAGTCAATAAGAATCTTATACACTCTTAATAGGAATAAAGTGACCTGCAAAACAGTAATTTAAAGCATGTTAGTATAATGTTTGTGTGATAAACTCTCTAGCAAAGGCCTCACACTCTCTTCCCCTCATGATTAATGTTTAGGAAGATAAAGGGGATATAAATATTTTTATTGTTTTATTATCTTTCTTAGAAAAATGACAGAGTGGTTGGTTTAATTAAAAAGGAGACTCTCTCCCATAGATCAAATAAAGAAATCCATTCTATGGAGATGACAATGGGAAAAATACCTATTTAATTTGAATAACACATGGTTCTGTAGAAATGTGCCTCTTATATGTATCCTGCATTCACTTAGCCTGATTTCTGTGCTATTTTCATCATAGTATTGAACACAAGAGAAGAGGGGTATGTGCTCTCTCATTTGGGGCTATTAAATGCCTGCTGGGGTTGCGATGACCTTGGCTTCCTACCTAGATGCTTGTTGGGAGTTACCTGGAGGCAGAGAGGAGAAAAAGCATGTTCCATTGAAATGAGGTATCCCTGGAATTGTTGGGTGTTCTTTGTCTTGGTTGAATCCATCCATCCCATCTGCTTCTCTTCTCTTGGAATGTATTTCCCCAACCCGCTCTCCCAGGGGATTTTGTTGGTGGAGGGGGGGTGTCATCACATACATTGTTACTTTTTCTAAAATCTCTCAGCATCTGGAGGGCACGTGTACCCTCTACCTTCCTTGTCGACAACTACACCTCCCTTTTTCTTGCCCCTCCTATCCTGATGGATTAAAAAACAGGACTGGGCTAATAGACCCCCAGTAGCAATTGGAGTAGAAAAGAAGAGAGGAATCCAGGATTGTGCTTATTGGTTACACGAGGGCCCCAGCCATGTGCAAGTCTGGATACCGTTAATAAATGTGACTGGAAAAACATGAAATTGGCATTCCGACTGGGCCAGAGGAGCTTCAGTGGGAATGTGTTATTGCCCTAACCCTCAGGAGTCCTCATGTGTGGGAGGCCAACCTTACAAGGGTTTGGGAGGGATGATAGTTTCTCTCTCTCTCTCTCTCTCTCTCTCTCTCTCTCTCTCTCATAGAAATCACTTTTGTCCCTTCACCTAAATATGAATAAATTTAACATTTATGTACATATATTAATTGGAGCCAAGCCTATCTATCTCTCTAGACTCGCCATGTAACACAGTTGGGGAGGCAGTGCAGATTGGAGGCCAGAGCAAGATCTGGAGGTCAGTGGTGAACGTCACAATCGCCCTTCAGTCATTTGCTGGAGATCGATCTGCTTCCTTAATCCACTGGAACCTCAGTTTCCTCAGCTGTTCAATGGGTACTAAGGCTCTTCTCTTGGTATTATTGTGAGGATCAGATAGGATTCTGGGTACTGAGCCCTTGGCATAGGCCTGGGAGATAGCAGACAGTGGGGGCTGGGGGTCTAGCTCAGTTGGTAGAGTGCTTGCCTCATATGCACAAGGCCCTGGGTTCAATCCCCAGCACCACACACACACACACACACACGTTCCCTCTGTAATTTGGAGTACCACTGCATTTGACGTTCTAGACAGCAGTGGCCAGTTGGAAACAGTCTGGCGCTTTGATGTGGGGAAGGGCACATGTGCTTGCTCCTGGCAGACATCCTTTGGTTTGGAAAGGAAACTGAAGCTCTGCTCTTACCTTGGCATGGAGCCGCTGCCCTTGCAACAGTGATGTGGAGACCCCTATCTGAAACTCCTGCCCCAAACTTCATCTGGTAGAGTCATTAGTGCTTTGTTCAGGACAGACCCTGTAAGACCTTTTTGTTATGCAAAGGATCTGCAAAATCCAGTCTGGTTGGGGGCAAAGCTTCTTTTGCATGACAGTGTAAGCAGAATGAGAGTCTGGTAATTTTTTTTCATCTTAGAAGCATTTATTTCTTTTCTTTTATAAAAGAAACTTAATATTGAATTCTAAAAATCCTATAGGGACAGGTTTTCCTCCAAAGATATTAAAACAATAGAGATAAGGGAGAGTTTTCCTTTTACTATTCCCTTCAAATGTGGCCACTCCCCTACTCTAGATCTGGAGGAATTTTTTTCCATGGCCATTTCTTTACATTTATCTACATTCAATATCTATTATTACAGGTGTAGATGATATTGCTGCATGCATGTGAGTGTATGTGTACTTGTGTGCGTGTTTAAATATGAATAGCTTTATTTTTCTGTAAATTTTTTTTCTCACACATACTATTTCATGTCCTTACATGTAGAATACCTCACCCTTTTTAACTGCTGCATAGTATTCCATAAAATGATCTAGAGTCTATTTATTTACTGTCTCCTTGATGGACAATTAGGTTTCTGGTTTTATAAAAAAATAGGTTTGTCATCATCTTTATTTTTATATCTGCTTTCTGGGCACCTGAGGGACTATTTCTACACAGAAGTAGAATTGCTGGGTATGTGCATTTTCCCCGGTAATAGTTTTGCCAAATTGTCTTCTGAGGCAGCTGACTCTATACTCCCACACGCAGTACAGGAATGTGCCCTTTTCTTCACACCCTAATTAGTTCTCAACATTTTCAAATATTTTAACTTTTGCCAACATTATGAGTAAAAAAATATTTAACTCGTTTTCCCCTTGTTTCTAGGGTATTTTTGCAGCATTTTTCTTATGATCATTAAATTTTCACTCTGTAAATTGCTGTTGGTATCTCTTGATGATTTCTTATTGGTATTTTTAGATCTTGGTATTGATTTGTAGGACTTGTCTATACATTCTAAATTTAGATCTTTTAATAATGTAATTTCTCAGCTTGTTGCTTTTCTGCTTTTAATCTTGTTGATGGTGTTTTTTTCCATACACTTTTTTTTCCTCCCCATTTGGATGTAGTTGGATGTATCAGACTTTGTGTCTTCTTAATTCTGCTTCTTCCTCAAGGTCAGAAAATATTTTCTTGCATTCTCTCTTTATGCTTTATAGGTCTTTGTTTTACATTTACCTTTCCAAGTTGTTTTAGCTGATGATATGATGCAAAAAGTTAATTTTTAAATTTTTTCCCCAATTTCCAGTTGCCTTCAGCACCACATATGAAATAATTCATTCTTTCTGTAGAGATCTGCCTCATACTTGTCTTCCAAATACGTGAGTCTATCCCTCAATTCTCTTTTCTGTTCCATGGCTTAAACTGTTTTTTCCTGTACCAATTCCACACTGTTTTAATTACTCTTGCTTAAAAATATGCTTTGCTTTCTATTAGGGAAAAAAAAAAGTTTTCATTCCACTATGGATTTAAAAGAGTTTCTAAAAAAGTGGTTGTGATTCCTGAGGAGTGCGTTGTACGTGACATTTTCCACAGCACATGCCTGATGGAGCGTGGACCTTGTCAGGGAGGCTGCAGGAAACCTAACTTCACTCCGCGTGCACAGGATTCTGTGAACATGGGCTCAGTGGCTGCAGCCAGCTTAGATCTTGGTGAAGCTTCCCCCAAAGTGATTCTCCAAACCAAATATCTCAGACTTAGGGAAACGCATTTCCAAGTATCTGGAAAGGCCACTGCCTGTACGTAGGAGTTGGGAATTTTCCTGAATGATGTGGACACTCCCATCTGTCAGTCAAAGGAGCCTTGGAAATGAAGGCTGGGAGAAAGGGAAGAAGCAGGCCTGAGGTGAGATCAGGGCCCTTGAGCAGGTGGGACTCTGGCTGAGGGCTGGACCTGGCAGCATCCTATAGGGGGATGTTGAGAGCCACAGCCGAAGGGGCCCCAGCAAACTTCCAGCTGCCAGCAAACTTCCAGCTGCCAGCTGATGATTGGCTCACAGCGGCCCCAGCAAACTTCTAGCTGCCAACTGATTGGCTCCTCTGCGGTGATGCTCATTGGGCTGTTTCCCCGCCCTTTCAGACCACGGAGCTGCTCATTCGGGGACTTTTTTGGCTCCGCCCACACGACCCAGCCAATCAGCCTCAAGAGCAGGAGGAGTGGGGGAGGTTGAGAGGCTTGTGGGAAGCCAGTGGTGGCAGCTGGGTTCTGAGGGTTTTTTCCTGAGGAGCTGTTTTGTTTGGCGTGTGTGGTTCTAAAAATAAAGTTCGTTTCTTTTGACAAGTGGCTCCTGAATTGTGCCCAGCCAGACTGCGGCAGGGGGACTTGTCTGGGATGACCTCAGTGCGCGTGTCCAGTTGTAAGGTTTTCTGGGTTGTCGTTTCTTGGGTGTCACCCAGGTCTTTAATGAAATGACCTAGCCTTAGATAGCTGGCTAGGGAAAGCCAAGGACTCATCCATACAGGGGAACCCCCGCAGAAGGCCCAAGTGATGCAGCTTTACTTCAGGCCAGCCCTGAGTGGTAGCAGCACCATTATTCAGGGAAAGGTGACAGTGCTGGGACCTCAGAAGGTGGCCCTGCCCCAGGGAGCTCAGGAGGATGCCTGGGCTGCCATGCCCGGATACCTTTCCCTCCACCCTAGCTCCAGCTCCTTCTCAAAGAGAGAGGTCCTGGAAAGCAGGGGCCAGCATTTGAATTTCAGTTATAGGACAGGAAAGAGAAGCCTAGTATCCTTAAGGTCACAGAAGAGTCCTAGCAGAACTTAAAGGCCAGGTCTCCTTTGGTTGGAATTCAGCTTGCTAATTCACAAGAACCACGCGAGGGCTTAAGTTCCCCTGTAGACCAGGGTTTCTCAACCCAGGACGATTTCATCACCCCCTCTTCCCACAGGGTATTTAGCTGTGTCTGGAGACATTTTTGGTTGTCATGGGGGTGGGGGGTGAAGGTACTACTGACATCTAGTGGGTGGAAGCCAGGGTACTGCTGAATGCACTGTACTGCTGAAGCCAGGGTACTGCTGACACACAGCACTGCATCCCACAAGTTCAGCTGGTCCAACGTGATGGGGCTGAGATTGAGAAATCCTGATGTAGGCTAGTTAACTTCAGGTTTTCTTTTTCTCTTTTTTTATTGTTCGGATGACCAATGCCTAGCCTTCATTAACAACTTTGCCACAGTGGGCATCTCTGATCACACAGAAATCTAATAAGCATGTGTGGTGGGGGCCGTGAGACCCATCATGGCTACTAGAAAAGTCTCCAAGGTCTTTTGACGTTCAGTATTTCAAAACCCAAATTTGATGATGGGGTGAATTATACTTGTAAAAAGCGAAGAGAATGTAAGCTGTCCGTCTTATGGCTCTGGTTACGTGGTAATCAAGTAATGTCTCCTTCTTATTGTCGGAATCATTTACAGACCATTGCTTTACTATTCCAATGGGAAGGCTGATCAGTGCTAAGATACCCATGCCAGATAGCTCTTATTACACCCAATTTACAGATGATGAAATCGAGGCTCAGGGGGGAAGTAAAATACAGAATGGCTCCCTCCCACTGGTTTCTTGTATTCTCAAGTTATAGACACCTGGCCTGCATTGATGCGTAGGTTGTACACTGCATATTCCTGCTGCTTCTAAAGGATCGCTATTCACGTTACAGATGTCATAGATTTATTATGATGGCTTAGTTAGCAGATGGCTATGAAGTGGTTTATTCTAAGAAAATCGGGAACATTAAGACTGTCTTCTATCAGAGGGAAGCAAGGCTTCTTGAAGAAGGTGTGTCTTTCCCTAATCCTCAGTACAATGCTAGCCGAAGTAGCAGAAGGAATGGTGCTGTTGACTCTTCAGTTCAACTGCAAGTCTTACTTTTTGCTTGACTAGGAGTCCTCCTCCCCTGCAGGATGCTGTGTTGGTGTTGTGGAGTGATGCACGTTACAAGAAATGCACTTGAGTTGACAGATTTCCCAAGGAATCTGTCGTGCATGAGAAATACACTACCTTGGGTTCTGGATGAGTAAAATGGCTTGGGAATCTAATTTTGATCGTTCACACTGTAGTTGGGGCTTAAGTCACCCTTAAGTCTCCGTCTGAGCTTGGCTTAGAGAAAGAGACATTGACGTGTGTACCAGTTTAATAAATTTGGCAGTGGGGAGGTGCAAAGAGTATCGTTTCAATTATAGATTGACCCACGATTGATGGAGCAATGTGTGTTGCTTAGGTTAAGATCAATACCAAGTAACGGCAGGTTCTCGACTCTTAGGAGGGTGGGGGCAAATGTTGGAGAATCGATGGACTGAAAAAATTCACATTGGTCTTTTGATACAGGGAGAATAAAAAATAAAAACAGTAAAACATTGTAAGATGGGAGTGATAGTATAGTGAGTGTTAAAATAGCCTGCCCAAGCTTTTATCCTACGTACCTATGCCCACACTACCCCTCCAATGGGATTGTCCTGTTCTAAGTTTGTTCTGAGTCTCGAGAGTGTGAGTCATCTCCTAGTGTTTTAGAGGAGAAAGGCCTCAGCAGTTGCTTCTCTTGGGAAAGTCTTTATTTTTCTATTTATGCAAATATCCCAGCATTCAGGGAATTGGACTAATAAAATTGTCTCATATAAAGCCTAGTAACTACCCTGGTTGGGTTGAGATGATGGAGTATATTAAGGAATTACAACCTCCACTTTATAATTGGAAGAGGAGAGGTTGACAGATTTACCTGAACTGGTGGTGTACCAAGTGCCACGTGGGAGAGCCTGAGAGCTGTTTCTCACCAGGAGCTTACTGCTTGGTGTGAGGAAGACGGATATGCAATCAAAAATTAGAGAACAGGATGGCCTGTGAGCCGGCGCTGATCTGACTGCAGATAATGAATGCCACAGGAGCTGAGCAGGACAGGTTGCCGTGGTGGACAGCAAAGCCCTGGGAGAGGAGAGAAATCTGAGCTGGACTTGGACAGGCTGGGAGGATATAAATAGCCGGTGGGCAGAGTGACCCAGTGGTGACTGATGGGGGCACAGCCATCTTCAGGAAGAGCCTGGGTCACAGAGATGACACTTCCCTAAAACAAAGCCCTCGCCACAGGTAAGTCTCAGGGGGTCTGGAGTGGAGAGGCATTTAAGAGAGTCACACAGTGTTTCCAAGATTAAATCTACAGTGTCACATAACATGGGTAAAACGACAGCGTGTTCTCAGCCAAGTGGTATTATTTCTCAGAGAAATAATTTTTTATCAAGAACAGATCTCTAAAATTAGACCTCCGTTGATATGAATGAGCTAATTAGGTGAGAAAAATGAACTTTTAAAGATTCTTTAACCATCTTGTTGGCATGTTTAGAAACTGCACCCCATTCTGCTGATAAAAGGGTCGTCTCTATGTTTGGGGTTTACCCTCTAACACTCCAACACTGGGTCATTTTCAGAGACAGGGTTAAAAAAAAAAAAAAAAACAACTTTCAGTTAGGCTGCCCAAGTGGCTGAGTCTGTCTGGGGAGTCCCGGATTATGCTGGTCACACCAGCAAAACTATTGATAGCTTCCCCTTTGGAACCTAAAATGTCCATGTTTGGATGATAAGTTATAATGGTTACCCTAATTCGAAGTGATGTACTTTGGACTTCTTGATGAGTCTGTGAATTCTCAGTGGCCAATAGGGATACTCCCAGCTTATGGGTATTTATTTGCCTACCTATGCATTCTGTCTTCTTGAAATGGTCATATTTTTTTCCTTACAGATAAAACAGTCATTGTAAAAAATTAGCAATGGAGAAAGGCATAAGTAAGAATATTATAACCCAGAAATTATTTATATGCATATATATCTATATGTATTATCCACATATTATTTATCTATTTATCAATCAATCTAAATTTCTATATTTAGAAACTTACAGCCTAAGTTAGTTTATTTGGAATTGGCATCCTATATATATACAAATGTGGATATGAATATAAACGTACTACATAATATTATGTATTTAGAACTATAGAATAACCTAGTTAAGATAGATCAGTATGATCACTTTTTTTAAAATTTGGGTTTATTTTATTTATTTATTTATTTATTTTTGTAGTTGTAGATGGACAGAATGCCTTTATTTTATTTTTTTATTTTTATGTGGTGCTGAGGATCGAACCCAGTGTCTCATGCATGTTAGGCATGAGGTTCAGCGCTCTGCCGCTGAACCACAGCCCCCAGCCAGTATAATCACTTTTTAATAATCACTTTAAAAATTACTTTGAAGGACTATATAATATTCTAGTGGATATTTATTCTTAAGCTCTTAAATATTTAATGAACCCCCAATTTGGGGCATTTAGATTGTTCCAGCTTTTAAATACATTATTTAAATATATATATAATATCCTATCCCCTTAGACTTGGCAGTTTCATTTACAGAAAAGCATCTTTAAAACATAACCATGGAGGGCTGGGGCTGTAGCTCAGTGGCAGAGAGCTTGCTCATGTGAGGCACTGGGTACGATCCTCAGCACCACATAAAAATAAATAAATGCCTTCTGTCCATCTACAATTACAAAACAAAAAATTAAAAAAAACATAACTATGGAATACAAAAGTATTTAGCAACTACCAAGTCAAAAGGGATAGGATATATATGTATATGTATCATATATATATATATAATATATATATATTTTAGTTGTAGATGGACCCATACCTTTATTTTATTTATTTATTTTTATGTGGTGCTGAGGATCGAACCCAGTGCCTTACACGTATGAGGAAAGTGCTCTACCACTGAGCCACACCCCAGCCTTAAATGTATTTTTTATACATATTATACATATATAATTATACATAGTAGTGGGAACCATTATGCCATATTCATACGTGCACATAACAGTTTGATCAGTCTCATTCTTTAGTACCTGCTCTTTCCCCTTCTTCCTCCCTCCCCTCGATATGATTTTTTATTATTATTTGGATCATTAGTTTAATTTGTGAACCATAACTGTAATAAATAATAATATTATTATTTTAATCAGTACATGATAGTTGTGTAGGTAAGTGGGATTCGTTGTGGTTCATTCACACACAGACATAGCGTAATTTGGTAGATTTCCATCCTCGGTACTTCCCAATGCCCTTCCTTTCTCCCTCCCTCTCCGTCTCCTTCCTCCAGTCTGTTGGTCTCCCTTCTATTAAATTATTATTAACAATACTGTTATGAATGTTTTGTGTTGCTAAATCCTTTTGTATATCCATAGTTATGTTTTTTTAAATTTTTTTTGTAATTGTAGATGGACAGAAGGCCTTTATTTATTTTTATGTGGTGCTGAGGATTATACTCAGTGCCTCACGTGAGCAAGCTCTCTGCCACTGAGCTACAGCCTCAGTCCTCAATGTTATGTTTTAAAGATGCTTTTCTGTAAATGAAACTGCCAAGTCAAAGGGGATAGGATATGCATGCAAAATTTTGGAATTGCCAAACTTTGTTGGAGAGTGTGAGAATCCCACTCCCTCACAGCCTCGTCTGCCGAGCCTGTCACTCTTTCTCATCTTTCAATCTGAGAGAATTTTATTTCCTGGTTATTTAAGTTGTATCTTTGATTATTAATGATTTGTATATTTTTATTTTTAAATTGCCCACTTTTCCATTAGAATGTTCATCTTTCCCCTACCTAATAATAAAATAACCCTCTTTGTTATGTTGAAATTTTTTTTCTAATTTGCTATTTGTCTTTTAACTTTTTATATAGACTTTTGTGTGTGCATGTGTATGTGTAGATTCAGAAGTCCTTATTTTGTATGTAATTATATCTATCAGTCTTCTCCATTATAGAGTTATGTACTTTTTTTATATGACCAAATTTTCAATGAAATCCTGTGAAATTTTCATTTCATCTGATGCTCTCAAACCCCTTAAGCTCCTTGTTTCAAATTTGCAGTCTGAGCTCACAGATGAGGTATAATTTTTGTTTCTATTTCTATAGTTCAGTAAACCTCTCGAGGGGTTTTAGTCACTTTACAAATTCACAGATAAGTCACTGCAAGTAAGAGCTGGTGGTGTGCATTCTTTCCCTTAACCACAAAATGTGTGTCTCCATTCATGGAAGGCTATAATGGGACTTGGAAGGGACTAGTTTGTTTAGATTTTTTGCAGGGTGAATCATGTTGTCCCATCGATGTGCTTTATAATTATACTGATGTGTTCTCAAAAAATTTTTTTCTGGCACCAACCCAAGAATCTCATACATGGTCAAAAACCACCAGTTTTGTTGTAGCTCCCCCAAAGCAACAGCTTTCATGGAATGGAATCTCCAGGCTTCATGGCAGATTCCCTACACCATGGAGGAGGGCCGCAGTCTGGCTGGGCACAAATCACGAGCCACTGAAGCAGGAACAAACTTTATTTCTGAACTCCACCAGCACACTCCACACACGCTCCCCGGGAACTCTCCTGAACGCCACGCACTTGGCCTTCTCTGGGGACACACCACACACCAACTGGAAATCCCTCCTCTGGCACTTCCCCAACCAATGGGAACTCTCCGAGAATCCCCGTGAGAACTCCAAAGTAGCTCCAGAACTCCAAAGTAGCAGGCCGAGGCGGACAGTCAAGGTCTAATATACAACCAAATCAATCCAGCATCATCTCAATGGCTGCCCTCTCAACCAATACTATTGGCAAAATGCCAGGGGCCATTCTGACTTGGCTGTGGCTCTCAGCAGAGGAGGGCCTGCCCGGCATCCAGTTCTGGCTAGAACCAGGCGGGTGAGCTTGTAGCTGGGCTCTGACACTGGTTTTGTTGACTTGAACCACCTGGGAGCCTCAAAGACTCCCCTCTTGTCTTTAAAGTGAGACCTGAACCTCCCGCTTCTCTTTGGTCCTCCCCTGTGCCTGCTGGGCCCTGCCAGTGTTTACCTGGGGGGTGAGGGAGAGAGGAGAATCTTCTCCCCACTTCAGACCCCATGACAGTCCACTTGGTGGTCACTATAACCCCACCCCCACCCCCACATCATGCCTTTCTCTCTTCTTGCAGGGTGAGCACTGAGCCCCAGGCAGAGCTGAGCGTAGTAGGACTGGTGAACACCACCATGACGCAGAGGCAGTTTGCTCTCAGCTTCTGGAACTTCCACCCAGCAGCAGGGACTCCAAGATTCAGCTCAGGTGCAATGGAAGCCAAATCCTGCTGCTGATGTCTTCTCAAGAGGATTCATGGGTGGGGATCTGGGGATGGGGACCAAAGTCCCACATCAGTGTTGTCTTGGCAAGAAATTAGGAAAGGGCAGGGGTTGTGGCTCAGCGGTAGAGCACTCGCCTAGCATGTGTGAGGCCCTGGGTTCAATCCTCAGCACCACATAAAAATAAATAAATAAATAAAGATATCGTGCCCAACTACAACTAAAAAAATTTTTTAAATGTAAGAACTGTAAAATAGCCTGCTCCTCTCAGCAAGAAACCAGGTTTATGGTGCAACTCTGTGGTCAAGACCAGGGGTTTGAAAATAGTTATTGTGAAATGACCCTATTAGGGTTTCAGTAGCCCTCTCCAGAGGCTATGCTTTTAAATGGATTGCATCAGGGTCCCCTCAATTGGGGGAAGATAAACTAATTTTTCTCCTGCCTATTCAGTGCCATTTGCTCTCCCTCTCCCCGTCTTCCTACTCAGTATGCATACACCGTGTATACTGACAAAAAGTCAAAGAATGAATTTAGCCAAAATACAGTCCCTCCTCAGACTGCTGGGAGGGAGGAACCACATATGATCAAAGCCCAAACCTTTCCATAGGCAAAGCTCGCTGGTAAGTAATCGTTGTCTTGTTCCCCATTCGGGAATTATCCATTCCTCTCAGTGGGTGTTGGCAGCATGTTTGATGGAGACCACTAATGAGGAGCTTCCCCTTCCCTAAGCTCCTCTGGATTCTCAAGGATGTGTGAACCAGGGAAGCGAGTAGTGGTAAAGGATTTCTAGGCCCATCATTTTCTTTTTCTGAGGTCTGGGTTTGAAAGTGGTAGAGCATTTACCAATTCTTCTCCATGGCAGGTCCTACAAGAGGGATGGAGAAGAGAAATTCTGAATACATGACATGTCTGGATTTTGCAAAGGTGTTTCACTAATGACATCTGTAGGAGACTGGGGCCCCCTAAAGATCCTGGGTCCTGATCCCTGAATCCTATGAGTGTTACATGATACCGTTAAGTCTTTGCAGAGGTGATTAAGTTAAAGATCTTGAGCTGGAGATATTATCCTGGATTATCCAGCTGGGCCCTAAATGCCATCACTTGTATCCTTACTTAAGAAAGAGGCCAAGGGAGGTTTTATAATGACACTCACAGGAGGGAAGTGTTTTAGTTAGTTTTTTCATTTCTGTTACTAAAAGACCAGAACAATTGTGGAGGAGAAAAAGTTTATTTGGGGGCTCATAGTTTCAGAGGTCTCAATCCATAGAGAGCAAGTTCCATTTCTCAGGGCTCAAGGTGAGACAGAACACCATGGTGGAAGAGTGTGGCAGAGAGAAGCAGCTCACAAGATGATCAGGCAGCAGAGAGAGAAATCTCCACTTGCCAGATACAAATATATACCCAAAGCCACGCCCCCAATGCTCCACCTCCTCTGGACACGCCCCACCTGCCTCCAGTTACCTCCCTTTATTCCTATCCCAGGATTCGTTCACTGGTTGAGTTAAGGCTCTTGTAACCCAATCATTTCTCCTCTGAACTTTCTTGCACTGTCTCATACTGGAGCTCTGGGGGACACCTCAGATCCAAGCCATAATAGCAGGCAATGTAAAGATGGAGCAAGGGAGGCTTTGAAGATGCTGGCCCTGAAGACGAGAGTGATGCAGCCTGCCCAAGCCAAGAAGCACTGGCATCCACCAGAAGCTCAAGAAGCAAGAAGCAATTTCTCCCCTAGAGTCTCTGGAGGGAGTGTGGCCTTGATTTTGGCACAGTGAAACCAATGTTTGATTTCTGATCTCTAGAACTGTCAAAGAATAAATTTGTGTCTCTTAAGGTCTCTAAATTTGTGGTGATTTGTTATGGTAGCCCTGGGGCCTTGCAGATAAAATGAAGAATCCTGAACCTAGAAGCCTGGGTCAGTAGAGTCATAGGTTTCTGACCAACTCTATCTACTTATTCATTTACTCAGGAGATGTTTGAATTGAGTGACTATTCCAGACAAGGAACTGTGAGTAAAGCAAACTCACTATTTGCACAAATGTCCCTATTTGTGCAAAGCTCTGGAAGCTCAACATTAGCAGTAAGGTCCAAGAGACTGGGTGGGAGTGGGGAGGGAGAGGCACTTCTATACATGTTTTAGAGAATGAGGTTCAATTCAAGATGGGGAGGAGATGGCCAGGGGTCCACTTCTGGAGTACTGATGGGTCCACATTCTGTGGGTTGTGTAAACAGTTCATCTGTTTACTCACCCAGTTCATAAATGTTTAGTGAGCACCTATTATGTGTCTAGCACTGACAAGGCTTGGGGAAATCAGCAGCGATTAGGACAGAAACATTTGCTGACCTCCTAGAGCTTCCTCTAGGTAGACATGAGAGGCTTAATTGTGCAATTATCACCTCTTCTCACTGTATTAGATTTTTTCAGATTACAAAATTGTTCTATAGTATTAAAATAGCAAAATCGAATATTACAGAAATACACAACAGAAAAGAAAAATGCCCCATCCACTTGAGCTCCCCCCCAGAGACAGTCACTGCCAACAGGCTTTCCGCTTGTTTCTCCAACTTTTAAAGTTTACATATAATTTACTTTAAAAGCATAAAAATAGAGGAGTAATAAATACTCTTATTTTTTTTTAGCTTGAATATCCTCCTACATGAATATGAAGAAATAAGTTTATAGAGGTGGAAATGCAGCGTCAAAGGGTATGAATAACTTCAATGATAGATGCTCCCAGATTTCTGACCGTTCGCGGTGTACTTGGACGGGAGCGCCCAGGAGGTGGCGTGTTTTCTCGCAGCCCCAATGAGGCTGGATGTTATCAGTAATTCTGATCTTCACCTGTCTGATAGGCAAGAGGGGATCTCTTGTTTGGATGAACCGTTTCTGACCTACAACTGAGATAACAGTGAAGTGGGAATGTGCAAGGGGTTGAACGCGCGACCTAGTCAAAGAGGCCGGAGCTGCTGCGCTCTGGAGGGCGCGGGAGGTGGGATGAGAGAGGGCGAGGAGGGAGGCAGGGCCCCATCCCCAGGGCCTTGTGGTTCATCTTAAGGGTTTTGGTTTTTATTCCAAGAGAGAAGAGGAGCCAGTGGGAGGTCTCGTACAATCTGGCACCATCAGGTGGGCCTTTCCAACAGCCGCCCAGGGCCCAGTGCAGAAAGTGAGCTGGGGAAGTGGGGGGAGCGGATACAGAGAGCAAGAGGTAGCTGTGGTGGGTCCCGGTGAGAGGCGGTGTTAGCCCCTGGGTGAGGGTGGAGGCCAGTCATGGAGAGAAGTGACTGCATAAGAGTTATTTAGGCCACAGACTTGACAGGAGGAGGCTTGAGGGGGAGAGGAAGAGGGTGGCGAGTTGGAAGACAGATGGAATAGGACTCATCGCGGGGATAATGAGATGTCCCAGGAGCAGGCGAGGATTTACCTGGAAGGGGAAGCTCCAGAGGAGAGGCAGGCATGGGAGCCCTGGGCTCTCCAGCCCTGAATCCACAGCCCTGTCTAAGGCAAGCTGCCAACTGGGCTGGGAGAGTATTTTAGACCATGGCCCCGTGGTCTGGAACAGAAGCCTGCCTGTGAGGGGACAGGGCCAAGTGGAGATGAGCCCTCCCTCGTGGAGTCTGAAGGAGAACCCAGGTGAGTGATGGCATCTTGAACTTGGAGTCATAAGAAAGGCTGCATCAGGGGAAAGCAGGAAAGGGAAGTCGTGGATCAGCCCAAGTCCTGAGGAAGGAGGGCCGGGAAGAGAGAGCTAGGGCAGAGCTGGGGGGCCTGAAGGGCCACAGAGCACTAGAAAGGGGTGGATGGACCTCGGTGCCTGAGGGTGGCTGAGTGGTCAAGAGCCAGGCTTTCAAGCTGAGCAGATCTGAGTGTGAATCCCCAGCTCTAGTTGGGTGACTCTGAACAAGTCACTGAACTTCTGTTCTTTTCATAGACACCAGAATAGAGAAGCAAAATAAAGATCAATGTATGAAATATAGTTCAATGTTCTTCGAGTTCAAAAACCAAGCTTTTAAATTGCAATTAAATGCCACACACACTCATTAGACTTGCAAAATTTGAAAAATCTGATAAAACCAATTGATTGTAAGGATGCGAAGCAACAGGAAATCTATATGCTCCTGGTGGGAATGTAGATTATTAGAACCATCTGGGGAAACACTTTGGCATTATCTATTAAAACTGAAAATGTACACGTTCTCCAACTCAACAATTTTGTCTTGGGGTATGCAAATCTAAGAGGAACTTCTCATGTGTACTGGGGTATATACACAAGTTTATCCATAACTTTGTTGTTCATTATTGCCTCAGGCTAGAAACAATGCAACTATCCACCAACTATGAAATGTAGATTGTGATGTGTTCACACAGTGGAGTACTATACAGCACTGAGAAGGGACAAACCATGCTATAGGGAAATGACATGAATAAATTACATAAATACAATGTTGAACACAAGAAATGGTTCTTAAGAATTAAAAAATAAGCAAAACTAAATTGCAACATAGTTTATTTTTTACAATCTTTTTTGTTTTTTAGAACTGGGGATTGAACTTTAGAGGTACTTTACCACTGAGCTACATCCGCAGCTCTTTTTATCTTATTTTTTTAAATTTTGAGACAAGGTCTTGCTAAATTGCTGAGATTGGCCTCAAACTTGCAATCCTCCTACCTCAGCCTCATAAGTCACTGGAATTACAGGCATGAGCCCCTGAGCCCAGTTTATAATGCATGTTTTTTGAGAAAATCATAAAGAAAGGAAAGAAAGCAATTATTATGCAAGCCAGGGTGGCAGTCCTTGTAGAGGAGGAGAGTGCCAGGCCTGCAGGGAGCCCTCAGAACAGGGGGACTCCACGGTGCTTGGGGGTATTCTATTTCTTGACCCAGGAGGTAGTTACACAAGTGTTTGCTTTGTGATTGTTCATTATACTGTACATTTGTTTTGAACACTTTAATCCAAGAGTATTTTATTCCACAATTTAAACAGGTTTAAAAAGAAGATAGCTAACACTTGTAAAATGCTTGGCGTAGTGCCTGGCCCATATTAAGAGCTCAACAGATGGCAATTTTATTTACTGTTATAACCCAGTTGTTAGAGCTGCCTTGTCTCCTAAGCAACCTTCCAGCTCCTGGACTGAGCTCTCGTTTCCATGAGGCCCGGCTTCGAGGTTCACATTCTGGGCTGCTCTGTTTCCCAGGGCAGCCCCCCAAACCCTGCTCCTCCACGGCACTTCTTAATCGACAGGTGGCCGTTTACTCTGTTGCCTCCAATCCTCCTCAAGTGGGCCACCAAAGTTTGGCAATAATGTGGGAAACTTTCTCCTTCCTTCTTGCCTTCCCTTTTCTTTTTCTTTCTTCTCTCCCCCATCTCTTTCTTCCTTCCTTTTTTTTATGTGTGCGGGGGTGTGAGGTGGGGAGTATCTTTGTAATGCGGTTCTAGGAAGCTGGAATACTAACTGAGCATTGTATCATCTGGGACAGAGCCAGAGTCCAGCTGCAGGTCGGGGTTCAGGGGTGAAACCCTATGACAAGCTGCTGCCAAAGAAAAGGGACTTTTTTTTTTTTTTCTTTTAACAGACTTTGGTTTTCAGGGCGATTTTAGATTCACAGGGTCTGTTGTGAAAGACACACCCAAATAGCAGTGATGCAGGAGGGACCAGATGCATCCCGGGATAGCTGCGATTGCCAATTTAAACCCTTCCAGAGTGTGATCCATATTCTGAAATTCCACAGGAAGGTGGACGGTCGCTGGCTGAAGGTAGTCTGAGAATGTCTCTGGTCCTTGCAGGTCTAGAGGAGTAAAGGATGAGGAAGCACCTTCCACAGGTACCAGAAGGGGTGCTGTGTACAACGGCTGATTGTGAGGCTAGCTGATCCCTGGGGGGTGCTCATCATGAGCCAGCACAGTGCTACCACTTCATTCTTACCTCCACCCCAGGAGGCAGATGCCTTTACCATTTCAGCAGATACCGCTGAAGCACAGAGGAGTGCAGTAACTTGCAAGATCACACAGCTGGTTAAGTGATAGAGCCCAGAAAAGGGATCCTTCTTAGGGAGGGCCCAGGGTTTGGGAATTAGATGAAGACATATTTTGCTAACAATAAGCAAAATGATCCCCAAAGACCAATCCAACAGGGAATGTGGAGTTTTGGAAGCTGCTGTAAACAGCTTGACTATCAAGTATGTTTTAGAAAAGATTCCTGCAATGGAGCAGCAGGTGAGACTACATACGTTTCAAGGTCTTTCCAAAGAAGCCAAGATTGAAAATCTGAGTCTTAGTAGAGCTTCAGACAGAGGAATGGACTGTATAGTTAAAAAAAAAAAAAAAAAGTAGATAAAAAATAAAACAAAACAAAAAAACCCTCCAAACTGCACAGCATGCCCCGATGCGTCTGCCATTCGGGTACCCTTTCATGCTGATGTTCAGGAACATCCTCAGAACTCTGGAGACAAGTAAAATCATTTTCCTTAGGGGGCTGTTTCTGTTTAGTCTTTTAGCTGACAGTAGTTGCACAGCGCCTTTCTAACTGCCTATAAAATACCTTCCTAAGCTCCAGAAGAGAATCGATTTACATAAGGCATTCTCCCACACTTATTTCTTTAATTTCAGACCAGAAGCACTGATCTTGTCCTAGGAACCCTCCCGCCACATCTCCCACGATAGGCCTGCGGACTGTGAGCGCGCCCCGTGTTGCAAACGGCAATCCGGAGTGTTGGGGGTGGTTTAGGATCTGTCCTTCGTGCTGAGATGGTACATACAGCTTTGTTTCCAGGGTTACAGCGACGTCTCTGGTCCATCTCCATGACCATGTCACTACTTTCTGGTTTTCAGAGGGCTTGTGACCACCCTCCAGGAAAAGGGAGGCATGTGACGGTGTCTCTGGTTGAAGCCTTTCCTGTTACCTGGAAAACCAGATTTGGTTTTGGTTATTTGACCTATTGGAAAATTGACCCTGGCATTTTATCCTTGGACAGAATATTAAGCTGGGTTGCATATCATGGTTTTTGAAGTCTTTGAATAATAACTATTTAAATTAACTGTGTGGAAACTTAGGAGTTGCCTGTGTTCGATATAATTTCTCCTTGTACATACAGTTAAGTAGTTCATGATACATGTTCATTAAAATGAGTTTATTGAACATAGAGTATTTTTAACAGACTTTAGTTTTCAGGGCAATTTTAGGTTCACCGCAAAACTGAGTGCAAAGTAGAGCATTTCCATATATCACACCTTCCCCCAATATGCATAGCCTCCCCCATTCACATCCCCCACCAAAGTGGCAATGGCACCCCATGACTGTTCATCATCCATAGTTTTATATCAGGGTCCACTTTTGAAGTTTTATGTCCTCTGGCTTCTTCATGGTTTCACCTTTTCCAGAAAGTTTTAGAGCTGAAATTACACAGATGTAGCCTTTTCAGATTTTCTCTTTCATTTAGTGATATTAATTTAAGATTCTTCCTTGTCTTTCCAAGACTTAACAGTTCATTTCTTTTCAGTGTCAAGTAATACTCCACTGTCTGGATGTACCACATTTTTTTTTTTTTTTAATTTTTAAGTCCGTTCTCCTACTGAAGGACATGGGTGCTTCCAAGCTTTGGCCATTGTAAACAAAACTGCTATAAACATTCACGTGCAGGTTCTTCTGCGGATGTGTTTTCAATTCTTCTGGGTAAATACCAAGGAGCATCCTTACTGGGTCAAACAGGAAAAGTATACTGAGTTTTGTAAGAAACTGCCGACTGCCTTCCAAAGTGGCTGAACCATTTTGCATTCCCACCAGAAGTGAACGAGAGCTCCTGTTTCCTGACACACCTCACCAGAATTCGTTGCTGTCATATTTTTTAAAAACTTTTATCATGCTAGTAAGTATATGGTGGTATCCCCCTGTTATTTTAATTTGCATTCCCTAATGACATATGAGGTTGAGCATCTTCTCATGTGCTTTTATATATATATATATATATATATATATATACATATATATATATATATATATATATATATATATATATTTTGCCATCTATAGCTCTTCTTTGTTGAGGCCTCTGTTTGGATCTGTGCAGATCTTTGGCCCATTTTTAACTTAGGTTGTTGGTATTTTTGTGGTGGAGTTTCAAGAGTTCTTTGTGTATTTTTCGTAACAGTCCTTCATCAGGCATGTCTGTTACCAGTAATTTTCTCCCAGTCTGCGGCTTGTCCTGTTCACTTGAACACACCACAGTGTCTGTTCCAGGTCACAGGGACATAGAAAGTATATTTGAGACCGTTGCTCCCTTGGAAGTTGCTTTCATTCTTAATTGGGGAAAAAAGAAATCTATTTCCTGGATGCAGAAAGAATGGCCAGTGTTCTTTTTATGGGCTGCTATTGAAGCTCCTAAATGGATCATGGAGTAATCAACACTCCAGAGAACTGGGACACTTGGGAAACTTGCTTGGACGTTGTTTTATGTGGGGAGAGTTTCCCAATAAACCAGAGACTGGTGGCTTAGGTATTGAAACCCTGACTTATTGGGGAAGATAAAGCATCGCCAGTATCCTGAGAAAGATCAGTGACTGATGTTTCTGCGCTCCCTCCCTCACGTTCCACGTTCACCGGCCTCACCTCGAGTGACGGTTGTGAGGTGGTGACAATTTACCCAAGTCGAAGGGAATATGGCAATTGGGCCAAGAGAAAAGAAGTTTCTATTATATGTTTTAGGCATCTACAGAAGAACCTGCACATAAATGTTTAGGCAGCTTTTTTGTCACTGTGACCAACAGAGCTGACAAGAAAAATTTTTAGAGGAGGAAAAGTTTGTCGCTCCTGGTTTCAGAGGTCTCAGTCCTTAGATAGTTGATTCCATGGCTCGGGACCCGATGGGGGAGGCAGAACATCATGGCAGAAGGATGTGCAGGAACATGGCACCAGGAAGCAGAGAGAGACAGCTCCACTCTCCAGGGGCCAAATACATACCCGAAAGGCACAACTCCACTGACTCACCTCCTCCAGCCACACCCCACCTGCCTTCAGTTACCACCCAGTCAATCCCCATTAGGGAGGTCAAGGCACTGGTTAGATTAAGGCTCTCATAATCCAATCATTCCACCTCTAAACTTTCTTCATTTTCTTGCACATGAACATTTGGGGAACACCTAGTATCTATTCCATAACATTATATTTATCTGGATTTTTACATTTTTAAATATTTAAAAACACGTAACAGAAGGGGCTCATTTCTAAACAGCCTAGAGTCACATGGAGTAAAACTCATGTGACTTCACATTTTGGAGTCTGCGGCATTTGCTGGTATGGAAATACATATCAACATTATTAATGTATCATCATTATTAACGTGACATCTTAAACTTCAATAATATTAAACAGAACTCTTTCTACTCATAAATTTAAAAACAGGGCCTTAGCCCGGTGCAGTGATGTATGCCTGTAATCCCAGCAGCTGGAGAGGCTGAGACAGGAGAATTGCAAGTTCAAGGTCAGCCTCAGCAATGGCAAGGCACTAAGTAACTCAGTGAGACCCTGTGCCTGAATAAAATACAAAATAGGGCTGGGGATGTGGCTCAGTGGTTGAGTGCCTCTGAGTTCAATACCTGGTACCACCCCCTCCAAAAAAAAAAAAAAAACAAAAAAAACCCACAAGGTCCTAAACCCAGTGTGAATTGGATGCCAGCTCTCTCCAGTTTGCATGAGCCATGTCAACCCTCATCGGCAAGTGCTAGGAGTCAAGTTGGAGTGTGAGGTCTGACCTTGAATCTGAAATGAAAGGGAAGCTCAAACACTTAGCTGAGCAGAAGAACAAACACTAGCGAGACAGCATTGTTAGGACTGACAATGAGCTGGATCCAATATCAAGGCCATTCACTCCCAATGCTGTGTCCAAAGAGGAAGAAACAGTCCAGACACCCAAACGTCCCCTTCCTCAGAGACGGCCAGAGAACCCTGAGAGACAGCAGGCAGTGACCAGAAAAAAGGGCACAATTTTGTCTCCATCCAGGAAGATCTACTTATTCAGTGGAACAGCAGCAAGTCCCTTTCCTTGGTGAGACTGATATAAATGTTCTCCAGAATTTCCCAAGCTGCCAGGTTTCCAACCAAGTTGGATAAAGCACGAGTTGCCCAGTGCAGAGTCTAGGAGGGCCCTACACTGTGCGAAGCCTGGGGTCCGTCCCGGCTGTGTGGTTAGTTACACGACCTTGGGCCACTTACTTAAACATTGTGAAACATTAAACATTGGTTTCTTCATTTATAAAACTGGAATAATAATTGCTGCGATTCGGTTCTGTTGCAAAGATGAGTGACCATTTTACATCAAATACTTGGCCTGTAGTAGGAACTCAATAAATGTTAAGTAATTAAAAAAATCATTCAGACTTTATTTATGCCTTTAATGACTCCACTGTAAGAAAGGCCCAGGTGCACTCTCTATATATACTTCTGCTTATGCTGCTTTTGTTGAAAATCAAATATGGTGTCAACTAGGATGCTTTCAGTTGCAAGTATCAAAACTGCCAACTCAAACTAGCTTAAAAAAATAAAGTGAACTTATTGGTTCACATAACTGGAAAAATCCCATGAAAAAGTCAGCTTCAGGAGAAGCTTGACCCAGCAGGTCCATGATGTGCTATTGGTTGACCTGGTTTCTTTTTTCTTTTGAGGGATGGGGTCTTACTATATTACCCTGATTAGCCTCAAACTTCTGGGCTCAAGTGATCCTCCTGCCTTAGCCTCCCAAGTAGCTGGGACAATAGGTGCCGCCACACCTGGCTCAGACTTGGTTTCTTTTGATTTCTGCTCTGTTACTGTGGTATCAGCTTTATTCCAAGTCTGGTTTCCTTTGTTGTTGTAAGATGGTTGTCAGCAGATGTCTGGGTCCATCTGTTAGAATTTAGTTTACTCTGACTGAAAACCCACTATGATAGTGGTTATAACAAGACAAGTATTTTTCTCCCCATATAAAAGAAATCTGGAGATAGGTGGTCTAGGGCTAGTATAGTGCCTTCACCCTGTTATAGACTCAGATGTCCATAACACAGTGCTCCATATCTTAAGGTGTTTCTCCCTTTCTCAAGGTCACCTCTAAGTCCAAATGACTGCTGGGGTTCCAGCCATTACATCCACATTCTGGTCAGGAGGAAGGGGCAGAAGAAAGGCTTGATTCCTCTTTTTTAAGAAGATTCATGGTATACCACACAATCTTGCATCTGACATCCCATTGGCTGGTACTTAGTCACACAGGGTAGTTGGAAGAGAGGCTGGGAGATAGAATCTTTTGCTGGGCTCAAATGGCCCAGTTAGAAATTGAATTATTCTTATGCCCCCAAAGAGAGGACATTTGAAGGCAACCAGTTGTTGCCACTCAGTCATGTGTTTCCTTATTCAGGCTCTGTGGACAATAATAGTCTTTTTTTGGTGTGTGTGTGTGTTGGGGGGGCACCCATGGAAGGGAAGAGACGCTTTTCAAAACATACAAACAAATAAATAAAGCCAAAAAATTCATCTACATCTGATTGGCTCATGTGGCGTCTTGCAGAACCCATGGTCGTGGGGTGTGTGGGAGATGGTGGTCGCTGATTGGTCTAGCACTTTAGCACCCTCTCCTGGATGGAGGGCAGGATTGGTTCCCCTGGGACATCCCTGGGATATTTACGGATCTGGCAGGATGATAGAGGGAGTCAATTGTCAATACAAAATTCCCTTTTCCACCTCCAGACTTCTTTTCAACATGCTAAGCAATTCTAAGACTTAAAATTCTTTTTTTTTTTCCCTAAGGACGGCAAAATTTTAAAATCTTTCATAAAGTTCCCTGTAGAAAACTCAGTCCCAGGGCAAGTACTCAGCTGGTTTTCCCATGGGAAGACTTAACATTCTTGATAAAAGTCTTGAATTTCAGATCCCTTCTGCATCTCTGTGGATGTGTTCTGAATATCTGATCTTTCCCGACTGGGCACAATAATGATAGCAACAGATCCCTAAACATCGCTGAACTTTATTTTCCCCATCTGTAAAATGGTCAGGGTCATAGTGGCTACCTTTTTCTTTCTCCAAAGATTACATGGGATGACACATGTATGCTTGGCACAGTATTAACAAAGCCGAAGTCACTGACGCGGCAATATTTCCTGATGCGTGAATCTTAGTTCTGTTTTTATTTTCCTGGGTGTCTTGCTTCTTTCTTTACCTGGAGCCCCCCGAATCCTCTTCTTGCTCTCCTAGCTTCTGTTTCTGTGGGTCTTATTTTTCTCCTTTGAGAAATTCCTCTTAATAGATGCCCCTGAACTCATCTCTGTTTTCCCAAGGTGGTTTTCAGAGCCCAAGGTGTGACAAGAAGAGAAAATGATTTAGGAGGGCTAAGAGTGGACAAGGAGCTGCAGGGAGCAGCCAAGTGGGGCCCCTCCCAGAGAGCGGAGCCCCAGGCTCCCTGTGCACAAGGAAGAATGTTTTCTTGTGCGTGTGTGTGTGTGTGTGTGTGTGTGGTCTGTTTATTTATATCAGAGACTAATGTTTATACACAGTAGTTGTGTTCATCCCAACCAACTCATACGTGCATGAAAATCAATTTCAGTTCTTGATCCCCGTTTCCTTCTGTCTTGCCCCCTCCCTTCTCCTTCCTCTACTAGGCTTCCTTTCTCTCCTCTGTTAATTTATATTTGATTGGTTCTTCACGTGATCTTTTTTTGTTGTTCTTTCAGATATACATGACAGTAGAGTATTTTGACACATTATGTATACTTGGAGTATTACTTATGCTAATTAGGATCCCTTCTTGTGGTTGTGCATGATGTGGAGTTTCAATGGTTGTTTTCATATATGAACATAGGAAAGTTATGTCCTATTTATTTTATTGCCTTTCCTATTCCTATTCCCCTTGGAAGAATGTTTTCTATTTGTTCATGTGAATCTTGTTTTTTTTTCTTTTTTGTGGTGCTGGGGATTGAACCCAGGGCCTTGTGCATGCTGTATTCCTAGCCCCTGTTCACGTGAATTTACAGGAGAAACACACCTTCCATCAGGAGGCTGAGGAGCTCCTTTGTCTACGTGAAGCTTAGAATTGAGCAGTTTGTTCTCAGTCTTGAGTTGCTGGGAAACCTGCCCAGCTGGTCTCAGGTGGTTTTCACTCACTGTCCTCCCGCTTCCTGCCTTTCCTTCTGGCTTCCATAAGGATGGAGAGGCTGGGAGGATTTGTACTCAGTTCCCTTGAAAAGAGCTACTCAGGGAATCCCTGCCTTTGCCCATCCCAGAGGAGACCAAGGTTCCCCAGGGTACTGCTTGAGTTCTGTCTTGGTGACCAAGGAGGAGATAATAGCTTACATGAATCGCCTGCCACTATAAGCACTTTGCATGTTTGATGATGATGATGATGATGGTAGCAGCTAATGATTAATATGGTGCTTAGTTGGTACAGGGCATCGTTTAAATTATTTTGTACCTATGAATTTGTTGTATTCCCTCATACTCATCTGAAATAGTAACTACCATTGCTCCCATCTTACAGCTGAAGATCTGGGCTCAGAAAAGTTCCGTCACTAGCTCAGGGTGGCCCCACGGGTATCAGAGTCTGAACTCACACAGATTGCTTGGCACTGTGCTCCTCAGTCGTCTACCAAGCCATCTCTCTAGGAGGAGGTTTTACCCATTTTACAGATGAGACCGAGGCCCACGGAGAGAAGATAATCCTGGATTCGAATGCAGGCAGGAGACTCCAGGGCCTGGATCTTATTTGTTATGTCACTCCTCCAGGTGCAGGTGGGGTCATTTCCATATCTACACATCACCTGGAGAACATGCTGAGGGCCACAGAAGGTGACACGACTAACAGAGCTACCAAGGGTGTGGCACAGGGTGCAGAGCTGTCTGGAGGTGCTCCCTGCCCTGCCAAGGCTGCTGGTCTTGCTTCTGGGGCCCAGCGGGGAGAGAGGGAGGCCAGTGTTTGGGGGAATGCAGGGAGGCAGCCAGTGATCAGAAAATCACATTTTCTTTTTGCCTCAGGAGCAAAATTCACTTGTGCCCTTTTTTTTGGTTCCTGATCTCTTCCTCACTCCATCTCGGGGTCATTGGTTAAGGCATCCTGGGACCCGCTGGGGTTTGAAACATCAGACTCCACAGTCTGTGCCACCTGCTAAGTAAGGGAAGTATCCAGGAGAGTTTCACTTATTTATTTATCCTGTGTTTTGTTCCCCAAAGGATTTATGACAGTACACGGTATTGTCATATACGATTATGTGACAGTGTGGCTGCGATCCCAGCCCGCCTGTTCTCCTTCCCAGGGGCTGTCAACAAGTCTCGTCGTCTTCTTGCCACCAGGTTGCTTGGTTTCGAAGTTGGCGATGGCGCCTTCCTTGGAGAGTTGGAGTGATGGTTCCTCACAGTTCCTGTCGAGCTCCTGTCCCAAGCCTGCTGCAGAGAGGTGCCTGGTGGACGAGGAGGAGGATGAGGACGATGGCCATGACAGTGGCAAGGTGGGGACTGACTTCACAGAGCAAAACCAAGGGAAAGGTCATACAATGGAGCCCAGAATGAGGCCACCAGGAAGCCACCTTCACCTTCTCAGGGCTGGTGTGACAAGAGAGCCCTGATGGCTAAGTCCCTCTGGGCATTTGTAAGGGGAAAGCCCTGGGCGCAGGCTCAGGAGGGAGGACAGGTCTCCCTGGATTCCTGAGGACGCTGTGCAGTGTGGTGGACAGTGTCCACACTGCTTCATTGTGTAAACACAACGACAAGTTCCACTGACCGTCCCTTAATAGAGGCCAATGCAGTGAGCCCCAGCTTAAGCCAGCTTGAGTCATCGCACTGCGCCAGCAGAGGACAGTCCAGGCGCAGCTCTCAGTGGGCGCGACTTGACCAGGGGCAACAGCAGGCAGTGCTCACCGCGCATCAGGAGTGAGAGCTCTGAGCACTCTGCATGCATCCCCTGGTTTAAAGCTTGAACCATCCTGATGGGATTGGCAGTATCATCATCCCCATTTTACACATGAGTAAACTGAGGCCTGGAGAAGTTAAGAAAGCTGTCCAAAGTCACTGAGCTCCTAATCCCTAGCCAGGCTTCGAACTCAGGCAGGCAGGCAGGGTCCTCAGCCTGTGCCCCTACCCCTTCCAGAAAACTGATGGGGCAGAAGAGCTTTGTGACAGTCCTTCGTGAGGTTGGCTGGTCAGCAGAGCCTCTGAGGGAACATGGGCAACACTGAGGTCAAGCTGATGTGTGAACCCTAACGAGGTCCTGGGGGGCAGTGTTCTGGGGACCCGTTAGTGGGGAGCCGTGTGCCTTACCCATCAGCTGAGATGGGGCAGTGTTCTGGGGCCTAATATAGGGCCCCTCTGGAACTGAAGCCAATCTCTGGCCTCGGCCCAGGAAAGGAGGTGGCAGTTAGGGGAGCAGGGCCAAGGTCCATCTCAGAAAGCAAACTTGAACCCACTCCAATGCCCCAAAGAACGAGTGAAGACCCTACACCCTCCACATATCCTAGCTGCACTGATTTTAGTCCCAATCAGTGTCAAGTCAGCTAGTTTCTTGTTCTCGGTATTTAAAAAAAAAAAAATGAATACATGGCATTTATAGGACATGCACATCCCTTTCATCGTGAGCTTTATGCCCAAATATATTGAACCTCCTAAACTATCTGAGAAGAAACACCCCCAAGCCTTCTCTATCTTGTAACTGACCAATTCAGCAGAATGCTCCCCAAAGGCTAAATATAGCCTTGTCTGGTTTTTGTGGAGTGGCTCCTGGACAGATACATAGACAGCACACTGTATCTGTGGATTCAAACAACTATGGAATGAAAATATTTTAGGAAAAAAAAATGTGTCCATACTGTACATGAATAGGCTGTTTTTCCTTATCCATTATCCCTTAAAGAATATAGTATAACAACTAATAATGTGGCATTGACATGGCATTTGGTATTAGAGTGATCTGGAGAAGTATACGGTAGGGTGCACACAGGTCATAGGCAGATACTGTGTCATTTTATGTAAGGGACTTGAACATCCCGAGTCTGGCATGCACGTGGGTCTTGGAACCAACCCCCTTTGGGTGCCGAGGGACAGCTGCAAGAGAAACACAGGACCCATCACCTAGCCTTCTGGGCTCATCCTCTCTGGTATCCAGACGCATTGGCCAAGTCCCTTCTCCTCCTCTGTGGGAGTGGGGCCTCCTCAGGATTTCCTGAGAATATCCCTGGTTCAGGGCGGTCAGCATTCTGGCCTTGACTGCCCTTTCCCTGCCCCTATCACCTTTGCTTCCTTTATCCTTTCTGCCTGTGACTGTGTGGGTGGCCCACTGTAACTCAGAGCTCGGTCCACTGCAGAGACCCCGACATAGCACAGGTGACAGCAGAAAGCCAAAAATGCTCTGTCCCTTATCTAAATTGCTTGCCAGGTTCCCTTAAGTCCCTGGCTTCCCATTAACTTCTGGGACTTTGCTCGTCCCCAGGAGTCACTGTTTGCTCAACAAACTCATTCCCTGAGCCCCCAACCTCCGGTTATTTTCCTAGAGAGAAGAATTTAGCTCATCCCTCATTTTCACCTTTGCTTCCAAGGCCTGGAACTTGCTTTCCTCACCCCTCAAACCTCACATGGTACATCCTAACATGTGAAAGCCGTCACAGTCACTGTTTTAAATAGCATCCCCCCCACAACCGTGACATTGTAGGTATTGGGAATTATGGGACAGTGGGCAATTACATTTCCAAAAAATAAGGATGAAATAACGAGGTAACAAAAAAGACCCCAAGCAAGAGATGGCCAAACTGTGATTAAACAAGGTATGCTGGGGCCAGAAAGAAGGGTAAAGAAGAGGAGCAGCTGCTCTGGGGGACCCCGTGGGGCCTGGAGAGGTGAGACTGGATTGGGTGTGAGGGAAGGATGGGATGGGCGGGTGTGATGAGTGGGAGAGAGCAGAAGGCCATCTTCAGGAGGAGAACCCGCTTGAGCAAAGGCAGGAAGCGGGCCCAGGACCCACAGGACTGGAGGGGTGATCAGAAGCAGTCCTGGCCAGGGGGGAAGGGCCAGGAGCCTCCCCAGGCCCGAAGGTGAGGCAGAAACCAGGATGGGGGACTCTGGCCTTCTGCCTCCTGGGAGTGAACAGGTTGCCTGTGGTTCCCAGCACACGAGACAATCAACAATGTAAACTGCCAGGATGCAGTTCCCTAATGAAGTCTGTTTTCTTACAACATGTGTTTATTTATTACAGAGAGCTGTGAGAACTTGAGGGTGTTGTGTCAACCTCGTCTCAGGCACCAGCTGAACTCAGTGACACCAGCATCTTGGATCCTGACAGACGGCGGGAGTTCTCACTGAATCACCAAGGAGGCTGCTCAGGCCTGGCGCGGCTCTGCTCCGGAGGTGCTTCATTTGCAGTGTGGGCAGACTTGACCCCAGTCAAGGCTGCAGACGTGCCCTGATTTGGAACCCTATGCTGGTGTCAGTTACACCAGTGGTTTTCAAACTTGAGCTTGTGTCTGGGTCACCTGGGGGGCTTGTTAAAACACAGAGTGCTGGGCTCCCCCAGTTTCTGAATCAGCAAGTCTGGGATAGGGCCTGGGAATATGCATTTCTAATAAGTGTGGCTGCTGCTGCTTGGGAGATCGCACTTGGAGAATCATAGGTCTGTGCCAGGGTTCTACTGTCAACTTGTGAAACGTTCTCTCTTCAGTTCTTTTTGCAGAGAAACATCAGATTAGATGAAAGAGTGAATGGAAGTAAAAAAAAAAAAAAAAATCAAAATGACCTACATGTCCATCAACTGATGAGTGGATAAATTATGGGATATCCATACAAGAAAATATTATTAAGCCATAAAAAGGAATGAAATATTAATACACCTTACAATATGTGAATGATATTTGGAAACATGCTAAATGAAAAAAGCCAGGCACAAAAGGCCACCTATTATATGAATTAATTTAGATGATATGTCCAGGCAAATTCATAGAGACAGAAAGCAGTTAATGGTTGCCAGGAGCTGGAAGCAGGGTTGGAACGAGGAGCGACTGCTTATTGTGCTTCCCAGTATGATGATAAAAACGTTGAACTAAATAGTGGTGATGGCTACACCACACTGTGACTGTACCTTTTACCCCCAAATTGCATATTTTAAAAATGACTAAAATGTTCAATTTTATGCTATATGTATTTTATCACAATAAGAAACAATTAAAAGAGTGAATGGAGTGTTGTTTTTATTCAAATTATTGAGCCATTAAAATGTTTACAGAATAATGGTTGGAAATGCAAAGGGCCTAGATTGGTGGTTCTCTGTCCTGGTTGCATGAAGGGTCACCTGGAGAAGTTTATACCACACTCTCCTCTTAGTGTGGTATAATTGTGGATAATTGCAATGTACAGCCAGGTTCCAGAATACTGGCCAGAGACCTCGAGGGCCAAATATACTGGTGAACTTCATGCACACTGACTTGACCTTCATCGCAGACAGCACTCTGTTATGTCCTCCTATGCATGCTTGGCATTGGAGTGCAGCGTAGAAGGAGGTGACTCTTGGAATCAGATCAACTTGGGATTTGAAATCAGTTCTGCTATCGGAGAGCACTGGGCAAACCTCAGTACCCTGCTGAGCGTGTTTTCTCCCACGTGAAGAACAGGGGTGTCTTGAGGCGTGCCTGAAATAGGACAAGTTCCCAGCAATAACCGGTCAGACACTGTCCTCTCATCATCCAGCCCTTCATTCTCTTCTACCTTATTTGTGTAAAAGTTTTAGCAATGTGGTATCTTGCTAAGTTCAATTTGAGCTTATGACCCTCCATTGGTAGGCTCAAAGGACTTTATAACGCTGGAAGGACACATTCAGGAGAAGCATTAACTAGAGCACTCATGCTCAGACTTTATTTATTTTTTTTTTAGTTGTAGATGGACACGATACCTTTTTTATCTTATTTATTAATTTTTATGTGGTGCTGAGGCTCAAACCTAGTGCCTCACACGTGCTTGGCAAGTGCTCTACTACTGAGCCACAACCCCAGCCCTCAGACTTTCTTTTGTGTACTAAGCTTTATAAAGATGTAAACATATGATACAATAAAACCAGATAAAAATTTACCTCAATTTTTAATAACCAATATTTGTATTTTTCATGTTTTGGTGTAGCCCTTGTTCATAAGTAATATAGGCATTTTTTTTTTTTTTTTGGTACTGGGAATTGAACCCAAAGATGCTTATCCACTGAGCCACATCCCTAGCACTTTTTATTTTTTATTTTGAGATAGAGTCTTGCTAAGTTGTTTAGAGCCTCACTAAGTTGCTGAGGCTAGTCTTGAACTTGTGATCTTCCTGCTTCAGCCTCGAAAATCACTGGGATTACAAGTGTGCACCACCATGCAGGGCTAATATATTTTTATTCAACTACAATTATGATACAGTCACAGTTTTATACTCTGTACTTTTTTTTTTCTTTCAGCTCTTCATTTTATGTACTTATCACAAGTTTATGGCTCATTTTTGACATTTTAATGGCTACCTAATATTTCAATGAATAGCTTTACTATAATTTCACTACTGTTCTCTTGTTAAGCCTTTTGATTGCTTCTTTTTTAGTCAGATATTTCTCTCTGCTGTGATTAAAGGACCCCAATCAGAACAATTGTAGAGGAAGAAAAGTTTACTTGAGGGCTCACGGTTTCAGAGGTCTCAGTCCATAAGAGGCTGGCTCCATTCCTCATGGCTCAACATGAGGCAGGACGTCATCACAGAAAAGTGGGCAGAGAAAAGCAGCTCACATGAGGATCAGAAAGCAGACAGAGAGTCTCCACTTGCCAGGTACAAATATGTACCCCATGGCCACGTCCCCAATGAACCACTTCTTCCAGCCACACCCCACCTACCTCCAGTCACCACTCAGTTAATCCCACCACGGATTAATTCTCTGATTAGGTTAAGGCTATAACCCAATCATTTCTCCTCCAAGCCTTCTTGCATTGTCTTACACATGAGCTTTAGGGGAACACCTCATCTAAACCATAAAAGCTTCCAAGTTTTCAATATTAGAAACCAGGCTCCATGAAAACATTTCTGCATATAATTTTTAACTACCTTTGACTTAAATTCTCATGAGTTACTGGGTCAAAGGTGTGAACATTTTAAGGATCTTGAATGCACTGTCAAATGGCTTTAGTAAAAGATTGTAGCCGCAGGGTGTGAGTGTGTAATTTTCAACAACTTTCTAGTACTGAGTTTCATCATTTGAAAAAGATTTATAAATTGTACATAGTCTAACAATATAGGCTAGTAAGAGACTGTGTCCAAGTTTGAGGCATATATGACATTCCTTTGCCATTCCTTTTATGGTGGCAATCCCTACTATTTTGTAAACCGTTTGAGGGCACATCTTAGAAAATCAATAATTACTTTTTGAAGCAATGAATAATTCAGGCAATCTCTCCTCCCAATAATTTTTTCATTTTTCTAATAACAATTGAGATTTATTTGTTTGTTTGTTTTCAAAATAAATTGCACTTTATTTCACTTATGTTGGCAGCCTCAGAGAGCTCTGTTTGCAGGAAAAAAAAATGTTTGATGGTTTTCACTCGGTGGGGAGTAGATCTCCCCCACACCACGACAGCAAGAGGCTAAATCATGGCTCTGCACTCCCATCTCGTTTCCTGTCTACTCCTGAAGAGCCAACTCGACAGGAATGAAGGGAAAGCTATTTGTGGTGTGCATGGGAGGAAAAATGAATGCAAATAGGCCCTTCCTAAGCTATTGAGCTCAGCTCTCCCTCTTTCCAGTAGGATAAAAGTGGTACGTGCTCAGGTGATTGAATTTGCGTATTGGTTCCCATTGATGAGGACAGTTTGTGGCATTGAAAAGCTGCTATAAATTCAGTAATGCTTTTAAATAACTATGGATTTTATTATTTTGTTTTCAAGTGTCTACATAAATTTCCAAAACAGTAGTAGAACTATGTGTGAGATGGATGTATCTGGCTGTACCTATATGGTATACATTTGTGTTCTCAGATTCCTTCAGTATCCTTTTTTTGCCTAAAGGTTGAGAATTGCTGCTCTGAGAGTAAACCAATATCTTTTTATCACTAAGAGGTGCTTAACCGGTTAAGAGGAGTAGGGGAGTGCTCGTCATCATAGCTAGTACTTTTCTAGTATCTAATACTGTGGCCTGACCCTCCCTCCCCCCAGATACAGGGACTCCTCTACCTTAACTTTTAGAAATGGCTAATTTTTATAAGTCTCCTTCCAGCCGCTTCACCTTCTTCTCATCTGTGACAGCAGCAAACAATTAATGGGATTTCTTAAATATCTCACTGGCTGAAATAACATCTTTTTTTTCCAATTAAAAAGTAACAAAAGCTGCATCTCTTCTCTGTTCCCTTCACTAGCCGTAACATTTTGACATCTGCCTCTGTCACCAGCTTTGTGTAAGACCAAGCTTATCTCAAAATGGAATAGGTCATGTGTTTCTACCGGGGACAGATTGTTTGCGACTTCAGTTTCTAAGGAAAATTTATACGGGTGGTTTGTAGAAAGTGGACATACTCAAGGGTTCCTTTGTCAGAGGACTGCAGGGTTGCTGAGGACCTGTCTGGATAAGGTGGCCTGGTACCCCAGTCAAGCATGGGTTGCTGCGGGGATGGGGTCACCTACTTATCCACACTCTTTCCCCTTCCCCACTTCCTACAAAGACACTCCAGCCCTCGTTTATTTCAGTCTCACTTTCCAAAGCTCAACTCGTCATATTTTGTGTTATGGATTCTTAAACCCCAGGAAGCAGAGAGGTTATAACCCAGTGGCTGGGTGAGCAGAGTCTCTTGAAGAACTTCTCTAAAGTTCGCCCCCATGCCTGATGATTCCTTAGGACTGTGTGCGGCCATGAAACCTGCGTTTCGAGAAGCTCTCCTTGTGTTCCAGATGATAAATCCAGTTTCAGAACCGCTAAGCCAAGCTCCGGGCTCCCAGGGGAAGACTTCCTTGACTATCATCTCTGGCAGGTGGTCACGCAGCCTCCATTGGAATGCCACCAGCCATAGGGCACTCACTTCTTAAGGGGACTTGCCTCAGTTGACACGGTCTTTGTGTGGTGGTGAATGTATAGGTGTTTTTAACCAGAAAATGTTTTTACCTGTTGATCTCAATTATAGCTTTTACAGCAATAGAGGAAAAAAGTTATTCTTCTTCCTCCAATAACCTTTCAAACACTAGAAGACAGTATTGCTTCTTTCCCAGGATCTCTTTTCTGGTTTCAAGACCTTTCCTCCAGATGTTCTAGCCAAGTCTTCTAGGTCAATTACTGTAAGAACTTTATGGGTCAATTTCTTCCCAGTGTTGAGATGAGGCCATAAAGGTCCTGTCAAAGGACATGACCTGTCCATTTCCAGCCGTTACGTAGCCAAATTGAAACCTGAATTCTCTGACTCCAAATTCTGTGTTCTTTTTTTTTTTTTTAAAGAGAGAGAGAGAGAGAATTTTTAATATTTATTTTTTAGTTTTCGGCAGACACAACCTTTTTGTTTGTATGTGGTGCTGAGGATCGAACCCGGGCCGCACGCATGCCAGGTGAGTGCGCTACCGCTTGAGCCACATCCCCAGCCCCAAATTCTGTGTTCTTAATTGATATGTTATGCTTCAGACCCTCTATCTCAGCAAACGACATTAACTAGGGTCGTGAGTCCTGCTTTCCCTCTAGCAAATTTAACTATCAAGCCCTATCATTTCTACTTCTAATGTTTCCCTCTCTAGTAGTTATAAAAATTACCCATTTTTCTCCCTTGCTGTCATTACCCTAACCCTTCTCATCTTATTCTTTTCTCTAATTTCTAAAAATTGTAGTAAAATATACATGATATAAAATTCACCATCTTAATCATTTTAAGTGCACAGTCCTGTGAGTAAATATATTCCTAAAGTTATGCAGCTATTACTACCATCCATCTCTAGAACTCTTTCCATCCTGTAAAAGTGAAATTCTGTACCTATTAAACAGTAGTTCCCCATTGCTCCCTCCCTGGCCTCTGGCCACCAGCTTTCTCTTTCTGTCTGTGAATCTGACTACTGTCACCACATAAGTGGAATCATACAGTATTTGCCTTTTTCTGACAAGCTTATTTCTCTTAGCGTAATGTCCTTAAGCTTCTCCCATATTTCAGCATATATAAAAATTTTATTTCTCTTCTAGGTTGAATAATAATGAAATATATATTACAATACTATTATAATATATTACAATAATATATATATATATATATTACATTTTGTTCACCCACAGATCTGTTGATGGATCCTTGGATTGTTTCAGTCTCTTAACTATTATGAATAATATTGCTATGGATACCCATGTACACATATGACTTCAAGATGTGGAATTTCTGGAATTGTTAGTAATTCTATTTTTAATATTCTGAGGAATCACCATGCTGTTTTCTACAGTGGGCTGTGCCATTTAACATTTCCAACAACAGTGCATAAAGGTTTCAATTTCTTCATGTCCACACCAACGCTTCTCATTTGTTTCTTTGTTTTGGGATGGTAGTCTTCCTACTGGATGTGAGATGGTATCTCATTAGTTTTGTTTTGTATTTCCTTCATGATTAATAATGTTGAGCATCTTTTCATGTGCTTATTAGCCATATGTATATCTTCTTTGGAGAAATGTCTATTCAAGCCCTTTGCCCATTTTTAATTGGGTAGGAATTTTGCTGTTGAATTTTAAGACTTCTCTGTATTCTCGATATTAACCCCTTATCAGAAATATGCTTTACAAATATTTTCTCCAACTTTGTTTGTTACTCTGATAAGTATCTTTTGATGCGCAATTTTTAAAAATTATCATGAAAATAATTATCCTGGGGCTGTGGGTATAGCTCAGTGGTAGAATGCATGCTTAGCATGCATGAGGTTCTGGGTTCGATCCCAAGCACCACAAAAATACATTATGTGATTAGGGTAATAATAAGGATCCTGTAGGTGATCATAAACATTTGCAATAATGCATATGGTACACTTTACACACTGTTTCTCTAACCGGTCTCATGGACATACTTTCAGGAGTCCAAACATTCTCTCTAAAAATCTTATGTTCTTAACTTTTTTTTTTTTATTTAACAGAGACTTTATTTTTCAAAGCAGTTTTCAGATTTCTGGAAAAATTGAGCTGAGAGTACACAGTCACCATATAATCATCCCCACCCCATGTACAACCTTTCCCACTGCTGACATCTTCCATCAAACTGATGCATTTGCACAACTCATAAACCTACCTTGGCACATGATCACCCAGAGCCCAGTTTACATGAGAGTCTTCTCTTGATGTTGTCCGTCCTGTGGGTTTTAACAAATGCATAATGACATGTGTCCACTATTATAGTGTCAGACGGAATAGTTTCATTGCCCTAAAAATCTGCTGTGCTCTGCCTATTCATCCCACCCTCTTCCTAACTCCTGGCAACCACTGAGCTTTTTATTGTCTGCATGGTTTTGCCTTTTTCAGAATGTCACATAGTCGGAATTATACTACATGTATCCTTTTCATAGTGACTTCTTTCACTTAGTAATATGCATTCAAGCTCTTTCCATGGCCTGGCAGCTCATTTCTTTTTAGCCCTGAATAATATTCCATTGTCTGGATGGACTACGTTTGTTAAAGCATTCACCAGGTCTTAACTTTTAATTCGCTGCTTTTCAAACAGGGGTTTTTGGATCTCTGTCTCAGCTGAACATGTATTTTTTGAGGATTTAAGAGTTTTACAATTTGAGAAACACATTCTAGCAGAGAGTAGATGCTCAATAAATGTCATAATGGGTGACAGAATTATGACGAATGAAAGAGAAGCTAAAGTATAGTGAGGCAAGTCCGCGCTGGGGACTGTGTTCTTGGGATTTATCCCAGAGAGGACTGTCACGTCAAGTGGATTTGCAGTTAAAGCTGCTTTTGGGGGACAGGGTGTGTTTGAACTTCCTGGGAAGCTGTCTAGACTGTGCCCAGTCTTCAAGGGGCACATCCCCAGGGCAGGTTTGGGGCACTGTGGTGACCTGACAATTTCTGACAGTCCCATTTTTGAAACTGGAAACATTTTTCTCATCTTAGGTTTTCTGGGACTGTTCCTTTGCTCTGTAATTTTCGGAGATTACGGTGTGATTCCTCAATTGTCTCTGCAAGATCTTCCTGTTCCCAGGCCTGTAATTCATGGAGCCTGGAGACCTGAACTCATTCAGAGCTGCCTGGGGCTCCCTGACTATCTCTCCTTCCCTCTTAACCATCTGTGTTCTGCTTTGCCGGCTTTGGAGGTCCTGCTTCCAGATGGTCAGGGCAGGGCGAGAGCTCAGCTGGGCAGTGCTGGTGTCTGTCGCATCATCAACCCCCACCCGTTGCCTATCTTTGTTCATCTCTTGGCCCTGAACACAATTTCACAGGTCTGCATTGTGCCAGGTGAGCACTGCACGGGTCAGAGCTGTCCCGGGGTCTCAGCCTCCTCTGTGCTCCTTTTCCTACCTACACATTGAAATGTCCTCTGTGTGGACACACAGGGCTTTTAAGTACTTCCCTGTGTTCACTGGGATCCGTCCCTCCTGTATTTTTTCAGGCTCTCGTTTTCTAGAGCGCTGTTTTTCAAGTCCCATTTCCTTTGAATGCAGGGATTCTCAACCCTGGTTGCCCAGTAGAGTGACTGAACAACCAAATCTTTGGGATTGTGTTCCCCAGATAATCACAAAAGGAAAAAAAAAAAAGTGTGAAATGGACTTTATTGAAATTGAAAACTTTTTTTGTTTGTTTGTTTTAAAGCTGGGGGATTGAACCAGGGCCTCATTCATGTTAAGCCCATGCTCTACCACTAAGTTACAACTCCAGCCAAAATTAGAAACTGCTAATCAGAGGCCACTACTAAGAAAAAAGAAGAATTATATGGATAGGATCACCCAGTAGGTATTTTCTTTTTCTTTCTTTTTTTTTTTTTTTTTGGTACCAGGGATTGAACTTAGAGGCACTCAACCACTGAGTCACACCCCCAGCCCTATTTTGTATTTTATTTAGAGACAGGGTCTCACTGAGTTGCTTAGCACTTGCGGCAAAACATTCACAAGTTCAAGACTGGGGAAAATGTTTTGTGGCACATATATCTGACAAAGGGCTTATACAGCATATCTTCGCAATTTTTTTTTTTGTTTGTTTTTCTTTTGTTGCTTGGAGTTGAATCTAGGGGCTCTTTACCACGGAGCAACATTCCCAGACCTTTTTTTTTAATCTTAGCAAGACCTAAGTGAGGGTCTTACTAAGTTGCTGAGACTGGCCTCAAACTTGTGATCCTCCTGTTTTAGCCTCCCAAGTCATTGGAATTATAGTTGTACACCACTGACTCTTAGCAATTCTTATAATTCAGTAATAAAATGACAATTAGCCCAATTATAAATGGCCTAAAAGCACACTACCACCATTAACCGTAAGGGAAATAGAAATCAAAATCAAATTGTGCTAAAGTGACTAAAATTAAAATTTGTTTTTAGCAGCAATGGTGAGGATGCAGAACAATTGGAACTCTCATTTGTGTCTGACAGGAGGATAAAATGGTACAACCACTTTGGAAATTGGTCTAATGGTTATTCATAAAGAGAAATATATACCTACCGATGACCAAAATCACTGTTTCTGGGTGTGGTTTTTTTTTGCCTGAGATAAATGAAAACAAGCATATACTAAAAGACTTAACAGCTTTATTAATAATAGCCTAAAACTGGAAACTGTCCAAATGTCCCTCAGAGAATGGACACACAAATTGTTGTGCATCAACCACAAGAATAGAATCCTAACTAGAATAAGTTATACTCTATGTATGTATAATATGCAAAATACACTCTAATGCCATGTATATCTAAAAAATACTCTCAATAATAATACTAATAAAAGGAGGAAACTATTGATGGACATGAAAACATGGATGAATCTTGAAAACATGATGCCAAGTGAAAGAGACCACATACACACAAGTACCTACTGTGTGCTGGGTGTGGTGGCACATGCCTGTCATCCCAGTGGCTCAAGAGGCTGAGGCAGAAGGATCACAAGTTCAAAGCCAGCCTCAGCAAAAGCAAGTGCTAAGCAACTCTGTGAGACCCTGTCTCTAAATAAAATACAAAATAGGGCTGGGGATGTGGCTCAGTGGTCGAGTGTCCCTGAGTTCAATCCCTGGTACAAAAAAAAAAAAGTACCTACTGTGTGATCCCATTCACATAAAGTTCGACAACGAGCAAACTAAAATACGGAGAAAGGAATCAGAACAGAAGTTTGCCTCTAAGGAAGAAATGACTGTGAGTGACTGGGAAGCTCAGGGTAGAACTTTCTGGAATGTTGGATACATCCTACATCTTGAAGATGGTGTGGGTTACAAAGCATATGCACTTATTGAGACTCATTTTCACATTTGGATCTCAGATGTTGCACATTTGATATCCAAACATTCAACTTAAATAAATTACATTACAAAAGGAAAAATTGAATTTGAAAAAAGTTCCCCAGACCATTTTGCTGCACAATAAGGGTTGAGAGTCAACGCTATGCCATCCAGTTCTTGAAATGTCTCCTGTCTTGACCTTGCAGTTTGAAAACCTGTTCTACCATCCAGACACCTCATTGGCCAGCACTCAGTCTCCCAATCTCTTCGTTAGGAACTCCAGAACATCATGAGCGCTCACAGAAGATGTCTCATTTCCACCATACCACCCACACTTCTCTGTTGGATAAAACAAAGTAAACCACACCAGGTCTCCTTTCTGGGCAAGGGAGTCCAGTGACTGCGGCTCTTCTGGTGGCAGAGGCTGGGGATCTGAGGCCCTCTGGCAGGATCTCTTCCCTGCACGCAGAGCTGATGTTTCCCTGTGACTTTGGGGGGAGAGCATCTTTTTGCTTCTGTACTGACTGATTTGGATGTAGTTGAATGTGTTCTTATTTAAAGTAAAGTTCTGTGTTGCTTTTTGTTAGACATACTTCTTTTGAATAAAACATGCTTTTGAAAGTTACTATTTCCATTCTAAATTCTCTCTTGCCAAGACCCAGGGATATCTCGGGGAATGTTTAACCATGCTGTGTCTGGATTTTCAGACGACTTATCACCATTGCCCATGCCGTGCCTTACTTGCTTATCTGAGGGAGGTGCTTAGATGTGATTTAGCTTCTGTTTTTAAGAACCCGCCTCAAATACCCATGAGCAATATGGAGGTGATGTGTGTCCCCTACTTAGCAGCTTTAACTGTCTAGGACTCAAATAATAACTAAAAAGTGAGCCACAGGGAGACTCTGAAGACACAAAGTAGATATCATAAAATCCATGCACCTGCCTCCGAGGTGAGCCCCGTGGATTACTCAGAGCCAATTTACTCTCACCTGGTGCATAGGTGTAACGCCTTCACAGCCTGGCCAGAAGCACTCAGACCCAAGACAGAACAGAGGTGGACCTTACCGATAGGTCGATAGCTCTCAAAAGGGGTAGCTGACAGGAGAGAAGAGGCAATCCTTTCCAATATCACCTTATCCTACTAAAATGTAAAGCAATAAAAAAAATCTAGTGGCTGTTTGCTTCAGGAGCATGTATGTAAAAATCATTTCCCCAATCATCTCCAGAGGCATGATCACATTTGAGGTCAACACAAAGCTGCCATTGATGGCTATGTCTTTAAGCCATTGAGAGAGACTGACGTTCCCTGCAAGACAAGGAGCAGAGAGTGTGGAATATGGCTTAGAAAGGTTTCTATCAAACTGGGTGGAAATAAAAATTTTGAGAGTTCCTGTGAGTAAGCTGCAGTATCTCAAACCTTGACGGTCTGGTGCCATGCCCTTGAGGACAGCTCTGGGTGATGGTGCCCAGGTGACAATCGTGGAGGCAGGACCAGACTCTCTCTGCTCCATTCCATGACTGGCCCTTGTCCCTTGTGGGTCGGGGAGTCCTCACCTGCAATCGCAGCCATTTGTGTGTGCTTCTGGGCCCCTGACCCACCCTTCCGTTACACAGTACCTGTTGTTGTTGTCTTTCTTCCTCAAAAACCTCTGCCAATGGCCACCCTTGGCTTTCTCAGTCTCCTCGTGCCTCCAAATCTGACTCCAGTTTTCTCTGCCTGCACTCTTCACTCTACAAATCCATTGGAGGCTCACCTCCGAATCCTGTGACTATGAAATAAAAAGAAGTTCTACAGATGGAATTGTTAGTGACGTTTAGAGTTTGTTTTTTAAAGTAATTCAAGGGGGGTAGAGTAGGAACAAGGGGTCCACTAACAACTGTGGAATTCGATGAGTGCCAACTAATTATTCTCTCCCTTTGTGTATGTTAGAAACTATCCATTAAAAAAAGTTACAAAGATGTCAGACATAGAGGTGCATACCTGTAATTCCAGTAGCTTGGAGGCTGAGGTAGGAGGATCATAAGTTTGAGGTCAGCCTCAGTAATTTAGTGAGGCCCTGTCTTTAAAAAATAAAAAAGGATTTGGAGCTGGAGCTAGGGTTCAGTGGTGGAGTGCTTGCCTTAGCACATGTGAGGCACTGGGTTTTATCCTTAGCTCCACATAAAAATGAATGAATAAGATGAGGGTGTCCTGTTCATCTACAGCTACAAAAATAATTTAAAAAAATAAAAAGGACTGGAGATGTGGCCCAGTGGTCAAGTGCCCCTAGGTTTGATGCCCAGTACCAAAAAAAAAGTTACAAAGAAAACTGTGACATAATGTCATATAACCTAAAGTACCTCTTATTTTTTATGGAAAGCTGGACAGAGAGTGTAAATTTATTTAACCATTAACCTAAGATCACTTAAAATTGTACCCTCAAGAACTTCATCCAGGAAATAAAACATCCAGGAATTATTTTCTTTATTTTTTTGGTACTAGGAATTGAAAACAGGGGCCCTTAACCACTGACCCACATCCCCAGCCTTTTTTATATTTTATTTTGAGACAGGATCTTGTTAAGTTGCTTAGGGCCTTGCCAAGTTGCTAAGGCTACCTTTGAACTCACAATCCTCCTGCCTCAGCTCGGCCTCCCAAGCCACTGGGGTTACAGGCGTGCACCACCGTGCCCGTCCAGGAATTTCTTTTTTTAAAAAAGAATCTCACTAGTGTGTTCATCTCTTTTTGCCTGATATAGGTTATGGTACAGATTATTCAGAGCAGATTAAAAGTGTCAATGTTGAGTGCCACTCCATGGAGATGGAACAGAGGCCAAGGCGTACTTTATCTTTGAAGGATCCTGGCACTCAGGCCCACACCCATAGCCCAGTCCTGCAATCTGAATGACGGAGGTGAGAGGCCAAGTCTGAACACTTGTGAACTCTTGATTCTTCAGGAAGGTGGCTCTCTGATCAGAAATTACTTCCCTTTTCTCTCTTGGCTCAAGTTTTCTCCCTTCCCTTTCCTTAGCTTCCTTTTATTTATTTATTTATTTTTTTTTTTTGAGAGGGAGAGAGAGAGAGGGAGAGAGAGAGAGAGAGAATTTTAATATTTATTTTTTAGTTCTCGGCAGACACAACATCTTTGTTGGTATGTGGTGCTGAGGATCGAACCCAGGCCGCACGCATGCCAGGCGAGTGTGCTACCTCTTGAGCCATATCCCCAGCCCCTCCTTAGCTTCCTTTTAAACTCCACCATCACTACAGAAAGCCATGGTATGTTCGTGGGAGAATCTCAACCTTAAGACACAAGTGTGGGAGAAAAATTTCAATTAATTAGAATAATTTTGATCAATATAATTAAAACAATAATTATGGACATGTTGAACATCCATCTTACTAATAAATGAACCTTTTGTGCCAATCACTCATCTTCAGCAGATGCTCAGACATAGCCAATTTCCTCCTACCTGCCCCCCGAGTCCATCCTCTTCCTCACCCCACCCCATATTACTTTAAAACAAGTCCAAGGATCATATTATTTTATCTATAAATAATTAAGTTGTAGTTCTCTGACTCTCTCTCTATCCTGTGTGTGTGTGTGTGTGTGTGTGTGTGTGTGTGTGTGTGTTAATCGGAATTGAACCCAGGGCCTTAGGCATACTAATCAAGTGCTCTGAGCTATACCCAGCCCAATTCAGAGTATTTCTAAGAGATACCTATCCTTTGAAAACATAATCATAATAGTATCATCACATCTAAAAATACCAACAATTTGTTAATATTATAAAATATTTGGTTAGTTCTCAAATTTCTAATTATCTCAAAATTTCTGTGTATTCTTCTTTTATTTAAATCAAGATCCAAGTAAGGTCCACACATGGCATTCAGTTGGAATGGCTCTTACCTGTTGTCTCTAGGCTTCCTTGCCCTCTTTTCTTTTCTTGCCACTTACTTATTGGGGAACCTGTGTCATATGTCTTATATAATTGTCGACATTCTGGATTTTGCTGAGTGCATCCTCATGGTATTGTTTAACATGTTCCTGCATTGCCTGTGATTTCTGTCGGCTGATCATTGTACCTAGAAGCTTATCAATAGTGCTAGTAATCACAAAGGCTTCCTAAGACTGACCATTTCTGCACAGGACGTCTGACCATGGTGAATGAGGCAGGGTCCCAAACTCTTCGGAGGCAACAACAACATAAAAGATGACCCCTTTGGCAGCAATGTCAAGTTTAGTCTCTGTTCACTTTACAAAAGAAAATCCGTCCGTCATTCCCTTCTGCCTGTGAACTAGAATGGGCTCAGCCTCCCCTCTGGTTGTGGGAATGAACAGAGACGGGTGGAAGAAACACGAGCTAGGGAGTCAGACACCTCTTGATTTGAACCTGAATTCCCCTTTCAATAGGTACATATCTTTTCTAGTTACTTAATATCTTTAAGTCCCTGATTTCTTATGTGTACAAAGACAAAGTCTGTCCCACCTGGCTGCTGAGATGCACCTGTCATGTAGTGCGAGTTCAATAATCGCCTGTTGCTTTTCCAGTTTAGGTTAAAAAAGGGAATTGTCAAAAACCCACAAATCCACAGTTTAGAGCCAAACACAAATATGACATTCACTAGCTTCATAAACAATAGAGAAAGTTTTCAAACAAGCCTCAAGAAAACACATCCAGAAAAGGGAAGGAGCATGGGAATGGGAAATATTGCTCCTTTTCCCGCCTTGTCATTAGAGAGTTCAGGAAATTCTTCCCCAAGAAAGCGTGACCTAGTTCTGTCCCCAAAATGTGCTGTTCTCTGGACGCTGCTGGCTTGAGAATGTATTTCTCTTACCAAAAAGATGAGTTCACAGTAAATGACTCAGAAACATATGGATGAAATTTCCCTGAAGCCACTCAGGGGATTAGAAATTAAGGGAAAGAGTGCTTGGCAAAATGCATTTGGGGTTTTGCCAAGACGGAGCCAACTGAGAAACAGTTAAGACGCAAGGCAGATCTCCAAGGTTGCCAAGTTTACCCATCTTAGCGGGACAGGGATTTATAATTAGAGTTACTCAGAAAAGCACTGCCTCACGGTGGCAGAGGACAAAAAAGCCTTTGTCCCCAGTGTCTCAATGCGGTTATTTCCCTGATGGACCCTTTACAGCATGCACATCCTCTCAATCAGGGGTCAGGGGTCCTCAAACCCTGACCCGGCCAGCGCAGCTCCTCTGGACGGAGCCCCAGACGTGCTCTCCGGGACTCTCACTTCTGGCCAGGCGGGATGTTGCTCACAGTGAATTCCTGGATGCAGACAGCAAATCTTGATGGGAGTTCTTGAATTACCCTGGAGAGCTGTTATGGGAAGACGTGGTGACAAAGCAATTTCCTTCTCCGGTGCACACCTCGCCTTTCTGTCCCTTACCTTTGTCACCTCCCACTGTGTTCTGTGGGTCTCTTTTTTTCTGCAAAATGAAGGGGTTCAGCCAGCTGTTTGCAAACTGTGCTACCTGGAGCCTTGAGGGTCTGGCCGGGCCCAGTGGAAGGTGCAGGCCAGGGAAGTCAAGAGAGGATGCTTTGAAAAGCAGAAGTGGGGTCCAACATAAGATTTTGAGTGAAGCGAAGATTCTGGGTTTAGGCGATTTGGAAACCATGAGTCTAATGGGTGAAGTCTAATGTTCCTTCTGACTCATCGGTGCCGGTGCTGTCTGCCCTACTGCTCAGTCTCCACTCACTGAGCCAAGTGTCCCCGGCGATGTGCACTGATGCTTCTTCTTCCAGCACTCCTCAGAGGGCTTCCCGGTGCCAGGCCCTCTGCTAAGCACTGGGCAGACACAGTGTGCAAAACATAGCTCCCACCCAGAGGAGCTAGAGACTAATTAGGAGGATCAGCACCAAACAAATAAATATGCAAATCCAAACCAAGATGTGCACCATGAAAGGCAAGAGCGTGGCGGACAGTGAGTGGGCCTGGAGATGGGGGCAGGCGGTAGCATGTCTCCTGGCCCCCCTCTCAGCCTGGCTTGCTGCCTGCCGCTGGATAGAATAGCGAATCCTCGTTAAGTCATTGAAGGTTTCCATCAAAAAATACACCTCAGTTACCTGACAGGAGAGGGCCAAGAAACCCACAGCAGCAACCAGCTTGTGGGTCAGCCAGACAGTTGCTATGGCCGAGGGTGGACTTGAGAGAACGGCATGCAGCCTGCAGAAGGGTAAATGTGGAGGCATTCACAGCCCGGTGGGCTGAGGAGAAAAGTCAGGTAGGTCACCTGGCAAGATATGAAAGATCCAGGGAGAGGTGACCCGAAGGGCTTTTGCCTCGCCAGTGACGCATCCCCCACCCCGACTTATCTCACCCTTGTAAGGAGAGTTGTTCTTAATTCCGCCTCCTTGACCTCCACTGAGTTTACTATGCTCTACCTGTTAACTCATCACCACATCTTTATCCTATGACTACCCCTTTGCTTCTGTTTAGCTCTTTCTCTTTATGCACATCTGGTGAAGAGATAACAAAACCAAAAACAATTCCTGGAGACTTTTCCCTGGTTCCTACTGTAGGTAAGGATGACCCTGGCCTGCAATGTGCCTGGCTGCTTAGCTGGGAGGGAGGGAAGTGGTGGGGGTGGGAGGCTCAGCAGAAGGAGACCTACTTATCTGCTTAAAGAGTTTAGGCTCCTTTGGGGCACTAGATGGCAACATTTCCCCAAATCTAAACCTAGCAGAGGCAAGGGCCTGTGGTCAGGCCAACTTGGCACCGCTGCCAGTCCTGACATAATCTGTGAAACCCAGCTCAGGAAGGGAAAACTCAAGCTGGATCTGATGGAAGGGGGTGCCTACCAGTTCCTTGCTCAAGGCCTGGTCCATGTTGAGGACAATGCTGTTAGCTGTTGTCACCACCACCATTATCACTACCACCATTACCACTACCACCATTGCTAGTGACCCTACCAACGCCACCGCTAGACATTGAGTCACCCATGATGTTTTTGTTGATGTTAAAATGAAAATTTAATTCAGACTAATTCTAGGAGGAGAAATCTAGATATAGGAGCATATCTTTTTATTTATTTATTTATTTTTTTTGCCAATGTATGCTACAATTAGACTGACAAACAGCCACCTGATACAGAAACCTAGGAGAATTTCTTTAATGAATAGATATGATTTGTTTTTGCATATCATTTTTTTTTTGCTTCTTATCTGCTTAAACAATATTTGAAAACAGAGTGTTCTATGTAGACTGAAAATACCCTCTGGAGTTGTGTGTGCAGTATCAATTTATTTGGCACACTCTTTCTGCTTAGCAACCACCCCCCCTCCCTGGGCTCTGTCCTTTTAATGAGTCACCTGTCACTGTATTTCAGAGTTCCTATTGAGGTACACCAACTGACCCATGGAGACTCAAGGCAAAGCACTTGACACAGAGCAAATATTTGCTAAACTTCTCATTTAATTGGGCTGGTCAATGAGTTTTTTTCTCAAACTCCTATGAAAGGACAGGAATGAAGACTCTCAAGAAGTTGACAATGGCCAGGAGAAGATTATGCCAAGGCAGAAGGACAGGACCCAAAGTTGACTGACGGTTGCTAGTTAGAAGGCAACGCATGCATACACGCACGCCATGGATCCCCTGTGTTCCACAGTGGCCACCGGACAGGTAATCTTCTATATAGTTCCATTCACGTTTTCAATCAGGAAATAAGGATTGACGTCTAACATCGCCCAGTAAACTCCAGGCTTTTTTGGATATAACAGTAAGCAAGGTAGGTGCCCTAAGGACGTTCATGTACTAATGAGGGAGAAAAACTGATGTGCAGATTACCAAATATAATTCAGGTTTGATAAGTGCCAAGAAAAAATGAAGCAGAATTCACTCATAGTGATAAGTAATGGTGTGTGTGTGTGTGTGTGTGTGTGTGTGATTTACCTGGCTCAGTCACTGGGTAAGTTGTAGGCAAGTTGTTCTCTACGACCAAAGCAGAACCTGAGGGTTCAGGTCATTGGCAGTGGGGCTCCCCACAGCTGGGCCACGATCCTCCTGTGAAGTGGAAATCTGGGCCACACATCTCTGTGTCTGCCACACTGCTCGTGAACAGTAAATAGCAAAGAATGGAACAGGTCTAAAATATTTTAGCCAACTCACATATCTTAAATACCTTAATTTCACCAACAAAAATCCATTTCTAATATCCATTGTACTTATTAACAATTAATTTTGACAATAATCCATTTTTTATTGGTTGTTCAAAACATTACAAAGCTCATGATATATCATCTTTCATACATTTGACTCAATTGGGTTATGAACTCCCATTTTTACCCCAAATAGAGATTGCAGAATCACATCGGTTACACACTCACATTTTTACATAATACCATATTAGTGACTGTTGTATTCTGCTACCTTTCCTATCCCCTACTATCCCACCTCCCCTCTCCTCCCCTCCCATCTTCCCTCTCTACCTCCTCTGCTGTTGTTCAATTCTCTCCCTTGTTTCCCTCCCCCTTTCCCCTCACAACCTCTTATATGTACTTTTGTGTATCATTGAAGGTCTCCTACCATTTCCATGTGCTTTCCCTTCTCTCTCCCTTTCTCTCCCCCCACTCCTCTTTGTTTAATGTTAATCTTTTCCTCATGCTCTTCCTCCCTGTTCTGTTCTTAGTTGCTCTCTTTATATCAAAGAAGACATTTGGCATTTGTTTTTTAAGGATTGGCTAGCTTAGCTTAGCATAATCTGCTCTAATGCCATCCATTTCCCACCAAATTCTATGATTTTGTCATTTCTTAGTTCTGCATAATACTCCATTGTGTATAGATGCCACATTTTTTTTATCCATTCATCTATTGAAGGGCATCTAGGTTGGTTCCACAGTCTAGCTATTGTGAATTGTGTCGCTATGATCATTGATGTGGCAGTATCCCTATAGTACGCTCTTTTAAGATCCTCAGGGAATAGTCCGAGAAAGGCCATAGCTGGGTCAAATGGTGGATCCATTCCCAGCTTTCCCAGGAATCTCCATACTGCTTTCCAAATTGGCCTCACCAATTTGCAGTCCCACCAGCAGTGTACAAGTGTACCCTTTTCCCCACATCCTCGCCAACACTTATTGTTGTTTGACTTCATAATGGCTGCCAATCTTACTGGAGTGAGATGGTATCTTAGGGTGGTTTTGATTTGCATTTCTCTGACTGCTAGCGATGGTGAGCATTTTTTCATGTACTTGTTGATTGATTGTATGTCCTCCTCTGTGAAGTGTCTGTTCAGGTCCTTGGCCCATTTGTTAATTGGGTTATTTGTTATCTTATTGTTTAATTTTTTGAGTTCTTTGTATATTCTGGATATTAGGGCTCTATCTGAAGTGTGAGGGGTAAAAATTTGTTCCCAGGATGTAGGCTCTCTATTTACCTCTCTTATTGTTTCTCTTGCTGAGAAAAAACTTTTTAGTTTAAGTAAGTCCCATTTGTTTATTCTTGTTATTAACTCTTGGGCTATGGGCGTCCTATTAAGGAATTTGGAGCCCGACCCCACAGTATGTAGATCATAGCCAACTTTTTCTTCTATCAGACGCAGTGTCTCTGATTTGATATCTAGCTCCTTGATCCATTTTGAGTTAACTTTTGTGCATGGCGAGAGAAAGGGATTCAGTTTCATTTTGTTGCATATGGATTTCCAATTTTCCCAGCACCATTTGTTGAAGATGCTATCCTTCCTCCATTGCATGTTTTTAGCCCCTTTATCAAATATGAGAAAGTTGTAATTTTGTGGATTGGTTTCTGTGTCCTCTATTCTGTACCATTGGTCCACCTGTCTGTTTTGGTACCAGTACCATGCTGTTTTTGTTACTATTGCTTTGTAGTACAGTTTGAACTCTGGTATAGCTATACCTCCAGATTCACACTTCCTGCTTAGAATTGCTTTTGCTATTCTGGGTCTTTTGTTTCTCCATATGAATTTCATGATTGCTTTATCTATTTCTACAAGAAATGCTGTTGGGATTTTGATTGGCATTGCATTAAACCTGTAGAGAACTTTGGGTAATATCGCCATTTTGATGATGTTAGTTCTGCCTATCCATGAACAGGGTACATTTTTCCATCTTCTGAGATCTTCTTCTATCTCTCTCTTTAGGGTTCTGTAGTTTTCATTGTATATATCTTTCACCTCTTTTGTTAGGTTGATTCCCAAGTATCTTATTTTCTTTAAGGATATTGTGAATGGAGTGGTTTTCTTCATTTCCATTTCAGAAGTTTTGTTGCTGATATACAGGAATGCCTTTGATTTATGTGTGTTGATTTTATATCCTGCCACTTTGCTGAATTCATTTATTAGTTCTAGTAGTTTCTTTGTAGACCCTTTTGGGTCTTCTAGGTATAGAATCATGTCGTCCACAAATAGCGATAATTTAAGTTCTTCTTTTCCTATTTTTATGCCTTTAATTTCTTTTGTCTGTCTAATTGCTCTGGCTAGTATTTCGAGAACTAAATTGAATAGAAGTGGTGAGAGAGGGCATCCCTGTCTTGTTCCAGATTTTAGAGGGAATGCCTTCAGTTTTTCTCCATTTAGGATGATGCTGGCCTGAGGTTTAGCTTATATAGCTTTTACAATGTTGAGGTAAGTTCCTGTTATCCCTAGTTTTTCTAGTGTTTTGAACATAAAGGGATGCTGTACTTTGTCAAATGCTTTTTCTGCATCTATCGAGATGATCATATGGTTCTTGTCTTTAAGTCTATTGATGTGGTGAATAGCATTTATTGATTTCCGTATATTGAACCATCCTATCATCCCAGGGATGAATCCTACTTGATCATGGTGCACAATTTTTTTGATATGCTTTTGTATTTGATTCGCCAGGATTTTATTGAGAATTTTTGCATCTAGGTTCGTTAGAAATATTGGTCTGTAGTTTTCTTTCTTTGAAGTGTCTTTGTCTTGTTTCGGGATCAGGGTGATGTTGGCCTCATAGAATGAATTTGGAAGAGCTCCTTATTTTTCTATTTCTTGAAATAGCTTGAAAAGTATTGGTATTAATTCTTCTTTGAAGTTTTTGTAGAACTCCACTGTATACCCATCCGGTCCAGGGTATACAGTGGAGTTGGTAGTCTTTTGATGGCTTCTTCAATTTCTTCCTTTGTTATTGGTCTGTTTAAATTGTGTGTGTCTTCCTGACTCAATCTGGGCAGATCCTGTGACTTAAGAAATTTCTCGATATCTTCACTATCTTCTATTTTATTGGAATATAGGGTTTCAAAATACTTTCTAATTATCTTCTGTATTTCTGTAGTGTCTGTTGTGATATTGCCTTTTTCATCCCGTATGTTAGTAATTTGAGTTCTCTCTCTTCTTCTCTTCGTTAGCATGGCTAAGGGTCTGTCGATCTTATTTATTTTTTCAAAGAAACAACTTTTAGTTTTATCAATTTTTTCAATGTTTTTTTTAAAAAAATTTTTTTTTGGTTGTAGTTGGACACAATATCTTTATTTTATTTTTTTATGTGGTGCTAAGGATCGAACCCAGGGCCTCGCACATGCTAGGCAAGCGCTCTGCCGCTGAGCCACAGCCCCAGCTCCAATAATCCATTTTTAACATTCACTTTGCTGATTAAGAAAGCCCCAGTGAGACGTCGATCAAGGAAGCACTTGTCTGGCTGCCTCTAGACTGGGGCCTTTGAGAAAATACTAGCTCCCTACCCTGGAGTAGAATTTTCCATTCGAACAACTGACTGCCCTTAGAGTAAAAGCTTAAGTGAACCAGCATACGATGGTGTCTATCACTGTCTCTACCTTACTGAAGAATTTTAGAGTAACTCACAGTCTTCTAATACCTCATTAGATATGCTTATCTTTGGGGTCCTAGAAGTCTGTTCTCTGATCTTGTCCAATCACACTGTGTTGGGGATTTTTGTTGTTGTTCCTTGGACAGAAAGCTGCACAAACTAGTTTGGGTTTCATGGGGGTTACTGTGGGGATCCAAGGACTCAGTGGGCAACCTCTAGACACCAGGTTGGCAAGGAAGGCTCTTTGGACCACTCAGAGTAGGGCTGTGTGTTTGAGCTCCAACTTCGCCTGCTGCTCTCATTGGGCCTCTCTTCTTCACTTTTCTCTGGGTCTGCTCCTGTCCCCCTCTTCTCTGCCCTTCCCCCTTTCTTATTGTATACTTCCCCAGTCCTGATTCTACATAACATTGAGCAGAAGCACACACCATCATTTGAACATCTATCTCCACATTTATAGATCCAAAGAGAAAATAGAATGGGTGTAGCCCTGCCTGTGGCCTGAGGTCCCTGGGTTACTTGAGCACCCAGGGTGTGTTGGGCCTCATCAAGGGTGCAGCAGGAGCAGGGTAAATGAGGGTCCTCCTTCTACGAGCTGAGGGAGAACAAGTTCCCCCAGGAAGAGGATGAATGTGGAAGGTTCTGATCAGCTGCACACCTCAGCCCTACTTACTGGTAGTACAGTATCTTGCCAGAGAGTTCTTTGATGCACACACCCCTCTGTGCACAGGTACATGCAGGCACACCACATAGAGTTGAGTCAGCTGATCCTAGAGTGGCCAAGGCTACGGTTATGGTCTGGATATGAGATGTCCCCCAAAGCTCTTGTGTTAATGCAGGAATGTTCCGGGGTAAAATGATGAGACCACAAGAGCCGTAACCTGATCAGTCCGTCTTTGTTTAAATGCACTGACTGGGTGGTAACCGAAGACAGAGGGAGCGTGGCGGGAGGCTATGGGTCACTGGGGCGTTCCCTGGAAAGGTTTGTTTGCCCTGTCACCCTGTCCCCCCTCTCTCTCTGCTTCCTGGCTACCACGTCTGGAGCAGTTTTCCTCCACCTTACCCTTCTGCCATGATGTCCTGCCTCGCCAGGGCCCCAAGCAATGGACTTGGCTGACCCTGGACTAGACCTTGGGAACTGTGAGCCAAAAAAATACTTTTCCTCCTCTAAGTTGTTCTTCTTGAGTATTTTGATAATAGTAATGAAAAGCTGACTAACACAGCCACATTTTTACATGATGATATTCAAGTGACACAAAACACTGTTTCCCTGATTCAGTTCACGACGGCGCACGCCTGTGATCCCAGCAGCTCAGGAGGCCAAGGCAGGAGGATTGTGAATTCAAAGCCAGCCTCAGTAATTTAGGGAGGTCCTAAGCAGCTCAGTGAGACCGTGTCTCTAAGTAAAGTATTGAAAAAGGGCTGGGGATGTGGCTCAGTGGTTAAGCATCCCTGGGTTCAAACCCTTGTACCAAAATAAATAAATAAAAAGTAAAAATTTAAAAAAAAGGTCTTCTTGTTAGCTTTCTTGAAGACTTCATCTGTGAAATAGGCCATCTTTTCAGTTATAACTTAAAGAGTTGTGAATTGACTTCTTCGGTGATGGCCACTTCCCTGAATCTAGGTAGAGCCCCGTAGCTCGGCTGCGCCAGTGTCTCTCACAGACCACACACAGTGGACTTCTGTGGATCCGGTAGCTCACGAGGGGACCTTCTCTACAAGGGAATTGGCCTGCACCCTACCTGGCAATGAGTCCTCAGTGTGTGAGCCTATCAGTGGGGTTCTGATGAAGGAAAGCAAATCCATCCTGCAGCCTGAGTACACAGAAACCTCATATTGTTCTCAGTGTTTCCTTCCGCGCTTGCTCACTCACTTAGACTCACTTAGCATTTCCCGGGGACTCTGGTGTGCCGACTGATCTTACCAGCTGGGCTCTTTTTTTTTTTTTTTTGGTATTGGGGACTGAACCCAGGGGTGCTTAACCACTGAGTCACCTCCCCAGCCCTTTTTTTATATTTTATTTAGAGACAGGGTCTCACTGAATTGCTTAGGGCCTCCCTAAATTACTGAGGTTGACCTTGAACTCAAGATCCTCCTGCCTCGGCGTCTCAGGTGTTTGCTAGAATAGTCTCTCCTGAAAGCCTGTTGGAGAAATGTCCCAAACTGGAGACACTAAATAAAAACTTTCTTAGAGTTTGCCTCCCTCTAATGGCCCTTCAGGCCAGTTGTCATGCTCTTGATCACACCGCTGGCCCTGACAACTGAGTCCTAGACACCTACACTCTGCTCACAGCCTCCACCCAAACTCTTGCTCTGACTCATTCCTTTTCCTCACCGGCCTCTGATTCCCTGGGTGCTGAGCCCAGTCACCTGTTATTTATAGCCTCGGTTCCTCCTTCACACTGGAAGCCCTCTCCAGCTCTGAGCTCTGCCTCTGCTCCTGAGTTGGGATCCACAGTCTCACTTTTGACCACCCACTAGTCCTCACTCCAGCCTTATCTTGCCCCTGGAGCTCCACCCTGGGACAGGACTTGGTGGCCGGCAAACCCTGGAGCCTCAGACCAGAGCAGGGGATAGGTACACACATACAGAAAAGCAAATTGGAATGGGAACCACACTTCAATGTGGTAGAAAAGAGGAACTGGAGCCAATTTTGTAAGCAGCGTATATTCTCATCTCACCCCGCTCCCTCCTGGCACAACCAGGCAGCTCCCCAGGAGAGGTGGACTCCAGGGCTTTTAACCCTCCCCTGGGTCATGAAGGTCAGGGCCACAAGACCTGGATGTGCTTGTTTTTCACGAGAGACAACAGGAGTCTTGATTTGGGGCAGTGCTTGTTGATGGCCCCTTGACCTGACACATGGCACAGAGACTTCAGAGGCAGCCCTCAGCTGTAAGGCCCCCAGGGCAGGGGTGAAGGGTGGCTTCTGGGTTTGGCCCTGCTCTGAATGAGGGTGGGTGGGTGGGAAAGAGGGGCCACTGTGTTCCAGACGTACCACACAGAGTGCGATAATGTTACCTAGAACTGTCTAGAGCCAACCCCTCCAAGACTGGTGACAGTCACATGCTTGCTGCTCACCCCCACCTCCCATCCATCAGCCGAGAATCCCAGGGAGGCCCCAGAGTAGAGGAGGAAAGGAGGCCCACCAGAGCCGAGGTGTCGGGCTCCCAGGCTGCTCTGCTGCCAGCACCGCTGCTTCCCCCTGTGGGCCCAGGTGTCTAGGTGTGGGGGTGACTGCGCACATCAGCTACCAGAGAGCCCCTCGCCCAGGCTTGTGGGAGCAGAAAGGGGCCCCGGAGCTCAGATCTGCCATTTTTCTGCTGGCATCCTTTGGCCCCAGAGGACCTGGTCAAGGCTGATTTAGTTGTCTGCCTTTGCAATCCCTCGGCCTTTCTCATAGGATTCACCAGGAGTTGAGGCTCTTTTTTATTTCCTCAAGTAAAAAACCTACCGAGAATTCATTCCTTCTGTTCTCTTTCACAGTAAAACCAGATAGTTCATCTGCAAGTGCCTCACGGCCCATTCACAAGATCCCTGAGCTCAAAACACCAAAGAGCCTGGCCCCTCTCTGAGAGCAAGGAGCACCCAGACCCCAGAAACACCTTCCCTCCCACCTGCCCAAGGACAGACAGGGACAGAGCAGCAAATGGCTGAACAAAAGAAAACCCAAACAGACTCAGAATGATTCCTGGTTCTGTGGGCTCTTTCCCTCACCCCTGCCCCCTCCCTATGCATTCATGCATGTGCACACACAACACACACACACACACACACGCACACACACACACACACGCACACACACTCTTTCGGTTACCTTTCTTTCGAGGAACATGGGAGTCAAAATGATAGACCTGCTGCTGGGTGATGGGGAGTCCCTTCTATTCAGGAACACTAAGCGTGCTCTTGATGTACACAGGCCACCTGGGTGGCACCATCCTTAGGGGCAGAGAGGCTGACAGTGGAATGGTTTGGAACGGAGACTCCAGGGCCAAATCGCCTGGGTTTGAGTCCTGGCTGTACCCATTGCTAGGACTGTAGTCCTGGGCAAGTTCTCCGGCTTCTCTGCACCATGGTTTTCCCATCTGTGAGATGAGGGATAATAGCATTAGCACAAACTGTCTCACGCGCTGTTGCGAGGATGAAAGAGTCTGTCTATAATAAGCATGTAGCACCGTGTGGCTCATAGAAAGCACTGGATAATGCTTGCTCTGATTTTTTTGTAGAGAGATGACATAGGATTTGTTGTTGTCACTATATGGCATGTGGGGAGCAAGTCTCTTCTGTCATTTATTTACAATGAATCCTCAGCTACTTCCCCAAAGGATTTAAAGTGACTGAACAATGACAGAAACTGGAAAGCTCATCAGCTGGGGCCCTGTGCACAGTTCCTTTGTAAAGCATAATTGTTCTTAACTCAAAGGGAAAACTGCATTTTTTTTTGTTTGTTTCCTCTTGTGGTGTAATAGAAAGGATTCATAAACAGGGCGACCTGAATGGCGATTTTGCGGGGTTTTGTTATTATTTATTTTTTATGCCATGCTGAGGATGAAACCCAGTGCCTCCCACGTGCTGGGAGGGCGCTCTGACACTGAGCCACAGCTCCAGCCTGGGCAATTTGGATGACACTGCAGGGGCTCAGTGACTCTTTGGGACTGTAAGTACTGTTTGGAGCACCTTCCCTGTGCTAGACCCTCACACAGATGGCCCCCTTGAGTCCTCAAAATCAGAGCTGCAATGTAGATACGATTATTCACATTTTTTTGTACAAGAAAGCAAAACGGGGGATGTTAAGCAACCTCCTAGAGGCACGAAGCAAGCGCTTGGGGTTGCAGGGCTCAAGGCTGGGCCCCATGCAGCTGCGGGTGCTTCCTGCTCTGCCACCACCCACTGTGACTCGACAAAACAGGGACCACCTTTTCCAGGCCACCAGAGCCTTGGGTTTTGCAGGAGAAAAATCAGAGTAACTGGATCCTTCTGCCTCTTCACATCTGGATGAGGATAGAACCCTTGCCTGGGATCCAACCCAGATATCAAGCCACCGAAGCATGTGGAGTTCATATCAATTTTTAACAAGCAACAGAGACTGTAAACAATGAACCTGACCTTAATTCAAACACGAAGTGATTATGTTTGACAAAGAAATGTAAACACAGCTCCAATTGATTCATGTGCTCACAATTGGTGGCTCATTTGTTATTGTCTTCTCTATAATAGCCTCCATCTGGGATCTGGGGCCTGGGCTGCTACTGGAGTCTCTGCCACTGGTTGAGCTCAGGGCCAGCATTCCTTCGTTGATCCATTCATGTATTTCACACATTAATGACACTGGGTTACACACATGAACGAAACATACGTGAACCTTGCACTCACTCTGATAGGCTGAAGACAGATTAACTCACGAAGAAATTAATAGTGAAAATGTGTGTTAAGAACCAGAAATGAGGGGCTGGGATTATGGCTCAGCGGTAGAGCACTTGCCTAGCATGCGCAGGGCCTTGTGTTTGATCCTCAGTATCATGTAAAAATAAACGAATGGAGTAAAAGTATGGTGACCAACTAAAAAAAATAATATATATATATATTTTTTTTAAAAAAAGAACCAGAATTGAAGGGGAAGAGAGAGCTCTGAGGGAGAGTGATCAAGAGAGGTAGTCAAGGAAGGCCTGTCTGAGAAGGGACCTACAAGCTGAAAAGAGCCAGCCATTGGGAAGTAAGTGGGGGCAGCAATGTTCAGATGGGGCAAACAGAACTGTGCAAAGACCCTGGAGCAGGAAGAGCTTGGTGTTCTTGAGGGCATGTGGGTCACGGTGGCTAGAGGAAGCCATGGGGGGCAAGTTCCTTGGAATGAGGTAGTTAATAGGAAACACAGGGAAAATAGAAACATGCTAAACAACACACGGGGAGGTGATTATTAAAATACAGACTGTAGAAATACAGACTGGCCCTGTTTAACAGCAAATAGCAAATATTTGACAAGGGAAAAGAGGTAGAGGGGAAACCTATTGATTGAAAGTCAAAGACTCATACCATAGTCGTGGAGAAATTGGAGCCCTCAGACATTAGTGGTGGGAATGGAAAGTGGTGCTTATTGGCAGGGACAGCAATCCTGGGGTATGGGCAGCAGCATTTTATTAATGGCCATGAACGCTGCTCCCACCATCTCACACACTGCATTTCTGTACCCTGAATGGTTTCTGTTATGGGTTAAAATGTGTCTCTGCAAGAGATGTTGAAAGCCTAACCCACAATCCCTCACCTCGGATCATAGCTATCAGGGCGCTTGGGAGAAACAGAACCAACAGAAGATTAAATGGCTGGAGAATGGGTGGATACAGATATTTATGGTAAGGAACTGTCCCACGTGACCGGAGGCTGGCGATCTGCAGGGTGAGCCCACAGGCTGCAGACCCCGGGAAAAGCCAGGGTTGCAGCTCAAGTCCAAAGGCGGCCTGCTGATAGAACTCCTTACTCAGGAAAGCTTTAACGCGGTGGAGACGTTGAATGCAGGTATAGAGAGCCCACAGGGACACAAAGAGCTGCTGAACACCCAATGGACTGAATTGAGACTGATTTTGGAAGGTGGTTACCCGCCACAAGACGTGCAAGTGCACCTACATCCAAACATCCAAAGGAAGCTTTCCACGTTAAGGGCTAATATGCTTCTGATAAGATGCACGTTATGATTCGGATCTGGACTGTCCCCAATATCTCATGTGTTGAAGGCTTGGTCCCCAACGTAGCAATATTCAGACGTGGGGCTTATGAGAAGTGATCAGATCATGAGACCTCTTACCTCATCAGTGGATTAATCCATCTGATGGATTCAGAACATGAATGGACATCTAGGAGGTGGGAGAAACTATAGGCAGGTGGGATGTGGTTAAAGGAAGTAGGTCCCAGAGGCAAGCACTGCAAGGGCATTTCTTGTACCTGGTCCCTGCCAGCCCCTACCCCCACCCCCTCTCCTGACCCCTGCCTGCCTCCCCCATTCCCCCACTCTCTGTGCCTCTTTCTCCTCCCAACTGCCATGAGCTGAATATTTCCCTCCACCACATTCTTCCTCCATGATGCCTTGGCGTCAGTTGGCCATGAACTGAAATCTCTGAAACCATGAGAATAAATCTTACAAAATTAAATATTATAAAATAAATAAATATTAAAATAAATATTATAAAATAAATAAAATAAATATTTCCTCCTCTAAGTTGTATTTCTCAGGTATTTGTCACAGTGACAAAAAACTAACACAGTGCATATCAAGTTAAATTTTTTTGTATGCGTGAAACATTTTGATTACACAAAGAGAGGAACCACATTAAAAAGGAAGAAAACCACAAGTTTTCAAAGCTAAGCACAATCCATCAAGGAAACACAACTAAATTATTTTTATTGGAAGAGCACACGTTATTTACTTACTTTGAAAATTAAGATAATTTTCACTGAAGTTTTAAAAATACACATGCCTGTAAGGATATAAATAATAAAAATTATTTCCATGTTATTTGTGAAATTTCAAAAGTTATATTTTATATATAGTATACCTGATTATATGACAATATTTAACAGAAACCTGACTTATAGAAACTTCCATAAAATCTTTATGTTTATGATTCTGAAACTACAACATAACAAAAAATGTTTGATAAAAATATCATCTACTCAATGATGTTTCTTATCTGGCAATTAACGATTCAAGCATTAAAAACAGGTATTAACTTGTTATACCTTCAAAAACAGAAGTTTGCAATAAGCTTTCAAGTATAGTTAATTCTGGGGCTGGGGTTGTGGCTCAGTGGTGGAGCGCTTGCTTAGCATGTGTGAGGCACTGGGTTCAATTCTCACCACCACTTACAAATTAATAAAATAAAGGTCTATTGACAACTAAAAAAAAAAATTTTAAAAAATCAGTTAATTTTGTAGACTAAGAATAAAATAGAACCTGTAATTGTAGGAAATGAAAGAGAAAGCAAAAACTGTAAAAGGTATCAAAAAGAAAATACAGATTTCTCACAACAAAAATCAGAACAATTTCAGACTAACAGCAAACTATTCAGGGATAGGAATAGAACCAAAAGACAAGAAGAAAATGCCTTCAAGGAGTGAAGAGAAAAATAATTGTTAATCTAGGCTTTTATATTTAGCTAAACTATTATTTAAAGTGAACATGCAATTAAGATACTTCCACATACATACAAACTAAAAGCGCTTATCGCCCATGGACTCTTGCTGAAAGAATTACTAAAAAGTATAACTAAGAAGAAAAATAAACCTAGAGAAAATGATTGAGAAAGAAACAAAGAAGAGCCAGGTGCAGTGGCACACACCTATAATCTCAGTAATTCAGGAGGCTGAGGTAGGAGGACTGCAAGCTCAAGGCTAGCCTCAGTAACTTAGCAAGACTCTGTCTCAAAAAAAAAAAAAAATTTCTGTAATCCCAGTGGCTTGGGAGGCTGAGGCAGGGGGTTGCAAGTTCAAAGCCAGCCTCAGGAAAAAATGAGGTGCTAAGCAACTCAGTAAGACACTGTCTCTAAATAAAAGACAAAAATAGGGCTGGGGATGTGGCTCAGTGGTCAAGTGCCCCTGAGTTCAATCCCAGGTACTCCTCCCCCTCTAAAAAATTAAAAAGGATTGAGGATGTAGTTCAGTGGTTTAATCCCCAGTATCCCTCCTTCTTGGAGGAGGAGGAGAAAAATTATCAAAGATTTACAAAGAAGTCTGTAAAATATCTTGATACGTATAAGTACCGACAATATTGATAGTTAAAAAGTACATCTTAGAGGACTGGGGATATAGCTCAGTTGGTAGAGTGCTTGCCTCACATACACATAGCCCTGGGTTCAATCCCCAGCACCACAAAAAAAAAAAAAAAAAAAGAAAGTTCATCTTAGGGGCACTTGTGAGGCACTGGGTTCGATCCTCAGCACCACATAAATAAACAAAATAAAGGTGTCCGTCTACAACTAATATATATATATATATATATATATATATATATATATATATATATATTTCAAAAAAAGCACATCTTAGCCAGGCATGGTGGCACATGCCTGTAATCCCAGGTTAAGGCATGAGGATTGCAAATTCCAAGCCCATCTGGGTAGCTTGGTGAGATCCTGTCCCAAAATTTAAAAAATAAAATAGAATAAAAAGGATTGAGGATGTAGTTCAGTGGTAGAGCCTCCTGGGTTCAATTCCCAATACTGGGGAAAAAGAAAAGAAATTTTAAAAAGCACATTGTGTTGTGTATAAAAGTCAAGAAGCTACTTAATTCTAGCAGAAAACAGAAAATGGGAAGACAGGTGAAGAGGAAAATTAAAAATTGGCTAAGGTCTTTGTTTTGAGAGGAAGAAAATAAAATAGAATTTTAAAAAACCCAGCTAGAATTGCTAGCTAGAGGGTCTGGAGGTCTGGTGAGTGAAGACATAACTTTAGGCAAAGGCGGTGCAGGAAGGAGAACGTGGAACACTCCGTCCTGAAGAGTCAGACCCTTCCTTGACACCCGAGTGGTGACAGTGACTGCGGTCAAGTCAGCCATCTACTCAGTCTGGGGCTTTGTGATGGATGGAATTACTGTGCACAAGGCAGCAGACTGACCTGTCCAGAACATCCATGGGCCCACGTCCATGCAAATAAGGGGCCCCAGGCCTGGAAAGGCAAGTCTCAGCTTGATTCCTTCACACAGTGGGAGAGGCCCCGTTCTCCTGTGAGTGGCCTGCTCTGGCCTGAAGGGAGTTTCCTTCTCTTTTCTTCCAGGTATACTGTGGCAAGAGGCAGATTTTTTTTTTTTCATTGTAATAGTTCAATCCTAATAGTTAACCACTTTTTGAATATGAAAAAAAAAAGTATTCCAATGTCCCCAATTCTTTAAGCAGATCATGAGGGCTCTGGCTACTTTAGTTTAAAGAGAACTAACTCCAAGACAGCTGATGGGAAGGGAAGTTCCCTCTGGAAACTACCTCACATCTGAAGGAACTATTCCAAAGAAACCAGAGGCCGATAATTTAAATAAAAGTGTAACAATACTAGAAGAAGATAGGTGTATAAATTGGAACAACCTCTTTTTCTTACAGTATTTTTCATATTTTTTTTTCTTTTTACTTAACAATATATCTGAGATTTCATTTTTAGAAATTTAATTCATAAATATATGCTTGTAAGCTCATTACATATGTTGATTGCATATGTTCAGTGATATTTATTGCAACATTATTTGTAACAGAAAAAGTTTGGAAACAAAGAAAACATCCATCAACAGGGACTGTATAAATAGTGATGCAACTATAGAAAGGATACTATGCCATGATAAAAAAGAACGAGCTGCTTTAATGTACTGATATGTTAGAATTCCCAAGATCTATTAAGACAAAAAACCTGGGTGAAGTAGAGTCTATGAGGGGCTGGGAATGTGGCTCAGGCGGTAGCGTGCTCGTCTGGCATGCGTGCGGCCCGGGTTCGATCCCCAGCACCACATACCAACAAAGATGTTGTGTCTGCCGAGAACTAAGAAGTAAATATTAAAAAAAAAAAAAAAAAAAAAAAGTAGAGTCTATGAGAAGCAGCTGTTTGCACTGAAGCAATGGCGATGCAGATGGTATGTGCTTGGTTTGCGTAGACTGTCTTTAGGAGGATCACTTGTAATGGTGGTCTCTTTGGGAACAGGGTGGAACAGGAAGACTTACTTACTTTTCCTTGTTTACTCTTTGAACACTTGGAATTTGGTATTGGGTGCATATTTTACCTAGTTGGAAAAAAAAATGTGTTTTCTTAAACACTGAGCTCCCCCAGGGATCCGTCAACTGGCGGAATACCGAGGGGGGAACCACGTTATTACAGACCTTGATGCTATTTCTTCCTTAGCCCAGGGGCTTTGTCCTGCCTTTCTCGGGCTCTGCCACTTGCAAACTTCTCAGAGGGCTCCACTCCCAGGCTGCAGCTGACTGAAGCCTGCTCTCACAGCCCCTGAGCGGGCCTCCAACACAGCCCCTGGCCCACTGGTTGTGACTGTGGGCTTACCTCTTTGTCTCTGGACAGGTTCAAGGTCTCTGGTGGGACAACGTGTTAGGATAGACCTGAGGATCCTAGTCCCCAGCCCAGGGCCTGGCACATGGTGGGCTGCCCGGGGAGTGACGGCTGGCCAACTGGATGGATGGAAGAAGTGGTGCCTCCAGAGTGTCAGGCAGGAGGCCAGGGAGCTTTTGTGTGTCTTGTTCCTTGCTGTAAACTTAGCGTGGACAGCAGGGCTTGGCACACAGACCGCAGTCAATATTTGCTGAATGAATAAACAAGTGCCCCACAGAGGGAGAAGGAAGAAGTGAGCAGGTGGAATAAAGATATTTGAGCAAGGAGGCAGAGAGGTTAAGTAGGAGGCCTGTTGCTTGGAGCAGGGGTTCTGGGAAAGCCAATGAAGGCCACTGGCTGGACACATATGAGGAAGAGGACAACGGGGCCCCCAGCCAAGTGGCATGGACACTAGTACCCTCCTAAGGGAGAGGGAAGCATTTCCGCTCCTCTGAGAAGCGTGGTGCCCTCAGCTTGGCTCTCATTGCTCTGAGTGTGGGCCTGTCTTCAGGGGGGATGCGGAATGTCGGGGTGCTGCAGTGGTGGAGCCTCCCTAGGGTTTAGGTTCCTACAAGCCTCTGGCTGGATGAAGAGGAACCAGGGATAGAACTTCCCCGTAGACACAAAGGTGGGACGGTCCTCTGGCCAGCTGGCCAGTGCCCGAGGACCAACTCGAGGAGCTGAACGGTTGAACATTCTCAGCAAAGCTTCTGTGGTCATGGTCAGTCTGTGTGGTGCCAAGTGCACTGGAGACTGCGTAAGGTGTGTGGGCTGCAAACCATCCATCCACTGGAAAGTGTGTTCCCAGTTCTAAAGTCAACAAGTATTCATGATAAAACACCACTCCTTTGCTGGCACACTAGGCACTGGCTGGTTCCCAGGGGGGTCCCCTGAAATACTTTCAGGGCTGACCCCTGCTGGGCCAGGCAGGAGACTTAGGAGAAGACTCCCCAGTCCTTCATGGAAGCTGGAGGGGGGCCCTGCCCCAAAGGTTCTGGCCCTGGGTGTGAGCAGCCCCATCTACCAGCGGAGAACAGGTGGATTGGGACAGCTCCATGTGCTGAAGTCAGGGGCCAGGAAAGCAAGGGGCCCCAGGGATCCCTCAGTCTCTTTGTGATCCTGACCCAGGACCACGGGATCAAAAGGAGACGGGAACTGACACAAGGCAAAGGCCTACCCTAGTGAGGGTCACACCCTCTGGGCTGGAAACAGAAGCTGCAATTACTAGAGAACACACACACACACACACACACACACACACACAAAGACATCAAAATACCACCTTCCTGCTCCCCGGAACCAGGGAGGGCAAAGGAGGAGAGACTCACAAGATCCTGGTGGGAACAGGGTAACATGAAAAATGCTGTGTAGTCAGGCTGAAAATGAAACAGATGTGAGTTTCTTTAATTCAAAGCCTTAATTATTCTGACGTTTTCCATAACTTAATCTGCGCCATCACTTCAGCTCTAATTATGCATAATGAAATGGATTATTTACAGTAACTAATACGACAGGAAAAACGGAGGGGTGAGAATTGGTAACTTGGCAACCGGTGTCTACTCCGCTTTTTTATTGAGCCGGTGCATATTGAACACCTACTATGTTTCAGCCCTTGCAAGGTACTACAGACATAGTATCGTTAGAGGACAAAATCCGGGCCAGTTTCTTTCACTTTGTTATCTCATCCACTGCTTGCCATTGTTCAACAGAGCTGGCCTTATTTCTCCTGATTTATGGACGTGAACAGACCGGAGATTCAAAAAGGTTTGGTAATCTGCCCAAGGTCACACAGTAAAACCTGTGGGTTTTTTTTGCCATCTACCTACTTCAGACAGAAGCCTGTAGTCTAACATTCCAAATCTTACTACCCTTCCTGCTTTATGCAACTTTTCCTAAGGGGAAAAAGGTTGTCTGTGATTTTAAGCAAGAAAGAGAGCGATCAAAATTGTACTTTTGGAAAATTAAGCTGACAGACCTGGTGGGTTGCACTGGTGGCTATGGGGACAATTCAGGTCAGAGGCAAGGAACTTAAACCAGGGTGGTGGCTTCGGGATGTTAGAAGGGGCCTGATGACTCTTGGACTTTGTGGGAGGGGAGGAGGACAGCCTTGCTGCCCTGGGGTTTGGCTAGCAGGGAGCACTGGCTGGCAGTGCCTCTGGGGCAGGTGGCCCACACCCTGAGCCTTAGATTCCCTAAGGCTATCGCCAACCCTAATTCAGGGCCTGTAAACCACAACGGCTTTATTTTTCCTTTATTCACTTTTTCAATGGACCTCTGTTAAATCTCCCTTTCTGGTCTCTTTTAACATCTTACTTTTGTGATAGCCCAGCTACTCAGGAGGCTGAGGCAGGAGGATCACAAGTTTGAGGCCAGCCTCAGTAAACTTAGCAAACCCTCAGCAATACAGTGAGACCCTATCTCAATTAAAAAATAAATAAATAAAACAAAAGGGCTAGGGATGTGGCCCAGTAGTAGAGTGCCCCTGGGTTCAATTCCTGGGACCATGAAAATAAATCAATAAATACCTCTGGCTTTCTGGTCACCATCAGTTATTCATAGACCACTGCAGTTTAAAGCTTGCATCTCAGACTGGACTTAAATTTCACTTCCTGCCACTGTCCTGTCCCCAGGCTGGCACAGCTGGGGCGGAGACCCTCCAAGTGTGGCATGACTCCCAGCTCCCTTCTCCCTCTCTGCCTTGGGGTGGAAGATGGGGAGGGGAGGAGGAGAGGGACAGTCCACTCAGCTGGCCCTGGCTCTTGTCTCTCTGTTACTGTGGCGGCTCCTCTTGCTCACAAGGGCTGACTGGCAGGTGTTCTGTGCTGGTTGCCAGTGGGGCGTGTGTGAGGTTCTTGAGAGCCCCTGTCGGGGACAGAGAGGTTCTGTCTCAACACCCCCACTCCACTCCTGATGCCAGCCTTGATCTGCTGGATCCCCCCTCCCAGGGGGCAGCCGGACCATGAAAGAAACAGAGAGACGGTTCCTCCCACAGTCCACGACTATTCTTGCTGCCCTCCACCATCCTTCCTCTGCCCTGCGTTGCCCCTCTTCTAAGTGGAGGCTGGAACCCAAACTAAGTCCACTCCATTGTCACTCCTTATGCCCCAGAGCAGGGCTGCTTGGTGCATAAAAACATGGTAAAGGGACAAAACGACCCCTGAGGGACAGGCCCCACCATTCCCTAGGGTCTGGAGGGGCGGGGTGATGGCTGGAGTCCAGGGCAGCTCTACCAACACGAGTCTGCCTTGAAGAGAAGCCAGCTCTCGGCTCCTCTCAATTCAGGACAGCAGAAACATCCCCACCTCTGAGGACACCTGCTGTGGGAATGACAAGCCTGGTTACAGGAGCACGCTGGCTCTCTGCAGAGCCACAGGGTACCTGAGGACTTTTAGGATGGACTGACTGGAGGCTGCCCAGGCCTGGTTGCTGGGCCCCGTGGGTACCATGCCATCAGAGCAGCAGGTGATCAAAGAACAAACAGTCCTGTGCTGTTTAGAGTCTCCCTAAGTTACCACCAAAGCCTCTGTTTGATTCCCTGCATGGCAACAAAGGCAGGAGGGGAAGATGAGCCGAGTCTGAGATAGACCTTGGGTGTGAGTCTGGAGTTAGTCCTGGATCCGTGCTGGAGGCACACACAGGCGGGAGCCGTCATCAAGCATGCGGGAAGCCGTCATCCTCCTGGTCCTCCTGGGTGCCACCTCAGGTGGGAGCTCCCTTTGGCTTTGGAACCTTGCAGGGCCTACTTGGTTCGCAGGATACCATGGTGTGACGATGTCTTCCATGGTGGGCTTATCTGCAATGATGAATCAGATGCAGCCGCTTCAGGAGGCCTGGGGGCTGGCGCAGGGGTGCAAGAGAGAGGTGCTCCGAGAACCACCCTCTAGTCTGTTGGTACAGACTTCACTCTCCCCCATGCTCTGACTGGCTCCTGCTGGAACTTCCATAGCAGCGCTCTGTGCCCATGTCAAGTCAGGCTTTATGGAGTCTATGGCTCCTCTCTGGAGCCTTGGGAGACAACCTGAGGTTGGCAAGTCTGGGGAAACTGAGGTCCTGAGAGGCTACTGTCTTTGTAAGGAGCAAAGAAAACACCTTCTGATAGAAAGAACCAAAAATTCAGCCTAATCCTTCTTATATCCTCCTCTTTCTTAATCAAGAGCTTTAAGAACTGGATGATCTTTTTTGATGTTGTCAGTTTGGATTATTGAACTTGAGATTTTTAAATTCTTTTATTTTTGAGTAGGTCGTTTATGCATAACGTATGAAATTCAATCATGTTAATTTGCAGATTAATTTAGGGATCATTTACATTTTGGATGAGTTGTGTAGTCAAATACTTAGGGGAGTGTCTGGAACATAGTAAATGCTTAGTAAATGTTAGTGATTATTGTTTGTGCAGCTGAGTCTTCCTGACTGAGGAGCCGTGTTCTAGATACTCGTTCAAGTCTTCCTTTGTTTTCCTCAGGAGTATTTTAAGGTTTCCTTCATATAGATATTGCACATTCTGATCATGGCTATTTCTAGTGCTTTCCTTTTTCTATTTTTACATGTGAAGATGGAATCTTTTCTTCCCTTGTCTTTTAACTTATTATTGTATGATATAGGAAATCTATTAGTGCGTTATCTCACCATTTATGCTCTTCTTAGTTGATTCACATGCATTTTCCAGGTTTGAAAAGAATGAACATTTCTACTCTTCCTCTCCTATTTTTATACCCTCTATTTCTCCCTCTTATCTAATTGCCAGGCCTATGCCTGCAGACCATTGATAAATAATAAGAGTGTGCATTTCTGTCCTGTTCCACACTAAACACGATGCTAGCTTTCGGAGCGAAATGTTTGACATACTAAGGGGTTAGCCTTTGTTCTTGTTTTATTGGGAGTTTTTCTAAATAAAAATGGATTTTTAAGTCAAATGCTTTTTTAATGATCTATGGAAATGACCATTTGATTTTCCTCTTTGATCTGCTAACCGAATAGATGCCTGGGTTTCCTAAAGTGGAGGCTTCCTTCAACTTGGGCTTTCAGACCCTGCAGGGAGCAGGTGGAACTGTGCAAAGAAGCAGTCCTTGAGCAGCCCAGCCTCTTGCTTGAAGTAAACATTTGCAGTTTCCCAAGAAATATGGGCTTTTAGGCCATAATCATTTGAGTTAAGAGGTGACATTTATTGTCACTGGAGGGGGGAGGAGAGAAGGTTAGGAAGAACCCAGTGCCTCCTACTTGAACACTACCATTTGGATTTTTATCATCAGATGTGTGAGAGGAGCAGATCACAAAGGTATGCAACAAATATTTGAGATATATATATATATATATATATATATATATATATATATATATATATATATATAACAAAAAGATAATTCCCTGGAGGCTTTCTCAAAATGTCCACATCTTTTGCACATAGTGGGTCCCCAAAGACCATGGATTTTAGCATGCTTTTACTTCCACAGTTCAAATCCTAGTTTGGAAGGGCTATCGGAATGCAAACTCTCCACCTCTCAACTTTTGTGAGTCCAAGTACCTGATCATGACGCTCCTGATATTGCACATTTTTTTGCAGGGGGAGGCTACTGGGGATTGACCTCAGGGGCACTCAACCACTGAGCCACATCCCCAGCCCTATTTTGTATTTTATTTAGAGACAGGGTCTCACTGAGTTGCTTAGTGCCTTCCTTTTGCTGAGGCTAGCTTTGAACTCTTCCTGCCTCAGCCTCCTGAGCCACTGGGATTATAGACGTGCACCACCCCACCTGGTGATATGGCGCATTCTGATCATGTCTATTTCTAGTTCTTGAACACTAGGGTGACAGGGGATTCTGGGGGCAAGGGCAGACACATCAGCATCTGCCTTCAGCATGTAGGAAGTAGGCATCACTGTACACTCTCAAATAACATCCTCACAGGCTTCTCTTCCATTTCCTCGGACCCTATGCTTCTTTCGAGAACCAGTTCAAGCCCCACCTCCCTGTGGAGCTGCTTCAGCTTGGGAAGAGCCCTCTTCCCACTGCACCCCGGAGCTCCTCTTGCCTGCATGACTGCTGTGTGCCAACTGCTTGGCACAGTGCCCCACACACTCAGTGGCACTCAGCAAAGTTAGCAGGAGCTGTCATTCTGTAATGCATCTGATATGACCTGTCCCGGCTCTTCAACCACACTGCCATCCCTGCCATATCAGGTTTAATGTTTCCTATTACCTTGTAGGTCCCGAGCGCCACACAGAGGAGACCCAATAAATGTTTGTCATTTCATCAACCACCATGCCTTCTGAATCTAGTGTGGGTTGATTTATTTTTTTTCCCCATTTACTGATTACCCCCTCACCAAATGCAGAGTTTTAGATTTATTTTTCTGCCTGCTTCATATTGGCATTAAAAAATTTTTTTTAGTTGTAGATGGACACAATACCTTAATTTTGTTTATCCATTTTTATGTGGTGCTGAGGATCAAACCCATGGAAGCTTTCTCAAAATGTCCACATCTTCTGCGCATAGTGGGTCCCCACACGTGTGAGGCAAGCACACTACTGCTGAGCCACAACCCCAGCCCCTTCCGTTTGGCATTTAAATTAGCTTCTGTCCTTTTCATCTCCTATTAGAATGAGGGAAATGAAAGCTTCTCTTTGGGAAGGGATCATGTCCCATTCCAACAACAACTTACAAAGAAAGCACCTCTCCCCAGACTGCCAAAAAAAATAAGTAAATAAACTAGATGAAACTCTCACTGTATTCACGGGAAAGGGTTGAGACAAAATAGCCTTCTCAAGCTGCCTCAGCACTGAAGAACCACCTGTAAGTCTCAGAAGATGAAGATCCTATTAAAGAAGCCTTGGTGTATTTGAACCTACTGCACACAGAACCTGTCTGCATTTTGAGAAAGTCTCCAGAGGACTAGCTTTTGTATGGCTCTCATGGAAATAGAATATTCCAGGGTTTTTACGGAGAGAAGGGTTCCTTGGTGATGGAGATCTCCATGAACATGCAAAGGTACCAAGCCATCTGCCTGACTATTGTCCATAGCTGCAAAGCTATGCCCAGTCTCTCCAGGAAGTCCCTGAGCCCATCTTCTGGGCTTGGTACTTTGCTAGGCAATGTCAACAAGTCAGAAAAAGTCCAAGATTCAATGTCTTATGCCCCTAGAGAAACTAGGTATAACTGCTTCTTAATGCTCTCTTCATTGAAAAAGGCAGGAAGATGCAGTCTATTTCCAGAAAGTCTTTCTCAAATACTCGAGTGAGGGCTCAAGTCCCTGGAACCCATCTGCTTTTCACCTTTGTGGAGCTGGTAAAGGTTTGAAAGAAACCAACCCTTCTCAGATCAGAACCTGAGTGATGCTCCAAGGCAAGCAGATTTTTCTCTTGCCAATTATAATATAGTGCCATGTCCAGAATCATTGCGAGAGTTCTCTTCTTTTCCTCTGTGTCCAATTAAGGGCTCTGGTCTATCAATCTTTTCTGCATGGATCAGCTCTTCCAAAAGGAAAGATAAGCATCCCATTCAGAAAGTACACATGGCGGAAATGAGAGCAATAGAAAAAAGTTGCACATACCAAAACAAACATTCTGTAATCATTCATAGTTTACTGAATATAGGATTTTCATTTATGGTATCTGGGCTGTAACCGTGAGTTCTAGCAGGCCTGGTATGAGCCTGAGTTGTTTTGCTAAAGTTCCTGCACCATGCTGACCCTGATCAAGGCGTGAAGCAATGCTGCTTAGTAATGTGGTTTTGTAACCATGGGTCCTAGGAGTTTCTGCATGGTTTGTACCAGCTTGTAAGCATTGTTTATGATAACAGTGAGATTGATGATTTGCACCTGGTCTTATCTAGGACCTCACAAGGCTGTGCTGTTGAGGCTGGTTATGTAGCAAGAATGTGCCTACAGCAAAAGAGAAAAAATTCCAGCAGAGGCTCCATTTTGGGTACTGTATTTCCAAGGTACTTGCTATGTTTTGAATGTGTCTCCCAAAGTTCAGGTCTTAGAAGCAGTTCCCACAGTGAATAGCAATGAGAGATGAAATCTTTAAGAGATGATCAGGTCATTATTGTAGAAGCTAAATGCCATTATGGTGGCAGTGGATTTGATGCTACGAGAGTGGGCTGGACTTCTCTCACAGAATGGTGCCTTCTGCCATGTTATGAAGAAGCAGGAAGGCCCCTTGATTCAGACTTTCCAGTCTCCAGAACTGTGAGCCAAATAAACTTCCATTGCTTATAAATTACCCAGTCTGCACTCTTCTGTTACTGCAACACAAACAGACTAAGATAGCATTTGTGCTTACATCTGTGATTCCTGATCTGACAAAGTGGATCCTGCGTGTTCCTTAAATAAAGAGGGACAACAGGAGCTTGCTCCTGGCCTCTCTGGATCTCTTGCTATGAGGCATTGTTCAGAGGTGATTACGTATAATGTTCATATAATGTTCTTGCTATGTTGTATATTTTTTCCCTATAATAAAACTGTAGATTTGCAAACATTGTCACTTGGGGCCTGTGCAAGTTCAATGGCAGTAGAACCTGTTTAAAAGCCCCTATTGTAGCACCACAGCCCTGAAAGACAGTTGAAGAGGGAGCCCCAGGGAAACTCAGGCCCATCCCACCATCACACAATCAAGTAGCAGCAAAGCCGAAGCCGGAAGCAAGGGCTAATTTCAAATCCCTTGTTCTTTTCACAACTCTGATTTCTTTAACTTTTATTTTGATTAGCTACTAGAGAGTGGCACCTCAGACACGCACTACTCTCTCTGTGTACTGAAAACAGAGCTACAAGTTACAGCAGCCACGTCCCTAGAAGGAGAAGGTGGCCTCACCCCACATCCTGAATCTATGTCACAATTTATGGGGTTGGGGGCCCAGGGCAGTCACATCCTCCCCTGTAACTGAGGCTGAGGAGGCCTCGCCTCAACACAGACTCCTGGGAGGAGGCCCCAGGAGCTGTTTCTGGAAAGTCGGTGATTCAGGGGAAACAAGTGAGCACGTCAAGCAGCCAGATCTCAAGCACAAGAGAGAAGCTGCAGTGGTGGGCTCAGGGACCGATACTAGATCTCCTGCAGGCCTTTCCTTTTTCAAAGTGTAACCTTCAAGCAATTCTAATTTGAGCATTAATTAAGATTCATGTGTAAGTCAAATTCCATTAAACCCTCATTCCTGCTCTTCAGTATTCAGACCGTAAAAGAAAGCCTTCCGGAAGAAAAGTGCAGTGTCTTCCAAAGACCTGGCTCTTGGCCTCCAACCTGCCCTCTGCCACTGCTCAGTGGGGTGCTTTGGGTACACAGCTCAAACTTATCTGTGTAATGAATGGATTGACCATTTTGAACACTGTATCTTACTAATTGCTCTATTTATAGCACGAGTCACTTTTTAAATTATTGCTATTGCTATTACTAGTACTTTTTTTTTTTTTAAAGCAAAGAAGCTGGGAAAACTGGGTATTTAGATTGCAGTGGGTCTACCTTTCTTATCAGTATCCACAGAATGTCTGCCTTAAAGTTTTTGGATTCAGGTGCACAACCCTGTACCCTGGGAAGAGAGGTCACCAGCCAAATAGAACATTACCAGCAAGAATGTCCGCAGAATGGGTATATTCAAGAACAGCCTGGCTCTAGCCACACGTGGAGCAAACCATCTCCAATACAAATTGCTTGAGGTCAAGGAATCTATCCACTTCTCCTTCCAAAATATCTCCCTCACTACAAAAGATGACCATTCCAGGAAGACTATGAAAAGCCATATATATATATACATACAGAGAGGCAGTATAGAGCTGTCCTTGAGTCAGATGTCTTGTGTTGGAATGCTGGTGTTCTTTCATGACATTAGTCTCCCAGACACAGTAATGCCAAAGTCATGATCGATGCAACAAAACCAACGGATGCTCTCCCAGCAGAGCAAACCAGAACTGTCAGCAGACAATACATGGGGATGACAGCTTCTCTGGTTTCCCTCAGCTCCTCAAAGGGAATGCATCAAGTCTGGTGGCCATGAGAATCTGCCTATTCAGGGCAAGGCTGTGGAAAAATCCAACTGGAGCTTAGCAAGCTGCTCATACATGAACCTCAGCAATCTCATTTCCCAGCCCAATTCTTTATGTTATTCTAACAAACAAACAACAATAACAAAAAACCAGCCTCTTATAGATCACATCATCCAGATTTAGCATCCAGGTGGAAGGTCCAATTTCTTATCAAGCCGCAGAGCCATGTTGCTGCAGTGTTCCCAAGTGACAGAATAACTACTGTGTGTCCCAGGTACATGGCTGTTTTGCAGATACAGAGCAACAGACTCTGTGGTAGGTATGGACTGTCAGTTATCTACAAGATCCAGAGGCAGGAAGCCAAGCCCACCACAGTCACTTACTGAGTGTGTGATGACTTCAGGTATGTTGGGAGTGGACGCCATAGGTAGGAAAGCCCCTGGCACTGTGCCTGGTGAGGTGAGGTTTGGTAAATACAGGTGGTTAATTGCTTCAGTCTGTTCATTTGGGTGGGGCAGGCTATTCATAAAAAATAATTTAAAAAGTAGCAAGTTATGTCTTTGCTCCTCAGTGGAGGGGCACAAGTCACTGAGGCGCGAGGAGGGGTGGAAAGGAGTACGGGCAAGAAGATGTGGCCCTAGAAAATGAAGTGCCAATCTCTGATTCTGCTGTGGTTGCCCTTGTCTTGCTAAGCAGTGAGGAAACTGTCATGAGCAGCTTGGGGGGGTGCCCTGGTGAGTTTTGCTTGTGGAAAAAAGAATGCGAGCACGTGAGGCCTAAAATCTTTGTCCAACCAAAGTGATTCGTTACTCTGCTCATTTTGAAAAACTCCTCATGGAAGCATTTCATCTCTAAATATTCCAACCATACTCTTTAGCTCCTGCTTTTTATTGCAAAACTACTATTATATCAGAGTCAAGGTAAATAGATGTAAAAAGCTACTCATAACCACATCACCCGAAAACTCGGTCCTTTGCATGCGTGAGTCCTTACACCGTCCCTGCGTATAAAGCGTCATAATACTGTGAGCAAAAATAAAAAGTATGCATTTTAATCTCTAAGCTGAAAGTTTGTATTCATGATGTGTTTCTACTTCAATTTTTCTCACACTTCCATGTATTCCTCTGCATCCCTCCCTTGCTGAAATAAAAGCATCCCCTGATAAAGCCAAACCTTTCCCCAGGACTTGACTGTCTAGAATCTTCACATCTTTCAGTAGGACAGATGCTTCTACTGTCCCTCCTTACCCCTGTGTCTCCTACCATTCTGGGGGTTTGGATCCCAGTGGCAGATGGTGGTCAAGAAGGGGAAGCTGACTGGGAAGTAGGACCTCAGCGTAAGTCTTGGCTTTGTTATTTGTTATTTGCTATGTGACTTTCCACTAAGCTCCCTCATCTGTAAAATGATAATATTAATACCTATCTGAGAGGGGTGGGTTTTTCTGGGTGGTGGGAGTACTAGGGATTAAACTCAGGGGCACTCAACCACTGAGCCACATCCCCAGCCCTATTTTGTATTTTATTTAGAGACACTGAGTTGCTTAGTGCCTCACTGTTGCTAAGGCTGGCTTTGAACTCATTCATGATCCTCCTGCCTCAGCCTCCTGAGCTGCTGGGATTACAGGCTTGCACCACAGTGCCTGCCCGAGAGGGGTGTTTTTGAGAAGTAAATGAAGTAAAGGATTTTTCATTATACACCTATTTAGAACATTGGGGAAATGGTCATTGGATTTATTTCCTAGGGCTGCTGTGACCAATCACCTCAAACTGGGTGGCTTAAAACCTTTTTCTCTCACATAGTTCAGGAGACCAGAAATCCAAAATCAAGGTATTGGCAGGGTTAATTCCTTCTAGAAGGTTTGAGTAAAAAAATCTGTTCTGTGCCCACCTCCACCTTGCTTCTGGTGATGGCTTTTTATTCCTTAGCTCGTATCTGTGTCTTTCCAACCTCTGCCTCTGTGATTTCATGGCCTTCCTGTGTCTCCGTGTCCTGCTTCCACATAAGGACACCAGTCTTGGGGTTAGAGCCCACACTAATCCTCTTAACTTTGCTAATTACATGGGTGAAAACTCTATTTCCAAATAGGGTACATTCTGAGGTTCTAGGTGGACAGGAATCTTTGGGGGGGGGGGAGGGACTTCTCTGTCCAGGACAGTCACGGGAACTAGGAAAGCCTGAGAGAACGGGGTCTCCACTGGCTCTCTCTGTGCTGGTCAAGTCTTACAGAGTATCCCGAGTGTCTTTCTTGGAAGAAATACCCTTTCTCTTAAATTACAAAGGGACTTGTGTGTGACACAGCCTGAGGCAATCCACGTTCCCTCTCTTGAGTCTCATTTTCTCCTCTGTGAAAGGGAGTTAATCAATCACCCAAGAAGTGCTGATGGACTCCCTCCATGATGTCCAACAACATGGCACTAACAATGACAAAAAATTGCGTTGAGATGGCTGGTGGATGTGGAGAGGTCACCCAGGAGGTTGGAATCGTCTAGTCATACACACTCGATTCTCAGGTGACCTCATGAGTTGAACACTGCTGCGGAGACGGAAAACAAAATTACAAACTGCAAGAGAGAGAGAGAGAGAGAGAGAGAGAGAGAGAGAGAGAGAGAGAGAGAGTGTGTCCTTACCACACTAGGGCCTTCAAGGTGGCAGGGGCTGGGGGAGGTCCTCTCTCCTTAGTTATCACATTTTTTCTTTTCTTAGCTCTTCATAAAAACGGGTGTGAGGAGGAAGAAGAAGAAAAGTAGGGAGACAAGAGAAAAGGCAGCAGCTTCATTGACTGAAGGACAGAGCAGATTGCTGGGATTGTTCCTCGGTTCCCAGAAGGTCTCACATCTCCTTTTCTAGCACTTGGCAGCAGCATTTGTTCTTGGGGAGTGACCAGGTCTCATCACTGCCGTGAACTAAAGCCACAGACCAAGTTGATAAGTCCCCTGTTCCCAGCAAAAAGCTCTGTGCTCATGTCATGTTGTGTCTTTTTTAAATCCACAGGAGGAGGGACCTTACATCTAATCCACTTACCTGCCACAAGCAACGTGGCAGAGAATTCTCCACCTGAGACGTTGGTGCACAAGTTTTCTGTGAATTTGTCAGTATCATTGTCACCTGTGATCCCAGGATTTCCCCTGATAATCAACTCCAATCCCCTCACTGAAGCCTTCAGGGTGAACGGGCTGTCGGGCACTGACTTCGAGGTAAGCTGCCTTTCACCAGCCCCACCCCCAGGGGAGTCATCTGCAAAGGGGTGGTCCTGAGAGGGGAGGGCTGGCAGTCCAGATCAGTGCTCCTTTTCCCTCTTTCCCTTGTTTAAACTCCCCTCTATAAGATCCAGTTGTCCTGTCTGGGGCATCCTAGCCAGCGCCCCCTGTACCTGATCCTCTGTAGCCTTTGGACCTTCTTTCTCCATTGATTCAGTCCCCATGAGCATTGGGAAATTTGTTAGGAAAGGAAGGCTTGTTTCTTTCTGGGGTGTGTGTGTGTGTGTGTGTCACTGGGAATTGAACCAAAGGGTTCTTAACCACTGAGCCATATCCCCAGCCCTTTTCTATTTTATTTAGAGACAGGGCCTTGCTGAGTTGCTCAGGCCCTCGTTAGGTTGCTGCAGCTGGCTTGAACTCATGATCCTCCTGCCTCAGCCTCCTGAGTCACTGGGATTACAGGTGTGCACCACCCCAACCTTCGAAGGGTTGTTTCTTACTGCCAACAATCCACATGACATCAGGTGTTAGGTGTACTACACTAAATCCTTTGGGTTTGATAGTTTGGGTATTAATCTCTTTAAAAACCAGGCTCTGATGAATTTCAACTGATTTTGCTTTTCCGTGATTTCTGTGAGTTTTTTAGAAGGAAATCTAAAAGTAGGTTTATTTAATATGCAAGGCATAGGCCCTTTAATAAAATATGAGTCTCAATGTCCACCTCTAATGTGCAACTGTTTCCTCTTGGGTAACTGAGACATAATAGTTCAAGAGCTGTGCCACTGTTACTGCTTTCTTGCTCTTTTTTTTTTTCCTTCAGTGCTGGAGATTGAATTCAGGGCCTTGCTCATGTTAGACAAGTGCTTTGCCACTGAGCTACAACCTCAGCCCTGTTGCTGTTTTTCAGTTTGTCATTTGAGTCTTTCTCAAAGTTGTCACTTCCCCACAGGGAGGACCAACTTGCTGGTTGCATGCTTTACGCTCTGAGGTCTTCTCAGGATGTCTTTAGGGTCTAGGCGTCTGGATTTACCCATGCTTTGATACTCCCCACCCTGATCCCCTTCCTCAACTGGCCTAGGAACCTCCTGCAATTCTCTCCTCCGCCTTGCCATTGGTCCTTGGGGTCTTTGTGGGACCCAGTGGGCTCTGGCCTGCCAGGTCTAGGCTGGGCTGCTTCTGTGAGGCTCCTACGGGGTGTTCTTAAGGCAGCTCATCATCAGTCACTAGTAGAGCTTTCCAGAAGCTTGCAGATCTGCTCTAGAGCAGGTCTGCAGAACCTATGACTTGAGGTCAGCACCCAGGCTTCTGGTACTCTGGTCACCCCAGGACGGGGCTCTCTGGTATGTAAGGAGGATGCTTCTGGTCAGTCTTCACTTCAGCATCCTCCCTGCATTGTCAGACCCAGATGCCAGTCCTGTGACTGCCTGCCTACCGACTCCCTTGATAGCTGGCTTGTCTTCAACAGCTGCTGCCTTCTGTTCCCGTCAGTCTTGCCGACTGCACGTCACACATGCGAACACTCCTGAGAGTGTGTTAGAGGTGCTTGCCCTTGTGATCCCCCGAACAATCTAGTGACTGTGTCTGTAGTATTAGTCTCTTTTGCAGATGAGGAAATGAAGCCTGGAGAGTTTAAGTAATTTTCCCTGGGTGGCACAGCTAGTGGGCAGCTGAGCTGAGATGGGAAACCAGGCCGTCAGGCTTCGGAGCTCTCATTATTTTTTAAAACAGCTTTGTTGAGATACAATCCACACAGCATATTATCCACTTATTTAAATTGTACAATTCAGTGGTCTTTTGTATACTTACAGAGTTGTCCGACCATCACCACACTCTAATTTTAGAAAATTGTCATTATCCCAACATAAAACTATATCCTCATTAGCAGTCACTCTGTATTCTCCTGTTCCCCGTCGCTGGCAACCACTAATCTACTTTTTGTCTTTACAGATTTGCTTGTTCTGGACATTTCATATGAACAGAATGCATGTGGTCTTTTGTGACTGGCTTCTTTTGCTTAGCATAAAGTTTCTAGGGCCACCCATATTGTAGCATGTATCAGTACTTCCCTCTTTTTATGGCTGAATAATATTCCATTTTATAAGTATATGCCACATGTTTATCCATTCTTCAATTGACAGACATTTGAGTTGTTGCCCCTTGAGAGTTCTCATTCTCAGCCCTGTGGTCTGCTGCCTTTAGTGATATTTCTCTTCCTTCACATTTGCATAAAGCTTCCCAAGAATATTCACATTCTTGATCTCCTGATTTTTACGATTCATAACAGTATTTCAAAGTTTTAATTCTTATTTTAGATGTAATGCAGAAACAGCGAGTTTACATGATTTTTTTTCAAGACACGGCCATAAAAGATGGGGTAAGAACTTAGCTCAGAGCTGGGCACAGTAGTTTATACCTATAATCCCAGCAGCTCAGGGGGCTGAGGCAGGAGGATTGCGAGTTCAAAGGCAGCCTCAGCAAATTAGTGCGGTCCTAAGTAACTCAGTGAGACCCTATCTCTAAATAAAATACACAAAAGGGCTGGGGATGTGGCTTAGTGGTTAAGTGCCCCCAGGTTCAATCCCCAGTACCAAAAAAAAAAAAAAAAAAAAAAAAAAACAAGAAGAAGAACAACAACAACAACTTAGCTCAGGTGCTCAGGTCTTCTTTCCCAACCCCAGGCTCGGTCTCCACTTTTGTTGTGCATATTGATGGCCATTTTGGTGAGCTCCCAAATCCTTCCTCATGGGGTAGGTATGCTCTTTCCACATTTCGTGTGATTTAAGCAGGGCAACCAATCAAGGAAGAATTCCCTCCTATCCCCAAACTCTTGAAATGGCAGTGTCTTAGCCCTTCAGCGAACTTAGGCTCAGGCATTTGTGGCATTATCCCTGTGCTCTCTGGGCACCATGCCCTGCAGCTGGCCAGACCTCTGCTTTGGTATGAGGATGGGCTTCTTCCTGGAAACTACCCAGCATCGTCAGTGAGCCTGCGAGTCACTCCTGCCCCCTTCCAGGCACGGTAATGCCATCTCCGTGAAGGAACCTGGCTCCTGCTTGGGTCCTCTCCACACTCTGGAGGCTGATGGCCAGAAGTCTGGTCACTGCTGGCCTTGAGACTCAGTCATGTCTTCTGAGGGTCAGCTCTGAGTTGTGCCAGAGGCCAGGTTTCCCTGCTTTGAGACACGGCTGCCAGGACTTCTCAGGTGGGGGGGGGGGATGTGAGGTGATTAATGATGACGCCATCAGCAACTCACATTGACAGAACATTTACCATATGCCAGGGATTTCCAGAATGTTTTATGGTTTCATTCATTTACTGTTTACAATAATGCTATGGAGTCCTTTACTGTTTTATTTGCAAGTTAAAGGTGGGAAAACTGAGGCATGGCTGACTCCAGGAATCCTTGTTCATGGCCCCCATGCTGTGCTGGCTCACTATCGCCCAGCAAGAGAGGTGTCAGCCTTAGTCAGCCACAAGCGGCTGATCCTGGGTGGAGGGATTTTCTCCTGCAGCAGGACCCTGAAGGATAGCTCTGAGAAGCCAGTAGCTGGGAAGACAGGAGCTCTCCAGGGTCCTGCACCTGCCACACTTTCATCTGTTCATCTCTTTCCCCATCTATTTTTTTTTTTATATGTGAGGGGTGTTACCAGGGATTGAACTCAGGGGCACAGGACCACTGAGCCACATCTCCAGCCCTATTTTGAATTTTATTTAGAGACAGGGTCTCCCTGAGTTGCTTAACTCCCCGATGTTACTGAGGTTGGCTTTGAACTCGTGATCCTCCTGCCTCAGCCTCCTGAGCCTCTGGGATTACAGGTGTGTGCCACTGCTCCTGGCTAGTCCTGGATTTTTAAAAATTGCTTATTTATTTTGTGATGCATGCTAGGCAAGCATTGTACTACTGAGCTAAATCCCCTTGGTCATGAACATTTGCCCAGCCTTGTCCAGGATGACTTCAGATTTAACATACTCTGTAGTGGCTTACTTGCAATCAAATCAAGGGGTCACCACTGTCAGATGTGAACTTAGGAGAGTCCCTTCCCCTGTCTTAGTGTCTTTGAATGTAAAATGGAGCAGGGTAGGGGGAGGTTTACCTTTCACAATTGTTAGCATAAATAAAATACTCCACAAAATAGCTTGACAAGATGCTAACAAGAACAAAAATAATTTTTTCCTTTGTCTGGATAGCAAGACAATTATTTTGGTTCCAAGATATAAAGTTTTTGAGCCCTTTTTTGAGTGGTTAATTTGCTTGCTCTAGATTGTTAGAGTTGATTCTCAAAGAGAAGGTGGCAATAGGTAATATTTACAGAAGAGATCCATCCCAGCTTGGGATGCAGGAAGCTAGGGTATCAATCAGGAAAGCGGGTTGACCATCTTAACAGAGGGTCCTGCTCTGGGGAACATACATTTTAAAAAAAACTTTCTTTTTTAGTTGTAGTTGGACACAATATTTTTATTTATTTATTTTTTATGTGGTGCTGAGGATCCAACCCAGTGCCTCACATGTGCAAGCTCTACCACTGAGTTACAGCCCCAGTCTGAATGTACATGTTTGATGGCCTCATGTTGATAAAAGTCAGCATTAGCAAGATATTAGCTCTGAGCCAGGCAATGTTCTACGGACTTCTCATGGATTAGCTCATTCGTCTTCACCCTATATAATGTTATTTTAACCCCCATTTTATAAATAGGGAAACTGAGGCATGGAAAGGCTAAATAATGGGAAGGCTGAGCTCTAAAATCAGTCTGGCTCTAGAGTCTGTGATTGTGACCCCCGTGTCATGCTCCTGACCTTCTATATGTAGAACAGTGAGACCACGTCACCTCCATTTAAGTGGCTACCAGATTGACGACCCTGCACAATATGGACACAACCTCTCTTCTCTCTCAACTCTTTGTGTATTCTTCCTCCACTGGGGGACTCATTCACATCTGTGATTGTCTTCTCCACTATTAACCAGGCCAGATCTCGAAAACACAATACCTACCACCTCCTCCACACAGCCTTCTCTGACCACACACAGCTCATGACAAATCGTCTCCCAATCTTCCATAGGACCCTGGCCTGGCTCTTTGTTATAATACTAAGTATTATACTTCAGCTCTTTAACTTAGGGCAAGGGATATTTCCCTAATTATCATCACGTGGAAGCAAAATCAGGGGAAGGGAAAGCAGCTCCCCCAAGATCACACAGAAGTTTGGTGGTGGGAATGGAATTGCAGCCAGGTGCTCTTCTGCTGCAGGATGCTGAATAGCTTACCACCTGGCCCCAGTCACATTAGTAACCAAAAGTTCTGTTAGGACCTGTTGTGGATATATAAGAAATTTAGTCCTTGTTATCTGTCTTCATCTGATTTCTGCTACTATAACAGAATAGCACAGGCTGGATGATTTATAAGAGAAGAAATTTATTTCTTATAGTTATGGTGGCTGGGAAGGCAATGGCAAGATGCTGGCATCTGGGCTGGGGATATAGCTCAGTTGGTAGAGTGCTTGCCTTGCATGCACAAGGCCCTAGGTTCACCACCACAAAAAAAAAAAAAAAAAAAAAAAGATGCTGGCATCTAGTGAGGGCCTTCTTCCTGGGACATGACGTGGCCAAAGCACCTGCATGGTGAGAGAGCACTCAAGAGAGCAGGAGGGTGGGACAGGAAGCCCAGAAAGCCGTGGCAACAAGGGCATCAATCCATCTAAGAGGTGGACCCTCCTGCTCTAATCTCTTACAGGACCCACCTCTCAATATCGTTATAGTGGCAATCACACTTCAAGTAAGTTTTTGTGGGACATTCAAACCATAGCAATGTCTCAAAGGGCTGTGAGCTTTGTAGGAGTTCCAGGAGCTGAGCTGATGGCAGAATGTGCCTATAGATGTAAGAGGTCACAGACCGGTCCCAGTTAGCCTCGGCAGGACCCTCCCGACATGGATCCCAAGCGATCCTGCTGGCAACAGCTCTTAATTGTGGTGATGAGTCTCTGGTCCTGGCTCTTGATGTTGCTATCCTGCCTCCAAAATACTAATAGTGCAGAGGACAACACTTCCTGACAATGGAAGGATGTGGGGGAAGTCACAAGAAGAGGGAACAGTCTGTTGATTAACGAAATATTCCTTGTGTGTGCAGATGTATCCTTCTCCTCTTGCTCATTCTTGCTTGTGGCCTTAGGACAATTAGAGTGGAGTGACAAGTTGAGCCGCAGCTCTGCGGCAACCCCAGGGAAGGGCAGCATCCTTTCTTAAAGACAAGAGACAATCCGACTGTATTCAGGGTACCTACAGGACTTTTCTAGAAGCCTGCTCCCAAAGTGTGGTAGGTGTTTAATTCTCAGGCTTTCCGTCTCTGGTGAATTGCACCAGGATGTCTCCTGGATATTTTTCTTTCCTGTGAAAAGCAGCCGCACGCACAGGAGCCTTCTGTGTGGAGTGTCATGGGACTTACATTGAGAGCACTAAGACAAAACAACCGTTTCCTTTGGCAGCAAGTGAAAAATGGTCTTCAGGATGCTGGTTGCTTCCTTGCTAGTAAGGACCCTTTGCAAAGGTGCGTGTGAGAAAACAGACCTTCTTTCACTAAGAATTTTTCATTTTGCTTTAGGTTGTCACCACTGGAGAGGAACAGCTAGATTTTGAAACAGGACCAAACATATATGACTTGCAGATTTATGTTAAGGATGACGTGGGTGTCACAGACCTGCAGATCCTGACTGTTCAGGTAACAGATGTGAATGAGCCTCCTCGGTTTCTAGGAAGGTTGGCAGAAGGTAAGATATACCAGAGTGTGCCATGCAGCCCAGACGGTGGCATCAGGGAGGACCCTGGAGGACAGAGAAAAACAGAAAAAATAAATAAATACACAAGCAGCTGTTTCCTTGGAAGAGGCAGCTGCTTAACGAGCAGGGAATAGATGAAATGTCCTCCGGCTCAGCACGCCCAGTCACAGTATCCAGCCAAGCCCTCCACAGCCACGGTTTCTCTTGGCCCCTTCCCTGTCCTATGGGGGAAACTGAGGCTCAGGGACCTCAAGAGGGTAATTCTAGAGGACCCTAGGCCGGGCCCATCATAGGCTTGTCACTGTGCTGTAGTCGGAGACTGAGTTGCCCCTTCTTCCCGTGGACTCTTCTCCTAGAGGGCACTGAGTGTTCAGGGTCTGCCACAGAGTGGGGACAACATAAGAGTCTCCACTTATGTTGGAACAGGGGAACCTCCTACCTGATCTCGCCAAGCTCCTGGCTTTGATCACCACCTGAACTCCAACACCCCCAAATTCTAATTTTAGAGTTAAGGTTCTTGGCCGAACTTCTCACTGAAACGTCTGCCTGTCTTACCTGTCATCCCCCAGATGTCTAATGGACTTCCCCAACTTCATGTACCCCTAAACCAAGTTCCTGACTCCCACTCCACCCCTCCCCACCCTAGTCTGCTTCCCCTGTGTCTTTTCCAGCTTAGTTAATAGCCACTCCGTCCTTCTGGTTGCTTGGGCCAATATCTTCAGTCACCCCTCCCTGGCTTTCACACCCAACATCCAATCCACCAGGAAATCTTCCCAACTTCCAAATATATCCAGATCCAACCAGCATCTGCACCCCACCGACAACACGGTCCAAGTCACAGTTGTGTCTCACCTGGATGATTGCCAGGGTCCCCCAGCTTGGCCTCCTGGCTTCTGCCCCATCCCTCTCCCTGCGCTCACCCCAGTGGATTCTCCAGACAGCAGCCAGAGGGGTCCTGTTAAAATATCAGTTAAAGCAAATCTGAAAACACTGTGAGAACTTCTCACCTCATTCAAACTGACAGCCAGAGTCTCAAGGCCCCTCCAAACTGGCAAGCCCCCTGACACCCCAACACCGCCCATCAGCCTCTTCCCTCCTCTTCCTCCCCCTCCCCAGCTGGACCCTGCCACAGCTGCTCTATTTGAAATTGCCAGGCACCTCTGAGCACTCCCTTCCCTGACTTTGCTCCGTACCATTGCTCCCTAACATACACCTATTTTTTCCGCCAGATTTTATGATCCATATCTTCCCACTGGAATGAATGCAAGCTCCATGAAAGCGGGGTTTGATCTGTCTGTGAACTCTTGTCTTTCCAGCGTCTAGATCAGCCTTTGGGACATACGGAGCACCGTTTATTTTATTTTATTTTTAACAAAAGTATGAACAGTGATGAAAGTGAAGGAAAGCTCTGCCCCTATCCCTCTCCCCTGGGTTTGAATTTTGATGCTACCACTGATTGGCTGAGGTGACGTCATCGCTTGTCTGAGCCTCATTTGTAAAGTGTCAAGAGCATGGAAAGAATAGTTACAATATCTTCTTCACAGGGCTGTTATGAAGATAAAATTTATGTCAGGTCCTCAGCACAGTGCACCTCAACAGAGTGTTGCTTTTAATAATATCAGTCACTTCTTAGAGCAGGGCCAGGCAATGTGGCCCTGCGTCCATTAGCCAAGACGATCTCTGAGAGAAACTAGATAAGGTACTTGGCCTTTTCCCTGAGCCTCTGCACCCTTCACCTCTTCTCAGTCCCACCGGTGACCCCTGGTTGAGAAGCTCACTTCTGCTGAGATGCCAAGTGCACGTCAAGGGGTCCCTTAGCACAGCTGAGGAACTCTATGCACATTGCAGTGGATGGGGACCTGGAGCAGTCCCACGCTAAAGGCTCCTACCTGTGGTTCTTCCCAGCCCTGCTCAGCCAGCAGCACCTCGTCACTCTCCGTGGAGGAGATCGGTGATGGCTTGACACCATAGCGTTTTGTCAGTTCCCATAGATGGCTCGGCACATGCTCGCTGGCCGGTGGTCTTCCTCGTGGCCTGGGCTGTTGCTGCCCTCTGTCCCATGATGCCAACACACCTGGTTCCACCACTTGCTTTGTCAAATAAAATGTTTCTTCTTCCACTTTGCACACTGGCACAGGTTTAGACCTCTTCATAGCAGAAAGACAAACACCTGGATTTATTTATCAGGTCGAGGCCTTCGATCCAGAAGACACCGGACGAAACATTCCCCTCAGTGTAAGTCTCCTTGTCAAACTAAGAGGCTCTTGTGCCCATGGGTTTTGGCCAGGAGCCTGATGTCCTGAGCCTTGGCAGGGCAGGGAGGGTCAGGACAGTGGCCGTCGGGGGAATATGTTGTCCACTTCCAAATCACAGAATATGGGGATGGTTGGAATGGATGGGGGGCTCTGGAGACAATTACCCCAGCCTGGATTCAGGGCTCTGTGTGATCTTGGACAAGTTCTTAACCTCTCTGAGCTTCAGTTTCTTTATGTTTAACCCAAGGAAAATAATAGCACCTACCACAGACGGAGGATGGTGTATATTAGACAATGCATGCAAAGCCACTTAGCAGTACCTGACATGTCAAAACTGCTCTCTATATTTTTAAAATCTAAGCTGTTAAAAATCTACCTATACTGTTTTAAAAGTAAGCATAAAATGTATCCCCCAAAGCCAGGTATTATCATAACCGTTTTCAAGAGATAAAGCCAAGCTGCTTGGAACTAAATTAAAAAGAACACTTTTTTCTTAAAGTACCAGGAATTCTTGGGTGTGGGACAGGAGACTGGGCCTGGAGAGCTGCCTCACAGTTCAGTCTGAGACGGCTGAAGTCTCTCCTCTCTTTTTTCATTTCCGTGCCTCAGTTCTTAACTCTGCCCACTAACGTGCCCTGTGTGTACACCGCAGCCCGGCAGCCCAAGTCGGAGAGAAAAAAAAATGGAGCTAATTCCACTTGACCAACCTCTGCACAGGCCACACTCCTGCCACCTGGCCTTGCAGAGAAGAGCATCCTTGAAATATGGCTCTCAGGGAATTGGTGACACCAGGAAGCTGCTTCCACTGTTCTCTGCATGATTTGTAGCAGCTGCACCAATTTTGCTCACAGGATGGAAGTGAGCCTTGGGAATACACACCAGCCAGGCGTGGAGGCACACGACTGTAATCCCAGAGGCCAGGGAGGCTGAGGCAGGAGGATCGCAAGTTCAAAGCCAGCCTCGGCCACTTAGGAAGGAAGGCCCTAAGCAACTTAGTGAGACCCTGTTTTTAAATAAAATATTTTTTAAAGAAGCGGGGTGTGGGAAGGGGCTTTGGGATTAAGCACCCCTGAGTTCAATTTCTAATTAAAAAAAAAAAAAGTCTGTTGGGAACAAACTCCAGGACCCATATAATATAGTCCACAGGATCTGAAACAAAGCTGTTAAAAGATTATATATAAGACATAACTTAAAGTTAGGGGATAATCTGTTTTTATTAGAAGATGCTTCTGTCCAAACAACAACAAAAAAGGCTCATCCATTAATTCACTCACTTATTCAAGACTCATTCTTGTCAACATTTGCATGGATAAGTGAATGAATGTGCAAACACTGAATGGGATCTCTACTCTGTGCTAAAAGTGATATTAGGTGCTTTCATGACATACTATGACAATGACATGCTAGTTATGTCAAGTAGGAATATGTTTGTCAACAAATAAGAGAAAACTTAACCATAATGGAAAATAGGGTTTTGTTTTTGTTTTGTTTTGTTTTGTTTTTTTGCTTTCAATCCTGTGACTATAAGCCTAGTGGGAGGCAGGCCGCCCAGGGCTGAACTGCTGCCATCAGGAGCCTGATGCTACTGCTCTTCCACCCAGAACAGTTGGTTGACTTAGTCCTAATTTTCTTACCTCCTGATTACAAAATGACTGTTGCATCTCCAATCTTTACCTCTGAATTCCATGTAGGAAGAAGAAAGAAGGAAGTAAGAAAGGGTCAGGGTGAGGGGGTATGATCTACTGATAATAAATTGGGGAGACCTTAGTAGCACTGTTTGTTCAGATTCTTCTTGGCCTCTGAGGATAATGCAGGATCCCTCTGGAATAAGGGTCTTATAACCTACTTCAGGTAGGCCAGAGAACTCCTTTATGACCTTGCTTCAGAGGCAAGCAGACAGAAGGTCCCAGTGACCTTCCTGCTTATACAGGGTGTTCATGGCCAAGATGCCGTATTTGGGGGTATCGTGTTCTGAGACCTGACACATGCATATACCAAATGATTCTAATTCAATGTAACTACCGTGAAGTTTTTATAAGGTCGAACGGCAGGGAGGAGGCAGACAGAAGCAATCTCAGTTGTGAAGACAAATATTTATTTTTAAATCTCCATTTTAATATATCTCCAAATTATGTAGGCAGCATAAGGTCCTGTCCCCTGTGGGAGCATCCCACAGGTAGGTTGTTACCTTTCCAGATGAGGGGAAGCCGCACAGGTGGGAGGCAACTGCGGTGATATGGTGGTTTTAAAACGTGTGGCTGGCAAAAGGTTTCTGAGAGCAGCTGTGGGGCCTGGAGCTGGTGGTGTCAAGGTGGCTCCTTCGGTGAGGTGGGGTTGTCTGGAGAGAGGCCTCTAGTGTTTAGCACCTGAGCTGGAACTAACAGCTGCACACAAAGTTGACAGCCAGCCTGCAGGAACAGCGATGATCTGGAAGGAAACTTCTGAGACTAGAGCAAGGTAATAACAGTTCAGGAAGTAACACATTATGGCCTTTGTACTCAGACATTTTATTCTGGGCACTTGGGGGTACTAAACGACATAGTTTGCTCTCGGTAAAAGTTGAAAGGAGATGGGTTAATTTGCTATTGACCAAACCTGTGATTCTCAACCTTGGCCATAAATTGTTGCTGCCAGGAAACTTCAAACACACACAGATGTCTGGGTCTCCTTCCTCACCCCTGAAAGTCTGATGTGATTGACCTGGGGTGTGGCCGAGGCCTCTGGAACATAAAGCCTCAGGTGATATAATGCATAGCAGGGTCACCAGGTCAGTGGGCCCTCTAACTCATGCAGGATAGAAATCAAATACAGCTAACAAAAAATGGGTTAGGAAAAAAAAATTATTATTGCATAGATTTATTGTGTATAGCAAGATGGCTGTCCCATAGGCAGAGAAGTCAGGCAGCAAAGTGATCTCTCCTTAGAGTGGCAAGAAAGTCAAAGGGTGAACAACATTTATACGGTTGTGAAGCAATATTCACAATGACGTTGCAACCTCTTCTGCACCTGCACCATTTTGTACATGGTCAAAAATGTGTCTAAAATTGTTTTAAGTCCCCCACCTCCACCCCAGGCTTATCTTTTAATGTAGAAATGCACTGAAATAAGAGTTACTTCCAGTCAAGGGGTAGGGGTCAGATTTGCCTGTATCAGTTCTGTGTTTTCTTGTTATTTATCTTGAGCAATGCATGCAGTTGAGGGAAGTCTTTTTACTATCATAATCATAAAGCACATAGTGCTTTTCTGACACCCGTTTATCCTTTAACCTATAGTCCTGCCTCACAAGGACTGAGAACCTCTACTTTAAGACACTGTCTCCCAGATTTTCAGAGTCCCTGTTTTGGGGTTTTGGATTCTGCGGGTCTGGGTTGACTCTGGGAATTTGCATAGTTGCCAAACACCCCGGAGTCTCCTCTGATCAGAAAGGCTGGAAGGCTGGTTTATGAGTATTTCTTAGAGTGTGTTCGGGCATGCAAATCTATCTGGGCTGCTTTTTAAAATGCAGATTCCTGGACCCTGTGGGAGAACTTTAGAATGCAAACTTCCCCTGGGGATTCTGATGTATACTACCCGGACCACTGACCTGAGCAAGCAAGAACAGGCTTTAATAAAACACCAAAGCATGTGCCTGAAGCATCTAAGGCTTAGTTCATGCCTGTCATCTTGCCTGGTGGCCTCCACGGGTCCCCTTGCTGGTGGCAGCATATAAGGAATGAAGGATAAATTATAAAAACAGCTCTTGGATACATCCTGAAGCCCCCAACTCCTTTAAAATGACCAATCTTAACAAGGCTTATCCAGCTTAATGAAGTGAAATTGTGTCATAGATAATGTAGGAAACAGAGATGTGTCCAAAAATCACTGGTATCTGCTCCCTCCCTTTAAAAGAAATTTGAAAAGCGTGTATGCTATTCACCGGGGACCAGCACTGTTCCCCTGAGCTAGGATGTGAACCAGAAATGAGGGCTGCATAGGGACTTTTAAGTGTTCTAGTAGGTATATTAAAAGTACAAGAAAATGGGTGACATTAATTATAATATAGTTTATTTAACTCAATATAAAATGATTAATGAGATATTTTACGTTCTTTTTCCATAGCGTCTTACAGCCTGCTATGCATTTTGCACTTAACAGCTCATCTCCATTCACAGTGGCCACATTTCAAATGCTCAGTGGTCACATGTTCGTGAGGCTAGTAGCTTGTACAGGACACACAGGCTTAGACCTGTCATTTGTTGCTCCCTCTCTGTGGGGTCATGAGAATGCAGGTAGCACAGGGCTCAGAGGTATGCAGCAAAATATAGAGAAGGATGAGCTGCATGTGAATAATCGTATTTCCTGCCATTGCTTCTTGGGGTGCCCAGCCCAACTCCTTCTCCACCTCCTGAAGGAGGCTCCTTGAGGCTGGCCCCCTCCCACTGGACTCTCACACACACACACCAACCCCTCTCCTTGGAAATGGCCCCGTGACTGCCTGCGTGACTGTGCAGAGCCTCCTTGGAGACTCTGAGGACGTTAATCGGTTTCGCAGCTGGAGGCAAAGTGATCTAGTGCAGCAGTCCCTCCATTAAGGGGCTTTCTCCTGGCCCTTCCATTAAGGAAGGACTTTTGCATAAAATGAAGTGTGCTTTGTCTTCACCAAGGCAGACAAAGGATTAAATTAAAAGAGCAATAACCTTGCTATTAGCTGGGGTACTGGGAGGGCCACAGAGGAAGTTATTCCCCACTTCCATCTTGCTCCATGCTCTGAGAAGTGACAGCCCCGTCAAGTCTCCTGGCTGGATAGGACTGTTTTAGTCGGTGGAACAGCCTCCATATATCTGGATAAGAAAGGAAACTGGGGCTTTTGCCGGGGCCAGGTAACTGCAATGAGAACCGAGGTCTCCTGACCCCACTCCTACTCACCCCGTTTTCTCCTGTTCTGGCAGTTCTGCCATGGGTGTCCCACCCCTTTCTTTCTTGAGTGACAGCACCCCCACCACACACACCCACACACCACACTCATTCAGCTCCCAGGTGTCTGCCTGCAAAGTTTCAAGTCACAACCAGGAGTCTTAGCAAAAGACATTCTACACCAGGTTCTCGTCAAATGCTCATAAAAGGAAAAAGCAGTGGTATTAGACAATTCCCACTCCAAAAACATGGCCACTGCGGGTTGCGCCTACTTTGAGAGGGACCCTCTCAGATGCATTCACTGTCCTTAACATCAGGGGAGCCTGCAGGTAGCACAGGACCCAGCAGCCTAAGGCAAAGAAGTGACAGAATGTGAGGGGTGAGGGCCTGCAGATTTGTCAGTAAAGGATCACATATTAAAAGCATTTTCCTCTGGCCACGGGGCCTCTTAAAAACATTCCTTAAAAACAAGTACATCTTTACAACCCACCAAGCTCACCCTTAGAACAACACAACGCAGGCAGGAGCCCGGCCAAGGGCTGGCAGCGGGGAGTTTTTTAATGGTTGTTTTTCTTCCTCCAAGGCTTCCTTCCCTCTCTCCTCCCCCACCTGCCACCTCTGAGCAGGGATGGGGATAGAATAGGAGGAGAGAAAGAGAGCAATTGAGGATTTTACAAAAAATATTCAGCTTAAACTGAGAAATGTACCGGGATTGTGGCTTCGTGTTTGTAATTTGCCACAGGCCAGCTGCAAGATTAAGCCAGGTGCTGTTGACCCTCTGGGGTGTGTTTGGGGCCATGCACTCAACAGTTTGCCATCATTGGTACTCCCTGGACTTGGGAAAAATGAAGGTCCTTCCTTCCCACTGGAAACTTGGCCTAAGGTGGCCTGTAAATAGATAGCTCTGTTCTCTGAAAGACAGGAGGCTGAATTCTCATTTGTTTGCACGACTGCCCCCCAAAGCAACGGATGGCTTGTAAACCAGGCCCAGGTTGAATCACTGACTTGTGACTCCAACTGTAGTCAGGGAGCCTGGAGGTGGCCTGTCCCCTGGGGAGCTGACATTTCAGGAAACTGCGCCCACTCCCTCTCACCTTCCTCTCTCCCTATACCAAAGGCATGCTGAAGAGAGAATAGGGAAGGAAGGACGGGCTCTCTGTCTTCTCAACAGAAGCTTTTGTGTCCGAGAGCAATCCATAGCTGCATAGGGACTGCAAATAAAGGAACCTGGGAGGTGGGAAAGGAATAGTCCCAGCGGGGAGACCAGAGAGCCCGTCTGACAAGCATTTGTTAACTGAATTGATCTGATTACTCAGGACTTTTCTTAGCCAGTATGGGCAGAGAGGGGCTGCGTTGGCTTTACATTCTATTTAATTTCTGTTTTCCAAGAATGAATATCAAGGGAGCAACTTTGATTAAACAAGCCTTTAAAAAGGGGGAGAGAATGCCAGGTTTTGCAGAAAGCCTTACCAAGTTCCTGGCAAATGGCCACATGACACAATATTTTTAGTCTATGGATATTATCTCCTTTCTAAGTACAAAAGTGCTATTCCCACGAACAAAGCGTGAAGGTTCAGGGAGAAAAGAAATTAGCCTGGCACTAATACAAAAAAGGAAAAAAAAAATATCAAGATTCCGAGAAATCAGCCTCTTAACAGAAATTAAGAAGAATATTCTCTTGCCTCTGGCTCTATGGTTCTCCATACCCTTTCTATCAGTTGCTCTTTCTTTTCTGCTTTCTCTCTTTCCTTTCCACGTAAGTTGTTGAAATTGTAGGCCAAGCTGGGGATGTGGCTCAAGTGGTAGCGCGCTCGCCTGGCATGTGTGCGGCTCGGGTTCGATCCTCAGCACCACATACAAACAAAGATGTTGTGTCCGCCAAATGCTAAAAAATAAATATTAAAATTCTCTCTCTCTCTCCCTCTCTCTCACTCTTTCTTTAAAAAAAAAAAAAAGAAAGAAAAAGAAATTGTAGGCCAAGCTGGGAAAGATTTCATAGCCACATCTAGCATTACCACATTGGAACAGATTTTTAAGTAGTGTTTGGCAGGATGGTTTTTCATTGTTATTTTAAGAGTTTCTAAGGTGTCCTGTAGAAGAAAACCCCAATACTGAACACTTAGTAAATACTTATTAAGCATCTGTTATGTGCCAGCCACCATCATCTGCAGGGAATATAGCTATGAATCCAATGAAGCCCTTTCACTCAGGGCCTCCTTTTTTTGCAATATGGGGATCAAATATAGGGGCCTCTCAAGGGCTCTACCACTAAGCTACATCCCCAACCCAAGATTTTAACCTTCTAATGAGTGTTAACAGAAAATAACTCTGCTTTAAGGAAATAAGAAAAGAATTTATTCTGAGTCATATAGGAGTGACCTTGGACCAGGAACACACATTCAACCTAGCCAGAAGGATATGGTTCTTCTGCAGAAGAAGTTACTCAACTTATAATCACAAAAGAAAGTAGGTGGGATCATCAAGGGACTACAAAGAGGCAGGGAGATCTTTCATAAGATTCAGATGTCCTCTTTAACGAGGTGGGAAAATCTTTTCCAGGATTCGGATGTTATGGCATTCTTGGCTTTAGGGTTGGTGGAGGCCAGAGGTCTACCAAACTTATATCCCAGGAGTTTTATCAAGTAGTCACGAGCATGCCAACTCAGATATAGAGGTTGATAGGGAATGGCTATTAAAAGGGACTAAAGGCTGAATGTGGTGGCACAGGCCTGGAATCCCACTGACTTAGGAAACTGAGGCAGGAGGATAGCAAGTTTGAGGCCAGCCTCAGCAACGTAGCGAGACCCAAGCAACTTAGTGAAAACCTGTCTCAATAGAAAAAAAAATGAAAAGGGGCTGAGGATTTGGTTTAGGGGATAAACACCCCAGGTTCAATCCCTACTACCAAAAAAAAAAAAAAATGGGACTAAAGGTAACCCAAGATAACTTTGGCCTTTGGCTCTTGGTCTGCAACATCCTGTCTCTCCAGTCATGAAGTCCTGGTGCACCGAGGTCAGTCTTCAGGCTCTTCAGTGCAGAGGCAGCTTCTGCAGAGAACTTCACCTCACCTGGGACAGCTGTAGTTAATGTTTGCTGTGGGTACCACTTGCCAAGCACTGTTCTAGCACTTTACCTGGGGCAGGCCCTAGGACATTACTCTTAGCACAAACCCACAGAGCTGTAAAACGGTGGAACCAGGATTCAATCCAGGAAGTCTGGCTCCAGAATCACTGAATTTACCTTACTCCTGTCACCGCTGTTTACCATGAAGAGTCCTTGCTTCCCCAAATGCTGAAGTATAACACCAGAGAAGCACCCGGAGGCAAGTGTAGAGTGGAAAGGGAAGGAGGCAAGTGTAGAGTGGAAAGGGAAAGGCTTTATTATAGAACAGCAGAACAGACATCCCCCAGGAGGAAGAAGGGGACCCGAAAGGCAAAATCCTTAGAAAGGGGAGGTCTTCCCTTTTTTATATCTAAGGTTTTCTTTTGTCCTCCCACATTCCTGTCCTTTATTTCCCTCTGTCCTACAAGTGGTGGGGATGCAGGTGGGAGGGCAAAAGGTGGGAAACAGGTGGACCAATGGGGCTGGGAGGAGAGTTCTGGGCAGGAAGGGCCTAGGGTGGTTTGATTAGCATCTCCCTGTTTTGTGGGAGCTACTTCATTAATAGTTCTTTAGGACAGTCCAGGGGGCCTTGGGGACATTAACATTTCAATTTCCCCAGTTGTTGTTCTGGTTTTCCCAGGCTCAGATCAGACTCCATTTTCCCATATGGTCTCTATTTTCTTTATTGGACTCGATATCTGACCCTAACTACACTAACTGCCTATCTTTACATCTGGCTTCACTGCCCCAATTTGTGACCCTTATTTCAGATGACTCTGAGACCTTTTCCTCTATCCCCATCATATCCTATATTTATCCATCTTGGAGTCCCTCTCCCACATCTATTCTATTCCCTCAGTTGACCATAAGGGCCTGTCTGTCATCTCTGTATCCCAAGACCGTTCCTGCTGGCGCCAACTCATCTTTTAGAGCATGCAAAATATATGTGGAAAGACATCTGATTCAGGTGCATATGGTAAATGGTACCCCTATAGTAAATGGCCTCTAAAACTTTGTCCTTCAACGCAATGAACTGGAGCCTCTAATTTGTGAATATGTGAGGATTCTCTGCAGAGAAGGCTCAGCTCAAAGACACAGAACTGTTCTGCATGTGGACAGCTGCAGACCCAGGAATAGCTGCCCAGAGAGAGAACTGGGCAGTTGGTGGGGACCTTGGGCTGCAACAGAGGGCAGCCAAGGGGTTTATATTATCTGAGAGTTTCGGGGAAATGAATTCTCCTTGGTATTGCCCAAATGTTTCCTCATAAAAACAGGCAGGAAACATCTAAGTGACCAGCTAGAAAGTCTTAGTAAAATAAACCCTTATAGGACATTTCTATGCCATCATTAAGTTACAAAATAAGTCTCAGGCATAGGAGGAGTTGCTTGATACATCAATGCAAAGAGAAAGATATTACTATTTTGATGAGAACATCACCTCAAGATTTTGAAGTGACTATGTTTGCACAGAAAAGAATGAAAGATTATTCATCAAAATGATGAGATTTTATAAATGACTTATATTTAGTCTTTTAGATACTTTTCCATCTTTCCCAATCTTTGTATTAAAAAGTATCTTCATTATAACTAGAAAAAGATTATGAAATAATAAATAGAAAGTAAATACTTTTAAAAGATGGTTTAAAAGCCTTATACTGGCCCCAAAGGAGACTTTTAATCTATTTTCTGTGTTCTCTCTTCTCATACTGGGAGCTCAGCAGCAATCACACAGAAAATCGTTGGGTTGGAAACCTTGGCCAGTATTTCCTTTGATTCTAGACTTCAGGGGCTATGGCTCTGGTTACAAAACCTCCACTGATTATCTGTTCCAGAGATCTAAGGCCTTGAGGATAGATCATTCCTCATCCTAGCAGGAATTAATGAACCTTTCTAACCCTAAAGCCCTTTGGAACAAATGGATATAAACATGTAAGTCTCAAATGTTGCTGCAGCCCTTCATATTTTATAGTGCACAACCTCATTTAATCCTGCCAGGAACACAGAGGAGCAATTGGTGGTATTATCCTTGAGTTACAGCAAGGAAGGGACTTGTCCCAGAATTTGCACCCAGCTCTTCTTGTCCGGCCCTTTCCCTCTTTCCTTGACTCCACTGTCTGGGCAAGGAAGCAATCTCGATGAGCACCCAAGGGTAGCACAGCCATGGTCCTCCTGTGGGATTTGGGATTGCCCTTGTGCACATGAGCTCGTGTGTTTCCATCAGACCAAAGGGTTCTGAGCAGGGAATTTATCAGGAGAGCTGCCTGGACTCTGGGGGCCATGGTTGACAAAGGTTCTCACTACCTACAGATGTGACAAGGACTTCACCAGAATGAAGTCACAAGGCCACCAGAATGAGATTTAAAAATAGTTCTTTTATAGTCCCAACCCGGGCTCCAACCTGGGCTCTAAGCACTGCTCAATTTCCTTCTCAGGTCACACTTGTCTTTTCCTTGACTCCGTCATCATTTCAACGACTGCTGCTTGTGTACATTTTTGTACCCTTTTATACCACAAGGTCTTTTAGGAGAGAAGGTCTTATTTACTTTGGCATAGTCCTGTTATTTAGTGGATGGTAGGTGTTCTTAGACAGTGTTGGTTAAAGACAGAATCAAAGCCAGGCATTGTCTGGAAGCAGAAGTGAGAATATAATCATGGGGATAAGGAGACTGGACTCAGCAGAGCCTGCCCAGCCAGGGCCCTTTGTATCCTTGCAGGTTCCAATGACCAGCCTCTCAGGATGTGGTCAGTTAGAGCCAGAGGCTCAGGCCAGCAAATCTGGACGCCCTTATGTTCAGCAGCTAAGTGTGAGAACTGCCTGTTTGGGCTCATCCTGACTCATCAAAAATGCTCCAAGGGCCAAGACTATAAAATGGGAACCAAACAAACCCATCCGAAGAAAGGTGTACCCATGTGCTGGTTTAATTCTACTTTCCCCCTCATTTTTTAGTATTTCTTGATTTCTTCCTCAAATAACTTTGGAATGTCTGCTAACGGCACCATCTTCTCCACGACGGAATTGGACTTCGAAGCAGGACACAACAGGTAGCACGCCAAAGACCTTCCTTCAAGTGGGGTTTAGCTGAGGGGCAAAGAAAAAGTGAGGAAGCAGCCATGTGCTACCTAAAGGCAGCCAGGGCCCTGAGCCGGCTGCTGCTTCACTGTGAGTTCCGTGGACCTTGAACCCAAGGAAGAGCAGATGAGGAGATTGCCTGGAAGGTGTCTTGCCTGTCCAGAACCATCCTCTCCAGACAGGAAGAATGACAGTATGGGCGCCCACACATCAGGAGGATGCTCAGAATCCAGTCTCATTTGAGAGGCAGCTGTCCAGGAAGGGGCTGGCCAGCGGGAGGACCACAGAGTGGGAGGACCACAGAGTGGGAGGACCACAGAGTGGGAGGAGCAGGCTCAGAGGAGAGGCTGGGCTTCAGAATGATAACCATGGCCTTGGGTGAGCCAGGTAAGGCTCCTGGCCTCGCACCTATCGTGAGAGCTAAGGTATTACTTATGCCATGGGGGCCTGGTTCCTCTCAAGCAGGATAGACACTTGGCAGGGACAGTGAGAGGAACCAGGAGACTGAGGGCCCAGCTTGGCTGGCTTGAGCACATGTCCATCCTAGAGGTGGTGGCTGGGAAGAGCAATCACAGAAGGAGAAATGGGGGAGTGGGCTTTCAGAGCCGGGTAGAGAGGGCCAGCATAGCAGGTCTAATGGCTGCAAGGGCATAAGGAGGAGGTGGCCAGAAAGGGGACAGATTCTTGCCTCACTCCTCCCATTCCATTCTCTCCCACTCTCTTTGTTGTAATGTCAGAAAAGCTTGACTCTCTTACTTGCACGGTTTCCCCCACAGCTGCCACCTCATTGTGGAAGTGAGGGATAGCGGAGGCCTCAAAGCCTCCACGACGCTCCGGCTGACCATAGTGAACATCAATGATGAGATCCCTCGCTTTACCAGGTAGGCCTGAGGGTATGCAGGGCTCTCTGGGCAACAGGCACTGACTTTCAAGCCTCCTTGGACATATTTATCACAAGACAGAGAGATGCCCTTTGCTCTGGCCTCAAGGAGAGACAAGAGGCACAAGATCTTCAGTGTCTTTTATCTGGGCATCTGGACTTCCATTCTCCACCGTGGCTCCCTGTGCCTTCAGTATCCCACACTCACACGCACCGTGGGACTGTGGACATGATAGGGAGAGGATTAGGGGCTGGATGCAATGACTAGTTTGTGGCTTGTCACTGTGCACATGTAGAAGATCAATATAAGGCAGATAACTTGTACAATAAGTGTTTCATGTTAATAATAGCAGAATCCTGGAGCATATATCATCAGGACTCCATAAAGCCTACTCTTAGAGTGTGTCCTCGGTGCCTAAGGCACTCAAAGTTTCTTCCTGCCCTGGTGAATCCAGAAAGACTTCTGGCTGTGTCCACAGCCAAGGTGGGGCAGGTAGGCACTTCCAGCAGGGCAGGTTACGGCAGTGGGTCTGGTACCATCCGGCCCAGAGCTGGAAGGCCCAGAGCCTGTGGTAGTTGGGGATGCAGGAAAGGAAAATGGGACTCAGAGTCTGACTTTTTAATTATAGAGAGTCTGCCTGCCCCAGTACCTGAGATGGGCACAGAAGCAATCTATAAGGAAAATGGAAAAATCACCTGCCTGCGTATTAACTGCATGACTGGCTGAGAATAATTCAGCACAGGATATTCTACCAACAAAAAGTGATTAGGATACACGTAGTATTTGTCAATTTCAAATAAAATTAAATAAAAGTATATTTTTTAAAGCCAGGTAGAGTGCTTACAAAAATATTCTAAGATTGGGAGGTATTGAGGCTACTACATTCTCGGGCTAAGCCAGTGCCACTTTGTAAATCACCACAATTGTGAACCTTCTGGATGTGAACCTCTGTCCACAGCCCAGTGTCTGGGGGTCAACATGGAGGTGACAGCAGCAGACAATAATGCTTCCCACATAATGCTTCGCATCGGTGCCTATTGCCGAGTCAGGCTCAGGAAAGCACACTGCATTTCCACTGATGGGTTGTTCCAGATGCACACACCAGTCAGTGCATAAGTAGCTGTGACATCCCAGCTGGGCCTCAGGCTAAGATCCTAGCCAACACAGTTCTGTGGCTTCCTCAGAAACCCCAGGAGGAAGGTGAAGGCTGTGGAGCTGGAACCACTGTATTCTCTTTTGTTGTTATTACAGAGGATTGAACTCAGGGCCACTCGACCACTGAACCAAATCCCCACCCTATTTTGTCTTTTATTTAGATACAGGGTCTCACTGAGTTGCTCAGCATCTTGCTTTTGCTGAGGCTGGCTTTCAACTCATGATCCTCCTGTTTCAGCCTCCCAAGCCGCTGGGATTACAACAGGCGTGTGCCACTGTGCCTGGCGTCATTGCGTTCTTTGGTGCCATCCCCAGGTGTCGAGTCTATGAGATGGAGAAGCAGATTAATAGGATTTCAAAAGGAAAAATAAGTTCTCCTTAGGGGCAGAGTTTGTAAATCATCTGATTTGTACTATGTCTTCTAGAATGTAGCAATTGGCCTTAGCAGGGAGAGAAATTGACCTTGGCTGGTTTGCCCACCCCCCACCCCAGCCCCTGAGGTCAACCTGAATCTCCATGGTTCTTGTATGTGGTTTGAGAGATGAACCTATTAGGTTTCATCCCTGGGTGGAGACTATTGGCTGTGGGACTCTGTAATTTTCTTTAATTAGTTCCCTTTATTTCAGTGGTCAGTGGAGGGTGAGTCTCTAGGAGCCTGCCCTCCAAAAAGAGGGTATGGGCCAGATCACTGCCCAGCTCTGCCCAGGATGTTCAATTATAAGCTACCTCATCTTTAAGCCATCCACAATGTCAAAGGATCTGCATGGTGTTGGACTAAGTGCTGACCTGGGGGCTTAGAGGATTCCCTTGGACTTCTGATTTTCCTGTCCCCCCAAACTAGAGCTAGCACTGACCATAAATCATTTAATTCTGGATTAATAAAACTAAATCTTCCAACTGACTCAAGTGCATTGAGTTTGAATGTGACACAGAGACATAAAACATAGAAACTGCCCTTCTACCTTCCTTATTTGTTAAGCGCCTGCAATTTATTAATTGCATCGAAAGCAAGTGCTGTTTCTGTGGTTGAAAGTGTCTCACCATTTCATCCCTGTGTGGTGACAAATGTCTAAATGCTTCGTGGACTCATGATGTGTACTCCAGAAGCCTGTCATTATTAAAGTTGAGCACTTTATTATAAAAGTACCTGACATATTTACTCTTTACAGGTGCTCAGTGCTTGCTATTTTTGCAGAGTGCTTTATTTTAGGTGTCAGCAGGTAGGACTCCCTTGCCTTACCCCTGCCCCCAACCCCCAAACACACATTTCTTTCATATTCACTCTGGGTCTTCTTTTACCCGGTGCCTGGCCATGCCATGAACACTTCAAGCACTTAATGAGTACTGACTCATAGGGACGAAGCCATCCTGTGTCACCCAGAATTCCCACCCTGTCCTGTCACTGTGACCACAGGTACCCACCTACCCCTTGCCCAGGCTCTAGTGATCAGAGGTTATGGGGAAGAGGGTATGAGAATGTAATTGGTACCAGAGCTTTACCAGTCCGCTTTGTATAGATCTGAACCTTCCCAGGCCTTGATGTTGAATGATATTTTGAATGGAGCTGGATCTTGGATCCCAAATCAAATAGATCAAAGATTTTTGTCTTCTTTCAAACTGACGATCAGGGCAGCCGAGGAGAGGCCGTTTGACCTGAGGAACCATCATTTGTAGCCTAACCAGCCCCTTCACGGGGCCTGCTCTCCCAGCATGAACCAGAGGAACCTTCCGAGGGGGATTTAACAGTGTGCCACCGGCATTCAGAGCCAGATACCTCTTTAAGGCAGGCCTGTCCTGTGTACTGTAGAATGTTCCGCAGAATCTGGCTCTTACCCTTTAGCTATCAAGAGTAGCTCCCTCCCCAAGTTGTGACAACCCCAAATGTGTCCAGATAGAACCCCGGTCACCAAGTTAGAACCACTGCCTAAAGGAAGGGCAGAGGGTGGGGGAAGGGAGTTTTCCTCCCAAGGTGTCTTCTCTACGTCCTGGGACAGGCGGAGACCCTGTGGTGATCAGCTCTGGCAACACCTAATAATAGAGGTCCTTCTCAAACTGTAAAGTGCATGCCTCTCCCCTGGACATTCTGTGAACATTCTGATAGTCCTTCAGCAGTCTGGGGTGGCTGAGCCTGGACTCTGCATCCTAATGAAGTCCCTGTTGGCCCCGGCTCTGCTGGTCCTGGGAGTGGCCTGGGAAGCAGGGTGAGTCTAGGTGTCAAGGAGTCTTAGTGATCCCTTTGTGAGGAATTAACAGAACTACTCAGTGACAAAAGAAGGAGCGTCCCAGGGGGAAAACAGTGTTGTCACTGAATGGACAGAGGGCTCAGTTGGCTACCGGAGATAGGGTGACTGCCTCTGTCCTCTGATTTTGGTTCCTGCCCCCACCCCAGCTTCCTCAGCCCTACCCACTTTGTCTATTTTTGGACCCATCTGTGGTCCGTGTCACAGATGTCCCTGAGAAGGGGTGTGTGGCAGGTAAGTGAGAAGACTAATTAATGGGTCTGCTCAGGGGACACCGGGCAGGGAAACCCAGTCCAGGGATGATGGGGTGCCCCCACAGGAGGCTCCCTCACTGAGGAGGGTGGGGACCCAGGACCCAGGGAGGCCCCTGGTGGGGAAGGACTGTGTGAGTGCCTGGGTTGGCCTTGCTCTGCCTGCCCCTGTTCCCCTTGTCTCTCCTTCCTCTGCCTCTGCCTTCTTGATGGGAATGGTGAGGCGGGTCTGACTCTGACATGAGCGCAGTCACGTAGATCTGAGGTAAAGAAGAGCCCAGGAGGCAACACGCCAACACAGGAAACTGGGAAATCAGAGGTGACTCTTTGCCCCACTGAAATGTTTTTCCCTCTGTAAGGAACTTTCTGCAGTTGTTTTAAGCAACAAGCCCCCTTGGTGCCTTCAAAACTGCTCAGTTTACCTCAATTACAGAGTTAAAACTTCCAACCTGTTTCTTTCTTTTTTAAAAAAAAATATATTTTTATTAGTCGATGGATCTTATTTATTTATTTAATTGCTTATATGTGATGCTGAGAATCAAACCCAGTGCCTCACACAGGCTAGACAAGCGCTCCACCACTGAGCCACACCCCCAGCCCCAACCTATGTTTCTTATTGCCGGCCCTTTACGAAGGCATTGGAGGTCTGAGGAAGATGGGTAAGTTGGCGATTTGGGGTTATCTTTTAAGAAGTGTCCCTTGGAGAACAGTGCTCTGAACTTATATCCTGCCAGGAGGACTCACTTTTCAGTTCAGAGATTTGACCTCATGATTAATGCAACTTGGAAAGATTCTAGTGTAAATTCTACATCCTCAGGCCAAAAAAAAAAAAAAAAAAAAAGACAAGGAAGAAAAAAGTGAGCAAAGGAAGCCTTATAGGATGGGAGTCAGACACAAGGAAGGAAACCAGCAGTTCTAGATGTTGTGTTCAGATGGATTTTTAAAAGAATTTCAGGCAACTTCTGCACAAAAATTGGGAGGGGGCTGGGGTTGTGGCTCAGCGGTGGAGTGCTTGCCTAGCACGGGCGGGACCCGGGTTCAATCCTCAGCACCACATAAAAATAAAGGCATTGTGTTGTGTCCATCTACACCTAAAATATAAATATAAAAAAAATTGGGAGGAGAGAAGATGGTGAAGATGGCTGGATGGGCTGTGTCTCTATTTTAAAAGATGTTAATGCCACGGCTGATCTGAAATGGCATCAGGCAGGCGTGTGTCGAGTCAGAGACAGTGGCCTGTGTAAATTGTTGCAATAACAGTGTGGCGCTTTCTTTGCATCCTCAGGGATGTGATCTTTGGAAATACAAAAGCCAGTCACCCCCTCCTTGCAGCGCTGTGTTCTCTCTCCAAGCGGGTGGATGCAACTTCAACAGCGTGGTACTATATTTAGCACGAACCAAAATACCCACCGCCCAGACAGCACCCTCCCATGCCCTGCAGATCAGCTGTGTCTGCTGTATTTCTGTTCTAGCCCAACAAGAGTGTACTCGATCCCGGAGGAACTGAGTGTAGGAACCATCGTGGCCAATATCACAGCTGAGGATCCTGATGACGAAGGCTCTTCCGGCCACCTTCTCTACAGCATGACTACTGTTGGCAACTACTTTGTGATAAACCAGTGTGAGTCACAAACAACTGTCCCTAAGGGCATTCTCTAATTCCATCCTCTGGATGGTCTTACAATATTTTCTCTGTCTTCTGGCCTGGGGCATGCCTTTTTGTCTAGGGTCCTCCTTAGTGACCAAGGAATAGAGGTCTTAAAGCAGCTGACACAGGAGTTGTGGAAACCAAATAGGACCCAGTGGTGACAGCTACATCATCCTTTGCCTTTGTAGGGTGAGGAGATTTCTTTTCTCACCCATCAGTAGGTTCATGATTGATACCCCTATAATCTGTCTATACCTATACAAGGCAGATTAACCAGGAAAAAAGGCATACACATTTATTTAATGTGAGTTTAGTAAAATTCAGGAACCTTCAGAAACGAAGACTCAAAGATAAGGGGAAAACTGTACTTGCGTGCAAAGTTGGATGAAGAAGCAAACAGTTGTGAGTTCGGGCAAGAGGGCAAAGGTGTGGATCCAATGACAATAAGCCAGAGGGGTCTGAGCAAGGCTTGGGTTCAGAGCCTTCTTGACCTGTCTGTGTCTCCCAGTACAAGGGTGCTTCTTTTCTCTGGGCACGGGTAGAGTATCTGGAATGAAGGTCTTATGAGTGCTTTTTTTTTTTTTTGTTTTTTTGTACCCGGGATTGAACCCAGGGGTGCTTAACCACTGAGCCACATGCCCAGCCCTTTTTTATATTTTACTTAAGTTACTTAAGACCTTGCTAAATTGCTGAGGCTGCTTTCAACTCACAATCCTCCTGCCTCAGCCTCCCGAGCTGCTAGGATTACAGGCGTGCACCACCATACCCAGCTCTTATGACCACTTCTGAGGATAGTCAGAAAACTCTCTTATGGCCTACTTCAGGGGGAAGGTAGGAGGGGGTCAGAGAGGCCTTCCGACTCCTGGTGTTTTCTCAGATGCCAAAGAGCTATATTGTGGGGCAGTGTGCACCAAACCCCATCAGATCGACGAAGGTGGATATGTGAGGATACATAAGTTACCTACCCTGAGGTACCCCGAAGTCTTTGGAGGGGTGAATCTGTACAGTGTTGAAATAGGATGAAATCAAATATGTAATTTCGGGGCTGGGGTTATGATTCAGTGGCAGAGCATTTGCCTAGCATGTGTGAGGCACTGGGTTCGATCCTCAGCACCACATATAAATACATAAAAAAATAAAGGTACATCAACAACTAAAAAATATTTTTAAAAAATATATGTAATTTCAAAAATCTCTATAACTACAGTGTTAAAAAGTAAAAAGAAGCAAGTGAAGTTAATTTTAAATATGGCATTTTTATTTAATTCAGTAGATCCACAACATTATCATTTCAACATGTAATCAATATTGAGATGATATTAATGAGCTATTTTAGATTGTTTTCTTTGGTACCAATTCTTGAAAGCTTGTTGTATACTTCAAGCACATCTCAGTGAGGACCAGCCCTACGTCAAGTGGTAAATAGCTACACATAGTAAGTGGTAATATATTGAATAGTGTCTCTCTTGATCAATCTGCTAGACTGCTGGGAGTTATTTTCCAATCAGAGTATCTTAGTGCAGAGAAAGAGAGTTTCTCCTTTCTGTAAATGCTACCTTCACTGGATACTTCATATATATTAGGCATTATGCTGAGTGCTCTACATGCATTCCACCCCAAATACTCAACACAACCCAATAAAGTTTCATAATTCACACTTTACAGAAGGAGAAACTGAGGCTTAGGGAGAGGTCTGCACAGGTAAAGTGACTTGTCCAAGGTCTTACTGCTCATAGGTTGTGAAGCAGAATACCAGTCCAAGCCAGCTGACCCCAGAGCCTGACCTCTGAGTCACTAGTAGATTATACCACCTCCATAAATCCAGAGCACATTTCCCCAAAGTATTTCACTGGACATAATGATTTATGGAGACGTGCCTTGAACAATCCCAGAAAAACAATGCATTGTTGACCCCATAAGCTTTAGGGCAAAGTACACCTATTCCCAGGGTGGGCAGGCAAAGGAAATCACTGGGCTGAACACCCCACTGCCCTGGAATTGAGGACCTCACTCAGCTAACAGGAAGGACAATCATGGTCAAGAATTCTGTTCTCCCTGGCGTGGTGGCGCACATCTGTCATCCCAGCGTCTAGGGAAGCTGGGGCAGAAGGATTGCAAATTCAAAGCCAGCTTCAGCAATTTAGCAAGATGCTAAGCAACTCAAAGAGAACCTGTTTCCAAATAAAATATAAAAAGGGTTAGGTTTATGTCTCAGTGGTTAAGTGTCCCTGGGTTCAATCCCTGGAACTCCTCCCCCCAAAAGAATTCTGTTCTAAAAAGTATTGCAAAATTGAACTTTTAACCAGCACACATTTGGGGGTTTGCTTTGTTTTTGTACTACTAGTAATTTAAATAAATCAAACCAAGTACTCTGGTTACAAGTAACAGAAACTAAGGCAAAGCAAACTAAGTATGAGAAAAGAAAAACGGTAGGGGCGTCAATGGAAAGGATACTGGGAGCCAGGATATGGTGGTGCATGCTTGTAATCCCAGCGACTCAGGCAACTGAGGCCGGAGGATGGCAAGTTTGAGAGCAACCTCAGAAACTTGGTGAGACCCTCAGCAACTTAGCAAGACCCTTAGAAAATCTCAAAAAAAAAAAAAAAAAAAGAACTGGGATGTAGCTCAGTGGTTAATCCCCAGTTAATAGAAAAAAGGAAAAAGAAAAGAGATACTGGGTATTTCAGAAAAAGGAGTTGATTAAGAGGACACAGGGCTTAGGAAAGTGTAAATCAGTGCTGCTTCAGAGACCTCGGCTGCTAGAGTTCTGGCTTTTACCTGTAGATCTACTGTGAGCCTCACTGATTCCCCCAGGTACGTCTCTCAGATACAAATTACTCAATAAGAGAACCCACTGGGTCAAACTAGAGTCAGCTATTTGCCACAATCTGTTAGCTATGGGAAAGGACTGAGCCTGGGGCCCTGAAAAATTCTAGATATTCCAATAAATGTCTAATACGGGGACTTATATAAGTTTTATTTAAAAACTATTTGAATAGAGAATATTCTTTAAGTCAGCCCTCGTGTTAACATAGCCTTCTCCAAAGTTCTCCTGGTCTCCACTCCTTTACTCTTCACTTGTCTTCAGAGGGTCATCTTCTGACCTTTGCCTTCTCAGTGACTGGTACAATCCATGTGGCCCAGAGGATGGACCGAGATGCAGGCGAATTAAGACAGAATCCCACCATTTCTGTGGAAGTTCTGGTGAAGGACAGACCCTCTGGGGGCCAGGAGAACCGCATCCAGATAACCTTCGTTGTGGAAGACGTGAATGACAACCCTGCCACGTGCAGAAAGCTCACCTTCAGGTATTCACCTTTTGAAACTCGTGCTGGGCATTTGCTTCTTGGGTGGCCCTTGACCTTTTGGCTTCTTTGCCATGTTCTCAGGAGGAAGCAAGGAAACATGGGCATTTGGGGAAATGGCCCATTACAGTAAGTACATTTGCACTGTCTGATTTTGTTCAGAGGGCTTTTTCTCATCATTCCTTTCTCTTCCCTCCCCTTCATTTTCTTTCCTCTTTGTTATTTCCCTTCTCCACTTTCCAACTCTGTTAAGAACTATTTTTTATTTTGCTCTGTTGGTAAAAAGTACCAGAGGGACTTGTTAGACCCTCTCTGGACTGTGCCTTTTCTTTATTTATTGCTACCAGTGGCAAGACGGTGCTGTTAGTTAGCAGCTATAATAGATGCCAGAGACTAAGCATTAGTAACTAGGAACTCCCAGAGAAATGTACTACTACTCATTTAAATAAATCAAACCAAGTACTTATGTAAAACAAAACAAAGCATCTAATTCACCTTACACCACTTAATAGCATATAAACAAGGGGAAAATGAAGATATAAGTGGGATATGAGTTATTTTGAATAGTTTGATTTGTTCTTTGTCTCACAATCTATTCACAGTTGTAAAATAAACTTCCTTGTAACTCTGGGTCCGTATGCCTTTTTGAGGACACTATTGTCTTTCTACTAGCTATTTTGTCAAAACTCCCCTACAAGATCAGCAGTTCCCTGGGTTAGCCTTATCTCCGTGTTTTCTATACTAGCAAGTCACTGGTTTCTTGGGAGTCTGAAGAGGGCCCTTCTCAAGTTAGAGGAGGCATCTCAGCAGTGACCCTTGCAGGGAGCAAGGGTCTGAAGACCAGAGCATCTGGAGCAAGACTGAAGACCAGAGCAGGTCTCTGTTTCAGATGTCCCCATGGGGAAAGTCTCTTGAGTCTTTAACAAGTTTTGCAAGTTTGTTCCAGGTGACTTTGGACCCAATATATAAGTATGCCATGCAAATGACAAAAAATCCTAAACAAAGATTGTTGTAATCAACAAAAACATAAATTCCTTTATTTCACTTATGAATGATTCCCTGTTCTCTCAGTTGATATACCCAACATAGTGCTAGAGAGTCAGTGTAACCTTGATATCAAAACAGTTCTCTGTTCTGGATGCCTGCCTGATCTGATCATTCAGATCCAGTCTCCACCCTGCCCTATGTGGCAGGAGGCTGACCTCAGGGTACCAACTGGCTTCCTTACCTTCCATCTTCTGTTGACCAATGGGGAGCCTTAGAAAGAGGGAGAAAGTGAAGTCAGTGCAGTCCCCTGGCTGTCTCTCTGTCTGTCCTCTGAGTGTATCCCTCTGCCTTCTGAAGATCCTATAAGTCTGCATACAGCACTCTCCATCCCTGGGTTCTGGTTTCAGGAACTGCTCCCCGACTGGCTTCTCTGGGCCTAGGGTGGTTAGCATTGCACATCCTGAAGTATATCCTGAAGCATTGCACATCCCCTGAAATTCACATGTCCTCTCTGTGTACCTTGGTAACAACCCCTTTACTAAGCCTCTTAGAATTCTCCTATTTTGCCATCTGCTTCCTGTTGAGACCCTGTTAAACTCAGTCACAGGCCCAGATCATGTGACAGGTTCCTACCTCCAACATAAGCATTCCTGTACCTCAGAGGCTCTTAGATGAATAGCAATGGTTGCCATGGGTAGTCAGGATTTTGACCCTACTGTGTACATAAATTGAACCCAACTTCAGTTAAGAGAAGTCTGGGTTCTAGAGATGGAGTAAGGATGATTTGTAGAGTCACACTTTCTTTGAAAATCTAAATCTATGCCAGCACTCGGTGGTCCCAATACATCTTGGGAAATTTCTCTCTCTTGTCCCACCCATCTAGGCCCTCCTCCTTTCTTCTTTGTTCCCCTGCCCAGAGAGGTAGGTAGGGGTTTCAGGTAAGGAGTAAGAATTCTGGATACCAGTGCTTGCATCTTCTGGAGTCTTCCCTGTTTCCTCCCTTCAGTGTGTATCTATTCATTGCATATTCTGCCTTCCTGTGGTCTCAAATCCCCTGAGGTGGTAACTGTGTTCCAAATTAGCTGATGAAATCACATTTTGAATGCCCTAGACCATCCAGGCAAGCCCATACAGAGTCCTGCTCTTGATCTTATCTTCTCTTCAAATTAGCCCTGAAGGCCAACACTAACTCAGTAACTGGACTAATGATATTTATTACCGGAGCTAATTCTAAACAATGCTCAAGTCTCTCCTCTGAGCTTGTGAGGGAGGGTAATTCCCAGTCGGGCTATGAAAGCCAAGATGTGAGGAGACAATAAAAGGGCCCCTTCCTCTGGGCCCCAGGAGTGCAAGTCTGCCCTCCAGGAGCTCAGTCTGTGCATCCCACCGCTCAGGAGGACAGATTAGGGCCGAGAAACCCTGAGCCTGCATTACCACCTCCTCCTGCGCTTAAGCCTTAGTCTCCATCCTAACCATGGCAAAGCCAAGCTCACAAGCAGAACAAAACGGAAGGACAACGGAAATGAAGCAGCCTCAGTCTCTGACCCTTGTCTCTGAATACTGTGATTTTTGAAGTTTCTGCGGGCAGCGAGAAGAGTGGGTAGGTAGGGCGCCAGCACCCAGCGGCAGCAACGGGGTGGTTGGAAGGTAGCTGTGCACCCAGGACAGAGAGTGGCCTGGAGGCGGCGGGCGCCCCCTGCTGCTCACCGCGGGCCCTGTGGGCTCTTAGCCCTTAGCACCGAGGCCTCTGCGGCTTTCCCAGGCTGGTGATGAATGAGCCCAGGGCCCCACTAAGGCATCAAAGGCGCCGAGGCAGCCCCCACTTAGGTTGTAAATCGTCAGGCGCTTGGCTGAAAGCGCCTCGCAAGCTGTTTGTGAGCAAGAGGCGGAGAATGCGGGGCCATAGAGAACTCCGCTGGGCTCAGTCACCTCTGCATTGGGAAGGACCTGGGATCAGACAATTGGGAGCTAAGGCCACTTGCCTTTGAAGCAGGGATTGATGAATGAAAAGGAGTGGCTTTCCAAGTGATGCGTTTAGGGGAGAAATACCAAGAGTCAGGGAAGAATGAAAGAACATGCCAGGTTCGATCTCAAACAATGCCACAAACAATAATAATAACGCTAATAGTAGATAAATAAAAATTAAAAACCCAAGACACTTGGAAGGTTTGAAAGGTCTGGTTTCTGAATTCTTTAGATGGTGAGATCTCCTGACTTCTGCAGAGTTGTAATCAAGGCTCAGATCTCCGAACGCCGTTGCTCTGTGGGCCTGGATATTCCCTGATGGAATTTAAAGTTTACAATGACTCTAAAACTAGGGGCATGAACTTTCTTGGACAAGTCCTGAAACTGCTTTGAACCGCTCTTTCTTCACCTGTAAAATGAGGACAGAGTTCAGACCTCTTGGAGATGAAGGCATTAGAACTGGTGTTTTAAAAGTGCTTAGAGTAATACAGCATGCAGTTACTATTTAATAAGTGGTGTGTTTTCTAAGTTGTGAATGGTACCATGGCATTGTGTGATCAATGCAGGAATAAGGATGCTCAGCTTCCACTCCTGCTGAAACACAGATAGGATTTTTGCCAGTGAGGCATAGTGGAGACTCAGGTACGACTGCTTTCTCTCCAGCAAACAAATCCAGTTATCTTCCATAGCCCAAAGCCATCCTTGCTCCATAGTTACTGAGCCCAGAGCCCATTTTAGCAGCTGTTAAGAGAGGTTGTAGAATGGAAAAGGGGCATAATTTGGTTGCAGAGAGAGGGACAGAGGATAAAACTTAACATGTTAGTCTGGGTATGAAAACCAGATGCCAAGACAAGACTAAATGTGCAAGACTTTTACTGAGGGAAATGCCTGTGGGAGAAAACAGGCAGACAGCTGGATGAGGCTAAGGGAGTCTTTAGACCATGATGCAAATCTGACTTGAGTGAAGGAAAGAGGAAGGAATGTGGTTGGAAATGTTCTAGATTGTATGGTTAGTCTAAGGTATGTTCACGAGGCCATCAGGAGTTCTGAAGCCAAAGTCAGCTGTCAAAGGACAGAATGAGCCTATCTTAGTATATCTGTCCCACTCAGTCATTGGTACATGGCCTCACTACAAAACCCAGGGACAGATTTCAAAGTACAGCCGCTGGGGCCTGGGGTCAGTTACAGTTCCATGGCTGAAGGTCTTCTAGGCACCTTCTCATGGCAGCCATGATATGTTTTTGTAAGAACTTTTGCAAAGGCAAAATATGATTGATACCCAAAGAACAAACACAACCAACCACAAATCTTCCCATGCCTCTCACCACCTTATGAAAATCACGTTTGCAATCTGATTTTATTATTCCTCCCATCAAGAGATGGATCTCTCTCCTTGAATCTGGGCTTGACCATGTAAATTGCTTTGGCTACTGGAACATTCACAAACACAGCACAATGGAGGCTTGCAAAGTGCTTGTGCATTGGGCTTGCTCTCTCTTGCTGCTTTTGAATCTCCATGTGAAGAGCCTGGTAGCCTCCTGAAGGATGAGGGCAAGGAGACCAACCCCCTTCTCACCACCAGCAGTGTGAGCAAGGCCATCCTAGACCTCCGGTCCCAGCTGAACTGCCAGTGACCACAGGAACCAGCCAAGCCCAACAAGAACTGTGGGATAACCCACAGTATCATGAAAAAATAAAATAAAATAAATGCTTGTTGTTTTTAAGCTACCAGATTTTGGGCTGGTGTGTTATGTAGCAAAAGCTCACTGACATGATTTATGTGCATTTCATAGATGGAGAAGCTGAAACTTAGAGACATGATAAAAACTCTCCATGGAATGAAGCCTGCAGAGTCTCAGAGTCTTCCATACTAAGCTGGGCCTGGCCAGAGGCTCTGAGTTTGGAGATAGCTTTATTCATTTGTGTTATTTGTCTAGACCCTGGGTCAACTGAGATTAGGACCCCCAAATTCAACCCTCAATAAATCTCTATTGAATGAGTGATACTAGGTCATTGAGAGCCTCTCTACTGCACTGGTACGGCTGGGATACTACTCAAGGCATTCCCATCCTTCAAAGCATGGGAGATGATGTAGGATCAAGGGCTGCAAGGACTACAAGCGTACAGGGCTTTTCTCTAACCAGATTATAAACTCCTACAGTTTAAGGTTGGGGGTGAAATTTATATTTTCTTCTTTTCTTCTTTATGACTATGCTCTCATCTGCTGCTGTCATTCATTCATTCAACAAATTTTTACCGAGTGCCCAAAACAGAGCAAATAAATCTTCCTCAAAGTACTTATGGTCTGGGGCCGGGGGGGGGGGGGAACGGACAATAAACAGGATAAATAAGTAAAATATGTAGTATGCTAGATTACATTAAGTGCTAAGATTTAGAAATAAAGAGGGGAACAGGAGGGGAAGCCATGGGCAGGGGTTACTGATATTTTAGATAGGGTAGCCTCACTGGGAAGGTGGTGCTTGATCAGAGGCTAAAGAAAGCCAAAGAGGGAGTGGCTCAGCTCTCTGTTACTATAACAAATGCCTGAGATAATCAACTTATAAAGAGAAAGATTTGTTTTGGCTCACAATGTTGCAGGTTTCAGTCCGTGATCAGTTGGCCCCATTACTTAGGTAAGGCAGCACATCATGGTGTAGTGTGCAGCGGAACAAAACCACTCACTTTATGGCTAGGAAACAAAAGTCAGCGAGGAAGGGGCCAAGATCCCACAATCCCCTTCAAGGATATGCCTCCAATGATCTAAGGATCTCCAAGTAGGCCCCACATCTTAAAGGGTCCCCCATGTCCCAACAGTGCCACCCTGGGGGGCCAAGCCTTTAATACACGGGCCTTTGGGAGACTGTCAGTGACAGCAAGTGCAACGACCCAAGGCCAGAGCATGGCAGAGTGTGCAAGGAATGGCAGGAGGTCAGATGGCAGGAGGAGCATGCACCAGGAGCTACAGGAAGTGAGTTCAGAGGGAGAACAGGCAGCATGTCATGAGGGTCCTTCAGATCAAAGTTAGATGTCAAGTGAAATGAGGAGCCACTTAGGACGTAGGAGCAGAGGACTGACACAATCCGACAACATTTTAACTGGACGCCTCTGGTTGCTATGTTAAAAATAATCCGAAAGGAGGCAAGGACTGCAAAAGGGAGATCTAGGAGGAGCTTACTTCAATAACCAAGGACTTGCTTTGAACTGAAAATAAAGCCGAGGTGTGAGCCCAGGGCCTAGGTTAGCAGGAGCTCTCCATCACCATGTGTTGGGGGAAAATACTGACTCTGTGTTTTCACCAGCATTATGGTGTCTGAAACAGCAGCCAACCGGACGTCGCTTCTGGACCTGAACAAATTCTGCTTTGATGAGGACAGCGAAGCACCAAACAACAAATTCAACTTCACCACGCCATCTGGAGTGGGGAGCAGTCACAGATTTTTACAGGATCCAGCTGGCTCGGGGAAAATTGTGGTCAGTTTATGGTCATTGCATCATTAAGAGGGCATTGGGGAAGCTGGTTCAATATGCATAGTTCATTTGCTGCCCCATTGAGAGAAATTTCCAAGGTAACCCCCTCTCAGAGCCTCTGTAACAAATTTAATAGCAAGCTTGCGTCTGGGTCACTCTCTATTTTACGCAGGTACTGGGAATTGTTTGTTACACGCATGGCTGGGCTAGGGCGCTGGGGACTGGGCTCTTCTCCCCTTAGCTCCCAGCATGCAGGACTGCTCAGTGCGCCCTTACAGACACCTTAGTGGCCTGCACTCTGTGCTCACGCTGTTTTGTTTATTGGAGGGCTCATTCCTCATTTGACGTGCAGGGAGAGAAAGCAGGGCCTGGGCCACGAACGTGTCTTGATGGGTTTCATATCGCATCATAGAACAGCCAGAGACCCAAAGGAGGATAAGACAAGGAGGGTGGGAAGGGCAGCGCAGGGGCAAAAGCAAAATCAGAGCATAGAGGTAGGTCTCAACAAGCTGCACCAGACCTTCACCTGCCCGAGGCTCCTGCCCGAGGCTCCTGCCCGAGGGTGTGGGTGGTGGTGGTGAAGGTGCCTGCCACAAGGGTGAAGCTGCAGGGCTTTGCCATCAGGGAACACAGCAAGCAGCTCACTGCCCCTCACCCCACCTCCTCCTCTACCTCTCCACCCAGCCCGTCTTCAGTCCCCAAGAAAGTCTTGACAACTTTACTCATACTGTCATCTAAAAATAATTTCTATTATTTTTCTGTTTAGGAAATTATTACATGTTCACTGTAGAAAAGGTAGAGAGTACAGAAAGGCCTTGTCATTCAGTGAGAACCCATTAATATTTTGATATATGTTTCTTGACTTTTCTATGAGAGTATTTTATGTAAATTATATACATATAGGTTTAAGTATATTAACTAATGGAACTACCTTTGCATAAAAGTTTCAATTCATGCTTTTCTTTAACTAATCTGAAGCCATGGAGGTTGGTAAATTCTTTTTTTTTTTTTTTTTTTTTTTTGTGATACTGGAGATTGAACCCAGGGGTGTTTTACCACTGAGCTATATCCACAGCTCTTTTTATTTTAGACAGGGTCTCACTAAATTGCCTAGGGCCTTGCTAAAGTGTTGAGGCTGGCCTCAAACTTGGAATCCTCCTGCCTCAGTCTCTCAAATTGCTGGGATTACAGATAAATGCCACCACGCCTGCCTGTTGGTAAATTCTTTTGAATAAGTTCTCTAGCAGTGCACAACGGTAGGGTTTTCACTTTTAAAACCCCCTCAAATGCATGTGAAAAGTGCTTCCAAAATGATTATGCTAATTTACATATCCTCCAGCAGCATAGGAAAATGTCTTTGTCAGTTTGATGAATAGATTGTTTATTTGTGTAATGTCTCTGTTTTAATCTAGTTGATTGGTGATCTAGATTGTGAAAATCCAAGTAATCTAGCAGCTGGCAATAAATACACCCTGATAATCCAGGTGCAGGACGTGGCCTTTCCTTACTATAAAAGCAAGTATCATTTTGATTTTTTTTCATGTGGTATCTTCCTTGAGCATCAGTGACTGAAAACTGTGCTAAGTAATTGAAGGAGTTGTGCTAGGTCTTCCAGCCTTCTGATTGGGTTCTGATGCAGGGGCCTCCTTTTTCTTGACTGAATTACAACACTTAAGGGTTTTGTAAGGGTCTCTCCGTCTTTAGTCTTGCTCCTTTTTAACGTATCTTCCTTTCTGTCAGTGATTTTTCAGGAAATGCACATGCCATCCTATAATTTCCTTGAGTGTGTTTCTCATTGTCAAGTTGAGGTTCAAACTTTGGCTTGGCATACGAGTACTTTCATCATCCCACTGCTGCTTTTTAACTCACTAGAGGCATCTCCTCCCCACCCCGAAAGGCCCTGCCCCCTACTTTTTTCAACTAGACCAAACGGTTTACTGTTGCCCTGAGTGAATCATGTGGTTTTACACCTTGGTATTTTTGCACATGCCTAGAACATTCCCCCATCCCACCCTGTTCATCTGTCTAACTTCGTCCTTGTAAGGTGCCATAGTGACCTGTACCTGTGCTTCTCAGGAGGTGACTGCCCTAAACGTCTTCAAGGAAGGAACCATCAGACCTTATCCACCTGTATTCCTGAACCTGCCCAGAAGATGCTTTAAAAATGTTGAATAAACAAATAACAATTCTGACTTAAATTTGTTTCTATTTTCATTTTTTAGATAACATCTACATTTTTATCTTAACAAGCCCAGAAGATGAGTTTCCCCTCATCTTTGATAGGCCATTCTATGTATTCAATGTGTCTGAAATAAGACCAGGTGAGTCAGTCGAGAGGTAGGCCACAGGGCTCCGGTCCAAATGCACACTCTGCTTTCTGCAATGGGGAAGGCTCCTTCCAGAGGCCCCCAGGCATGATTTTCACATTGATTCACAGCTGATTAGTGTTTATCACACCTCTTATGTTTTTTAAAATTGTCCTTGCTGCTGCTGCATCCTTCAGGTGAAACTGTGTATTGGAGCTGTGGATTAAACTGCATTTCCCTGAATCCCCTGGTTGCTTCCTTGGCGATTTGCCTGATTCTGCTCATCCTCCCTTTTTGTAACCTAAAATTTTCCTCTTGGTTTCCACTGTGATTTTTTTTTTTTTTTTTGGTCAATTCACTAAGAGAATTGAAACTTGAAAGTAGAACTTTCCCATTTCTCTATTTTCTTCACTTAAAAACAAAATAAAGACATTTTCTCTCTCTGCTCAGATTCACTGGACACTTTTTTCCTGCTGGCCCTTTATTACACTTTGATTTTCGTAGGCTTTTCCCAACAAGAAAGGACTCCTACTCCCAACTTCAGTTTGTCCTCATCTCCCTGGGTTTGAAGGTAATACTGTTTGCTAGCTCTCCTTTATAATCGAGTATATAAACTCTGGAGTGTAACAGACGTCCCCACAGCCTTTGATCTTGAGAACATGGACATTTCTTCCATATTAAAAACCAAACCAAATCTAGAGCACTCCCTCTAAAATGATCTCCTCTTCACTGTCTTCTGTCTTTATTATCGTCTCCATCTCTTGACATTAAGTCTTAAAACACTTAAAAAGAAGGTCCAAAGAAAATGCTTTTAATCCCTTATACCTCACCCAGTGAAAAACTCATTCAGCAGGAATAGGCTTTTGATGAATTCACTGCAATTATTTTTGACCACCTGCTCTGGGTCACACACTAGGTTAAAGAATAAGAGAAGCTTTCTGCCCAGGAGGAGTGTAATTTTTAAGAAAGAACTTCTATAAAACAAGGAAGCTAGAACTCCAACCGCCACACCAATGATATTTGTGAAACAGGCAAAATGGAACTGTATTTTAAAATCTACACTCTGTAATCATCAGTTGCTAAATTCTTTTTTTTTAAAAGTGCTTTTCATCTTGTTTATAAGAACAATTCATGCTCATTATAGGAAAATCTGAAAAATAGGAAAGACTTTTAGACAGCACTGTTGACAAAAAGATATGTGGGGATGGATGTTCTTTGCCCTGTTATTTATGATAACAAAATAATTGGTGCCCTCAGAGCCTCTTTAAAGGCATGAATTGTCTTTCACACCTCACAGGACTGTTTGGATCATAGAGCCAATAACCTAGTGGGTGCTCATTAGCATTATTTGAACTTAAGAGAATTGAAGATATAAAACATGCAGGGTCTGAACCGCAAGGAGTCTTCCAAAAGTCTTTCTGCCCATAGCTGTAAAGATACATGTTCCTGGGCCATCCGCTTCCCCAACCCAGTCAGGACTAATCCCAGGTGCTTTATTCCTCCAGCTAGAACCCGAGTTGGACAGGTGCGAGCAACCGATGGAGACTTCCCCCAGAGCAGCATCGTCTATTCCATCTCCTCTGGAGGGGCCAGCCCCCAGAACCCAAACATATTCTGGATTAATCCCAAGACAGGAGAACTTCAGCTAATAACAAAAGCCGACTATGAGACAACCTCCATCTACATTCTCAGAATCCAGGCCACCAATGGCGAGGACACCAGCTCAGTCACTGTGAGTACATTCACTTATCCAACTGGTTGATCAGGGTCTCTCTGCTGCAAAGAGGGATCTTCACAGGGAAAATCTGGCAGAGGCAAGGAGAAATGAGTAGTAGTGCCCAGGACATAAAGATCCACATCTGTATCTGAAGGCCAAGTTTGTGCTTGACTAGGAGAAGCACTGAGATGGATGACCAGACACTGGGTATCTGTTCAACCCACAAACCCACTTTGTGGGACAAGGTTCCTTCTAAGGCCCTTTAAATCTCACTTTGCCTTCCACGTGGGCTTGCAGTGAGATGCACATTGCTGGAAGTTGGGTGTGGTCTTATCGTTACCTGTCTCCTCTCCAAGAGTGTTTTGCCATATACACCAAATGGGGTAGATCTTACAATGCTGCTGATCTTACAAGTCAGCTTTATGTCACTATATGAAGTACCTGACGCAGGCTATTCTCACAATTCAGGAAGTTAAAGTCCATGATTAGGTGGACAAATGGATAAGTCCCATTTGTTTGGGCTCCTAGTGAAGGTGGGTGGCACGTCATGGTGGGAGTGAGTGGGTATCTCAGAAAGTGCTCACAATTTGAGCAGGAAGCAGAGAGAGAGAAGATGGGCCAGGGTCCCACACTCCCCTTGGAAGCACACCTTCAATGACCTAAGGACCTCTCCCAAGGGCCCATCTCCCACAGGTTCCACCATTTTGGTCCTTGGGGACCAAGCCTTCAACATGTGGACCTTTAGGGGACACTCCTCCAAATCATAGCTGATGTCTACTGCTGCAATGCTTTCCATCCCTTGATGCTGAGAATCCTGTGAAATGCAGATTCTTGTGAGCAGGAGTGGGGCCTGAGATCCTGCATCTCTAGCATGCTTCCCAGTGGTTCTGCTAGTCTATGGCCACATGATTGGCAGCATATCAGGGTCATAGGAGGGTCTAATAGGTCCACTGGGTCAGGGGTTAGGATTATCTGAGGACAACATCATGACCACAAAGACACAACTATTCCTTGTTCTTTCCCACTAGTAAAGTAAAAGAGCATGAAGGCAAATGGACTCTTAGCTAGCAGCAGATTCCTGTGTGATATAGACAATGACCGGCTTGGAGTCAGGAGAATGAGTTCATTTATCAACTTTGATCTTAATTTTCCAAGGGGGTCTGAACAAGGCTTATCTCTATGTCCTTATTTCGGTACTTCTTAAGCGGAAAGTCCCCTGATAAATCCAATACCCAAATAGTTCAGTTCCTCTGATGACTTGTTTTGAATTAACGGGATGATGTTTTCAATGATGTGTGAGAGACTGGGCATTGCTAGCCAAGGAAAGCTAGAGATAATTGCAGTGTTTGTTAGGCTACGGGTTTTTTTTTAAGAAAAATGAATGGACTTTACTGTGGAAGCTAACTAGAGTGAACATTTCAATTTATTCCCAGGCTCAGAAAGGGCTGAAATCCCCAAATTTCAAAAGTAGAATGACTATGACTCAAAATTCATAAGCTTTTTAAAAGGGTGATGAACTAAATGATCATATAAGTCCCTTTCAGCTGACATTCTATGATTCTTGCTGGCAGGCATCCCAGTCTATATATGCCAATTTCCCGGGCACAAAGAACTGTGATGAAAGAGAATAGACTGGCCCCGGCTTGTGGCAGGTCAGCTCCTGGGCTCAGTGTGGTGCTAATAGCCCCGGTTACAGATGCGATCCCAGCTCCACCAGACCCACTCATTCTGGCCCAGCGCTCCTCAGCCACTGCTGCATGTCAGAATCTGCTGGAGAACATGAAAAACCATGCCTGGCTCCACCCTCCTGGGATTCCAATTCATTTGGTCTGAAACTGGCTCAAGAAAGCGGAGCCAGGATTGAGAACCACCAGGGTTCTGTGTCCACCAAAGTTAGAGACTGAGCTTCCAATTCACAAGGGAAGGCAAACAAGGAAGTGCGTGGGGTCCCTGCAAATCTATACCCACTTGGGAAAAGAACTCAGCATCAACCTCAGGGAACGCATGCATGGAGGTGTCTGTGTGTATCATGAGGCTTGTGAATATCTGCATAGGCTACTTGCACACACATGTGCATGTGGGTGCAAATGGCAAAGATGTTAACAGGTTGGGATTTAGGATAGAAGAGAACTGAATTCAGATCCCAGTTTTGCCTCTTACCAGCTGAATGGTGTTAGATCAATTACCTCATCTCTCTAAGTCTTCCTTTCCTCATCCATAAATTGAAACAAAGTGGGGAGGCAGCTTGGTGGTAGAGCACTTGCTTAGCATGCCTGAGGTCCTGAGTTCTAGTCCCCAGTACTATAAAACAAACCAAAAAAAAAAAAAAAAGGAATTATCATGTATCCTCCTCTTGTGAGGTGAAGTGAGCTTAATCCATGGAAAGTACCTGGCATACAGTAAGCACCCCTTCTTGTTGCTCTAGGTCACTGTGAACATCATTGGAGAAAATGATGAAAAGCCAATGTGTACCCCCAACTCTTATTTCCTAGCCATCCCAGTGGATCTGAAAGTTGGCACAAACATTCAGAATTTCAAGCTGACATGTACCGACTTGGATTCCAGCCCCAGATCTTTTCGCTACTCCATTGGCCCAGGTACAGTATTTGGTGTGGACAGCCCTGGACCTGTCTCGGAGACAGGACTATGGCGTGTGTCCACACACTGGCCCAGGCTCCGTGTCGGGTGGGGTTTGAATGAGGAAGGAGGAATGAGTTGTTTAGTGATCCCTGTGATTTCCGTGCTCCTCTTGGCTTCCCCATCTCACCTAATTCTCCCACACCCATACACTCAGCTGTGCACAGGTCTCAGGAAGGGTGAATCCCATTGATAGTGAATCCCATCCCTCAAATTTCCAAACTATGAGTCACATGCCCCTATTAGTGTAATTTTTTTAAAATTGAGTCTAACTCCTCAACCGCCCCTTTTCCTAAAAGCTTGTCACGGAGGCAGGGCATCCCAGGCCTCTCTCTGGATAACAATAGATTAAATAGATTAAATGCATTTTGAAACTGTGTCCTCAGCAATTCTCTTCTGCGCCATTCATTTTCTCTTTAAAAATATACCATTGTGGGGGAAAAAAAGAGCACCTCTCAATGGAAATTAGACCAAAATAGCTCATCTAATGAAGTGCTGGGGCCAGAGATTTAAACCCAAACAAGCAGAGCAATTGCACAGGAAAGAGTAAAAATCCATCTCGGCCCCCTGCTGAGCCCTGGCAGAGCAGGAACTTGAACAGTAGGAAGCCTCTGAGCCGGCTGTGTCACAAAACCCAGGGGCAGACACTGCCTTGAGACTGCAGTTGCTGAAGATGGAAATAATCCATACTGAGAACCCTAAGGCCTTTATGGAGCACTTTGCTGCTCAGGGAGTAGAAATTGCATCATCTCCTGCTCCATTTACTGGTTTTCAGTCGGTAATGAGTCTGGAGCCACCGGAGGAATGAGCAGGAGCCATGCCTGGGCTGGCAGCCGTCCTGCCCCAAGCTCCCTGAGCTGTGTGCTGTGAGCCCCAACAGAGCTATGTGCGTGTTTAGCGAGGAGGTGGGGTGAGGTTAGAAGGACCTGAGGCTACGCTCCATACCAAACCAAGAGACACCTTCCTTTGGGAAACTCCAGGGACATCCGGTAACCTATATGACCAGTCAGGTTCCATGAAAGGCCTGGGGAGAACTTAGCCTGTGTTAGGGATGTGACTGCTCCACTTCTTGCGGCCCACTCGTGGTAATGTTAGGGGACAGACAGATGTGAATGGGAACACGAGTTAAGAGAATAATGTTATAAAATGGGCCCACTGGGCTGACCCCGCATGCTTTCTTTTCAAAGAAGCAATTTACCTGTAGCCCTGCCTGGCCTGAGTGATCAGGATATGTCACATGACTCAGCAAACTACCTGTTCACTGCAGGAGAAATGGAGGCCCAAAATAACGTTGATAAGAGGAGCCCAAGTTACCCTGAAAGTGGAGACTTTTTTGACCAGATCCTGAAACTCTGGGAGATAAGGATAATTCCTCCTCACCATAAAATTCTCCTAACCATAGAACCCAATTAGTACTGGTCAGCATGGGCCAAGGTGACCTAGAGTTGCCAAGTCGGATGTCAGCCTGCTGTCAGTCAAAAGTCAAGGGGTGGACCTGGAAGGGACTCTCTAGAAACTTCTCTGGGATCTCCAATAAAACAAGAGTGCAGGAGAGGCACATTGTCCCTCTTCTTTCTGAGAGGACCCACTCTCTTCCTTGACAGTGTCCCCTTTCCCTTTTCCTATCCCTTCAACAACCGATTCCTGTTACTCTGAGCAACATGTCTGAAATATTTCTGACTTGATTACAATAATCCGGGTTTGAAGTGGGGGACTTTGCACCTTCTCAGTTTCTCAGAAGTCCTCAGCTCTGTAACAGTCTGAGAGTGAGTTCCAAGTTATTGCTAAATAAATCCTGGATTGTCAGCTAGTGGGGGCTGTACCATATTATTAAATCTCTTCTGCCTGATGGCACCTAGGACAGGTAGGCTGTGGTGCTTTTCTACTCATCCTTGTTTGCAGCCACTCTGCTTATAAGTGAGTTTCCTTATACTGATGAAATCTCCCATGCAGCCATGACCCAGCCCTGGTGCCTCAGTCACGCCGTCCACCCTCCAGTGTGGACATTCAATGCAGTTTTCTTCTAAACCTCTATCTGCACTCTTCTTTCTTTTACCAACACCCTGGTATCACATCTCATTTAGGCAATATCAACAGTCACTTCACCTTCTCTCCCAATGCTGGCTCCAATGTCACACGTCTGCTGCTTGCGACCAGCTTTGACTATGAGGGTGGCCTTGATAAGATCTGGGACTACACACTACTTGTCTACATAACTGATGACAACTTGCTGTCTGGCAGAAGGAAAGCTGAGGCTCTTGTTGAAACAGCGACGGTGACACTGAGTATTAAAGTCCTTCCCCACCCCACCACCATCATCACCACCACCCCCAGGGTAAGCACTTGGGGGTATGGAATCCTGAACCACGTGCCCTTGTGGTTTATATCAATAGAGCCATTTGATCCAGGAGAAGAGTGGATGGGCTACAAAGAATTGAGGTATTAGGCTGGATCAGAGTGGCCACCAGGTAGGTAAAGCCCTGGCTGAGACCTTGGACCCTTGGAACTTTTAACGTTACAGCCATCCTGGTTTAAAAAAACAAAAAACTACCTTCAGTAGATGAATGGATAAAGAAATTGTGGTATATATACACAATGGAATATTACTCAGCATTAAAAGAGAATACATCATGGCATTTGCAGGATGGAGTTGGAGAATATCATGCTAAGTGAAGTTAGCCAATTCCAAAAAACCAAAGGCCAAGTGTTTTCTCTGATATATGGATGCTGATCCAAAATGGGTGTGGGGGGAACCATGGGAGAAATGAAGGAACTTTAATAGGGCAAAGGGGAGGGAGGAGAATGGAGGGGACAGGGGGTAGAAAAGATGGTGGTGGAATGAGATGGACATCATTACCCTAAGTACATGTATGAAGACATGAATGGTGTGATACTACTTTGCGTATAACCAGAGAAATGAAAAATTATGCTCTATGTGTGTACTGTGAATTGAAATGCATTCTGCTGTCATATATAACAAATTAGAATAAATAAATAATTTTAAAAAAAGAAATGCAAATTTTCAGACCCACTCCAGATTATTGTTATGATTAACATTATCGTTATTGTTATTGGTATTGGTATTATTTTGTGAAACTGGGGATTGAACCCAGGAGTGCTCTACCACTAAGCTACATTCCCTGCCATTTTTTGTTTTACTTTTTATTTTGAGAAAGGGTCTTGCTATATTGCCCACACTGGCCTTGAATTTGCAATCCTCCTGCTTCAGCTTCCTGAATAGTTGGAAATATGCCACCATGCCCAGTCCACTCCAAATTATTAGTTATACCTCACCCAACCATGATCTCCAAGGAGGGAGGCTGGAACCTGGAATCCCTAACCCCATCTCTAGACCCATTGGATCAGAAACTTGGTGGTGGGGGCCAGCAATCTATGCTTGTAAAGGGAATTCTGTTGTGCATGAAAGGTTGAGAGCTACTGACTTAGAAGGGGAGACAGATTACAATCAAGCACACCAATTAATAAAATAATTGTAGATTGTGGTAATTGTTAAGAAAAAAATAGCAGGTGCCATAAAAGAGAAGAACGAGAGAAACTTGGAATCTGACAAGATTATCTCCCCTGCCCCTCGGAGGAACTGGTCTCTCTTCTTTTGTCCCCTTCCTTCTTCTCCTAGTAAAAGTTGCACCCCTGGTCAGAGGCCCCATATTTATAGCATACCAGAGAAAGTGAGTGGAACCTTAGAAAACTACCTACCACGGTGGCCAACTTGCACTTGGCAGAGTCTTCCTGGGAGCTGGGTACTGTTTCTCTCCTGTGCTCCAGTGGATATGACCCCCCATGAGTGGGGCCAGCAAGCTTAAGGACTCTTTGTGTAACTAGTAGGCTCCCTTGAGAAAGGCATTGCCACCTTTCTTGGGCTTACAGCATGACCTAGTTATGGCATCTCCATGGCTTGTTTGCTGTGTCTCCTGCTCTAGGAAGCAGATGCTGAACTCGAGGCTCCACTGTGATAGCAGCCCACTCACCTGGCAGCGCCAGCTGTCTCCAGTGAACACTGAAAAGCCTACGAGGTGTTAGAAAAACAGCTTTCGTGGTTCATGCCTTCTCAGTGAGAGACAAGGGCTATATTAGTCCCTGGATTATGCTGTTATTGCAGAAAAACAGCCAATGGATCTTTTAGCTTTGGGGAAGGGGACAAGAGACAGAATGAAATTAGGCCTGGAGTTGCTTTTCATTTCTCCAATTTTTCTGGGTTTGGGTCTAATGCGTGCTTTCAAAGACTATAAACACGGCAATGGGTGGAAGCAGCAAGAACAGGGCAGATAGATGTCGGTGTAAGAGCAGGAACAGAGTGGAACGAACACACACACACAGGGAGAGTGCTTAATGTCAAAGATGCAACCACCCCCTGCTCACACTCGGGCTCTCTCTTGTTCAAGCCCAGGATCACTTACCAGGTCTTCAGGGAAAACGTGTATTCTCCATCTGCGTGGTATGTGCCTTTCGTCGTCACCACAGGCTCCGTGTTGCTTCTGGGTCTCTTGGTGTCTCTGATCATCCTGTTGGCCAAAGCCACCCACAGATGCTGTCCCTGCAAGACGGGGAAGACCAAGAAACCTCTGTAAGTTGCTGTGGGCTGGGATTTCCTCAGGATTTTTCAACAGGACAGGATTCCTGGAGTGACAGAGGGAAAAGGAGATAGGGAGGAGGAATCCCAGCTGCCCTTGGGCCTGGTGTGCCCTCTTTGTCGTAGGTGGGACCAGGAAACCATTCCCTGGACTTTCTCTGAAAACCTGCTCTGTCCCTGATGGGATTTCAGTGAAATTGGGCTGTCAGCCTTTTGGTGACCTTGTTCTGCATAAAAGCCTCAGAAAAGCCCTGTTGTGAGTAGTGACAGAATACAGCTGTGCTCTTATTTGTAGAACATTAATAGGAGGTGGTGGAATTAAAGGAAACACAAGAGCAGATAAGGGAATTAAACTTTTGGCTCTCATGATGCAGTTGGGCTTGTGCATAACTAAACCATTATCGTTCTTTGCCTGGATCTCAGGGACTGTACACACAGGCCAGTTTTTCTCCTCGCTGTTCTCTCCTGTGGACACATAGGCCTCTTATTGTGACAACTTGTGGAGTGTCCTTTCCTGGTTAAAGTGAGGTAGTAGTGTGAGCAGAACATTGAATTGTCACAGACTTCTCTCAGAGCCACTTTTCTTGTGTCTCAGTAACTCCTACTGTTTGAGCATGGTGAGTCTGAGTGATAACCAATTAAATAAGCAGATTCAAAAAAGCACTTTGCACTGTTCCCTGGTATGTAACAAATGGTTAAAACATCATAGTCATTATTTTAAAAATTTTATTGCATTATTTTTCACAGCTAAGACCCAGTGAGTTTAGGATTCTAGATTTCAAGTTTGGCTTTGCACCCACGTATCTTAGAATATTGAAACCACTGAGTCTCAGGATTCTCAGTTGCAAAAAAGGAGAGGTAATAAGATTGATCTGCCTTTTAAAGGTATTTTTTAAAAAATATTTTTAGTTGTAGATGGACACAATATCTTTATTTATTTTTTTTTTTTTGAGTGCTGGGAATCAAACCCAGTGCCTCACACATGCTAGGCACGCACTCTACCACTGAGTCACAACCCCAGCCCTCTTAAAGATATTTTTAAGGTTAACTAGTAACTTTCAAATAATTTAAAACCTATGGATGAAAGATTATATACAAGTAAAATGCATTAGCAGATAGATGTGCATTGCATTTTGCCATATTTATTTGGGAAGTTGCTATTGGCAACCTTGACTTCAAGGTAAGAAATCCTTGAGTATTTGCTGAAATTGAAAAAGACATTTTTGTTTGGACTGTACTCACAAGTTGACTTAAAAAATTATCCTAAGGCTGGTGCAGTGGAACATGTTTGTAATCCCAGAAGCTGAGAGAGAAGGATCACATGTTTGAGGCCAACCTTAGCAACTTAGTGAAAACCTGTCTCAAAAGAAAAAAATAAAAAGGGCTGGGGATGTAGCTTAGTGGTAAAGCTCTCCTGGTCAAATCCCCAGTACCAAAAAGAAAAAAAAAAATGATTCTAAAAGAGTGACACTTAAGCTTGTAAGGATGGTGTTATCCTGTGGTGGCATTTGGGTAGAAGTTCTTGAAGGAAGTAATCCAATAGACAGTGCAACTCACACGGAATAGATGGCTAAATGTTAAATATGCACCTTGAATCTGGTAGTTTTAACTTACAATCTTAAATACTGTTTCCAGCATTGTTGACTTAAGAAAAAAAACTAGCTAGAAATTTATACCCAAACCTGACCTCTTTAGAAGTAAATTGTACCATGTGACCACCAGCATTTGTCAAACAGCAAAGAATCAAAATTAGAATCACAGAAGTATAGATCCGAGTGTATTAGTCGGGGTTCTGCACAGTCCAAGAGGCTGAAGCATCAGAACAAGAGGGATCAGTGATGCTACCCCAGTAGACCAAAAGGGTTCTGGAAACTCCCTGGAGAATCACTGGCAGAGTGTGCTTTGGAAGAGTGAAGAAGGGAGAGTCTGATATCCTCAGGCGATAGCAGAAGCCATCAAGAACCCATTCAAGAAGAATTGAGCCTGCATCTGCCCTGGCTTCCTTGTTCTTCCAACTTTTATTCTATCCAAGCCACCATGCTCCTATTGGATGGTGCTGCTCATGCTTAGGGAGGGTCTCCACTCCAGTTTGCTATCCCAGTGGCAATCATTCCTAGACACACACTCATTGACACACCCAGAAGCCTCTTAATCATCAGCATATTTTAATCCCATCAGGTTGACAATTCAAATTAACCATTGTACCATTAAGATTATCAGGAGAGGGGTCTTAGAGTCCAGATCTAGTTCGTTCTTCATGTTACAGGAAACGAAATTTAACTGCCAGCCCTCAAACTGCCATCTGTGAGCCAACCCCCCTGCTCAGCTAGTTCTGTGACCTGGTGATCACGCCCTGGCCGGGTGTCCTCAGCCGAGTCGTCATATTTCCTGAATTCTATAAAGCAATAGTAGTCAAATTTTTCAAACTACCCAAACCTCCCAAGGCCAAAGCCATTGGTGACAACGCCACTTTGTTTGGATCAGGGGCAGTTGCCAGGTCTTCTTTTTGGCCCCCATACCTGATCCCTTTTGCAAATCAGCCCCTGAACCCCAAGCAACACAGTTGCCCAAAGGACCCTATGTGATCTTGTGTTCACCTGTGTGGACCACTTTCAGGTTAATTAATACCCATTATTTTTCTTCCCCATAGGGCAAAGAAAGGAGGTATGTACAGTGCTTATTCCCTTTTTTTTTTTTTTTTGCTTGCATGCTCTGTTGTACTACATAAAAAAAGGACCCATCAGAGCCAGTTGGCACAATTGTATGTTGGTGAGTTTTTAGCAGCTTCATTGTTGGTAGAATGAAGCACAGGCCAGATGTTGCTGGAGCACAGGAAGGGCTGGGTGCATGATGCCTTTGGCCTACTGGGATAACTCCTGTGGGCCCTGCCTGCTCCCACCCAGGGTCATCTCCAGTCAGTTTACCTTCTGCACCCTGGGCTTGTTCCCCACTGAGTGGGACAGGAATAAAGAATCCTCCATGCGTTAAACACAGTATCTACTCAGTACAGCACATGGAGGGGCATGATCCCTCCTGAGGATAGCTAATGCTCTGTCTTGGACACCTGCCTCTTTTGAAAGAACAAGTGAGATTTTATTCTCAGGCTGCAATGGATCTGATCATTTGCACAAATTATTTAGGTCAGACTAGTTAGAAAGAGGGACCGAGGGCAGCCAGATTAGCCGGGAGCTGAACAATTTCAGGAAAGTTTGTAAATTGAGCCAGGTCTGTTTGAAAGCTCTAGGCTTGAGGAAGTGTCTCGTCCTGCCCCTGGCCAACAAGTTGTTGCCTGAAGGTGACCCCAGGCTAGTGGGAGAGACAAGATATAAAATTGAAAAGTGTGTTAAAAAAATGTTTGCCTTAGTCACTCCATCCACAGCATGTGTCTGACGTACATAAAGCACGTACATCAGGGTTCAAAATTTGATCATAATGATTATTGATCATATTAAATGAGATGACCTGTGAAATTTCACAAACTGTTTCCAATCCCAGTTATTTTTGAAGAAGGGCATAGATGAAATGAAAAGAAAAAAAAATCCCCACATATGAGCGAGTGTATCAACTCAATCTTTCTTTCTGATCTCTAAGTCTATTTGAAAGCTAATTTTGTAGGTCCCCCCAGAAACAATAAGTTGGAAAAATAGTTTAAAAATTTAAGTGTGTGTGTGTGTGTGTGTGTGTGTGAAAATACATGTGCATATTTTTCTGAGAAGATGGAAAGCTATCAGTGTCTACAGTCAGAAAAATTCTTTGCCTTATCTGTAAGACTGGTTTCAAAGCCTGTTTAGGGTTTATCTCATTGTGGGGGTAGAATTTTAAGGAAAATTTAACACCCAAGAAACTTAACTGCTGCCTGTTCTCTTCCCTGCAGACATGAAGAAGGCAAACAGAGAGGTTGTGGTGGTGAGTGTGGTCAGCCACAGGCACCTGACTTGGGTGCTGGCTGGTGGTCCTGTGGGGGTGTTTGTCATTCAGGGAGGTATGGTATTTGGCCACTGGAACAGCTTGCTGTGTGACAGAGTTCCTGATAGAATTCCTTCCCTCCACTGAGCACGTCTGCTGATGCGTTTACAGAAGCACTGACTTTCATAAATATCGGGTCGTGGTGTTTACCGTCTCCACCGGCTCTCCAGCAGAGTGTGTTGGAGGAGTGGAGGTTAAAGACCCCAACTGGCACTTCAGTTTCCAGTGGAATTTGATTTTTCTTTGCTGTTTCCACAACCTTGCAGAAAAGTGATAGAGAAAGAGCACTGCTATCTATGGTCCAGGCCTATCGCGTAGCCACGTGGCCTTAGGGACCCCTCAGCTACTTGGAGCTTTAGATTCCTCAGTAGTGAAATGGGAGCAAGGTCACTTGCCCTGAGATAACAGTTGGGGAAATATGGTGAAAATTGTTGGGTGTCACACAAATGCGGAGTTTATAGGGTAGCTGGAGAGTTACCCTGCCACGTCACCCTGTCTCTCACCGAGACTGCTGTCCTCACTGGGCTCACTGGGAAGTGATGGAACTTGAAGGTGATTCTCCCTTCTCTTCCCCCATGACGAGACTTCATTATGAGCCAAAACTCTGTATTTGGTGAATGAGCACCGTGAGGTGGTTGATGGGGTACACTGGGATTTTTGCTTCAGGCCCATTATCTTAGAGCTTGGACCTCCTTGTTGGTCTACAAATGGGGAGAAGAAGCAGACTTCAGTCTTTGTGGTCTTATTGCCTAAGGCAAGTACCCTTGGGTATGCCTCTCAGAGATGGTCTTAGAACTAGGTAATGCTAAATTAATCTATTAAATAAATAGGTCCTCGTGACTATAAAAAGTGGGGCTGCTTACCTGATCCAGTGGACGAAACCCATGTAAATCCCTATACCCTCTCTTCAGAGTTGGGGAGCTGTGGGGAAGGAGAGGTGATTATGTACAAATGTGATGAAAATACAAAGACCAGAGGTCCTCTAAGTTGTAAATGCCGTCCTCATTAGCATACTAAAGACCCTGTGTATGGCATCATGGGAAGGAAGGGGGTGCCATGGGGTCAGGGACAGGTGCATTTTGGACACAAGTCAGGTCCTTGAGGATGGCACAGAGTTCAGACTCATGGACCTGAATGAGACTGTGCATTGGCCTATTTGGGGTGGGGGGGCAGCAGGAAAAGGCAGGAGTGCCAGGCTGGTGTGCCAGGGCCAGAGATGGGAGCTCCTGGGGGCTCCTCTGTGCCTGCTTTGCAAGTCTGCCTTGTAATGATCTCACCAAGGTGACACGCTGGGTGGTGTTTCTACTCTTCCTTTGATGCAACTCAGGTGTCACTTACTCAGGATGCTCTTTTAACCACCAAGTCTGGATTAAATGTCCCCCTCACTCCCACCTGTGTCCCATAGCATCCCACATAGCTCCTCCCATGGTCTTTTGACTGCACAGGAGCCCCCGTTCATCAGTGGCAAGTGGGCAGCAACCACACATGACTTGTTCACCCCAGTGTCCCTAACACCTAGCACAGTGCCTATCACATAGATAAATGTCAAGAAGAAGCTTTGGGTAAGGAACCCGGCTGCGGGGCTGTGAGGATGAGTGGCCTTGCCTGGGGCAGGGGAAGCCTAGGGTTGTGCTTGAAGCTGTCTCTTTCTGCTCTGTAGGAAACTGTCCAGATGAACACAGTCTTTGATGGAGAAGCTGTAGACCCAGGTAATTGACTGGCAAGGTCACCCATAAGAATGCTTTCCCTATCCCAGGCTGGTCTATGACCTTGTCCTGTTTCCTGCTCTTCACTCAGTGAATCCATCCAATCACGTTGCCTGTAGTGCAGCGCTGACACTTCTAGGCTAAAATACAACAGGAGATCCACTCTGCACACAGCGGGCGTGCAGGCTGGCAGCGCCCTCCCCTGTGGGCTTCCACTGAAGGGCTCCCGCTCAAGGACACGCCTTTCTTGCCTCCCTGCCGAATTCACAGTTTAGGGAAATGGTGAATTCAAGAACCCACTATTCTCTCTTTTCTTTCCCCCCTGCTCATTGGAACTCTCTCCCCTCCCCTCATCCTTCCTGAAAGCTTCTAGTACCATCCTATTAGCAGTGGAAGAAATGGCAAGTTTGGCTTCTTCTTTTCCCCTCGATCAGGGCCAAGAATTTCTTCTTGGTTGGCAAGATGAACATAAGGTAAAAGCTGGCCTGCAGACTCTCGTCACCCCCACGAAATCAGCTCCCAATTTAGCTCCTTTACACACATCCCTCCACTTACAAAGGCTCAATTATAGACGTGAATAAAGGGAAGGAAACCGAATCCAGGAAGCAAGTGTGCTGGCTCCCTGCCACCCTCACATGCAGACCGCTGTGGTCCTCCTCGCAAGGAGGATGGCTCCTCTCCAGTGAGAAGCTGCTGCTGTTGGAATTAAATTTCCCTCTATTATTAGGCACTTGTTACCATAATGTGCCCACATTAACATAAGTGCTGGTGGGATTCTGAGCAGAGAGGCCACTCATGCTCTACAGAAATGGCAGGAGCCGGGGCTTGACTTACACCCTATTTCCAGTGCAAAAGCCGGAGGCCTTTTGCAGTTTTTTTTTTTGTGTTGGAAAGATTTAAAAATAAGGAGAAGAAATCTGCCAATTGATTTAATGTGAACAAACACATCAGTTAGTGTCTGTGGGCTCTGACACAATCAAAATGGCTCCCTTGCCTCGTCTCCAATGGAGCCCCCTCTGTGTGTCTGAGTCCTCGAATCTCTGCTCACCTAACATAAACAAAAAAAATCAAAGTCTTGCCCTCCTTACTTGGTGAGTTCCTTTTTATAGCAGGCATCCAGGGGTCTTTTCAAACAAACCAAATAAATCAGAACATAATGGGTAACCCCATTAGAAACCGAACCTCATTTATCTGATGCCCGCAGGAGTTCAAGACTTCCTTGAAATTGCACTTGACATGGCTTTGAGGCTCTTCTGAACCTTTCCATCCACGAGGTGTGGCACATGCTCCCCGTGTGGTTTGAGTTGCGTGGTTTGGGGCAGGGGCAGCCTGGAGCAGACGGTCTGTGCTGCTCACCAACCTGCTTCTCTGTCTGTGCTTCACGTGGTGCTTGCATGTCTCATTGTTTCTTGGCCATCAGAACGATGTGGGGGAGAGGTGGGGCAAGATAGAAGTATTTGAATTCCTTGGTTTATATGATTGTATTTCTCTCCTCTAGTGACTGGGGAAATCTATCAATTCAACTCAAAAACTGGAGCCAGGAAGTGGAAAGATCCATTAAAACAAATGCCAAAATGGACAGAGCCCAGCCTTCAGGGAGCTGCAGCTGCAGCAGGGTGGGAGCCTGCAAGAAGCATAAGCAAGGAAGGAGACTGGCCGAGGGGCAAAGCCCCCACCCAGGACAGCGGCCCAAGTTCCAGAAGCAAAGACGTCAAGCTGGACACCCGAAGAACAGAAGCCCAGCCCTCACAAGAAGGACATTCTTCAAATCGCAAGCAGGAAAGTAAACAGTGGGTAGTTCCCAGGACCACCTAGCAGGAGGGGGGGGCCCTGACCCTCAGGGGGGCTGCCTCGCCCTAATTTCTACAGGGGCAGGGGTGGGCAAGGCTCAGGTGTGGAAATATGGGCCTGGCCCAGATATGGACATATGGGGCTTAGGGATTCAGATATCTGGGTCCCAAATGGGAAGGTTGACAAAAGTTAAAAGATAGGGTTTGCTCACATAATTGCCTTTTGTTGAAGTGGCACAGGAAAATTTCTTTCAGGGCTCCGAACTACAAGTGCCTCTGATCAGCTGAGACTGCTCATTTAAAAAAATGTGTTTTTTAGTTGTAGATGGACACAATACTTTTTTTGTTTATTAATTTTTATGTGGCGTTGAGGATTGAACCTAGTGCCTCACTTATGCTAGGCAAGCGCTCTAATACTGAGCCACAATCCCAGCCTGAGTGTTTGAATTCAGAACTGGCTGTGTTTCTTCTTTGCATCGACCAATAGAAAGTTCTATTCAGTTCACCCCAGCAACTGCAGAGGACTTCCTGACACAAATATTGAGGACTACCCCCACATCTGGTTTCACCTAATATTCCCATCTTCACCTATAGATGTAGTTCAACACTATACGCTTTTGTAAGTCACCTCAATTTTTTTAAATTCAAAAACAGAGCAAAGAAAAAAAGGTGAGTAAATAATGAATTGTTCACTTGGGAAGAAGAAAACACAATAGATGCTTCCAATTTTTTTTATTGAGATGTCATATTTGACAAAGATCTAAGGGGTTCAACTTGATCCTATGTAGACTTATCCTAGAGAGACAACTACCATTCTGATCTTTATTATCATAGATTCGTTTTGCCATTTTTAAATTTCATATCAACAGGGTCTCACAGGATGTACACTTTCCTTTCTGATGTCTGTGGGCTCAGCCTCACGTCTGTGGGGTGAGCCCAAGGCACTGTGTAGCAGTCATACAGCTTTCTCCATCATTGTGTCTGATGCCTTTGGATGCTTATGCCACACTTTATTTACCTATTCTATGCTTGAGTGGGTGCTTCAGCATCCAATAGCTTTTTTTTTTCTTTTTTTCTTAGCTATTATGAATTAGCACTATGAACTTTATAGTACACGTATTTTGTTGAACACAAATGCTCATTGCTTCTGAACATATACATATACCTGGGAGCAGGATTGCTGGAGCAATTGCTGAACACTGCTAAAGAGTTCCAAGTTGGTGTATCCTGTTTACACTCCAGCAGCAAGGATTGAGACTTCCAATTGCTCTGCATCCTTGTCAACACTTGGGATTGACAGGTGTTTTAATTTTAGCCATTCTGGTTAAAATGACTCTTGATCCAGGCACAGTGGTGTGTGCCTATAATCCAGCAACTTGGGAGACTGAGGCAGGAGGATCACAAATTCGAGGCCATCCTTAGCAACTTAGTGAAAACTTGTCTCAAAATATAACATAAAAAGGGCTGGAGAAGACAAGTGTGGTGGTGCAAACCAGTATTCCCAGAGGCTCGGGAGGCTGAGGCAGGAGGATCACAGGTACAAAGTCAGCATCAGCAACCGAGCAATGCCCTAAGCAATTTAGCAAGACCCTATCTCAAAATAAAAAATAAAAAGGGCCTCAAAATGAAATCATTCTTTTCAAAGCTGAACACCAACCTTATAACCACCTGCCCTGCTTCTTCCCATTTTCTGTGACTGAAGGGCACCATGGCACTCTGAGTGGGGCCACACCACAGGCTGTTGGTCTGAGCACTGAGCTGAGAGTCAATGCATTGTGATGGAACAGAAAATGAAACTCTCCAGCATGGACCTAAGCAGAGACCTGGCAAGCCTCACTTTACCTCTCTGTCCTGCTCCCCAGCTGCTGGAGCCCAAGTCCAACAACTATAAGACCCAGTGAGAGTCCATCAGAGCAGCATCCCCTTCCGGCTGGGGCATGAGATGAGAACTCACAGGCCCACAGTGGCCTGAGGGAGGCACAGGACAGCCAGCAAGTGAAGACCTTGGAGAGTGCTACTGCTTGTCGACAGTGTGCCTGGGCCACAGCGTGACTTAAAAAGAGACACATTTGTCAAATGCCCTGCTCTGGCCTAGACCAGGCATGGTTTGTTAATAAGGGTGGGTTGTCAGGGAAGTCCCTTGAATGGGGTTTAAATTTTGCAAAAGAAGGTTGAGCCGTTCATTCGTGGAGGTTAAAGTGGGTAAAGTGGCTGATTACCCATTTGAGACCTGGCAAGTCGGTGAGACCCCTACCTCAGAAGCACTCAGCTTCCGTTCAAGTAAAATGAGGCTCGGAGAAGGCTGAAGGGGCCTTGATAACAGTTTATAAGCCTATTAAGGAAGATGAGAAGGAGGGCGGGGACAGCTGTCCTTCCTTCTCCAGCAGTGACAGCACCAGAGGGAATTGTGCTGAACACTCAAAAGGAGAGATTGAAGTCAGGCTCTGGGAGGGACTTCCCCAAGACTAGCATGAAGAGCTCAGCATTTTTCCTAGTGACTGGCAGGAAGAGCTGCTTTTCTTCCAAGCTCCAAGCTGAGCACAGAGGATCCAGAAAAAGTAAGAGCGGCCCCAGGAGGCTTGGAGGAGAGAGAATCCTCCTCCCCTTTTTCTTGCACATATTTGGCTAACTGTCAGAAAGGAAATCCAGAAGTCTGAAGTCCAGGGTGGAGACCATTGATTTCTAACATTTACCAGGTTTGACCAAAAAAAAAAAAAAAAAAAAAAAAGTTACCTGAATGAAATGAAGGCAGCAATCAGTGTTTGCTTCCATTTCTCTCTCAAGGCCTTCAACGCACACGAATCAACTGTAGCCTGTGTTTACTTTTCCCATCCTGATTCATTTTAAATTTCAGTGGAGATCTTCAGGGAGCAGAGTACTAGGGATTTATTATTGTTGAGGGGCTGAACACTGGCTGAGGTTGGAGATGTTTTGTGCCCTGTAGAAAGCGGAGTCCACGCCTCAGCAGGCCTGTGTCGAAAACACATGGGATTCACAAACAAGAGATGGCGCTTCTGCTCCTCACAGTCCTCTTTCCTGTCTGTGGCTCGATTGTTTGCCTTTTTATTTAATGTGTGTATCTATGACTGAGAAAATTAAATGACAAAATGAGTGAACATTGAAAGTGATCACTATTGCAACATGGTGTTTCTCACTCAAAACTTAGTGTGTTGTAGGGGTTGGTGGCTGCCTTCCATTCACCCAGTGACACTTAAGGAGCAGCTGCATGTGCCCGTTGTGGTTACCTTAGCCAACGTGACAGCCCCAGATCCCTGCCCTTGCAGAGCTTACATTCTGTCTGCCACTGCTGAGTGTAGGTGACTAAAGAGCTAGCCCAACAGATTCTATTTCCAGTTCCATTTCTTTCTTGGTTCCTTGAGTTTCTATCCGAAAGATAAATTAACCCCAGCCTGGAATCAAACAACAATAACAGAACTTAGTGGAGAGCCCTTGTCTGAAAGTTGTTGAGATGCCCAAGTGGGGGTCATCCCTGGGTGATAGAGCCAGAGTACTGCTCCTCCACCTCTAGATGGCAGACCAGAGCCAGGTGTGACTTCTGTGTGGAAGATGAGGTCAGTGAGATATTTAATCTAAAAACTAGGGAAAAGGTCAAATATCAGGAGACTCAGATCACTGAGCCCCTCCTGTGTTTCACCTGAAGAGGGGCAAGATGGGACTCTTGTTCCAAGGGAGTCATCCAACTGATTACCAGATAACCAGCTCATGGAAGAGGCAATCAAGAGCCACCACAGAGGCGCATGCCTGTAGTCCCAGCTACTCAGGAGGCTGAGGCAGGAGGATTGCTTGGGTCAGGAGTTCAAGACCTAGAAAATACAGTTAAGACCCTATGTCAAAACAAAAACCAATGAACAAACCAAAAAATCAAACCAAAACAAACCAAAACAAACAAACCAACGAAACCCCCATCAACTTTTACCACATAGACACTTTTTGAGATGTAAATGAGAACTGGAAGAAGTGGAACAATCTCATACAACGAAGACCTGGAAACTGAAGCAGTCTTAAAAGTGAAGATGAAATCAAAGTGGCATTATGAACCTGGGCTAAAGCATTCGGAATCCTATCTTCAGTTCATTTTTAGCCAGTATTTGTCTCATGTAACCTGGACTGGCCTCCAGGGTATGTAGAAAGCACTCAACAAACATTTGTAGAATTGGGTTGAATCAAGCAGGCGTGTAGGTAGTTTTCTACCCAAGTGAAATAGAGTCACATCTTTTCTAATTATATATAGATCAACATTATCATCCTCAACAACAAATAGTGAGGGCCCACCCCACTCCACATGTTCTAGGCTCTGGGGATATGACAATAAATACAAAAATGTTCTTCTTATTTCTATTCTAGGGAGGAATGAGAGACTGAATATCCAACTGGACAATGGCTGGGCCACCTATAAAAACAGAACTCCAACTCACAGCCGCAGCAACCTGCCCAGGACACTACCTGGCTTATCTATAACCAACAACCCAGAAATCCAGCCAGCTGTGATTCAGACTTGCAAGAAGCCAGAACTCTAGCTCTAATAACAGTCCAGGAAGCCCAACAATAACCCCTGTAACCATGGAGCCCCAACAACCAGGACTTGATGAATAATTGAAAGCTTCCCTATGTTTTGTTCCTATTTCCAACCTAGAACCAACCAGAGAAAACCAAAGGTACGCCAATCACCTAGACTGCCGCCTCTAGTTAGTCCACCTATAGCTTTCCCAGGTCAACAGCGTGGAGTCAACGTGTACCTGGAACCTTCTCATTTGTCCACGTAAAGTTTTATCTCTCTCTGCCTACCTTAGGTTGCCTGCTTTACAGTTGTACCTCTCTCTGCCTACCTTAGGTTGCCTGCTTTACAGTTTTACCTCTCTCTGCCTACCTTAGGTTGCCTGCTTTACAGTTGTACCTCTCTCTGCCCCACCAAAACACCATGCAAGCTGACTCCCTCGCTCTAGCAACTTGGAATAAACAGCCTCTGCTTTTCTCTTGTGGTTGGTCTTTTGTTTATTTCTACTGGGATGACAGAGAAACAGATTTGATAAAGAAATATGATCTATCATAATGCATGCTATCTATCTATATCTCTATATATCTCTATCTATAGTGCTAATCGAGGTAAATATCATTAAAAAAAATAAACAGGGTTGAGGGTTATAGAGATCAGGATGGTCACTTAAATAGGTTGTCAAGGAAGGCCCAGTGTGAGGTGAGAATCCAGCCGTGGAGGTGTGGGAAGGAGCCATGCAGATACCTGGGGAGAGCCTTCAAGGCAGAGAGTGAAAGGACAAGGGCAAACTGAGGAACAGCAGGAGAAACCCCAAGGAGCTGAGGACCAGGGGAGAGGACTTCAGAGAAGGATGTGTGGGGAGACATGTCTGTGTCGGGGGATGCTGGAGGGTGCAGTCTGCAGGGTGTCTGTGGTGAGGGGTTTACCCAGGACCTAGGGCCTTGTGGCCCCTTGTCAGGACTTTAGCTTTTACCCCAAGAGTGACTGGGAGCCACTGAAGGCTTTCGAGCAGAGGAGTGACAGGACTTACACTCTGAAAGCATCTCTCTGATTGCTATCGTGGGTGGGACTAGACTTAAGGAAGACAAGGGACAAGTTTGGAAGGAGAGAGAGACCTATGAGGTCGCTAGCTAATCCAAAGAGGAGGGGGGTGGCGTCTTGAGCCAGGCCCCAAAGGTGGAGGCCGTTGAAACCTTGGGGCCTGTATTAGTCAGCTTTTTTGCTGCTGTGACTGAAGGATCTGACCAGAGCAATCACAGAGGAGGAAAAGTTTATTTGAGGGCTCGCGGTCTCAGAGGTCTCCATCCATGGACAGCAGGCTCCATTCCTCAGGGCTCCAGGAGAGGCAGGAACAACATGGCAGAAGAGTGTGACAGAGGGAAGTGGCTTAGTGGTGATCAGGAAGCAGAGAGGCTCCTCTGGCCTGATACAAACATATACCCAAAGCCACACCCCAATTCCCACCTCCTCCAGCCACACCCTACCACTTTGGTTACCACTCAGTTAATCCCTATCAGGGGATTAAATCACCGATTGGGTTAAGGCTCTCACAACCCAATCATTTCTCCTCTGAACCTTCTTGCGTTGCCTCACAGGTGAGCTTTTGGGAGACACCTCACATCCAAATCATAACAAGGCCCCTCTCTGAAGCAGGGTCTCAGATATGGAAGAAGTTCTGAGTTCTCTTGGGCCCTGTTTCTGTGTCAGATACAGGCTCCCTGGCAGGGTTAATCACTCCCTCAGGGAAAGCTACCAGATACTGTTATTTTAGATAACAGATGGAGCTCTCCCTGAGTGTGGCTGCCCTGTGTCTAGTCTGAGATACCTATTACTATTGGAGTCACATGGTATTTATCCGTTTGTGTGTCGATTATTTCACGTTGGCAGAGAACAGAACCCCCAAGTGCTTCTGCCACAATGAACTTCCTGCCAATATTCCAAACAACAATCCTAGAAACCAGAGGGAGTAGGCCTGGACAGGATTTTCCTGGTGTGGGTTCTGTGCCCTTCTGTGAAAAAGTCTACCGGCACCTCACCTAACCTGAGCAGGCATCAGATTGGCTCCTTCTGGAAAAGGATGGTTCTGATTAAATACCTTTCATCTGGACACCTTAGTTATAGGAAACTCATGACTTTTGCCTGTGACTCCCAAAGACTCTGAGTTTTTTTGGAAACTTGTCTGTTTTGGGGGACAAAGGGAGATGAGTGTTTCTTAGAAAACCAAAGCCTTATACCCAAAGTTTTGGAGACACTCCCTACTTCAAATAGTGTTTCCTACTGCCCCTGTGAGTACAAATCGTAGCAATCAGCCCTGGTTTGGGGTTTGGAAAACATGGCTCCTGCAAGTCTTGAGACCAAGCTAAGGTGTGTTCTTGAGCTTGAGCTTATTCCTGTGGTACCTCCTGATGAGGCTGAGCATCCCCCTGTTAAATTCCTTGGATAAAGCCTGTGACTGCTGTAGCTCCTTCAGACCCGGCGCAGCTGAGGGAGGAAAGCTGGTTAATCTGATTTATGGGTAAAGCTCAGGAGAGTTCCACTCCCGCACTGCCCATCCCATTTGTCCGTCCATAGTCAGAGCACACTCCAGCTGGCTAAGGGTAGTCTTTTTAACTAACAGTTTTATTGAGATGGAATTCACATACAGTAGAATTCAGTGGTTTTTCGTATATTCACAGTTATGCAACCATCACCACAATATAATTCCCAAACATTTTCATTACCCCCAAAATAAACCACACGCCCATGAATGGTCATTGCCATCCCCAGGCCCCTGTCATCTGCTAATCTACTTTCTCTGTGTCTGGATTTGCCTATTCTGAACAGTTTATATAAATGGAGTCACATGGTATTTATCCGTTTGTGTGTCGATTATTTCACGTAGCTTGTTTTCAAGATCCATCCACATCAGTATTTTGTTCCTTTTACAGCCACAGAATAGTCCATTGTACAAATGCACACATTTCGTTGATTCCATTCTCCAGTCGATGGGTACTGGCTTGTGTCCATTTTTTGTCTATAATGAATAATTCTGCAATGAGTGATGCTGCAATGAACATTCACATACAAGTTCTCACACAGACATATGTTCTCATTTAGCCTGGGTATATACCTAGGAATGGAAATGCTGGGTCACATGGTAACTCTATACTTACCTTTTTGAGAAATTGCCAGTTTCCCACAGTGGCTGCAAAGTTTTACATTCTTACCAGCAGTGCATGAGGATTTCCTAAGATTTTTCAAAGGACAAGTGAGGCACCCTGAGCCCAAGTTGCAGAGTTGGGCATTCAGCCCTTCCTAGATCCCATTCACTGTGGCCTGAGGAGTCTGGAATGCTGGTCCACCTCACCGACATGCATGGCAAAAGCTTTGCTTGTACCTGAGCAGTCTGCAGACAGGCCTCTGAATACCTCATCAGCATGGTGGTGTGGCTGGGCACTCTACCCCCATCACTGTTAATCCTCACAGCCTCTTCTGGGGTTGGCCTGTATCTTGAGGATTAACTGCATTTTACAGATGAGAAAATTGAAGGCTGGAGGGATTAGGGAACATGCCCAGGGGACACAGAGCCAGGCCAACCTGGGTGTGTCTCCTCTGAGCTTAAGTGGGGAGGGTTCAGCTGTATTCTTTTTTGTGGGTGGGGGGAAGTACCGGGGATTGAATCAGGGGCCCTTGACCACTGAGCCCCATCCCCAGCCCTATTTTGTATTTTATTTAGAGACAGGGTCTCACTGAGTTGCTTAGCACCTTGCTTTTGCTGAGGCTGGCTTTGAACTCGCAATTCTCCTGCCTCAGCCTCCCAAACTGCTGGGATTACAGGTGTGCACCACTGTGCCTGGCTCAGCTGTATTCTTTATTTTAGTCATTGGATACCTTTTCCATCAGAACACAAACTCCCAAATGGATCCTCTGAATGAATATCTCTCTGCCTTGACAGTCCAAGGCTTCTCATGGCTGCAGAAACCAAACATTAACAGGTGCAGAGCCAATGCAGCTTCTGAACAAGCAATATGCTCTGAGAGCATCTTCTCCTGAGAAGTGAGAGGTGAGGGTTTGAGATAGCTACAGGTTTAAGGTATGAAAGGGAAAGTTTGGGGCGTGGAATGGGAATGTTCTACATGCACTCCCTATCCGTTGTTCAACATCTTGGTTATGAGTGCACATGTACCTTCCAGGCCAAGATCTGGATTACTCAAAAATAACCTCTTCCTTAAGACCCAAGAGGCTGCAGTTACTCATACTGGCCAGCAGGGGCACTGCCATTTAACTCCGGTGAATGGTCCAGGTAGGCCCCTGGGAAAAGACGGGCTCTTCTTTCCACTTTTGCCCAAGCTTTCCAGGGTCTGTGGCTTCAATGCCTCAGTGCACAGAGCAGCTGCAGGGCACCCAGGGTCAGGATTCTGGCTGGTGGCCATCCCCTCAAAACCACAGCCTCAATGTGGTAGCTGGAAACCAGGGAGGTCCACAACAAACCTTCTGGAGGAAGGAGTATGAGGCCAGCTCCACCCACAAGTGGCCTTTACCCAGAAGGCCCTAGGGCAGCTGCCATGGCATTTGGCTAAGCGAACTACAGCCTATTGACCGAGACAGCTCCCAGCTGGGCTCTGAAAGAGTTTATCACTACTGACATAAGCAGAGAGGGTTAGAATAAGCAATGGTGCTTGGCAGCTCTGAAGAGATCCCCTGAACTTTGTTTCCTTTCCACACCATCTTGCTACAGGTTCAGGAGAATGAAGGTGCCAAATTTTGGGTCCTTTTTTGGTTGTTTGTGAGTGTGTGTGTGTGTCAGTGTGTCTATGTCAGGAACCTGTAGTAATAATATCATTTTGCATTTACAGAATGCCTGATATGTGCTGGAGCACCTGGGGATCCTTAAGGTTTATATTTGCATTTGATGCATATCTCTGTAAGTGCTATTTAATTTACATACAGAGCATTGAGTCTCATAAAGAAGTGACCTGACAAAGGTCCCACAACTATAGTAAGTGGTAGGTCTGACTTTGAAGCCACTTTGTGCCAGGCTGGTGTGAGTGCCTGGAAATCCTATAGGCTGAAAAAGGCATTCAGGATGGGGACTGTGCCACTGAATAGCTCATTGGTGTCATTGGGCACCAGGAGAGGGAGATAAAAGAGAATGAAGAGGAAGAAAGGGAGGAGGAGGGAGCAGCAGGGGCAGAGGAGGGCTTGGTGGCCTGAAGCCTCTTACTGGGGAGCCCCCTGCCTGGGGGACTGGCAGGAGCAAGCACAGCCTTCATTCTCTCGAGCAGGGCCAACAAAGGGCAGCTGAATCACAGGATTTCTCAAGAAATAAAAATTCCTAGCACACTCTTGGGGCCTCAGGGAGAAAAACTGACAAGTGTTGATTGAAAACAGACTGAGCTGTTGCGCCGCTCACAGCGGAAGGCCTCGCTCTCACAGGTTCACAGCGACACCTAGTGGTCTCTTGGGGCACCTGCTACTTCATGGAAATTGTGAAGACTGTAGGCCACAAGGCCATCTTGGTCCTTCCAAAGGTTTAGGGTCTAGAGCAGACATTTTCTTCTTTCTGTGCTGCCCAAGCCCATATTCTTCACAGGTGTCCACCCTCCTGCTTTGTGGACTACGTCAGTATTATAAGGGAAGCACCACCCACCTCTGTGATAGGGGTGGGGCACCACTGGTCAAAGACTGGATTCCCAAAATTTATCCCCAGGTAGCCCATTGTGTCTACCCAACTGACTGCCCCATCCAGATGTTCTGAATTGGTCAATCATTTCCTTTGACCTTGTTCTTTTCACTTACAAAATGTAACTAATGTATTTAAGGGTGATACCTTTGCCTGACTTTTACACAAATGAATTCTCTGGTAAGAGAGATTTCTTTGTTGGACTACGTGTTCAGAAAATATAATGACTCTACTTCTATATTAGGTCAGAGACCTAAGCTTCCGTAGTGACCCTGGCCAGTAAGTCTGCTTAAAAAATGAAAACCACATCTCTTTCAGGGTAATGGTACATTAACATTTCTATTCCCTTCCTCACCTCCCCTCACTCCATTTAAGCTCGGGCTAATTTACTTGTCTGAAGGCTCTCTGGGGGCAGAGTGTGTTCAGTATTAGCACTATGCCTGGGACATAGTAGGTCAAAAAACTATCCTTTCGCTGAATGACTTCAGCTCCTGATTGAGCAGCAGACAGCCACAGGAGGAGAATCAGATAACTCAACCTCCTGGGAATAGCTGCTAAAGGATTATAGACTTCGAAGGGCGACATATCAGACCAGGGAGATGCTTTCCGGAGGTCCCCACCCCACACCTAACTTCTTCTTAATGGCAGGGGTGGTGGGTGGTGATTTGTGGTTAAACAGTGGCCCAGTGTGGCATTCGCAGAGTTATGTAATAAGTTGGCATCCCTGGGAGGGCTCCCATGGTCATGCTTTGCAGACCCCCCTCAGGAGCCCCCTGAGATTTTTCATCTGAAGAACCCACAAATTTCTGTGAGTTCATTTTTCTGGGAAGGAAACTACTAACCCTAAGCTAAATTTTATCTAAATTATGATGGTCAAATGGCCTTGTGTGAACTGGGTTCCATTCGTTGTAAAGAGCAGAGATCTACTGCTTTGTTAGGAGGCCATATGCAGAAATAAAGAGGCTGGGCTCTATTGCTTAGTCCCTTCAGAACCCAGAAGAGGAATAACACCTGTTTGAGGCATAGTATGGTGGGTGCAGATCTTACAGGAGTCATCCCAGTCTCATCTGAATAGCCTTCCTAAATTTGAGAAACGTGCCATTGGAATGGTTTGGATAAGGGTCACCCAAAGGTCCATATATTAAAGTCTTGGCCCTCAGGGTGGGGCTACTTGGAGGTGTTGATCTAGTGGGAAATCTTTAGGTTATTGGGGGTGTACCTTTGAAAGGCATGTGGGACCCCAGCCTCATCCTCTTTTTTTTTTTTTAAAAAAAAAACTTTCTGTCTGTGAGGTGAGCAGTTTGCTGTCATGTGCTCTTTGCCACTATCCTCTGGCAGAGGCTTGAAGTAAATGGGTCTACCTGATGTCGAACTGGACCCTCCAGAACTGTCAGCCAAAATAAGCCTTTTATCTGTATAAGTTATGTATCTCAGGTATTTCATTATAGTAACAGAAAGCTGATAAATGCAGCCATGTTAAGGGGACCACCTCACCTGGGTGGAGATCAGAACTCAGCAACGATATAGGCATATGACCCAGATTCTGCTACATGATACGGCATCTTGAGACTTCAGCCTAGAAGATTGAAAAGTGAAGGACAGCTGTGACATGAGATTGCATCTTGGTGATGAGAGGTGGTGCAGGGTGGAGGGACAGAGAAACCTGGATGCAACTGAGATGCACACAGTAGTATGCATCAAAGACAGTGGGATCAAGCCTGTGACCAGGCAGGTGGAAAGTTAGACATTGTTCATAGCTATAGAGCCCCAATTTTTCTTTTGCTCTGATCCCAATGGAGAGTCTGTGAGCCACTAATATGCTTTAATAAATTCTTTTTGTATTTAAACAAACCAGGGTGAGTTAAATGCATCATGAAAGTATTCATTGCAAAAGCCATTCAGAGTTTGAGGCTGTAGCTCAGTGATGAACTCTTGCCCAGCGAGTGCAAGTCCCTGGGTTTGAACCCAGTACTGCCAAAGTGGGGGGAAAAAAGTTCTTTTTTTAAAGGTCATTTGGCATTCAAGTAAACTATAAGAAGTTAAAGTCAGTTTCAGGGTCTTTGCTTCAGAGAGGTTGTACTCAACTATTTTGTTTGGGGCTTTGGCTACTGTTACTATCTGTTTAATATCCCTCCAGCAACAACCATCTTCTACAGTATTCTCCTGGGGTTGATATCAAGCCCTGGATCCAGAACTAGGTATGTGACTTGAGCCAGGCCAATCAGATTGCTGCTTCTCCCTGGCTCTGGTGATTGGCTGTGGAACGGATCCATGTCCCAGTGCGGACCATCAAGAGCTATTCCTGGGACTTGTGCTGTAAGCCAGGGAATGACCCTTTTTCTACTGAGGCTGCTATGCTGGAAGGAGGTAAGCATGAAAACTGAAGCCAACATTGGCCACCTTGTTATGTGTGGGAAGAACCTGCCAACGAAAGAAAACACCAACTGGAAGAGAGCAGAATAAGAGAAAAATACTAATTCCTGATGATATTCAGCATTTGTATCCAGCCATAATTAAAGTCAGTTCTATCCTTAAATTTTTCTATCATGTGAATCATCAGATTCCTTTGTAAGTTCATTTGAGTTGGATTTCTGTTACTTGAAACCAGAAGGGTCCTGACTAATACGTTGGCATACCTTCAAATACTAGAATTTTTGGCAAGCCTTTTAAGGGATTAGATCACAGCCCTACTTATCATAGCATCTGCTTGGCTACTCTTTGAGCCCATGTCTTTATTTATGGCTTCAATATGGTTCGTCCCCTCTGAAATTCACATCGAAATTTGATCGCCTTTGTGGCGGTGCTGGGAGGTGGGACTTCTGGGGGGGGGGGTTGGGTCACAGAGGCCCAGAGTCCTCATGAATGGATGAATGCTTTTCTTATAGGAATGAGTTAACTATCAAGGGAATCTGGCCCTGACTTCTCCTGTCTTCTGCATGCACCCACATGCCCATCTGCTTTCTGCCATAAGTTGAAGCAGCATGAGGCCCTCACCAGATGCCAAGCAGATGCTGGTGCCCTGTCTTAAACTTTCCAGCCTCTAGAATGTAAGCTCAATGAGCCTCTTTCCTTTGTAAATTCTCCAGTCTGAATATTCTGTTACAGCAACAGAAAACAGACTAAGACAGGCCCCAACTGCGTTCTCTTCTGTACCGAGACAGTTTCCACATAACCTGGGAGACATGTGGTCGTGTTGGCACACACGTGTCCTTGTGCTCGCCTCTTCCCTCCGATGTGCATGCTTGGGATCTTCCCACTCTACCTGAAGCCTTCCTCTCAACATTCTGTCTGACACACACACTGTTGTACAATATATATCCTCAGTGGCAACAAAAGGTACATTTTCCACCTTGAGCACAATGTGGTGCCCACCTGTGAAGGCAATGCTGCCAGCCAGCGTGCAGAGGCATCTGGGCTCACAACCACTGGGCCTGGAGCTCCGGCATCAATATGCTCGGTATCTGCAGTCTTCCCTTAACCCCGTCTGAGTGTATCTTTATGATTCTTATCTACTATCAGTTGGCTTATTTTCTCTTTATTTCTCAAATCAGTTTCCCGAGCGGGGAGATACTCTGATCTAATTGCTAACTCTGATTCTCATTTGGGAAGAATTGGTTGAGCTGGACCACATCAGACCATACCGGCTAGTCTCTGGACAGGTGGTCCTGGGTGAGAGGTCCACTTCTATCCATCCACACATGGCCAAGACGGGATGTGGGTCATATGGTGAAAACATAGCAAATGCCGGATAAGGAACAGCTTGGGGACACTTCTGTCATTGGGGACTATCATTAGGGCAATTTTTCTTCACCAGGAATGATGAGTCTGTGAGCTCCCATGATTTATGCATCTGATACATTCCCCTGACTCACAAATAATAGGATAAGATTGTGAAGATGACGGGGTGGGGAAGATGATAAATGTCAAGCCTGGCTTCACCTTCAACACTGTCTTCTTCCTGAATCATTGGCTGTCTCTGGGAATGTGATCAATTTTTATCTTCCAGAAGCCAAAGGGCTGACTTGGTTTAGGGTTTCTGAGGGACTGGGAGGGAAGAGGAACTTCTAAGCACTGAAAACTCTTTTCCCTGACTCGGAGCACACATCTGCCATGAGATAAGTGGTCTTTAGACAGATTGAGCATTGGGCATAGAGTTGAGAGTTGAGCATTCTCACTTCCCTTCTCCAAGCTGGACAAGGGCATGTGGACCCTGTAACTTTCCCCGGTAACTGGGAGCATAGCTATGGCCATGGGTGTGCAGCCCTCTAGACTGTTTCTCCTTTACCCCCTGGTGTTGGGTCAGCCCTCCAAGCTGACTCCAGGATGTCTAGCTTCAAATCAAAGTACTTTCAAAACAACCAGGAGACTCCCCGGGAGGCCTTCCTCACACAAGCGCCTGTGGAAGTGTGGAAGCTCTGCCCTTAGCTCACTGTGTGTGATCTAGTGAAGGGGAAGACTCCAGGACACCTCCTTTCTTAATCAAATAAAATCACTAACCACCAGAGGGAGGAAATCTGTTGAGGATGGTGGGATGGACCAAAAGCCCCCTTAGAATGTTCTCAGTTGGGTCAGGATAACTGAGGCAGCCACATCTTCCCTGCGTCATCTTCTGCCAAAGCCATGAGTGCTGTCCTAAATTTAATCCCTTTTTGTATGGACAGGCTCCTAGAATCTTAGAATTATAACTTCCAAAAGCTTGATAGTTCATTTCTTCAATTTGTTGGACTTTTTCTATGAAAGGGATGTCTCAAACAAACAAAAAATGGTATCTAATCTAACTAACATAAAAATAACACCAAAGTGACTCGGACTGACTCTGGAGAAGACGTGGCTTAGTGGTTAAGGGTGTGGACTTTACTATTCCTTAATGTACTTGGGTTCAAATATTGACTCCTTCATTATTAACTTTTTGACCTTGTGTAAGTTATTTGAGCTTCTGTTTCCTCCCATGTGAAACGGGGACGATGCTGATGACAATAACTCTGCATTGTGTGTCTATTAAATGAGATTGTGAGCATGGTAAACACTTAGGCGCCAGCTGCTGATTCTTCTCTGGCTAGGTGGGATTTCCCAGGACATCCATTAGACCTTTTTCCAGAGACCTCATGGAGTTGTCTGTGCTCTGGAGCCCTTCCAGGGGAGGGTGACAAACATCTCATCTGTGAATCTCCTCCCGCTCTCTTCCTCCTGCCTCTAGGTACCTCCAGCCAAACATCACTGGTTCCAGAAAAGAGAGCCAAGGCAACAGCCGGCTTGGAATGTGCAAGCCTGGACCTGGGCCATTCACCAAGTGGAAAGTGTGCTGAGCACTGACGGGCAGAAATGACCAGTTTGGAGTTTTCTTTTAGTAGATGTTGCGGCTTGACGTCCCTGGGCACTGGACTTTCAGTATAGGGATTGGGCATGGTGGAGAAGCCTCACCTCGGCCCATTTATCTTGATCTATAAATGTTAACTGGCTCAACAGGACAGGTCTTCAAGTCCAGGCTCTGGGACAGCTAATCTAAACTCAGCCAGGCTTTTATTGAATCTGTGATCTAAGGAGCTGGCAAATCCCTTAAGAACAGTGTCTGGGAGGTGACAGCCCAGGCAGATCCAGGGCTTTCAGTCTCCCTGTCATTGTGAGAGCTGATGTGCATGTACTTTTCAGTTTGCGAGGGGTTCACAGACCACGTCTAATTTAATCCTTGAAATAATCCTGTAGGTTGGGCAGAGTTGAGAAACAGAAAACTCCCTGTGGAGTTTAAACTCTGTGAAGAAAGTTGAGGTCAATTGCTTCACCCCCTTGTTCTGCAGACAAGGAAAGCAAAGCCAGAGAAACCCAGGTCACCTCACTAATGAAGAGCGGCACCAGAGCCAGGACCTGGGAACTTTGTTCTTCTGCCTCACACAGTATGTCTAAGCAGGGGAACTTGAGCTGGCTTGGGAGGCCTGACATGCAGATTTAGGCTAGTGTGGGTCTTAGCCCACGTTCGCATTGCTTCTGGATCAGTCCTGGAGTGAGGAGAGGGAATAAAGCCAGCCTGGGTGGCTGCTCCAGCTTTCAGCTGCCCCCAAGGAGCCAGTCTGAGCCTTTTGCAAGTCCCAGTTGGGAATCTCAGATCTCTGATGGGAATTCTGCAACCCTGGGGATGAGTCACCAAGGGATCAGCTGAGCATTCCCTGGCTTGCCTGTTTTCTTTAGAATCTGCCAAAGTGCTGGAACGTGGCTAGGGTGGAAAGTGAAATCCCTCCCTCTGGGTCTTAATTCATTAGAATGATGGTGCACAGACTGTGTTCCCAGCATTGGATTTGCAGGTGTGCCTCAAGGTCAGAAGCTGTCCTTAGCACAACGTCTGGTGGTACTCCATCAGGAAGGGAGAGGGACATGTCATGAAGAGCAGGGTCCTGAGGGGATCCTGGGTGGCATTATGTGTGAAATCCCCTGAAAGGGCTGCTGCCTTGGGCTCTCCTCTGGGCATGATGCCAGGCCGGCTGTCCTGAGGTTACTCTTGGGGTTCCTCAAGGTGGGAGGGCACTTCTGGAGGTGCTTCTTAGGGGACGTTGGCCACGCATGCACATTTCCTCAGAAACACAACTTCTCAGCCCCACTACAAATAGCATCTTTGCTGAGTTATTTAATGTCCATTAAGTTCATATTCAAATTAACATGCAGGAGGAGAAAGAGGAGGGGTTACAATCCCCAAAGGGGGTTAGAGAGGCATTTAAAATGTATGAAGATCTGTGTACCAGATGTTTGTCTCACTAAAATAAAATAATAAAACAACACAGAACAAAACATGGCACCAAAAACTCTGTCTCTGAGAGCAAGGAGAAAGCTCGGTGTCTCTCATCCCTTTCTTTCTCAGGCTTTACCCCAAGGTCACAATTGGAGGTCACCAACAGTCTTGTGGTGGGTGCTAGACAGCCGTGGAGCCCCAGTGCGTTGGAGTTAGACAGTAGTGTTGGAAGCAATTAGCACCCACACAACAGACCCTTCAAAATCTTAAGCAACTTTGGGACATTGCACAAGGAGGGTTTCAGAGGATGAGCTCACTGTTCCGAGAGCTGTGTCAGAGGCAGGCCTCAGTGCTGAGGGGTGTGGTGTCCTCCTGGGTCAGCAGGGCAAAGGTCAGGAGGTCCTGAGTGAGACCCTTGGAGCTCTCTGCCTTGCCTAGACAATGAGCCAGTGGGCTCAGGCCACTCCCAGCAGAGGGGGCTGCTCCGAGGCTTCTTTGATGGGAATGGAGATTCCCACCAAATCCCCTGTGCATGTCCAGGGAGCATCAAAGTACCCCAGACAATGCCTGAATATCTTCTCAGCCTGCAGTGGGTAGCCTGCGTGTCCCTCCTAGACTGGGAACATGTTCTGCCATTGGAAACCAGACCCTCACTGTAAGCTCAGCTCTCCCTGACCCTGGGAATGAAGATGAAATGGGAGACAAAGGGCTGTTTTATTTGTTGTTCTCCTTAGGTCTTGTGAACCTCCCTACCAAAGTCTACTCCTTGACCCATGTCAAGTAATAGTATGAAATTGTCTCAATTGTAGTTTGTGAATGGAAGAAACCCAACATGGACCCCGCTGTAGAACACCTGAGTCAGAGCATTTCTGAAACCATGGCCTCTGGGCCAGTGAACTACTAGTAACTGTGAGTAGCACCTTTTATGCCACCATAAAACCCAGAGGCACTTGGCCAAGGAGAAGGCAGGGATCTTGAAAGAGCTCTGGAGCCAGGGAAGCACATTCCATGAAAGAGGACTTCTGCAAGGAAAGCGGCCAGATCTGCTTTGTCAGTGCCCTGGAACAGTCCTTCTCATTTCCTGGTCCTGTTCCATGAGCCACCTACCAGCCCAGGCCCAACCCATTGTGAGATTTCAGTTTTCAGTCCACCGCTGCCTGCTTTATTTCTTAAAAATGGGTAATTCTGCTGCCTTGCTGGAATGCAGTTACACATCTTACGGAAGCCAGCAGCCCTGCAGAATAACTGGTATTTTCCTGTCTATTTAATAGAGATGTCCTTTCCTCTATGCCAAGTGAGCTCTTCCAAACATTTGCATTAGCTCATGTACCTGGGAAAATAAGCTTCTTTGCTACCTAATAAAGGGGAGGAGAATGCTTTTCCTAAAAACTGGACTGAACCCTTAATAAACGTTCTGTGTAAGCTTAGGCCTGGTTGTATAGTTGGGGAATGAACATTAAGCTCTGCTTCCTCCTATCTCAGGGCCTTTTATCCTGCAATTCCTCTTTCTGGAACTTGGTCTTTCATTCATTCAGCACATATTGGCGGATCATCTGTTACACACCAGGACCCTGGCACCTACAGGTGCTGGGTGAACAAGCCAGGGGTATGGAGTATAGCAATTAAAGGTAAGGGGTGGTTGGACCCGTATTTATTTCTCACTGGTACCCCACCTGCCAGAGAACATCACCATAAAGACATCTGACCCATGGTTCTCAAAGGTGAACAGCGAAGAAACCTATGGGGAACAGGGGTGAAGAGAGAAATGTGACACTGGGGACGATATAGGAGCACAAGAAAAGCCACCCTTCCTTTCCCAAAATTCATCAGAGCAGTGCCTCTCGAATTTTTTGACTAAAATCCACTATAACAAACAGGTTTCACATTATAATCCAGCATATACACAGATACATGTGTATCCACACAAAAATACACACATCTAGAAAAATTTTGAGACATCGCCAACCTTTACTATGTACGACGACTCTGAAATCCTATTCTCTTCTATTTGATTCTGTTCTGTTCTGATCTATCCAAAATGATGTTCATGAATTTTCCAGTCTAATAATAAGGTGCCAATGTCACTTTGAAATACACTAAAGGCAAAAATATGTAGAAAGGAAGAAAAGAAAACTGTGGGAAGAAGTAACCATTACATCTCTCTTTAACTGCATTCATTGAACCCTTTGTTTAGACCACCAAGGAAAATTCTCCTATAAAGCAAATTCTTCTGTTCTTATTTGCATTTAAGAAGACCCAACCTTCTGCTTTGGGGTTTGCTTAAAGCCAAGCCCAGCCTGATGCCTGTTTTTCTGCAGCCTGTGAACTAAGAATGGTTCTAAATGAAAAAAAAAAAATTCAAAGAAGAATAATTTCACAACACATGAAAATCATATGAAATTCAAATTTCTGTGTCTATACATATTGGATCACAGCCATGCTCGTTCGTTTGCATATTATCTGTGGCTGCCTTTGAGCTACCAGGGCCCAGTTGAGTTGCTGCATTTGAGACCATATGGTCCTCCAAGCCTAAAATATTTACTGTCTGGCCCCAGACAGAAAGAGTTTGCTGACCCCTGGCTTAAAGTGTGATATTTTTAATGCTGGGATGGAGTGACCCTAAAATAAATGATTTTGCTGGTAGGAGGCCTTTAAAGAGCTGGCTGAAGGAGAATGGCTGGCTTTCCTGTCTTCCCTCCGGTCCGCAGGACAATCTGTGCTATGCTGCTATTTGGTGAACTCACCTAAACACAGGAACTGGCAAGCAGCCGGCCAAGCACCACGCAGAGACCTCTGCCTGGCTGTCAGGCTCTTTTGTGGCCTGGCCTCTGTGGAGTAGTAGGGGCGCTGGGGCTCAGAGAGTGTGGCCCTTGAATAATTCCCCAGTATTGGGCTCTGACTTCTCCATTTGATCTTCTCTCCCCTCTTAGATTTGCTAGTAACACCTTCTCTCTTCTTTTTTTTTTTCTCTTTTTCTGTATCTTACATGAATTCTAGGTCAGTGTTTTCCAGCAAAGTAGGTGACAAAGTGAGATTTTGAAATATTAATGAACAGCTTTTTTCATCTGAGGGTCTTTTTTATCTTTACCCTTCCTCCTCTCAGATTCCCTCCTGTCCCAGTGAAGCCGTCGGTTGTCTTGGACTCTGGTTCCAAGGGAAGATGGGGGTGGGTGAGGGTGTCCCTATAGTTCTGACTGTAGGGACAAGAGGCCTTGAGGACTCTCAGCAGAAACCGCTCCAGGAAAACATTAAAGGAGAGAACAAGACTTCCCCCACCTGGCTGTCTGGGCTGAAGTGGGTGGGAAACTGAGAGGGATGCTAACTGAAGAGGAATCAGTGGATAAGTGAGGAGATGCAGACCCTGGAGACAGGGAGGCCGGCACTCAGGAGGACATCTCGGCAGAGGAGCCAGGAGGAACAGGCTCGAGCCACCTGGATGGGTCAACCTGCAAGGAAGGAAGCTCACCCAGAGGTACAGGCTGGCAGCAGCAGCACTTCCTTGGGTGACTCCACTCTGGCACCATACCATTCCAGCGTTGGCTCTGTCCTCATCTGATGTGGCTAGGAATCACTGCCCTTGCAGTGTTGTCCCCAGATCCGAATCAGTCCAAGAAACAGAGAAAGGAGCTGGACATCAGGAGCATGATGACTGACATATCCTCGTTTTCCATGCTTCCTGAACATCACTAGATGGGAACTAGGCGGCCAGGCTGGTGGTGACCCCCAGGATGTGGTGTTTGAGGCTGTGTAATGGGATTTGTGTAATTGGATGAGAATGAAAGGAAGGAGCGCTAAGTAGCCAGGCAGATATCCACCACACCACACAAGTGTGTGTCCCCATGTCCCATGACTTGATCATGTGATCCCCTTTGTCCTCACGATTGCCTTCCACACAAGTGCCCAGTCTACTATGCCTGGAGGAGGCTGCACAGGGTGCCCAGCCTTCCTCCTGGTCCCTTGGTGATGTGTCAATCATCTCCCTCTGACTCTGGGAGATGGTCCCTGCCTTTTCTGCTCCATTCCTAGGCTAGCTTTGGTTCTTCCTAAGGGGGCCCCACAAGGGACGGAGGAGGGAGTTGGAGGTGAGGTGAATTCCCTCATCTCCCCGCTTGGGCCCAGGACCCTCAGGAGGTTTTTCTGACTTGAGAGGTGGAGAGAAGTTTTCTGCAGTCTCCCTGGTGCTAAGGGACATTGGGTCCACTTCCTTCACCTGGTGCCAGAGCTTCGAAGCCTGACCTGCACATCACAGAAGTCAGCACTACCAGTTTCAGCTCAGTTACAGCTTGATCTCATTTATTTTTCTCCCGTATACTTGAAGTTAGGACAGCTTTAATTTGAAATGGAAATTTATGCAAATACTATGTAAATTAGGTCATTCCCAGATTAACTGGGGGAAAAAAATCTGGTCTCCTTAGCAGGCACCATCTGTTCCCTCCTCATTCTTTCCATATCTGAACCCCACCCTCCCCTTTCCCAATCAACTTGGAAACTTGTTTTCCTGGGGCTGAGAAAAGAGATCTTTGAAGGGAAAGAAACAAATCACCCATCAGTTTCCCAGGTAGGTGTTCAACTGTGTGTTCTGCTGTGGAAGGGGCTGAGGGAGAAGCTGTGGAAGAGGTTTAGGGTTAGCTCTGGGTCAGTGGTTTGGAGGGAGCTCCACATCCTACATGTGTGCCAGTGAGCATCTGACCTCTCTTTCCTGCTGGTCTCTGCAGCCCAGATTCTTTCCCTCCTCCCCTTTGCCTTTGTCTTTGTCAAGGCTTCAAGTGGCACCCAGAGACCCTCCTACTCCTTATAGCATTTGGAGGGGGAAGGCTTTGGGGTAGTGCAGTCCTCCAGAGTTGTGGGGGACTTGGTAGGTGTGTGTGTGCAGGGGATGGGTGTGGTGGTTGGTTGGCTCAGTGCCCAGGGGAGAGCCTCTGATTCCTCCCCAATGGCTATACTCCACTCCTGCTCCAGAGCAGTGACAGCTTCAGTCCTGATCTGGGAAGGCCAAAGATCCCATTTCTGTAGCTTCAGAAGGCTTCCATTGGACACCTTTAGCCTTCTTGTCCTCATAAAGGGCCTTAATACTATGGAAGCAGGGGCTCCTGGTTATCTTCCTTTAGTGTCATTTTCTTCTTTAAGGAGAGAAAAGTAAGAAGACTTCCTGGCAATTCATTAGTCCTCTGTTCTGCAGTGAAGCAGAGCCACAGCTGACCAATGGCAATAAGTAACTGGAGTGACAAATACTTTTATTGCTGTGTGCCGCTGAGATTCTGAAACTATCTTTTATTGCAGCAAAACTTAATGAGAACTGACTAATTTACTCTTTTTTTTTTTTTTTTTTTTTTTATTTATTTTTTTTTTTTTTATTTATTTTTTTTTTTTTTTATTGGTCGTTCATAACATTACATAGTTCTTAATACATCATATTACACGGTTTGATTCAAGTGGATTATGAACTCCCGCTTTTACCCCGTATACAAATTGCTGTATCACATCAGTTACCCTTCCATTGATTGACATATTGCCTTTCTAGTGTCTGATGTATTCTGCTGTCTGTCCTATTGTCTACTATCCCCCCTCCCCTCCCCTCCCCTCCCCTCCCCTTTTCTCTCTCTACCCCTTCTACTGTAAATCATGTCATCCATTTGTATTCTCTTGACTTACCCCTCCTTACCTCTTATATGACATTTTGTATAACCCTGAGGATCGCCTTCCATTTCCATGCAATTTCCCTTCTCACTCCCTTTCCCTCCCACCTCTCATCCCTGTTTACTGTAAATATTCTTCTCAAGCTCTTCGTCCCTACCCTGTCCTTGTTTACACCCCTTATATCAAAGGAGTCATTTGGTATTTGTTTTTTAAAGATTGACTAGCTTCACTTAGCATAATCTGCTCTAATGCCATCCATTTCCCTCCAAATTCTATAATTTTGTCATTTTTTAATGCAGAGTAATACTCCATAGTGTATAAATGCCACATTTTTTTTATCCATTCATCTATTGAAGGGCATCTAGGCTGGTTCCACAGTCTTGCTATCGTGAATTGAGCTGCTATGAACATCGATGTAGCAGTGTCCCTGTAGCATGCTCTTGTTAGGGCTTTAGGGAATAGACCGAGAAGGGGAATAGCTGGGTCAAATGGTGGTTCCATTCCCAGCTTTCCGAGAAATCTCCATACTGCTTTCCAAATTGGCTGCACCAATTTGCAGTCCCACCAGCAATGAACAAGAGTGCCCTTTTCCCCGCATCCTCTCCAGCACTTATTGTTGTTTGACTTCCTAAAGGCTGCCAGTCTTACTGGAGTGAGATGGTATCTTAGGGTAGTTTTGATTTGCATTTCTCTGACTGCTAGCGATGGTGAGCATTTTTTCATGTACTTGTTGATTGATTGTATGTCCTCCTCTGAGAAGTGTCTGTTCAGGTCCTTGGCCCATTTATTGATTGGGTTATTTGTTATCTTATTGTCTAATTTTTTGAGTTCTTTGTATATTCTGGTTATTAGGGCTCTATCTGAAGTGTGTGGAGTAAAGATTTGTTCCCAGGATGTAGGCTCCCTATTTATCTCTCTTATTGTTTCTTTTGCTGAGAAAAAACTTTTTAGTTTGAGTAAGTCCCATTTGTTGATTCTATTTGTTAACTCTAGCGCTATGGGTGTCCTATTGAGGAATTTGGAGCCCGATCCCACAGCGTGTAGATCATAACCAACTTTTTCTTCTATCAGATGCCGTGTCTCAGATTTAATATCAAGCTCCTTGATCCATTTTGAGTTAACTTTTGTGCACGGCGAGAGATAGGGATTCAGATTCATTTTGGTGCAAATGGATTTCCAGTTTTCCCAGCACCATTTGTTGAAGATGCTATCCTTCCTCCATTGCATGCTTTTAGCCCCTTTATCAAAAATAAGATAGTTGTAGTTTTGTGGATTGGTTGCTGTGTCCTCTATTCTGTACCATTGGTCCACCCGCCTGTTTTGGTACCAGTACCATGCTGTTTTTGTTACTATTGCTCTGTAGTATAGTTTGAAGTCTGGTATCGCTATACCGCCTGATTCACACTTCCTGCTTAGTATTGTTTTTGCTATTCTGGGTCTTTTATTATTCCATATGAATTTCATGATTCTTTTATCTATTTCTACAAGATATGCTGTTGGGATTTTGATTGGCATTGCATTGAACTTATAGAGAACTTTTGGTAATATCGCCATTTTGATGATGTTAGTTCTGCCTATCCATGAGCAGGGTATGTTTTTCCATCTTCTAAGGTCTTCTTCTATGTCTTTCTTTAGGGTTCTGTAATTTTCATTGTATAAATCTTTCACCTCTTTTGTTAGGTTGATTCCCAAGTATTTTATTTTTTGGGGGGATATTGTGAATGGAGTAGTTGTCCTCATTTCCGTTTCAGAGGATTTGTCGCTCATATACAGGAACGCCTTTGATTTATGCGTGTTGATCTTATATCCTGCCACTTTGCTGAATTCATTTATTAGCTCTAATAGCTTCTTTGTAGACCCTTTTGGGTCTGCTAGGTATAGAATCATATCATCTGCAAATAGTGATAATTTAAGTTCTTCTTTTCCTATTTTTATGCCTTTAATTTCTTTTGACTGTCTAATTGCTCTGGCCAGTGTTTCGAGGACTATGTTGAACAGAAGTGGTGAGAGAGGGCATCCCTGTCTTGTACCAGATCTTAGAGGGAATGCCTTCAATTTTTCTCCATTCAGAATGATGCTGGCCTGTGGCTTATCATATATTGCTTTTACAATGTTGAGGTATGATCCTGTTATCCCTAATTTTTCTAGCGTTTTGAACATAAAGGGATGCTGTACTTTGTCAAATGCTTTTTCTGCATCTATTGAGATGATCATATGGTTCTTATTTTTAAGTCTATTGATGTGGTGAATAACATTTATTGATTTCCGTATATTAAACCAGCCTTGCATCCCAGGGATGAATCCTACTTGATCATGATGTATAATTTTTTTGATATGTATTTGAATCCGATTCGCCAGAATTTTATTGAGGATTTTTGCGTCAAGGTTCATTAGAGATATTGGTCTGTAGTTTTCCTTCTTTGATGTGTCTTTGTCTGGTTTCGGAATCAGGGTGATGTTGGCCTCGTAGAATGAATTTGGAAGTTCTCCCTCTTTTTCTATTTCCTGAAATAGCTTGAAAAGTATTGGTGTTAGTTCCTCTTTAAAGGTTTTGTAAAACTCTGCTGTATACCCATCCGGTCCTGGGCTTTTCTTAGTTGGTAGTCTTTTGATGGTTTCTTCTATTTCCTCTATTGTTATTGGTCTGTTTAGGTTGTCTATGTCCTCCTGGCTCAATCTGGGCATATCATAAGACTCAAGGAATTTATCTATGCCTTCACTATCTTCTATTTTATTGGAGTATAAGGATTCAAAGTAATTTCTGATTATCTTCTGTATTTCTGAAGTGTCTGTTGTGATATTGCCTTTTTCATCCCGTATGCTAGTAATTTGGGTTCTCTCTCTTCTTCTCTTCGTTAGCATGGCTAAGGGTCTGTCAATTTTATTTATTTTTTCAAAGAACCAGCTTTTAGTTTTGTCAATTTTTTCAATTGTTTCTTTTGTTTCAATTTCATTAATTTCAGCTCTGATTTTAATTATTTCTTGCCTTCTACTTCTTTTGCTGTTGTTTTGCTCTTCTTTTTCTAGGATTTTGAGATGAAGTATGAGATCATTTATTTGTTGTTTTTTTCTTTTTTTGAGGAATGAACTCCAAGCAATGAATTTTCCTCTTAGAACTGCTTTCAATGTGTCCCATAGATTCCGATACGTTGTGTCTGTGTTTTCATTTAACTCTAGGAATTTTTTAATTTCCTCCTTGATGTCTTCTAAAACACATTGATCACTCAGCAACCTATTGTTCATTCTCCAGGTGATGCTTGCTTTTTCCTTTCTTCTTTTATCATTGATTTTCAGTTTCATTCCATTATGATCAGATAAGATGCATGGTATTATCTCTACCCCTTTGTATTGTCTAAGAGTTGCCCTGTGACATAGTATATGGTCTATTTTTGAGAAGGTTCCATGTGCTGCTGAGAAAAAAGTGTAGCTACTTGATGTTGGGTGGTATAGTCTATATATGTCAATTAAGTCTAGGTTGTTAATTGTGTTATTGAGTTCTATAGTTTCCTTATTTAACTTTTGTTTGGAAGATCTGTCCAGTGGTGAGAGAGGTGTGTTGAAGTCTCCCATGATTATTGTATGTTGGTCTATTAGACTCTTGAACTTGAGAAGAGTTTGCTTGATGAATACAGCTGCACCATTATTTGGGGCATATATATTTATGATTGTTATGTCTTGTTGGTGTATGGTTCCCTTGAGCAGTATGACGTGTCCTTCTATATCCCTTTTGATTAGCTTTGGCTTGAAATCTATTTTATTAGATATGAGTATGGACACTCCTGCTTGTTTCCGCGGTCCATATGAGTGATATGATTTTTCCCAACCTTTCACCTTCAGTCTATGTATATCTTTTCCTATCAAATGCGTCTCCTGTAGACAGCATATTGTTGGGTCTTGTTTTTTGATCCATTCTACTAGCCTGTGTCTCTTAATTGGTGAATTTAAGCCATTAACATTTAGGGTTATTATTGAGATATGGTTTGTTCCTCTATCCATATTTGTTTATTGATGTTACTAAACCTGATTTGTTATCCTCTTTGACTACTTTCCCCCCTTTACTGTCCTACCTCCCATTGTTGGTTTTCAATGTTGTTTTCCATTTCCTCTTCCTGTAATGTTTTGCCAAGGATTTTTTGAAGAGATGGTTTTCTAGCTGCGAATTCTTTTAACTTTTGTTTATTGTGGAAGGTTTTAATTTCATCTTCTAACCTGAAGCTTAATTTCGCCGGATACACGATTCTTGGTTGGAGCCCATTGTCTTTCAGTGTTTGAAATATGTTATTCCAGGATCTTCTAGCTTTCAGAGTCTGTGTTGAGAGATCAGCTGTTATCCTGATTGGTTTACCCCTAAATGTAATCTGCTTTCTTTCTCTTGCAGCTTTTAAAATTCTCTCCTTATTCTGTATGTTGGACATCTTCATTATAATGTGTCTAGGTGTGGATCTCTTATGATTTTGCACATTCGGCGTCCTGTAGGCTTCTAGGATTTGGGATTCTGTCTCAATCTTCAATTCTGGGAAGTTTTCTCTTATTATTTCACTGAATAGACTGTTTATTCCTTTGGAATGGAGCTCTGTGCCTTCCTGTATCCCAATGACTCTTAAATTTGGTCTTTTGATATTGTCCCATAATTCTTGGATGTTCTGCTCATGGTTTCTTAGCAGACTTGCTGAGCTGTCTATGTTCTTTTCCAGTTGAAATACTTTGTCTTCATTGTCTGATGTTCTCTCTTCTAAGTGATCTACTCTGCTGGTAGTATTCTCAATTGAGTTTTTAAGTTGGTTTATTGTTTCCTGCATTTCTAGAATTTCAATTTGTTTGTTTTTTATTACCTCTATCTCCCTGTGAAATTGATCTTTTACTTCCTGGATTTGTTTGTCAATGTGATCTTTCATTGTCTGATTTTGCTGTCTCATGTCTTCCTTGAGACTCCAGATCATCTGAAGCATATATATCCTGAACTCTTTATCTGATATTCCATCTGTTGCAGCTATTACCTCTTCTAAAGTTGAGTTGACCTGCATTGCTTGTGGACCTTTCTTTCCTTGTCTTTTCATACTGCTCGCGTTTCTTTCTGCTTGGTGCAACTGTTGTGTTTTGAAATTTACCCCCTATTTATTTATGTTGCTCTTGTATACTTGAAAAGTCTCCCTTGCAGGTGCGGGCGGCGGCTGTGCCCCTACTCCAATTGGGGTGACGTGTCTACCACGCTGGCGGCTCTCTGGTCCTGTTCCGGGAGTGGAAGGCGGCTCTGCTCTGTCCCTATTCCAATTGGGGTGTCGTGACTACAATGCTGGCAGATCGCTGAGCCTGTTCCGGGCGTGGGCGGTGGGCTTGGCTGGCGGGATTCCACCTAATGGCAGTCCCTAACCTCCCTGCTTGCTAATTAATGGCTTCTCTGAGGCGCCACGCCTTAAGTAGCTGCGGGGCAGGCCGCGCATCAGTTGGCCTGGATCTCCGGGGTCCTGCTGCTGGCTGTTTTGATGTTGCAAGCTGTTGGAGAGTGGTGGTGTATTCTTCAGCTTTCCCAGATGGTGTCCACTGACTGCCTGGATGGAGTGTCCGCTGTTTTGATGTTGCACTCTGAAGGAGAGTGGCGGTGTATCCTTCAGCTTTCCCGGATGCTGGCCGCTGACTGCCTCGGTGGAGTGTCCGCTGTGGGGGATGGGACTGTACCGCTTCCTTCCCCTTCTGAGAACCCGTGCTCGGCCCAAGGGTCCGTGTGGGCTTGGCTGGTGGGATTCCACCTAATGGCCTTCCCTAACCTCCCTGCTTGCCAATTAATGGCTTCACTGAGGCGCCACGCCTTCTGTAGCCACAGGGCAGGCCACGCGAATCAGTTGGCCTGGATCTCCGGGGCCCTGCTGCAGGCTGCTGGGATCCCTGGCACTCTATCACTTTGATTTTTTCTGCTTGCCCCTCCCCCAGCGCTGGCTAGCCAGGTTTCCTTTTGGCTGCTACTGGGAGGAGGGGTTGGAGGTCAGGTGTCTCTGGTTTCCCCCTGGCCTGTATGGAGGCTCAGCTTGATACTCCCTCTCCCGGCAAGCCTAGGAGAGATTTTATGCGAATTCCCGCTGTCTGGGGGGTGAGCTGAATGACACCGACCTGTTTTGATGTCGCACTCTGAAGGAGAGTGGCGGTGTATCCTTCAGCTTTCCCGGATGCTGGCCGCTGACTGCCTCGGCGGGGTGTCCGCTGTGGGGGATGGGACTGTACCGCTTCCTTCCCCTTCTGAGAACCCGTGCTCGGCCCAAGGGTCCCTGTGGGCTTGGCTGGTGGGATTCCACCTAATGGCCTTCCCTAACCTCCCTGCTTGCCAATTAATGGCTTCACTGAGGCGCCACGCCTTCTGTAGCCGCAGGGCAGGCCACGCGAATCAGTTGGCCTGGCTCTCCGGGCCCTGCTGCAGACTGCTGGGATCCCTGGCACTCTATCACTTTGATTTTTTCTGCTTGCCCCTCCCCCAGCGCTGGCAAGCCAGATTTCCTTTTGGCTGCTACTGGGAGGAGGGGTTGGAGGTCAGGTGTCTCTGGTTTCCCCCTGGCCTGTATGGAGGCTCAGCTTGATACTCCCTCTCCCGGCAAGCTTAGGAGAGATTTTATGCGAATTCCCGCTGTCTGGGGGGTGAGCTGAATGACACCGACCTGTTTTGATGTCGCACTCTGAAGGAGAGTGGCGGTGTATCCTTCAGCTTTCCCGGATGCTGGCCGCTGACTGCCTCGGCGGGGTGTCCGCTGTGGGGGATGGGACTGTACCGCTTCCTTCCCCTTCTGAGAACCCGTGCTCGGCCCAAGGGTCCCTGTGGGCTTGGTTGGTGGGATTCCACCTAATGGCCTTCCCTAACCTCCCTGCTTGCCAATTAATGGCTTCACTGAGGCGCCACGCCTTCTGTAGCCGCAGGGCAGGCCACGCGAATCAGTTGGCCTGGCTCTCCGGGCCCTGCTGCAGGCTGCTGGGATCCCTGGCACTCTATCACTTTGATTTTTTCTGCTTGCCCCTCCCCCAGCGCTGGCTAGCCAGGTTTCCTTTTGGCTGCTACTGGGAGGAGGGGTTGGAGGTCAGGTGTCTCTGGTTTCCTCCTAGACTGTATGGAGGTTCAGCTTGATACTCCCTCTCCCGGCAAGCCTAGGAGAGATTTTATGCGAATTCCCGCTGTCTGGGGGGTGAGCTGAATGACACCGACCTGTTTTGATGTCGCACTCTGAAGGAGAGTGGCGGTGTATCCTTCAGCTTTCCCGGATGCTGGCCGCTGACTGCCTCGGCGGGGTGTCCGCTGTGGGGGATGGGACTGTACCGCTTCCTTCCCCTTCTGAGAACCCGTGCTCGGCCCAAGGGTCCGTGTGGGCTTGGCTGGTGGGATTCCACCTAATGGCCTTCCCTAACCTCCCTGCTTGCCAATTAATGGCTTCACTGAGGCGCCACGCCTTCTGTAGCCGCAGGGCAGGCCACGCGAATCAGTTGGCCTGGCTCTCCGGGCCCTGCTGCAGACTGCTGGGATCCCTGGCACTCTATCACTTTGATTTTTTCTGCTTGCCCCTCCCCCAGCGCTGGCTAGCCAGGTTTCCTTTTGGCTGCTACTGGGAGGAGGGGTTGGAGGTCAGGTGTCTCTGGTTTCCCCCTGGCCTGTATGGAGGCTCAGCTTGATACTCCCTCTCCCGGCAAGCCTAGGAGAGATTTTATGCGAATTCCCGCTGTCTGGGGGGTGAGCTGAATGACACCGACCTGTTTTGATGTCGCACTCTGAAGGAGAGTGGCGGTGTATCCTTCAGCTTTCCCGGATGCTGGCCGCTGACTGCCTCGGCGGGGTGTCCGCTGTGGGGGATGGGACTGTACCGCTTCCTTCCCCTTCTGAGAACCCGTGCTCGGCCCAAGGGTCCCTGTGGGCTTGGCTGGTGGGATTCCACCTAATGGCCTTCCCTAACCTCCCTGCTTGCCAATTAATGGCTTCACTGAGGCGCCACGCCTTCTGTAGCCGCAGGGCAGGCCACGCGAATCAGTTGGCCTGGCTCTCCGGGCCCTGCTGCAGACTGCTGGGATCCCTGGCACTCTATCACTTTGATTTTTTCTGCTTGCCCCTCCCCCAGCGCTGGCAAGCCAGATTTCCTTTTGGCTGCTACTGGGAGGAGGGGTTGGAGGTCAGGTGTCTCTGGTTTCCCCCTGGCCTGTATGGAGGCTCAGCTTGATACTCCCTCTCCCGGCAAGCTTAGGAGAGATTTTATGCGAATTCCCGCTGTCTGGGGGGTGAGCTGAATGACACCGACCTGTTTTGATGTCGCACTCTGAAGGAGAGTGGCGGTGTATCCTTCAGCTTTCCCGGATGCTGGCCGCTGACTGCCTCGGCGGGGTGTCCGCTGTGGGGGATGGGACTGTACCGCTTCCTTCCCCTTCTGAGAACCCGTGCTCGGCCCAAGGGTCCCTGTGGGCTTGGTTGGTGGGATTCCACCTAATGGCCTTCCCTAACCTCCCTGCTTGCCAATTAATGGCTTCACTGAGGCGCCACGCCTTCTGTAGCCACAGGGCAGGCCACGCGAATCAGTTGGCCTGGCTCTCCGGGCCCTGCTGCAGGCTGCTGGGATCCCTGGCACTCTATCACTTTGATTTTTTCTGCTTGCCCCTCCCCCAGCGCTGGCTAGCCAGGTTTCCTTTTGGCTGCTACTGGGAGGAGGGGTTGGAGGTCAGGTGTCTCTGGTTTCCTCCTAGACTGTATGGAGGTTCAGCTTGATACTCCCTCTCCCGGCAAGCCTAGGAGAGATTTTATGCGAATTCCCGCTGTCTGGGGGGTGAGCTGAATGACACCGACCTGTTTTGATGTCGCACTCTGAAGGAGAGTGGCGGTGTATCCTTCAGCTTTCCCGGATGCTGGCCGCTGACTGCCTCGGCGGGGTGTCCGCTGTGGGGGATGGGACTGTACCGCTTCCTTCCCCTTCTGAGAACCCGTGCTCGGCCCAAGGGTCCCTGTGGGCTTGGCTGGTGGGATTCCACCTAATGGCCTTCCCTAACCTCCCTGCTTGCCAATTAATGGCTTCACTGAGGCGCCACGCCTTCTGTAGCCGCAGGGCAGGCCACGCGAATCAGTTGGCCTGGCTCTCCGGGCCCTGCTGCAGACTGCTGGGATCCCTGGCACTCTATCACTTTGATTTTTTCTGCTTGCCCCTCCCCCAGCGCTGGCTAGCCAGGTTTCCTTTTGGCTGCTACTGGGAGGAGGGGTTGGAGGTCAGGTGTCTCTGGTTTCCCCCTGGCCTGTATGGAGGCTCAGCTTGATACTCCCTCTCCCGGCAAGCCTAGGAGAGATTTTATGCGAATTCCCGCTGTCTGGGGGGTGAGCTGAATGACACCGACCTGTTTTGATGTCGCACTCTGAAGGAGAGTGGCGGTGTATCCTTCAGCTTTCCCGGATGCTGGCCGCTGACTGCCTCGGCGGGGTGTCCGCTGTGGGGGATGGGACTGTACCGCTTCCTTCCCCTTCTGAGAACCCGTGCTCGGCCCAAGGGTCCCTGTGGGCTTGGCTGGTGGGATTCCACCTAATGGCCTTCCCTAACCTCCCTGCTTGCCAATTAATGGCTTCACTGAGGCGCCACGCCTTCTGTAGCCGCAGGGCAGGCCACGCGAATCAGTTGGCCTGGCTCTCCGGGCCCTGCTGCAGACTGCTGGGATCCCTGGCACTCTATCACTTTGATTTTTTCTGCTTGCCCCTCCCCCAGCGCTGGCAAGCCAGATTTCCTTTTGGCTGCTACTGGGAGGAGGGGTTGGAGGTCAGGTGTCTCTGGTTTCCCCCTGGCCTGTATGGAGGCTCAGCTTGATACTCCCTCTCCCGGCAAGCTTAGGAGAGATTTTATGCGAATTCCCGCTGTCTGGGGGGTGAGCTGAATGACACCGACCTGTTTTGATGTCGCACTCTGAAGGAGAGTGGCGGTGTATCCTTCAGCTTTCCCGGATGCTGGCCGCTGACTGCCTCGGCGGGGTGTCCGCTGTGGGGGATGGGACTGTACCGCTTCCTTCCCCTTCTGAGAACCCGTGCTCGGCCCAAGGGTCCCTGTGGGCTTGGTTGGTGGGATTCCACCTAATGGCCTTCCCTAACCTCCCTGCTTGCCAATTAATGGCTTCACTGAGGCGCCACGCCTTCTGTAGCCACAGGGCAGGCCACGCGAATCAGTTGGCCTGGCTCTCCGGGCCCTGCTGCAGGCTGCTGGGATCCCTGGCACTCTATCACTTTGATTTTTTCTGCTTGCCCCTCCCCCAGCGCTGGCTAGCCAGGTTTCCTTTTGGCTGCTACTAATTTACTCTTTATAATCTTCATCAACATGTCCCAAAAGCTGCCTAAAAACTTAAAAAATATATATTTAATGTATTCCTGTGATATTTTCTCAGTGTTTAGTCCAAATGAAAATAAAAGCATCTTCATAAACCTTGTTTTTTTTCTTGACTCATAATATGACTGTACAAACTGCCCTTGTGTACATGGCTTCAAAACTGACTTCCAGGCAGAGGGAACAGACAGTGTAGGAATATAAGGAGCCTGGAGTCGCTGGATCAGAGGAAGCAAGTGGTACAGGCATAGGAAGGGAGGCCAGAGTGCAGTGTGGGCAGTGGGCCACCCCAGTGTGGGCTCCAAAGGAGGTGCAATTTCAGGAGGGAAGCACAAGGTGGCGCCATGGCACTCTTCACAGTCACTGTTGACCACACTTGGCGCTGGTGGTGGAAAAGCAGTCACATTTTCTTACCCTCCAAAATGCCTCTCCCAGGGGATCCAAGTCTGCCAAGTTTGGATAAAGTCATAAACGATGGGCTCTTAGAGGAAGAACTTTGGAGATCTCTTTCTTCAAGAATGACAACATGGGGGCATTTTTCCTCTATGCACCAACTCCAGGACTATGGAATCCCCTGAATTCTGAATCACAAAATGAACTTTTGAGGGGAAACTGCCGAAGTTTTTATTTCACTCCAAGGGATCGGTCTATGACTCAAAAGGGGTAAAGAACTTCTGACTTTAACCAGTCGTCCCATTAAGGCCACATTTGACAAGAACTTCCTTACCAGCCAATAGCCTGGGCCATAGCCACATTGTTACCAGATGCCCTGGAGAACTAGATCTGGGAACCTGTGTCCTCCAGTGCAGGAACCCAGAGAATACCCTGAACCACTGGGCCCAAGGACTGACGCTGGGGCCCCCCTTTAAGAAACGAGAACTATAGCCCGGCCTGGCAGCACACGCCTGTAATCCCAGCAGCATGTGAGACTGAGGCAGGAGGATTGCGAGTTCAAAGCCAGCCTCAGCAAAAGCAAGGCACTAAGCAACTCAGTGAGACCCTGTCTCTAGATAAAATCCAAAATAGGGCTGGGGATGTGGCTCAGTGGTTCAGTGCCCGTGAGTTCAATCCCTGGTAACTGCCTGCCCCATCCACCAAATAAGAGAACTTTATTGAGGAGCCTGAAAACTCACACACACACACACTCTCCGCTGTCTTCACACTGAGCAACTAACATACTGTGCACATGAATGGCCTGTTAGTTTTCAAAGATACCTAAATGGGCCGATGCAAAAATAGAGTCACAATTAGTGAGGTTACTAAATTCACCTTCACTTTGATCATTAGTTTCTCACCCACAGGATGTTCTATGTAAATCTAATATATAATTAGTCTACTATAAATCTAATATATATTAGACTCTAAGTAAGTAATGGAGAGTCGGTCAAATATTTTGAGTTCAACAGAAAACTTTACACTCAAAAATGGCTGGAACCACTGTCGTGGTGAAGGGAATGGAAGAGCCTGGTGTGGAGAAGTTTGATTACCTACAGGTGAACAGGCTGGGCAGGAAGCTAAGTTGGGCAGCCAGTGGAGCATAAAGACAGAAGTGAGAGCCTGTGGGACTGCTCAGGGGGAACCACAGCAGACCAAGGATAGCTCCTCTGATGAGCAAAGATGCAAATTTCTAATTCAGTGTCTTCTAAAAGAAAAAAGAAAGCCCCTGCAACAAAACTACTTGCTATTGGTGTTTTAAAATACCCATTAAATCCCACAATTGCCACTGTCTCTTCTCTCCTTCAAGCTGCTGAAGAAGCTTGGCTTCCCCCTCCTTCCCTGAGAACTGGGCTTGAGAACCCAAGCATCCGCCTCCGATATTTAGACCTGCAGGTGGGCGGTTTCCCAGAGACCCCTTAAAAGCAATCCACCAGCAGAAAGCAGAGACTGAGGTTTGGGATTCCTTTGTAGGTCTCCTCCCAGCTTTTCTTCAGCTCACTGCTTAAGAATGTCCTCCAGACGTGGGCTCAGAGGCCAGAGCTCTTGAATATTTATCGAGTGCCTCCTGACACACGTGGGAGACTGAGAACAGGAAAATCAGGCCCAGGCGGGTGTCTGAGGAGCCTGCCTGGGAACTGGCCAGACTTTGCAAGCTTCAAGCTGCCTAGTTTGATTCTGCAGAATCCTGCCCTGCCCTGCCCTTCTCCCTTGAGATGTGGGTGTGGAGCCGGTGGCTGCCAGGGAGTTGGCTTCTTGTTGCTATTCTCCATGCTGAACTTCCATGGCTCCTTTGTAAACAATGGCCTGGGCTGACCATCTCGGCCTAGAGCCCTACCCTGGCAGGATGCAGACTAACGCCTCCGTGTCACAAAGCCTTGCTTTGTGGCCCTGACTGGAAGAGTTGTCACTAGCTAGGAGATGGTCCCTGGCAGATCCTGGCATGTGGTGAGCAGACAGCTCTGTGCTGGTCACAGTATTCAAAGTACCTCCCACTGGATGTCGCATCCTGGGTCCTGAAGTCTCTCCAGGATGTGCTGCCTCTGTCTTCTTGTGGAGCTTGCTGGCCTCAAGTTCATGGGCACTTTGATCACTGACCCTGAACCAGGTACCAGGGAGATGAGGAGCAGTAGTTTTTGGCCTGGTGATTGTCGCCTGGAGCCTGAGGCCAGCATCCAGGCTGTAGCATATGGCTGTGTCTGTTTCCAGGAATGGCAGCCCTCAGGTTGTGCAGAGCCTTTACACAGTGATCTTCCTCACACCAGGGGGATGGATGGAACCTGCCTACTCCTGCCTCAGAGCACAGGTCCCTAAACAGCACCCTTGAGGGTGGGAGACACAGTCAGAAAGAAATAACATTAGAAGTAAATATCCAGTCAGAAATAAAATAATAAAATAAAAGTAAATATCTCTTTTATCTTGGGATAGGGAATTTCTTAAATAAAATACAGACAAAAACCAGTCAACTCATAAAAGATTAATAATTGCAGCTAATTAAATTTAAGAACCTTGATTCATTGCAAATACTTTCAAGAAACATCAAAGAGAAGACAGAAGCTGGGAAAAAAAAATATGTGTGACATACAAAATGACAAAGGGTTAGAATTAAGGACATTGGAGTCCTGCTTTCCTGATGGGGTGGAGGGAGTGGGAAATACAGTTAAGTATGAAAATGGACAAAAAATATGAACAGGTATTTACAGATGGGAAAACACATAGGATCAGTCAACATAAGAAGATTCTAACCCTGTCAGTATCCTGTAAAATGTAAGGCAGAGCCCCAGAGAGACACGTTTCCTGAGTCCAGTCAACCTGCTTCTATCTCCCTGGGCCTGAAGAGCCCTTCTCAGGCTTCAGTCTGGGATGCCTGGCCTGCTGGGCTCCGCAGAGCCCTCTGCCCTTCCTTCCCCCAGCTCTCTTCCCAGCCAGGCCTGAGTCTGACCCTGATTCTTCCCTTTCCTGTCTCCATCGGTGGACACAGCAGATCCTCCAGGGCCCACACCCATCCTCAGTCTTCCTCCCATGTCTCAGCAGGCCAGCTGGGCCCTAGGGCACACATTTTCTTTTTTTGAAACTGACAAATGGATTATTTTTTATTCTTATAAAATGTATTTTACAATTTCATGAGAAACAAAACAAAGTATCACATTTTCACACAGAAGGGTAGTCCCCTTTAGGACTGAATTCCAGGCCCACCTCAGAACAGAGTCATGATAGGATAACATGGCCATCGATTAGCATCTCCTAAATCCAGTTCAAGTATGAAAGGGGCTGTCTTGGCTGACTGCAGAGCCATCCTTTCCCGCTGTGGGCAGCTGTGTCTGGCCATTGGTCTGGGAAGGAACCTCATCATAACACAGCGCACGTGCAGGCGGGAGCCAGCCCCATGGAGACTGTGTGCCTGAGCACTGCTAGCACACTCGGGCCTGCTTCTCAGAATCATGCGACACTTTTCCTCTGGAGCTTACCAGGTTCAGAAACCTCTACTGATTATCCTTTAGACACCTGAAAACATAAACTGAAGTGACCCGTGCTTGAAATGACAACTAGAAACCACGGAGCAGATGGTGAACTTCTGCATCATTCTGCGTCCAACAAAGACCAACACTCAACAGTGGGATTTGGGTGCCACTTCTACTCCTACTGCTCTTAGCAACTGGTGAACCCTTTGGTCCAGTGCAGCTGAGGGACACTTCAGTCAAGGTCTAAATCCTTGCTACACTGCTCTCCTAAGTCTGGCTCAGGGCTCCTCTCCTTCCCGGTGTCTGATCCTCTTTGGATTCTAAGCCAGTCCAGGCACAATGATCACCATTTTTCCTCCATGACCTATATGAAAACAGCAGGCTGGTTAGTAGTTCTCATCAACTTTATATCTAAGGAGATTTCACTTTTTGTTTTCTCTCTCAGTGTCTCACTCTGTTTCCAGTGTTCACTCTGCAAATCAAGCTCTCATTACTGAGATACATCAGTGAACAAAAAAGTCTCAAATCCTTGCCCTCGTGGAGATTGCACTCCAACAGAGGAGAAAGAAAATAAGCAGAATAAAAAGTGAAACCTATGATGTGCAGAGGGTGGTAAGCAATCCCCAAAACAGCTTTTAGATATTTGCATGGCACTACAGCTGTAAAAATAGATAGTTTTACTGACCACTTATTAATAATGAACATGGGTGGAGCAATCTCTTAGGCCAGGCATTGCATTCAGTGACTATTTATTTATTTATTTATTTATTTCTGATGGTGAAGATCAAGCCCAGGATCTTGTGTACGCCAGGCATGCACTCCACCATCGACCTGCACTCCCAACTTCTCAGTGATTCATTTCAATTGTACGATAACCCAGGTGGTAGGTGTTAT